>NC_135544.1:17336901-17936901 GCF_045843805.1 Urocitellus parryii
AACAGGCGATGAGAAAGCCCCATAGTCTATAGAATAAAATCAAAACTCCCTAATATTCCAGTCTATGCCTTAGCCCAGTGTGGATTCTGAAAGCTGGAGCTATTTATCATCTCCTTCCTGCCTCACTTGGCCCTGTAGTATATATTTAATTGCAGGTTTCTTTCTTTTAACAAGAATCTGCCTTTCTTTTTTAAAATATTTTTTTAGTTGTAGATGGACACAATATCTTTATTTATTTATTTTTATGTGGTGCTGAGGATCAAACCCAGGGCCTCACACATGCAAGGCAGGCACTCTACCACTGAGCTACGGCCCCAGCCCCAAATCTGCCTTCCTTTTTTATTTGTTTAAAAATTCCTTGACAAGTGGACTACTTTTTACCTTTAAAAAAATCCTGATACCTAGTAGCTATTTTACGCCTGTTAAATACCCAACGTATTAAATTAAATTCAAACTCTATTTGGGACACACAAATACTTTTACAAATTATAGATAGCTCATGGGTTTTAAAATTCAACCTGTATTTATTCCAAACATTAGGATAAACATTCTGTATTAGCTATGACTTTTTCATAGATGGCTTTTATCAGAATGAGAAAATTCCTTCTCTTTCTAGTTTGCTGCCAGTGTTTATTAAGAATGAATGTTAGATGTTATCAAATGCTTTTTCTGGGTCTATTGAGATAATCATCTGATTTTTCTCCTTTATTCTGTTAATCTGGTGAATTAAAAGGATTGATTTTTCAGTTGTTGAACTAATTTCTGGAATAAATGTGTTTTTTTTTTTCATTTTCCATTTTCCTTCACAACATACTCACGCATGCATACATACACATGCAATGAATGCACTGGTCTGAGTGTTACTCAGCTTTCTGTTACTATAACAGATAATCAGCTTCTGAAGAGAAGAGGTTTCTTTGGGCTCATGCTTTCAGAGATTTCAGTGCCTGGTTGGTTGGTCCATTGCTCTTGTGATGAGGCAGCACATAGTTGTGGGGAACACTTGGTAGAGCAAAGTGGTTTATGTCACATCCAGAAATGAGAGAGAGAGAAAGAGGTTGGGGTCCCATAATTCCCTTCAAAAACATGCCCCTAATGACCTAAGACCTCCCAGTAGGTCCCACCTTATAAAATTTTCATCAATTTCCAATAACACTGTGGTCTGGGGACCAGTCTTCAACACATGGCCCTGTGGGGTACCTTTCAGACCCAACTTATAACAGCCTGTAATATTCTTTTCTCCTTAATATTCTTTTCAGTTTTGGAGATGAGGCTTTTCCTGGCTTCATAAAATAAATTAGAAAGGATATTTGTAAGCTTATATAAAAGTTACAAAGATAAAGCAGAGACTACCCATATACTTTGCATGCAGTTTCCCTTATGGTTAACGACCCAACATTCCTATGGAATATTTGTCATAATGAATGAACCAATATCTGTACCTTATTATTGTCAACTAACATCCACATTTCATTCAGATCTGCTTTGTTTTTTCCTGATGCCTGTTTTCTATTTCAGGATCCCATCCAGGATTTCACATTACATTTAGTTTTTATGTCTCCTTGGGCTTCTCTGGACTTACAGTTTCTCAGGTTTCCCTTTTTACAGTGTTTGGTTTTTTTATTTTACTGATTTCTGTTCTTTATTATTTCCTCTTTTCTGTACTTGGAAAGAATCTGTCTTCTGCATTTGTAGAGGTATTCTGTAAATATCAGCAAAACCGAGTTGTTTCAGTCATCTGAATTCTTATTGAGTTTTGTCTAGATGTTCTGTCAATTTGCTGAGACAGAGGTATTAAAAGTCACCGTTTTATGGATCCATTATTTCTCCCTTTAGTTCTGTCCATTTTATTTCATGTATTTGGAAGGTCTGTCATTAGGAGCACATAATTTAGGGTTGTTAGATCTTCTTGATGAATTGACTCTTCTATCACTCAGAAATAACCATCGCTGTCTCTGATAATATTTCTTGTCTTGAAATCCACTTTGTCTCCTATATCCACATTTGTTGGCATGGCATATGTTTTGTATCTTTTCAACCTTTCACTTTCTACTTTTCTGTATTTTTAAGTTAAATCTCTCATAGATAATATATAGTTGGGTATTATTTTTATCTTTCCAGTTTAACATAAAATTCCCTTATACTCTCTCACCCCACTCCATTTCTCTATTTTTAACGTCTTGCAATAATGCAATCCATTCATTGCACTTAATGAACCAGTATTCTCAAATTATTATTAATAATGGTCCATTGTTTACATTAAGGTTCACTCTTGATTTTATACGTTCTATGAGTTTTGAATAATCTAATAAAAACACCAGCACAGAACCACACAAAATAATTTCACTGCCCTGGAAATCCCTGTTCTCCATTATTTATCCCTCCCTTTCCCAAAACATTTTTAACCACTAATATTTTTACTGTTTCCATAGTTGGCCTCTTTTGGAATGTCATATAGTTGGAGTCATATAGAATGCAGCCTTTTCATATTGGTTTTTCTCACTTAGCAATATGAATTTTAGGTTCCTCCATATCTTTATTTGTGGTAGAGTGCTTGCCTAGCACATGTGAGGCCCTGGGTTCAATTATCAGCGTGGCATATAAATTAATTAATTAATGGTGCATCAACAACTAAAAACATATTTAAAAAAAAAGAGAATACATATTAGGAATCTGTGTGTAGCCAATCCCCAAAAACAAAAGTCAAATGTTTCCTCTGATGTATTGAAGCTAACCCCCAATATGTGGAGGAGGGGGAAGAGAAATTCAGCGGAGTAGGCAAAGGGGAACAAAGGGAAGGGAAGGGAAATGGGAAAGAGAAAGACAGTGGAATGAATCTGATCTATCTTGCCTACCTACATTTATGAATATACTATAGTGAAACTCATCATTGTGTACATCCACAAGAAATTAATTAAAAAAAAAACTATGGGTAAATGATAGAACAATAGAAGGAAAGGAGCAGGTGGTGAGGGGAGGGAAGGGAAGGAAAGATACTGGGGACGGAATTAGAACAAGAAATATTCTACGCTTTTATAATTATGTCAAAATGGATTCTACTGTCATGTAAAAATAAAAAGAACCAATAAAAAAAGAATCAGTGTGTTGATAGCTACAAAATAACTTGCTAGAATTTTGATTTATATTGCATCAAATATACAGTTTACTTGGGGAAGAACTGATACCTTGATAACATTGAATTTTCCTATCCTTGAATATGAAATGTCTCTTCCGATTGTTTAGATTTTCTTTGATTTCTTTCATTAGAGCTTTGTCATATTCCTCACATAGGTTTGATACATATTTTATTAGATTTATTACTAATATTTTATTTTTGGTGTTAACAAAAGTTAGGGATTTATATTTCAAAATTTACTTGACCATTGCTGGTATATAGGAAAGTGATTGACTTTTGTGCATTAACTTTGTATTTAGCAACCTTACTATGATCATTTATTAGTTACACAAGCTTATTTTTAAGTTGTTTTTTTAAGTTCCATTATAGATAATCTATAGAACAGAACAAAGATAATTTTATTCTTCACTTTTTAAATCTGCATCAAATCTGTATGCCTTTTATTTCCTTTTTTTTTTTTTGTCTTATAGCATTAGTTATAACTTCCAGGGTGATGTTGAACAGGCAAGAATGAATCTCATTGCTTTGTTCTTGATTTTAGTGGAAAAGCTTTTAGCATCTCACTGTTAAGTATGATGTTACCTGTAGGCTCTTTTTTTTTTTTGAAAATTGATGAGGTTCCATATATTCTTAGTTTTCTGAGAGTTTTTTTTTTATCATTGATAAGTGTTACATTTTATCATATGCTTTTTAGGCATCTATTAATCTGACCAGAAAATTTTTCTTTTTTAGCCTACTGATGCAATTAGTACATTAATTGATTTTTCAATGATAAAGCAATGTTTCATACATGGAATAAATCTCATTTATTCATGTGGTTGTATAATTATTTTTATACATTGATGGATTTAACATACTAGTATTTTGTTAAGAATTTTTGCTTCTGTTTATAAGATATTTGTCTGCAGCTTTTCTTTCTATTTTTTTCTCATCTATTTATTTATTGTTTATTAGTTCTTTCTACTTATACACAAAGGTGAAATTCCTTATGATATATTTATATATACACACAACATGATTTTTAAAAATTCCCATCCTTCCTCTCTCCCTCTCAATCTCATTCTTCTGCTCTACTGAGATTCCCTACATAGTAATGATATCTGATCCTCCCTTCCTTCTCTCCTTTGTTTTGTTCTAAGTACTGCATTTGAGAGAAAAGTTCAACCCTTGATTTTCTGAGACTGGCTTATTTCACTTAGCATGATGCTCTCCATTTCCATCCATTTACCAGCAAATGTCATACTTTCATTCTTTTTTTTTTTTGAGAGAGAGAGAGAGAGAAAGAGAGAGAGAGAGAGAGAGAGAGAGAGAGAGAGAGAATTTTTTAATATTTATTTTTTAGTTTTCGGTGGACACAACATCTTTATTTGTATGTGGTACTGAGGATTGAACCCAGCGCTGCACCCACGTCAGGAAGCGTACTACCGCTTGAGCCACATCCCCAGCCCCATACTTTCATCCTTATTTATGATTGATTAAAACTTCATTGTATATACTTATCACAATTTCTTAATCCATTCATCTGTTGATGGACATCTGAGTTGATTCCATAATTTGGTTATTGTTAATTGTGCTGCTATAAACATCAAGGAGGCTGTATCTCTCTAAAATGCTGATTGTAGATATTTTGGAAAAATACCAAGGGTCATATGGTGGTTCCATTCCTAGTTTTTTTGAGGATTCTCATACTGCTTTCCATTGTGGATGTACTAGTCTTCAGTCTCAACAGCAATGTATAAGTGTACTTTCCCCCACTTTATTACTGTTTGTGTTCTTGATGATTGCCATGGAGTAAGATAAAATCTTGGTGTAGTTTTGATTACTAAAAATATTGAACATTTTTGTCATATATTTGTGTTTTGTCATATATTTGTGTTTTGTCACATATTTGGGCCATTTGTGTTTCTCTTTTTGAGAAATGTTTAGTTCTTTTGTCCATTTATTGATTGGGTTATTTGGGATTTTTGGAGTTAGGTTTTTCTAGTTCTTTGTGTATTCTGGATGTTAATCCCCTGTTGGAGAAGCAGCTGGCAAAGGTTTTCTACCATTCGGTAGGTTCTCTCTTCATCCTTTTAATTGTTTTCTTTGCTGTGCATAAGATTTTTAATTTGATGGCATCCAACTTACTAATTCCTAGTTTTATTTCTTGAACTAGGTGTCTTGTTAAGGAAGTCAGTGCCAGAACCAATATAGTGGAGTGTTGACCCTGTGTTTTCTTCTAGCAGTTTCTGGTCTAATTCCAAGTCTTCGATCCATTTTGATATGACTTTGGTACAAGGTAAAAGATAGGAATCTAGTTTTGTATCCATATAACTATTCCAATTTTTCTAGCACCATTTGATAAAAAGACTGTCTTTTACCCAGTAAATATTTTTGGCACTTTTGTCAAGTATCTTATGACTGTTAAGTATATGGATTTGTCTCTGTGTATTCTATTCTATTTCATTGGTTTTCATACCATTTTGATGACAATATCATGCTGTTTTTGTAATTGTATCACTGTAGTACAATTTCAGGTCAGATGTATTTTTGAAAAGTATTTATTTTTTAGTTGTAGTTGGATACAATACCTTTATTTTACTTATTTATTTTTATGTGGTGCTGAGGATCAAACCCAGGGTCCTGCACATGCGAGGAAAGTGCTCTACCACTGAGCCACAACCCCAGTCCCAGGTCAGATATTTTGATGCCTCCTGCATCCCTTCTCTCTTGCTCAGTTTTGCTTTTGCTATTCTGGGTCTCCTATTCTTCCAAATGAATTTAAGGATTATATTTTCTATATCTGTGGAGAATGTTACTGGTGTGGGTAATGTATTGATTCTGTATATTGTTTTTGTTAGCATGGTCATTTTGACAATATTATTTCTGTCTATCCATGAACATGGGAGGCCCTTTCAAATTCTAAGGTCTTTCTTCTTCAATTTTTTTTTTCAGTGTTCTATAATTTTCATTGTAGTGATCTTTTATCTCCTTGGTTTGATTAATTCCCAAATAATTTTTAAGGTTTGTGTGAATGAGATAGTTTTCCTGATTTCCTCCTCAGCAGACTCATTGTGGGAATATAGGAAAGCTATTGATTCGTGGGTATTGATCTATTATGCTGAATTCATTTATCAGCTCTAGAAATCTTCCGGTGGAATTTTTTGGGTCTTCTAGTTATAGGATCATGTCATCAGAAAACAAAGATAAGTTCTTCTTTTCCTATTTGTATGCCTTTAATTTCTCTTCTTGCCTGATTTCTCCAGTTAATACTTCAAGAAGTATATTGAATAGAGGTGATTAAATTGGACATCCTTGTCTTATTCTTGATTTTTTTTTTGGTGTGTATGGGGGTACTAGGATTTGAACTCAGGGCCATTCAACAACTGAGCCACATCCCCAGCCAAACTTTGTATTTTATTTAGAGATAGAGTCTCACTGAGTTGTTTAGTGCTTCACTATTGCTGAGGCTGGCTTTGAACTCATGATCCTCTTGTATCAGCCTCCCAGGCTGCTGGGATTACAGGCATGCACCACCATGCCCTGCTTGTTCTTGATTTTAGAGAAATACTTTTAGTTCTTCTCCATTCAGTATGCTGTTGTCTTTGGATTTGTCACAGCCTGTATAAGGTTGGGGTAAGTTCCTTCTATCCCTAATTTCTTTTTTTTCTTTTTTTATTGGTTGTTCAAAACATTACAAAGCTCTTGGCATATCATATTTCATACATTAGATTCAAGTGGGTTATGAACTCCCATTTTTACCCCAAATACAGATTGCAGAATCACATCGGTTACACATCCACATGTTTACATAATGCCATATTAGTAACTGTTGTATTCTGCTACCTTTCCTATCCTCTAGTATCCCCCTCCCCTCCCCTCCCATCTTCTCTCTCTACCCCATCTACTGTAATTCATTTCTCTCCTTGTTTATTTTCCCATTTCCCTCACAACCTCTTATATGTAATTTTGTATAACAATGAGGGTCTCCTTCCATTTCCATGCAATTTCCCTTTTCTCTCCCTTTCCCTCCCACCTCATGTCTCTGTTTAATGTTAATCTTTTCCTCCTGCTCTTCCTCCCTGCTCTGTTCTTAGTTGCTCTCATTATATCAAAGAAGACATTTGGCATTTGTTTTTTAGGGATTGGCTAGCTTCACTTAGCATAATCTGCTCTAGTGCCATCCATTTCCCTGCAAACTCCATGATTTTGTCATTTTTTAGTGCTGCGTAATACTCCATGGTGCATAAATGCCATATTTTTTTATCCATTCATCTATTGAAGGGTATCTGGGTTGGTTCCACAGTCTAGCTATTGTGAATTGTGCTGCTATGAACATCGATGTGGCAGTATCCCTGTAGTATGCTCTTTTAAGGTCTTCAGGGAATAGTACGAGAAGGGGAATAGCTGGGTCAAATGGTGGTTCCATTCCCAGCTTTCCCAGGAATCTTCATACTGCTTTCCAAATTGGCCACACCAATTTGCAGTCCCACCAGCAATGTATAAGAGTACCCCTTTCCCCACATCCTCGCCAGCACTTGTTGTTGTTTGACTTCATAGTGGCTGCCAATCTTATTGGAGTGAGATGGTATCTTAGGGTGATTTTGATTTGCATTTCTCTGACTGCTAGAGATGGTGAGCATTTTTTCATGTACTTGTTGATTGATTGTATGTCCTCCTCTGAGAAGTGTCTGTTCAGGTCCTTGGCCCATTTGTTGATTGGGTTATTTGTTTTCTTATTGTCTAATTTTTTGAGTTCTTTGTATACTCTGGATATTAGGGCTCTATCTGAAGTGTGAGGAGTAAAAATTTGTTCCTATGATGTAGGCTCCCTATTTACCTCTCTTATTGTTTCTCTTGCTGAGAAAAAACTTTTTAGTTTAAGTAAGTCCCATTTGTTGATTCTTGTTATTAACTCTTGTTTCTTAACTTTTATTAATTTCATTTTTAACATGAATGGTTGCTGAACTTTATCAAAGGCTTTTCCTGTATCCATTGAGATGGCTATGTGATTTTTTTCCTATAATTTTACTTAAGTGATGAATTACATTTATCAATTTGTGTTATGTTGAACCAGCCTTGCCTCCCTGAGTTGAAACCCACTTGATCCTGGTGTATTATCTTCTTGATGTGTTTGAATGTGGTTTGCTAAGATTTTATTAAGAATTTTTACATTCGTGTTCATCAGGGATATTGGTCTATAGTTTTGTTTCCTTAATGTGTCTTGGCTGGTTATCAGGATTATACTGGCTTAATAGAATATATTTGGGACTGTTCTTCCCTTTCAATTTCATGGAATAAATTGAGAAATATTGGTGTTAGTTTTGTTTCAAAAGTCTGGTAGGACTCAACTGAGAATCCATCTAGCCCTGGGCTTTTCTTTGTTGAATGGCTTTTAATTGTCATTTCAATTTCATTACTTGATATTAGTCTGTTTAGGTTTTATATATCTTCCTGGTTAAATTTGAGTAGATCATGTGTCTAGAAATTTGTCAATATCTTCTAGATTTTTCAGATAGTTGGAATATAAATTTCCAAAATAGTTTGAAATGATTCCCTAGATTCCAGATGTGTCTGCAGTAATATCTCCTTTTTCATTTCTAATTTTATTTATTTGGGTCTTTTCTCTCTTTCTTTTGATTAGTTTGGCTAAGGGTTTGTCAATCTTATTTATCTTTTTGAAGAACCAACTCTTTGTTATATTGATCCTGTATATTTTTTATTAATTTCATTAATTTTGGCTATTATATTAATTATTTCCCATCTTCTACTGGTTTGGGAATTAGTTTGTTTTTTCTTTTCTAGATTCTTGTAGTGGAGCATAAGCTTATTTATTTGCAAATTCTCTCTTCTTTTAATGTAGGCACATGATGCTATAAATTTTTCTCTTAAAACTGCTTTCATACTGTTCCAGAGATTTTGGTATGTTGTATCTCTGTTATCATTTGTTGCTAAGTATTTCTTAGTTTCTTCTCTTATGTATTCTTTAATCCATTATTAAAAGAGTATTGTTATTATTATTTAAAATCGTATTATTCAATTTCTATTTGTTTATGTGGTTTTTGTTATTTTTCTTTTGGTGATTAGTTCTATTTCATTGTGGTTCAAAAAGATGCACAGGATTATATCAACTCTTTTGTATTTGCTAAGACATACTTTGTGACCAACAATATGATCTGTTTTGGAAAAAGTTCTATGAATTGCTAAGAAGAGGGTAAATTCAACTATTTTAGGGTGAAATATTATGTAAATATCTATTAGGTCCTTTTGGCTTATAGCATTGCTTAGGTTGGAGATATATTTATGACTTTTAAGTTTTGATGGCCTGTCAATTGATGTTAAAGTGTGTTGGAATCACCCAGTATCATTATATTGTGGTCTAATATAAATTTAATGTCAAGGAGTATTTTTTATGTAAAAAAATACTCTGATATTTGGGGCCTTTATTTATTATTATATCTTCTTATTGGATTATTCCCTTTACTAAGATGTAGTAGCCTTTTTTGTCTCTTCTGATTAATTTTGCTTGAAATCCACTTTGTCAGATACGAGAATAGCTATTCCTGCTTGTTTTTGGAATCCAGTCTTGTGGAATATTTTTTTCATCCTTTTATCTTCAGGCTGTGATTCTCTTTGCCTATGAAATTAGTCTCAATAAACAACATACAGTTGGATCTTGTTTTTTGATCCATTCTGCTAATCTATGTCTTTTAATTGGGGAGTTGAGACCATTTCCATTCGGAGTTAGTATGAATATGTGTTTGTCATTTCCTGCCATTTTTACTTTTTGCTATATTTAATTCTGTCTTGATTCCCTTTTAGTAGATTATTCTTGTATTGATTTTCTTCTATTTGCATTGGGATTTGTTTTTGGGTTCTTCTGTGTGAAATTTATCTTTGAATATCCTTTTAATACTGGCTTGGTGTTTATAATTTTTTTTTTTGTCTATCCTTGTCATGGAAATTTTTTATTTCTTTGAAAGATAGTTTTGCCGGGTATAGCAGTCTTGGTTGGCAATTGATTTTTTTCTACAAGCTTGGAATATCATTTCCAAACTCCTTATATGCTGACCTGGAAATCAGAAGTTCCAAAAATTGTGTATTTTTTTTTTTTTACTTTCCTGCAGTTTCTAATTCCAGCAAAATGACTAGTTCATATGAATTACTACCCCATTACTAGAAATCAGTTGTGTTCAGCATTATTTATCAATAATAACAGGATTTCAGAATTTGTTAATGTTCCATTAGTTATTTTAGCCAATATCTTATTGGACATGCTGGTTGGCTTTATTTTTATTATTATAAATATCAATTAATATCTTAGCATGTAATGGTTGATTTTAAAAATCACATTCCAGGATAAATTTCCTGAAGAATTGCTACTGGGCTGAAGAACAGAAATATTTCAAGAGTTTTGATATGTTGTAAAGTATTCTCCCAAATGCTTGTACCCACTTACATTCCCAAAAGCAGTAAATGAAAATGCTCACTTTTCCACACTTTGGCTAATAGTGGATAGGTGATATTATTTTTATGTTTTCTAATTTCAGATTGTATCATGTATGCATTATTTGATTACTATTGAAGATGAATATTTTTTCACTGAGGTTTTTCTTTTTTTTAAGATCATTTGTTGAAATGCAGTTTTTTGTTATTTCTTCATTAAGTCATCCAATTGGAATTCTTGTTTTAACAGTTTGGACCATTCAAGTTAAATTAGTTGGTTTTTGTCTGAATACTTCTCATTTAGGACAAGGAAATAGGGCATATGATGACATAAATTTGACACATACCTTCTGTGGGCAGCTTAGTCTATTGTTAATGAACTGATCTCTGCAGGATCTAATACAATTTGCCTTTGAAACTTATTCTCCATAAAGAATAGAAAGAAGGAACATAAAATGTTGACTAGGTGGAGACAACTCTCATAAGCCAAATTATCAATATAGTAAGTAAGATTAACACTTCAGGCTTATTGCTCAAGAAGAATTGAGGATATTCACTTTTAATCATTTTTAGTATAGTGGCTTGAGGCCCCATCACTTACCCTTTCAAATGGAGAGAACAAAACATTTACATATTTTAATGAGTTCAGAATTTTAAAATTTCAGGGCAGTTAACTTTATAATATGTGGTGGAAAACCTACCTGTGGGGTAAGCATAGTTTGGGGGATAGTTCTGGTGACTTGAGAATTTTTATTCTTGACATTTAGTTTCTTTTTTCTACAATAAACCAGTTCACCTGGCTCAGTCAGTCTTAGATATCAACATTGATAAATGACAGTGAGAAAGGTCTTATCCTGTAAGATGGATTTCAAAGATGCTTCTTCTGGAAAATGCACTGAAGGTTGCTGCCTTATTCCAATGACTGTAAATGAGGAAGGACTCCCCACTTCCTGGGGGGTGGAAGTATGTATCATCTTGAGAAGCAAGTAAACCAGAAGAAATCAGGCATGAAAGGTTTCACGGTCAGGAAAAGCTTAAGAACAAAACATGTGAGGGACTCTGTCATGAGCAGGTCTCCAGAGAAATCCTCCGTTTTGATGGAACTTCCCAGCTTGGTACAAATATATATCAAAGGGGTTGTGATTAACAGAGGAAGCCTTTGTTCGCTTACCTCTTCTTCAGCTCAGTCCTGACTCAGCCAAATCCCCAAATGATTCACCCCAAATCTTTCAGTAGAAATTCTTTGGCCAGGCCTCCCAAACCTTTTCATGGAAGTTCCTTGGTTGGGGAGAAGCTGAGGACTTACTCCAAGTCTCCAAGTCCCTCCCACCCCAGGTGGCTGAGCATTCAAGATCAGTTCCCATCTCAGGTTAATAAATGCAATCTCAGACCCTGAGGAGGTCAAAGGCAAGCCTGCTGAGGTGGAGTGAATTAACTGCATTCTAAGGTGAATATAAATCATTTTGGCATCATGATTCATTTGACATTTTCAGGCTGAGTCAATTTCTTTTTGTCTTTATCCTGAAGCTGCTCTGATAGAGAGTGAGGCTGCACTTAAGGTGGTAAAGAATGTGCTGGGGACTCAGACTTGGCAAATTACAAGTGAAGATGCAGATGGGATATAAACTTCCTGGAGTAGTTTATAATATACTGGATGATTAGAACAAAGACAAATGATAGCAACAAAAATACAGAAATAAAACCAACAACAGTACTAGCTACCATTTATCACATACTTATTATGAAGTAGTCACTATATTTATGTTTTTTTCCTTGATTATGGAAGATTACTTGCCACAGATTAAACTGTAGGTTTTATTTCTCCAGTGAAAGAAGTGCCAGATGGGTGTGTTGGCGCATGCCTGTAAGTCCAGCCACTCAGGAGACTGAGATAAGAGGATCACAAGTTCAAGGCCAGTCTCAGCAACTGAGTGAGACTGGTCTCAAAAGAAAAAAATATTAAAAAACAAACAAACCAACAAAAAAACTCAACTGGGGATGTAACGCAGTGGTAAAGTGCCCCTGGGTGCACTATTCAGTACCACCAAAAAAACAAAGAAAAGCAACAACAAAAAATGCCCCAAATGCCAGAGTCACTATTGTCACGCTTCAAAGTCTCTTAAGATTTAGGACTTCTCTCCTTGGGCCTAGGAGAGAAATCAGAGAAAGGAGTTAGTAAGGGGTGTAGGTGTATATGTTGTCAGTGTGTGAAACGTCCTCACCGCTTGGGATCAGCAGTCTGTGATCCTGAGCAAGGCTGTCGGATAGAGATAGAATGTGAGCCAGAAATACAAGCCAAGTGTGTATTTTAAAAATTTTTAGTAATCACATTAAACAAAAAAAAAGAAAACTCACTTTCAAAATATATTTTATAATATAATGTAATATATCAAAATATTATTATTTGCACATGTAATCAGTACCAAAATTATTTATGAAATATTTCACATTCTTTTTGTTTCAGCTAAGTTTTCTAAATGCATTGTTTGTTTTGCACTTGCAGCTCAGCCTGATTTGGATTAGGTTGTTTTGAATACTTAGTAGCTTCATGTGGCTAGTGCCTACCAAATTGGATAGCATAAATTGACAGGGGAATCTAACGTATTAATTTGCATGTCTAAGTATATTCATTTGACGTTCATTCCACAAATGTTTATTAAATGACTACTACACCAAACTGTAGTAGCCCCCTTATCCACCAAGGGTATATTTTAAGACTCTCAGGGAATGTGTGAAACTGTGGTTAGTACGACCTTACACACAAGCACAGTGATTGCTGCAGCAGTCTGTCTGATAACCTAGATGGCCACTAAGTGGGTAACAGGGGGATAGTGTCTACTGCATGGCTACTCTGGATGAAGGAATTATTTGCATCCTAGGTCTGTAAAAGCAGAATGTGAGATTTCATCACACTACTCAGAATAGTATGTAGCTTAAAACTTATGAATTGTTTATTTCTGGAACTTTCCATTGAATATTTTTCAGACTGCAATTGAGTGGGGTTAACTGAAATCACAGAAAATTAAACTGCAGAAAAGGGATCACTAATTGTATTATTCTGGGTGTTTAGATGCACTGGTTATATTTTACAGGAAAGTGGGGGACAAACATAAATAAATGTCAAAAAGTGATAATAATACAAGGAAAACAAAGCAATGTAAAGTGAGTGATTGGAGGGGCTGTATTTCAAATTGGTCACATAGGCATCTGTGAAGAGGTGACATTTGGGGTCATTATACATAAAGAGAACCAAATACCAATGATTTTACTTTAGAATTAATCAGGACAGGCTTCAAAGTCTCACAAGATTTAGGATTTTTTTAAATAGGAGGAGGAAGGCAGCAATCTGAGGGCTCACTGGCCCTGGATGTTTGAGAGGCAAGAGCCAGAGAGGTGGGATAAGGTACCATGCAGCCTGGCACTGAGCCTCCTGCTTATTAGAAGTTGCACTTGATTCCAGGGCCACCTGGGAACCCTGAGAAGAAATAGGATGGAAATGAAGATGGAGGGAATGATCCTGGTTTGTATGTTTTAGGAAGAGCATCCTACTTTGTCCTTTCAGATCTGTATGAAGTTGTTGAAAAGCAAATAGAGAGTGGGTATTCTTGACATCATTACATAATGGCTGGTGTTTGCTCAAGTAAAGGTCTGGAAGGACTCTGTCCTTTTTCTGTTTGTGGTGAAATATACTCTGGCTCTCTCCATGTTTGCTTAGTGGAACAGTTTGATTATGTTAAATACGCAGGCTGGGCTCTTGGGTAGAGTGCTCGCCTAGCATACACTCAAGGCCCTGGGCTCCATTCCGCACAACATGGAAAACATGAACCAAAAAAAGTCCACAAAGATTGTTTGTTTTCTTTGGACCTTTCAACAGTTGCTCAGCCTGCCATGTCGGAGGGTCTCTCTCAGAAAGAACAAATATTCATCATTTGCTGTAGTTGGGGGAGGGGGCAGGACAAATGGAATGGAAGCCTAGGGCCTTGGATGCTTTAGCTATCCCCTCTGAGGCTGATAGGGTCCTGAGGTCATACCAAGGGAGGGTGTGATTTATCATTAAAAGCAACAAAGTTGAGTTTTAAGATCCTCTGCTAGTTTTCCTTTAATATTTATTTTTTAGTTGTAGCTGGACACAATACCTTAATTTTATTTATTTATTTTGATTTGGTGCCGAAGATCGAACCCAGGGCCCCGCATGTGCTAGCTAGGTGAGAGCTCTACCGCTGAGCCACGACCCCAGCCCTCATGTTAATTTTCTAAGGCTGCTGAAGTGAATGACCACAAACCTGGTGGCTTACATAACAGAAGTGCATTCTCTCATAGTCTGGAATTGGGATGTCAGCTGCCTCTCAAGGTTTCCTGAGCAGTCTTGTGTACTCCTTGTCTCTTCTGGCTTCTGTGGCTCCAAGTGTTCCTTGACTGGTGGTTACATCCAGTCTTCTGCCTCCTTCTTCAGGTGGCCTTCTCTTTTGTCTGCGTACTCTCCTTCTGCCTGGGTAAGGAAACTATTGTTGGATTTAGGACTCGTGAGATAATCCAAGATGATCTCACCTTGAGTTCCCTTAATTATATCTGAAAAGTCCCTTTTCCCCCCAAAATGGCACAGGTTCCAGGATGTGGATATATATGTCTTTTAGGAACTATCATCCAACATACTGCAGTACTCTTTTGCTACTATCATCATGACATTTAAATTCTCCATCTCACCTTATCACTGGTTTTAAGGGATATATAATTACTGACTTGCTGATCTTACAGGTTTGTGGAGAGCCACACCATACCTGGGTGAATGATGAAGCACTGTGAGGACAGGGTAGGGTAGGGTTAGTTAAGGAATGGCTGAGTTCTTTGGGTGGATGGGGAAGGCATCAGGGAGAGGTGGCATGAGCTCAGCCTTATGGAGGAATAGAAAGCTCCAGATTAACAGCTGGGTGGGGGGCTGTGAGTTGGGTGCGAGTGGTCCCCGCACACACATATGCACTTTTGTGTTCTCTCCTGGCTCCTCGGCTAGGAGCACCAGCATTGTCCACTTTGAAGGAAATGGACCATCAAGAATAACTGGCAAGAAGTAAGATGAGAAAAGGAAAATAAGGTAGAAAGCATGGCCAAGGTCGTAAAATGGGAAACCTCTGATCTTACAATCCTTTTCTTTTTCTTCTTCTTCCTCTTCCCCTTCCCCTTCCCCTGGCTTTACCTTCCCTCCCTCTTTCTTTCTTAATCCACAAAAGGAGAAAGGAGAGCCAGGACTGTGACAGGACAGTGTCCTGGGGTGCTGGATGTCCTGGGAAGGAAAAGCAGGCCAGAGAGAGGTTTTGATAGTGCTCTCTGCTGCTGGGTATGTCCCGTGGGATTTCATCAGTGATAAAGTCCAAGAGGAACCCAAATAGAATCCATTTGGATACCAAGAAAGAGGGGAAAAAACATGTTTATTGATTGTTTTCTCCAGGTGATTTTTTTAAATAGACGAGGAAATTTTGACTCAGAGAAATCCTAAGACTTGCCTGAGGATCACATGGTAAAATTGGCTTGCTCCAGGACTCTCAGCTCTAGTGTGTTCAGCCTCAAAGTTTCTGCTCTACCCATTCTCACTGGCTGCAGTGGAGGACTCAAAGGAAGCAGCCTCTGACTGTTAACTTACATACAGCACTTCTTGACCTCTCAACTTTTGTTTTCTCTTATATTTACAAAGTAGACATTGAACTTCAGTGTTTAATAAAATCCTGTTATTTCATTACAGTTCTTTATTTCATGGCAAGAGGGCAATTGGTGGACAGTGTCTGTTGCTAGGTCACCCGTGTGAGGAAATCTTCAGTGAGGTGCTTTTGGGTGCACTCACCTAGATGGAAGTGTGTCTTGCAGGTTCAATCCCATTATGTACTTGCAAATGGTCCTAGGTAACAAATGGTCCTAGGGTAACACTGGAGGCCTCCTTAATCTTTTCAAGATCATATCATTGGGGGCAGGGTCAAAAACATAAAATGCCATTCCGTGTCAGGGATCAATTGTAGCACTGTGGAAACACAGCTGCCCAATATAGATGTCAAGAATGATTCTGTTCAAACCCACTTTTCCACTCCAGTGACATGTCTCAGGATGGGAATCATCTACCTGAGGGAAGAACAAAAATGTATTTTTCCTTCAGGCCCAGGAATTTCAGTTGGCTGAGTCACACAGATAGTCTGTCAAAGGGCAGGTCCTTAAGAGCTTTCACATTTTAATCTTTTCATTGGAGTTTTGAAGGCTTAGAAAGAAATGTTTTATTCCTTTTGGAACATTGGTAGGGGTGAGTTCCCAGTTCCCTCCCCCAGTACTCTTTAAGCTTATATCAGAGAAAATGGAGGAGTTCTGCAATTAAGGACAAGGAATGCATCTGATTTTGGAAGTGATAGGATTAGCTATGTAGATGTCATGATTTCAGCATGTGAAACATTTGAAATGAGAACATTGTAATCCAAGGATGACATCATATATCACATATATGTGTTATGTATTATATATAGAATATATATGCTATATGTATTATATATTCCTGTCAGGTTCTGGACCAGCCATCTACCTACACTCAACTGGATAAGAAATAACAATAATGGTAGCATCATTATGGATCATATTACATGTCTGTCTATGTGCCAGGCTGAGTAGCCTTCATCGGAGTCACCCTATCCTTTCCTGAGAGGTAATAAGGGGCCCAAAGGGGTTAAGAGTGGTGACTGGAGACAGAATGCTGAGCTCACACCCCAGCTTGAAAGAAGGGGGAAAATAAGAGGACGTAGGGTTTTGTGGGCTAAATAGATTCCCACGTGTGAATCCCCTACACAGTGTCTGGGACATTTTAAGTACCACACAAGTGATAGTGCGTATTATCCTTTGTTTGTGAGGTGGTGGAGAGTGGTTAGGCACTCACCTTTCTGAGGGTGAGAATGGGCAGGGGCTTCCTCACCAGGCCCTGTCTCCTTCTCCACAGTTTTACCTGGCTACAGGCAAGTTTATTTTGAGGATGTGACCAGAGAAAAAGAAGCCCTGGGAAAGTGAATTGGTTAGTGATCTTGAGGAGAAAGACATTTATTCTGGTTACTAAATACGACCCAATTCTCAGCTAATCTTTTCCAGACTCTCAGGTGTCTCTGGCCAGCCCAGCCCTAGCAGTTGTCCAGCAGGTGTTGAGCTGCTGGTCATCTGAGCTGCCCACCTGGGCTGCCCACCTGAGCTCAGGTCCTTCTGTGGCTTGCAGAAGCTACATGATCTTGACTAATTCACTGATTCTCTGAGTCTCTTCAGTAACTCTAAGGTGTCTTAACTGGATCGTCAGTAAGGTCCCTTGTAGCTCTAAAATACCATCATTCTGAGACAAATATTTGGATTAACTTTGGGGCTCTGTAGCAATCACCAGTCTTTTGCTTTCTGCTGGTTCTCTGTCAAGCTCAGTGAGGACCTCGTTTCTGGGGTTACTAACTGATTGGTTGAGAAAGCTAAAGCCTGGGGCTAGTCAGTTTGTGCAGTGGGAGCACAGTTTTGATGAGTCCAGAGCAGAGGGTTTTCTCTTAGTGGATGCTGTTATTGGCCAAAGAAGAACTGTAGCCTTAAAACTTTTAAAACTGCAGAGAAAGTATTACACACAGATTAGGGCTAGCGAGTGGTTGATTAGAAATGAACCTAGTCAAATTGATTCATTGAATAATTTGAGGCTGTGAGTAGTCAGGCCATTTCATATGTTAAGCACAAATTGATTCACACTTATGACTATTGAGAATTTTAGAGGCCGAAAAGCTATAATATTTTATATCTGTGAATACAAATATACCCAAAATAAGTATGGTCTTATCCAGAATTCTGGATTGTATTTTGTACAAGGTATCAGAACCGGTGTAGCAAAAGTTTGTGCAGCAGTGACAGTTACCTAGAGACAGACATGGTTGTAGGCAATATCTTGAAGGAAGTCTGTAGAAAAACATGCTGTGCACATCTCATCCTGCTCTTGTGCAATGCCTAACCATCAAGACTCAGGGTTAACTCAGGTTTTATGGGGTGATAATTCCAAATTCCACACTAAAATCATTCTTGATAAATTTGATAGCGTAGAATGCTATTGTTGTCATTATGTATTGCCCCCTGCTTCCCAACATGAGAAGATCCTAGAACTTGGATCTTTGGTTTGCTGATTCATGGGCAAAGAGTTTTGTGAGTTTATAGGCAGCAGCTCAAAGAAAGTGTGAGATAGGTTGGCCTAGAGAATTTTGGAGCTGAGAGACTGGACTCCTGTGATAAAAGGAAGGGGAGAGAGATCCCTTGATGGGATTTCTCTTTTGGAGAGAAAGTAAATATTAAGTGGAAGTTCAAAGAGTTTGTGGTGGTGCATGTGGTAGAAAACTCACCTCTGACTTCCCTATGAAATCTTCAGTAAACTGTAAACCACACTATTGTTTAGATGGGAGTAGATTTTTTTTTTTTTCTGGAGAGTAGGAAGTTTTGCTGAGCCCTGCATTAAGGTGGTCAGAGAAAGCTGATGTGGGAATTGTGGTGGATCACTGTGAATCAGAATTGCTGCTCAAGCTGGAGGATCATGTTCCATGCTCTCATGTGCACACACACATGGCACACACAGCTGTGTAGATGCCTATAGTGTGTGGGGGTGTGTGTAATGTACTAACCTTACTCATTGAGTGCACTCACACACACACAGCTGCATAGGCCCCTAAAGTCTTGTGTTTGCTGTACTCAGTTTATTCCCTGGCTCTGTCCCTTAACTTTTATACTGATTTTGTCCACTTCCCATTTTGCCTCTTTTTGTCTGGGAGTTCACAGTGTCTTTGAGAAACTGTTTCTAATCTTTTTGGGATGGAGCTTGTATAACTAAATGCATACCATTTAGTTTCAGCTGTATTCTATAGGAGCAATAACCAGTGTCACAGTGGACAATCATACTGGCGACATTGTCACCAGACTGCTAAAATCACTCTACTTGTAGCTTTATTGTAATTGGAAAAAGAGTCTGATTAAAAATACACATCAAGTTGGGTGCAGTAGTGAATGCCTGTAATCCCAGTGGCTTGGGACGCTGAGGCAGGAGGATCTCGAGTTCCAAGCCAGCCTCAGCAAAAGTGAGGCACCAAGCAACTCAGTGAAACCCTGTCTCCAAATAAAATGCAAAATAAGGCTGGGGATGTGTCTCAGTGGCTGAGTGCCTCTGAGTTCAATCCCCAGCAATCCCCCACCCCACAAACAAACAAACAAAAAAACCCCTCACATCAACCAAATGACTGTGCTAATGCCTGTCCCCTGATGTCCTGGCTGTGTGATGTTTGACATCCTTTGAAGTGTACGGTCCTTCTGCCTTTGCGTGAGGGGTGTTCCACACTGGAGATGATGTCTGTGGCCTCAGGATGCCTCCTTTCCTTTCTTTAAGTGGAACTCAGTCATCTGGATCAGAGAAGAACTATTTTTGCTCTGACTCTGCTGAGCTAGATCCTATCTCAGATTACATTAAAGAAACTGCCTTTTCCCTTTTTCTTTTGTTGCTAAGGAATAGCTTTTCCTCTCCAATTGATTTCCCCCCACCTTGAAGGAGCCCCAACCTACACACCACTTGGTAGTAATTTAAAATAAGCTAAAGAGCGACAAGTCCTATTAGAGGCATAAAGCAACCTGCTAAGAGTCATTAAGGGTCACCAGGGTCTGTCTTTTAACTAAACATGGAAGTGCTATTGTAGAACAAAGGAGACTTCTCCTCTTTGGCAAACTTGGATCTGCCGCTCTGTTTTTTCAATTATGGGCTGAGCTCCCCGCTGCCCAGGAGCCTGTTAATCAGACCTTCATTAGTTTTGCTACCTCTTGCCCATTCTTGCTGAATGCAGACACTGCTGAGAGACGGGACATACTTTCCACTGGAAGCCTGCTTCTCAGCCTGATCTAGGAATCAAGGGTTCCATTGGGCTGCTTACCTGCTGTGGAACAAAATGCTTTGAGTGCCTGCCCCCTCCAGATCCTGTCTGTGCGCATGTGTGTGCACTGCGCACGTGTGTGGTGTTCCCCATGTGTGTGGTCAGCTCAGCGTTGGGAAGCTGCACTGCAGAACCATTGGGAGCAGCTGCTCCCATGCTGGCTCTCTGTGGACTCTTCCTGCCTGGCTTCTCCCAGGATGTTGATTCCACACCTAGGGCTATTGTCATCTCGTGTTGCCATGGAGATTAGAGTGGGTTTAGTTTTGTTTCAAATCTTAATTCACAAAATTCTGTTATTGCCAAAAGAGCTCATTAGATGGGAGCTGGTCTTGGAGAGTGGCAGGCATCCTGGTAAAAGTAGCCCTGTTTTTGGAGGTGGGCATTGCTTGGTACTTCTAGTGCTTAGAAGATGAGACATTGTCTGATGTCCCCAGATAAAGCTGGCCCCAGCTTGTCCTACCAGTTCTCTTAGCAAGCACTGCTTACCTAGCTCACAGCACCCTCGTAGCACTAGGTGGGCAATGCCCCTCTTCTCTGCGGCAAGGAGCTGAGATGGGTCTCCAGCCATCATTGTCCTCTGGCACCCAGCACACAAGAAGCAGTTAGTCAAGCTTTGCTCAATGTTTGCTGAAGACAGGGAAGCAGCTATGATGTTCATTTTGCTGACTCAAGATGTCAGAGCTAATTCTCCAATTAAGTGATTGAAACAAGTTTATTCAAAGGTTCATGTACTTTTTGATGTTTTCTCTCTCCCACATGTGGCCTAGTTCTTCCTTCCCTGTTCCGGAACTCTTTTCTCCTCCTTCTTGACTCAGAAGTCTGGGAACCCAGGAATTCTTCCCCCTCCCAAGCCCACTGTAGCTCCCAGGGCTCTACATGTCCCTAGGGAGACTCCAACTTCAGCAGGGGGCATCAGGGCCCTGGAGGGAGGGAGGAGATGGGAGGGAAGACAAGGCAGTTGGAGCTGGAAATCAGTTCTCCTACAGAGCTACCTGTGAACAATGCCTTGCATGCTACATAATAGCTTATAATTCAAAATACTTTTAGACATTGAAACACCTATCTTTATCAGTTCTTCTCTCCTATATTCTATGAGAAATTATGCTGATTGGGAAAGAATTGAAACATAGGAAACATCTCGAGAGTGCTCGAAATTGTAGAAAATACTGACACATTCCAGTTATATGAATCTTTAAGCCTATCTAAGTCCAAGCTTAAGAAATAATTAAGTAATAACAAAATAACGCTTTTCTTTACAGTATTCCAAACATTATAGTGGCACATTATATTGACTAACTTCAGCTGACGCAAGGAAAGCATGAAAAAAAGAAGTGGTGATGGGTGAATCATCCGCTCTCAGCGGTGGCAATTATGCAGGGCACAAAGCGTCTGCAAGAACAGCTTTACTGCGGAGGGAGTGAAAGGACAGAAACAAAGGACAGGGCGCTTCCGTGTGCAGGGTTTGTGTCTGCGTGGCCAGTGGCCCTGCGTAAGATGGTAATCACCAAGGCTCAGATGATGGAGACCTGCTTCCCTTGACGTTGCTTTTTTAAAAATGATTTCAAAAGCAGAGCGGTTCCTATTTTAACAGTGTCCTGGGTGAAACTTAGCTCTAAGATTTTGAAATCTTGATGAGTAGAAACCGGAAAAAAAAAAAAGGCTCAAAAACTGTTAGCCCTTTCTTGAGAAAGCATCAATTTCCATTTGACGGAGACATGGTTGTTTCCTGAAGCCCTTTGAGTGGGGCCTTGGGTTAAACCTGTGTCCAAGCAGGGAGCTGCTGGGTGAAAGCTGACCCAGGAGGTCAGCGGGCTGCAGAGCTCTCACATCAAAACACGATAATCTGCTGGTAAATGGTTACCTTGAGGGGTGGTTGAGATGGATCGGCTTTTTGGCAGGGGACTGCTGTAATTTAAATACGGTTTGTCCCCACCAAACTCATGTTGGTGCTTCTTTTCTCAAAGCAGCAGCAGTGGGAGGTAGGGAAGTGTCTAGATCATGGGGACAGAGCCCTTATGAACAGATTGGGAATGAGTGGGTTTTTGGAGGACTGGGTTAGTTACCTCAAGAGTGAATTGTTACACAGAAGGTGACCTCTTTTGCTTTTTCTTTTAGCCTGTGACTTCTCTTCTATGCATGTCTGCTTGCTCTTCTCTTCCCACCATGAGATCCACTCCAGAAACCCAACAGTTGCCAGGGCCATCTTCCAGAACTGTGAGTCGAAATAAATCTTTTTCTTTTATAAATTATCCAGTCTCAGGTATTTTGGTATAGCAAATGAAAACAAAGACATAGACAAAGGAAAAGGAAGCACAAGACAACCTTCTCTCTTTGGGAAACTGTAATGGACTGGAAAGTCAACAGGAAGGGACCTCATAGAAGACTGGCTTGACACCCCCTATTGCAGTTGTGTTCCAGGTATTAATCTTATATTTATTTTTGGTTAGCTTCAGTACCATTTTCACATTTGGTCTGATCTCAATGATTGCTGTGTGGAGCTACGAGGAGGTCTATGCCATTCATGGGACAATGACTGAAGAAGAAAGCAGCCAACAGGCTGAAATGACTTGCATCAGAAGGCTGATACCCCACAGCTAAATAGAAGGTCAGTTTGGAGCTGGGTCTTCTGGACTTGGGGTCAAGCCAAACCAAGACTGATCTTTGAAATATGTAAGAATTCTTGGTGGTGATAGAGGATGTCTCAGAAACACTTGGGAAGGGCAAAGAGGTGAAATATTGGACTTTCTACAATAAGATGTCGTGGACACTTGGTGCATTAAATTTGTGATCTTCACAGCTATGTGATGTTATAGGCTGGGAGTATCCAGGACTTCTCAACTGACCATGGCCATTCTAGGATTTTTGATGGCCAGGCTTATTTATATAAGAGCACCATGGTCACAGAGCAATGCAATTCCATTCTTTTCTCAGTTTTTAAAATTGCTTTCAGTTTGATAGCCCTAGGCTTTGCCTCAGAAAATGGTTTTCTATTTTGGAATGGTGAAACATTATTCCCAGAGTCCTTTTTAAATAAGTGACCAATGGAAGAGTCTGACCACTTCGCCACATGGCAATTATTTAGCTCATTGACACATACTGTGTTCTATGCCTCCTACTCCTAAGAGTCCCTACAGAGGCCTAGCAAAATGACGTGACTGTTGATTGTTCTCTCTTGGCTTGTCCAATTCAGTTACAGCCACCCTTTTTCTTATTATTCTTTTCTATATAATATACTTTATCTTCTTTTGCTTAACTTTAATTTCTAATTCCCACTTTTCCCGTTTTGAAATGGCTGGTCCAGTTCAGGTAATTGGGTCTCTGAATCATCCTGGAGAGCAAAGTTCCTAACCGTGGAGATCCATCTCCAGCTACTTCTTCTGCCAGAATCACCACATCAAAGCAGGAAGGTTGATGGTTACAGATGCAGCACAAACACCTAAGGTAAAACAACAACACTAAAAATAGCTCATATATATTGAACTACTTTATGCTGGACTTTGGGATAATCAATCTAAAAATCATGATTTCATTCATCTCTTACAAAATCCCTATTTAGTGGAGAATATATTATTGTTGAAAAATGTAAATAAGGAGATTTGGGTGCTTTGCCCAGGATCACACAAGTGGTAGGTGGCAGAACTGGGACTCAGGCCAGGGCTGTTGAATTTGAGAATGATGGGAGGATCTTGTGTCTCACCAGTGTCCAAGTATAAGGGGAGGGTGCAGCATTGACTTTGCATCTGAGAAGTCAGCAGACAGTGTAAGAAATTATATACCAGCCTCAGATGCTGGAGAGGTGGGCGATGGCAGCAGCACCATTAAACACACCACAAAGGAAGAGAACAGAACTTGCTCAAAAACAAGACTGAGTCAGCCACTGTATTTGTGCCACATGAGGGTAAAATTATAGTCTGATCCACACCTTGAAGGCACAGGATGTGACAAAGTTGGAATGCAACACAAGTTTACAAGATTTGCTATTTTTGCTTGCTATCAATTTGTTCCTCACCTTCTTGTAATCCAACAGTCTGGGACCCCCATTTTGGATCCCAGTAATCCCTTTCCAGCTCTACCATGGTCTCTGCCCCATTGCTTAGTAAAAGTTACCCATTTGCAACCCATCTCCATAACAAAGTACACCCCCAAAGCAGTTGGAGAGGAGAAGGGATTCAGAAGATCAAAACTGTGTGTTGTTGTTCCTTAGAGAAAGGGGGAGTGAGGAATATTCCAAATCAAATCCCTCATTCTCCACCCAAAGGCTAAGCCCCCCCTCCTCATGCATTTACAAGTGCAAGGAGCTGATGTTGAAACCAACTCACGTCATTACTTTTTATTTGCCTAGAGTGGGTGGGAGATGAATATTATATACCTACCACATGGGAAGATAAAAATGACTCTGGAACATGTGGTTTGTTAAAAAAAATTAATGTTTAGCATCTGAATACTTACTGCAGGAGCCCCAGGGAAGAAACTAACAGAGGAATGTGATATGAGTGTAAGCAATGACTGCATTAGCATCTTGTCATCCTGTTGACTTATGTAACACTAGGTATTTAAAATTTTAGAGTTCTCAGAGGCTGGAAAATGAAGTATGAAAAGCCAGACCTGGGATAGAATTACTCATATTGATTTTGCGTGCACACACACACACACACACACAAAACACATCCCTCAATTCTTGGGAAATATATGTGTAAGGAATGATACCTGTGGCTGTACCTGTAATATTCAGTACTCATGGGCTGATTAAATTCCACCTACCATCATTGGTCCTGCTGGGTCCTCTGTGATGGTCACTCAAAAGCCACAGTAACTGAAGGGTTGAAGCAGGAGGTGGTTTAAAAGATTCCATGGTTTCAGGGAGATCTACCAAGGCTCATTTTTACCTTACAGGGAATCAGGGACAGCTGATAAAGGAGGACTGAAAGAAGAGGCTGCTCAGATACAAGAAGCCCAATAGAAATCTACCCATGTTTGTTATTAAAAATGGGCCAGTCACACAAAGATGAAAACCAATCAAGAGCTGCTATATCAGTAGTAATGTTAACTGATCAGTTAGAATATTCAAATAAGCAGAACATTCATATATCTTAGCATGGCATAATGAAATGAAATGGCTCAATGAGGGAAAGCTTGTCTCCTCACCAGTCCCAATGATTCATCCTGCTTACAATAAGCTGGGTTAGGCTGGGCCTCATGGCCAACAGCTTTTTTTGGTGCGGGGGGGGGGGGGGGGGAGTGGCGGGGGAGGGGGGGAAGTGGCGGGGGGGGGGGGATGATGAGGATTAAACCCAGGCCTTGTACATGCTAATAAGTTCTCCACTACTTTTCTTAACACATTTGAAGGAGTTAAGGATGTGCCATCTCAAAATATGTTGAATTGGTGTATTATTCCAAGATGAACACACTTGAAGGTTGACTTCAGAAAGAGCCACTTGGCCTGGATTCCTCCCCAAATCACTTGTTCTTTGTCTAAATAGTGTAAAATCATCGTGCTTTGGTCTTCTCTTCAGAATTCCATCTCATGAAGGTGCACATCTGCACATAAATTGTGTGTGGTATTCTCTTATTATTCAACTCATATTACTTGAGTTTCTTGATCCAACCAAAGAGCCCAGGTAAGAACTAAGGGGTTTAGGGGGACCCTTCTCTCTCCTCTATGACATCTACTCTTATTTCAGAAAAATCAATTGCTTCCTATAGTTGGCTTTACCTCCACTGTGAAGCCTCCTTCTTGGGCCTTCAGATAATTATTGATGTCCTCAGAGGCTCTCTGTGATTGTGTTTTAATTGGGATGTTGGAATTACTCAGCTCTGGTCTCCCCAATCCCTCCTTAACTGTGGGCTACTCCAGGGTAAGACTGAGTTTTACTGTCCATCCACTCAGAGGACGTTACCTGGAATATATGAAGCCCTTGGTAAATGTTGGTTGAATAAGTAATGAAAAATAATGAACTTTCTACCTTTGTCTCTGTTAAAATTGAACCATGCTGATGAGCTTTTTAAAGGGATGCATTTCTTGAACCCTGTACTTGTTACACTCTATCAGTCTAAAGATACCAAAAACATTTAAGAGGTAGTAGAATGTTCTGCTGCAAATCATTTCTAGAATTAGCCACAGGCCCCATCCACTTAGAGTGGGCCTGATCTTCTTATGAGATTCATTTTAACTGAAGTGGAAATAGGAAGAGGAGAATGAATCGATGCAGGATAAAACAACTAATGAAAGTAAAAGAGGATTCACACCTACTCTTGGGACCATTTAGAAGAAAGCATCTGTGCAGATTCAAGGGGCTTTTAACATTATCTTAAAAGGTGCTTGAATCAACTTTCCTGAGCTTGAATTGTCTCTTCATCCTTGTCAGCCTCCTCTGAAATATCTTCTGATTGTAGATCCATTTTATAGACTTCATTTTAACAAACTACCTTAAAGTTGGTCTGAACACTTCTCCTAAAGACCAAACTTTTGATTTCCTCCCTTAAATTCCTTAAATTTTACTTGGTGTGGGGAGGGGGAGGCAAGACTGGAAAAGATAGATACTTGGAAATTTTCAGTGAGAGAGAAACCCATAGACCTGGAATTTATAATTGACAGAGATGTTAAATACCTAGTTCCCATTTTCCAAACCAACATGATTAGGATCCACCTAAAAATTTCAGAAATAATTTCTATTTTATGCTTTGCTTTTTAATATTCACAGAGAAGGAGAAGGGGACATGGATGCATCTATGCTAAAGGGGTTTGTGTTTGTTGTTGTCAGCTCAAATCCTGCCCAACCAAACTCTGCATGAGATCTAAAATTACATATTTAGTCCCTGAACTGCATATTTGCGTAGTTAATCCCTTCAGGAAGGCAGAGCTAGAAGTAGTGTGCAGTCCTTACACTTGATGTTCAGGGTAAGCTCTGGGTACCTGCCCCTAACCTCCTGCTGGATTTATGCTCTGGTTCCTTATATTTCAGTCTTGTCTTGATTTGCAGCCCAACTCTAAGACACTTGCTGAAACCTTGCCACTGTATCTTACCTTGTCCTTATCTCCATTGCTTAGAGTCCTGTTCCAGAGGAGTGACTCCCTTTGCTACCCAAGGCTTGCTGCCCCCTTGGCAATTAATAATGGCACTGCCCAGAATCTCCTACCTCTGGGAAAACTGATTCTTGCCTGCAGGATATCCACATGGTCACATTACCTGGAAAATTGTAATTGGGTTTGGGGATCACCCTTCTCAGGGGTTAGCCATAAAGTTATACCAGACCCTTGGCAAAGTCATGCAGTTCTGTCTTTGTTGTCTTTGTCATCCCAATAGAATTCAAAGTCATGTCTGTGAGTGTTGTGATAGCAGCTCTCTGTTTGAGTTGGGAGAAATCAATGAATAAATGGGGATGTTTTGATCATGGACGTATTTCAGTAAGCTAATACTTCCTGCACCACACTTTTTCTTGTCACCATAGAATATTTACTTTTCCTCCCTCCCTTCCTCCTTCCTTCCTTCCTTCCTTCCTTCCTTCCTTCCTTCCTTCCTTCCTTCCTTCCTTCCTTCCTTCCTTCTTTTTATCTCTTTCTTTCTTCTTTGCTTAACCATTTTGCTCAAGTTGTTGCAAAGAGGGACAAAGGAATCTGCCATTCTGCTCTAGAATTGCCCAGACATGAAATAAAAGTCAAGTTTGCTGATCTTAAGTTTAATTCTTATGCTTTCATCATGGCCCCAAATAAATTATCTGAAAGGAAGAATGGCTAAAAGTCCAGGACGCTGGAGGGAAGTGGGGATGGAGGCTACCATGTTGCCAGTGCTGGACTTAATTCACCCAGCAGGAGAGTCATTGCCATGGGTGACGTGGGCTGCATGATGTTTTAAAGAAAAGAAACAAGTGAAGCCACACAATTTGGAAGATTGAATTTGGTTTTGTTTATTTTGTGTGCAAAATGAGATTGCGTGGGAAACAGAGACATTACCCATGAAGAATGCTAAGGTAATTTATGCTGCTTCCTTTCATCAATTACATTCTGTGAGCTCTGAGTGGAATTGCGTTCCATTGAGTTACAGTCACTGCACTGCCAGTCTCTATAGAAATGACTCTCCAGAGTGATTTCATAACCAGCACCGACAAAGATATAATTCACACTGTACTGCCTTTGTGGGGGCCTAAAAAAAATATACCATTTCAGTTTGTTTTAGTATTTTGTATTTTTAAACTCTCACCAAGGAAGGGAAAAGTACATTTCTACTTCCTACAAAATTATAAAACCAATAGATATAAGGGGGAAAGGTAAAATCCGGCTTGACTTGCTGAACAAACTTGAATCCCATGCACCACAATTTTCTCATCTGAAAAATGACATGATTAAGCTCAACCATTTCCAAGTTCAACTTTTGCCTCCCCAAAGTCTCAGATTCTATGGGTCTAGGTTTTATTTATTTTTTTTCCCCTTAGAAATGTGACTGTTAAATGCAAAAAGAAAGTTCATCTAGAGACTTCCCTTTAGAGGAGAATTTTTTTGCTGCAGATGGCTTCCATTGGGTTCTGGCTGACCTACTTTATCTGTGTGTGGCAGGGGACATGGAGATGAGATCCGAGGACAGGATGCCATTTAAGGACAGTTTGGGTTTAGCAGAGACTCTTCCTGCACTAGCCAACAGGCAAGAGGGTGAAGAGTCAGAAAGGCCTGTCTGTTTATGTGGCTAAGAACTGAGGCCAGGGTGCAGGCCTCAGAGAGACTGAATAATGGAAAAGCACCTCAAAAGAATGTGGGGAAAAGAAGGGGCAGCCCAGCTGGAAGACACCAGGAGATTCCTCTTACAAAGATGCTGACAAGGAAGAAAGATGGACCATGGCGTCAAACAGCTTGAGAATGACATCAGTAAAGGAGGCAGCATGCAGCCCCAGTTCTGTGTGACCCAACCACAGCCAATCAGGAGGAGGTCTGCTCTGTGATTTGGCAGGAGATCATTACTGAAAACATCTAACTGTGCAGTGGAAGGAGAAGTAGATTCCTTCTCTTGGCCTTGCTGTTTTCCACCAAGGGTAAAACATTATCTCTGATGTTCTGGAATTGATCCCAGTTTATCTAGTTCAGTGATTTGTGAGTTGGTAGTGTTTGCTCTTTTCAAACAAACCTTCCACATCCCCCTCTCTATCCAGAGTATGTACAATTTTTGTAGGTCCCAGGCATTCTAACTTTGGGGTTCTGTCAAACATATAATAATTCATAATTTGCCTATGAAATTAGCCGCTCATTTATTTTACAATTGGCTATGATTTCTCAGTAAATCAGTTTGCAGACTTGGGAATTCTTATGCAGCGAGAAGAATCTAACACACATTATTTTCAGAGGTCATAAAATTTGTGGATTATAAATCTTCATGATGAAGGAAGTCAACAGAGTGTTATTTTACTTAGTATCTACCAATTTCTTTACTTTAGCGCACAAAGTCTTTCATCCACAGTTGATCAGGAATATATCTCTAAGCAACTTGAGTTTTACTGCAGCAAATAAGAAATCCAGGAGGAACCACGGAGCATCTCAATAAGAGGGTTTTCTTATTTGTTTATTTCTCTTTTTAAAAATATTTTTATTGTAGATGAACACAATAACTTTATTTTGTTTATCCTTTTATGTGGTGCTGAGGATCGAACTCAGTGCCTCACAGCGCCTCACACGTGCAAGGCAAGTGCTCTACCACTGAGCCACAACCCAGCCCCTTATTTGTTTATTTCTTAATTTTTAAAATTTGTTTCAATTAGTGGGGCTGGGGATGTGGCTCAAGCGGTAGCGCGCTCGCCTGGCATGCGTGCGGCCCGGGTTCGATCCTCAGCACCACATACCAACAAAGATGTTGTGTCTGCCGAGAACTAAAAAATAAATATTAAAAAAATTCTCTCTCTCTCTCTCTCTAAAAAAAAAAATTTGTTTAAATTAGTTATACATGACAGTAGAATGCACTTTGATACATATATAATGGAGTACAATTTCTCATTCTTCTGGTTATACCTAATGTAGCATTCCACCGGTTGTATAGTTACATAGGTACATAGGATAATAATGTCTGATTCATTCTACTATCCTCCTGACCCCCATACCCCCTCTCCTCCCTTCACTCCCTTCTACCTAAAGTAACTTGTTTCTTCCCTAGACCTCCTATTGTGAGTTAACATCTGCATATCAGAGAATACTTCACAGAAAATGAAATACAATTGATTAACAAATATATGAAAAAATATTCAACATCTCTAGCAATTAGAGAAATGCAAATCAAAACTACTACAAAATTTCATCTCACTCCAATCAGAATGGCAATTATCAAGAATACAAATAACAACAAATGTTGGTGAGGATGTGAGGAAAAGGGCACACTCATACATAGCTGGTGGGACTGCAGATTGGTGCAATCATTATGGAAAGCAGTATGGAGATTACTTGGAAAGCTGGGAATGGAACCACCATTTGACCAAGCTGTCCCACTCCTAGGTCTATACCCAAAGGACTTAAAATCAGCATATTACAGAGATGCAGCAACACCAATGTTTACAGCAGCTCAGTTCATAATAGCTAAACTGTGGAACCAACCTAGGTGCCCTTCAACAGATGAATGGATAAAAAATGTTGTGTATGAATATAATGGAATATTACTTACCCTTAAATAAGAATGAAATGATGGTATTTGCTGGTAAATGGATGGAGCTGGAGAATATCATGTTAAGCAAAATAAGCCAACCCCAAAAAACTAAAAGCCAAATGTTTTCTCTGATAAGAGGTCTTTTTATTTTAAAGGGCTTATTGTAGAATCTGGGCATGTGTTTGGTAATTTGGTAGCAGTTCAGGGAAATGGGACTTTGCTTTAGGTTGTATGCTATTGGGTAGTGATAGTGGTCTTCTTAAACTTTGTCTGGAAGGAGAGTATACTAATGGAGACTACAACATAATTGGTAAAGCAGCCACAATCATTTATATGAGCCAGAATGTGGAATAAGGAGAAGGTTTAGTATGTTTCAGCTTGGGCGAATTTCGTAATCACAAAGTGGTTTTGGTTCTGTCTTGATTCAACATGGTTATTTTATGTGAAACTGCTTTAACAGGAGAACACCAAGGCCAGTTTCTAGATGTTAGAGGCTTTTTTTTCCTATTTTTCAAGTTAATCATTTCTTTCTCAAATTGCAAGCATTTTGTGTGTCCCTGAAAAGTGTTTAAGGTCTACCATGCAGGTAGAACCTGCAGGATAAAATGGCTGTCACCAGCATGGTTTTTAGAAGTTCCTTCCTGTAGAAGCCATTCTTTGGTAATGCCTCCTATGACTCTCTCTATGAATGAAGATGGATGGAGACCTGTGGGGATAAGAGGTAATAGACCAGGGATGCTCTGAAGTGGCTCAACCAGTGGGTGTGAGAACAGCTTAGGGCTGGTGCTTTTTTGTGTGTGCTAGGGGAGAGTTACTTGCCTGGCTGTGGCCTAGTATATCTGGTGGGAGTGGAAGGTAGTTTAACAGAAGACAGGATACATCTAACACAAACTTCATAAGGAAAAACTTTTCCACATTGCTATTGCATTTTTTAGAATTTTAATTTGTTGCATATGACAGCAAAATGGGTTTTGGTTCTGTGGTTTTGGTTCATATTACAATTTTGGTTCATATTACAATTCATATTACACATACAGAGCACATTTTTTCATATCTCTGGGTGTACACAAAGTAGAGTCACATCATTCATGTCTTCATACATAGGGTAATGATGTCCATCTCATTCCACTGTCTTTCCAACTCCCTGCCCCCTCCCTTCTCCTCCCACCCCTTTCCCCATCTATAGTTCATTTAATCCTCCCATGCCCCTCCTCCCCAACCCCATTATGAATCAGCATCTTTAAATCAGAAAAAAATTTGGCATTTGTTTTTTGGGGATTGGCTAACTTCATTTAGCATGATATTCTCCAGTTCCATCCATTTACCTGAAAATGCCATGATTTTATTCTCTTTTATTGTTGAGTAATATTCCATTGTGTATTTATACCATATTTTCTTTATCCATTCATCTACTGAGGGGCATCTAGGTTGGTTCCGCAGTTTAGCTATTGTGAATTGTGCTGCCATAAACATTTGATGTGGCTGCATCACTATAGTATGCTGTTTTTAAGTCCTTTGGGTATAGACTGAGGAGTGAGATAGCTGGGTCAAATGGTGGTTCCATTCCCAGCTTTCCAAGGAATCTCCATACTGCTTTCCATATTCACTGCACCAATTTGCAGTCCCACCAGCAATGTATGAGTGTGCCCATTCCCCACATTCTCACCAACACTTATTGTTGTTGTGTTCTTAATAGCTGCCATTCTGATTGGAGTGATTTGATTTGAACTTTTCTATTTGCTAGAGATGTTGAACATTTTTTCATATATTTGTTGATTGATTGTATAGCATCTTCTGAGAAGTGTCTGTCCAGTTCCTTGGCCCATTTATTGATTGTTGTGTTAAGTTTTTTGAATTCTCTATATATACTAGAGATTAGGATATATAATGTGCAAGTGGTAAAAATTTGCTTCCAAGATGTAGGCTCTCTGTTCACCTCACTGACTGTTTCTTTTGCTCAGAAGAAACTTTTTAGTTTGAATCCATCCCATTTATTGATTCTTGGTTTTAATTCTTGCACTATAGGAGTCTTATTAAGGAAGTTGGAGCCTAATCTGACATGATGGAGATTTGGGCCTACTTTTTCTTCTAATAGACACAGTGTTGAAAGAACTGAAACCGAGACATGGAGTTACCTGTCGGAGAAGTCCATTTATTTCAGTTACAGCAGAGCCTTTTATCCAGGGTAGGCAGAGTCCCTTAGGACAGGAGGCAAATTCTCATTGGATTACAGCCATTAGAATTGTTTTGTCAATCACCCATTGGTGACTTATTGACGCCTTAATCTGCATAGACCAGGAAATGGACCCAGAAGAGAAGCCTTGTCAGCACCATCTTGGGGCAGTTAACCCAATATTCTCCCCTTTTTAGTTTAATAATGGGAGTAGGGTCGTCGTTCGTTCTGACTGCTTCCTGCTGAGCAGGGGTGTCGCCAGGAAGGGGTGGGGAGAACACTGGATAACCCTACTATTAATCCCCAAAACAGCGCCAACAAACTAAAGACTTATGATGGGACCAGGTCCAAAAAAGTATCCTGAAGCCATAGGTCCTGGATCACGTCCCACCAATCCTCCTCAGTGTTCATGGATGGGAGGAGCCATGCATCCTGGTGAAGGGCATCCAAAAAGGTTTTCCATGGATCTGCCATTTGGCAGGTCATGAGTTGAGTGGTGGAAGACTGGTCAGGATCTTCTGAGGCCAGTAGTTGGTAATTCCTAAGAAGGAGCTGGTTAAAAGATTGGTTAGAGATTTTTGCTATCTGATTTTGAGCAAATTTAATTATGCAAGGGAGAAAGAGGCAGGCCAACAGAATAATGGAGAGCAGTCCAATTATTGGCCACATCCATGCCAAGAGGGGTGACTGGAGCCAGAAGGAAAAAGGAGAGGTTTGGGATGCCTTCCATAAGCCTGCTGCCAGATCATTAAGTTTATTATTTATTATTATTAATGTTTTGTTCCACCAAACCAGACTCATTAATGTAGTAACAACATTCTTCTCACAAGAATACGCAGGTTGCACCCTTCTCTGCAGTAAGGCAGTCTAGAGCCCTGTGATTCTACAATGTGACTTGAGCTTTGTTTTTGCAACGAGGCTAGTGACAACACAGTAGAGGAGAGCACAGTTTCCAACTGGGAATTGACATCCTCAACAGCCCACAGGGTATGACCCAGAGCCCCTCCAGAAAATCCAGTACCAACAAGAGAAGAGTTGAGAGAAACCCCTATGAGTATTGGTAAAAAGGCGGCTTGCTTCGTCCTTTGTGGGGGAGTGAGAAAATAGAGAGTCAACTGAGGTACCACTGTTACCAGAAAACATGGGGAGGAGACATTTGTGGAAGCCAAATTAGTAAGAGTACCATTACACCAGAAGAAACTTCCAGGAGGAGAGTAGGTGTTATTATTGAGGGTAATGTTTGAGTTGCAGGTTATATTTAATGATATAGTGCCGCAGTCTGACTGGGCACAATTCAGGAGCCACTTATCAAAAGAAACAAACTTTATTTTTAAAACTACAAACGCCAAACAAAACAGCTCCTCAGGAAAACCCTCAGAGCCCAACTGCCACCACCGGCTTCCAGAAGCCTCTCCCCACACAAACCACACCACCTCCCCCAATCCTCCTGCTCTTGAGGCCGATTGGCTGGGTCGCGTGGGCGGAGCCAAAGAAGTCCCCCAATGAGCAGTTCCGTAGTCTGAAGGGCAGGGAAACAGCCCAATGAACATGACTGCAGAGGAGCCAATCAGCTAGATGTTGCTGGGGTCACTGTGAGCCAATCATCAGCTGGCAGCTTGAAGGGCAGGGAAACAGCCCAATGAACATCGCCGCAGAGGAGCCAATCAGCTAGATGTTGCTGGGGCCACTGTGAGCCAATCATCAGCCGGCAGCTGGGAGTTTGCTGGCAGCTGGAAGTTTTCTGGGGCCCCTTTGGCTGTGGCTCTCAACAATATAGCAGGCCCGGAAGAAACAAACGGGCAGATACGGTGGAATGAGACAAGGGAATCCTCGGGTTCCCATAGTGGGACCCGAGAAAGGGGCCTCATGACCTGTCCCTGAGTTGGAAAACTTAAAGTGGAAGTATGGGGAGTGCTGCTTGCAGGGTCTGGGTCAGAGAAGCACAGAGGAAGCACTTGTCTGGGCACATTCCTGGGAGGGTATGATTAAGGAAAGTTAGGGTATCCGTTAGGATCTGGAGCCAAGAGTAAGACATTGTGGGTGAAGAAGAGGCTGAAGAGGAAGAGGAGTCTCAAATTGCCTGTATTATAACCTTTTCTGAATGCGGAATGTCAGAGGATACTCAAGAAACTTGAGATCCTATGGAAACATATTCCCGAGAGATGTGGAGGGCTCCACAGGGGGTGGAATCATACCCGTTACAATAGAAGAAGGCGGTGACACCTGCAGCCCACCGTGGGTCCCATGGGTCCTTGATGGTGATGTTATATTTTTTAATCTGGCTAACATAGAATATTCCCATGTTTAATTGGCCTGAGTATGGACATTCCCCATATACCTCTGGCCACCAATGGCATCATTCGTCTTGTTGATCATTTAGGAAACAGAGATATGGCCTCAAGGACTGCTGAATAAGTTTTGTTGAGGCAGGTAAGGATAAGTACACAGTGTCAGAACAACCATGCAGGGGGCAGTCTGCCGTTGTGGCTAGGGCTGTAGTTTTAGTATTTTTTTTTTTTCAGTATAGGTTTGTCTAGCCTAAAATCTCTAAACATAAGGGGAAGAAGAGACCATAAGAGTAAGGCTTATGAGAGTTAAGAAAAGGAAAGGCTTAGAGACCCAGGGGTTCATTTTCCAATATGGGTTCAAGAAGTGCCACTGGAGACAGATGGAGCTTAGACTGCTCCGCGTGCAGATGAATCATAGGTCGGCTTGAGCCTGGAAATATGAATCCAAGGAGTTAATTGGTTATTAGGGAGTGCTAGCCTGGCTGCAGTTGGAGTACATAATACAACTTGTGTTGGACCTTCTCACTTTGGTAGTAGGGGACCCTTGTCTTCTGGCAGATTAAAGAGGACAGATTGGCCAGGCAACACGGAGAGAGGGATCTAGGAGGCTTCTGGATCTTGAAAAAGCCAGTCCTGATGTTTCCAGATCTCAGCACAGAGATGAGAAAGAAGTGGTAATGTGTAGCGACTGGGGATGGGCCAAGATGATGGGGTAAGGCCCGGAGAAAGGAGTGGGCGTCCATATATGACCTCAAAGGGGGAGAGAGATGAGGGCTTCTTAGGCAGGGCTTGCAGACGGAGAAGGGCTAAAGTCAGTAGTTCCATGGATGACTTTGTGAGTACCTCTTTGAGTGTCCTATTGGTTCCTCCACCTTTCCTGAAGCTTGTGGATGGCATGGGCAGTGGAAATGCCAAGGATAGTCCTTGAGCGACAGACTGATATGTGAAACGAACTCGGGTCCCTTATCTGATTGAAGGGAAGTGGGCATCCTGAATTGGGGAATAATATGGGTTAGTAAAGCATCAGCCACACGGTGGTTGCCCTTTTATTTGTGGTGGGAAAGGCTTCTACCTATCCAGAAAATGTGTCCACTATTACTGGCAGATATTTGAACCTCCTGACTGGGGGCATGTTGGTAAAATCCAGCTGCCAGTCTGCTGCAGGAATATGTCCGAGGTATGTGACCTCGGGTGAGCAAAGTTGGGCCTTCTGGGAAGAGGCACGGTACCCCTGACTGGCCAAATGATTCAGGAGACCAACAGTATCAGCCTTTGAGGCCTCCAAAGAGGAGCTACATAGGAGGAGGTCATCTACATATTGGAGAAGAGTAGAGGTGGAACAGGTGAAATGGAAGGGTTTGAGGTCCATAGCTAGTATCTGGCCAAAAATATGAGGGCTATCCCTGAACCCCCAGGGAAGAACAGTCCATGTGAATTGTTGTGAATATCTGGTTTTAGGGTCAGTCCATGTGAAGGCAAAAATATCTTGGGACTCCTTGGCTAGGGGTATGGAGAAAAAGGCATCCTTTAAGTCAATGACAGAAAAGTGGGTGGTTACGGCAGGAATTGGTGACAAAAGGGTAGAGGGGTTGGGAACCAGCGAGCGGGTGGTTGGGTTTAACAGCGGAGTTGATGAGGCGAAGATCTTGAACCAGGCGGTAAGTGCCATTGGGCTTTATTACCACCAGTATGGGGGTGTTGAATGATGAATGTGTGGGCCTAATGTATCCTTTTGTTAATAAGTCTTTTATGATTGGCTCTAAGCCAATGAGAGTTGCTGTAAATAAAGGATGTTGGGGCTGGCTGGGGAAGTAGGAGGGATCCTTAAGTTGCACCACCATGGGTGGGCAATTTACCCTGGATGGACTTTGAATGTCCCATATTATGGGATCCACCAGTTGTACAGGTGTAGGAAAGTGACTTTCAGAGTAGGCTTCTATTGATGTATCATGTTGAGAGCAGAAGGGGAGCATAAAATCTTCAGGCAGAAGTGCTAAAAGGAAGGAGGGTGTGGATGAGATTGGCAATGGATGGAGAGTGTAGCTCGGAGGGTGGAAAGAATATCTCTTCCCAGAAGGGGTACAGGACATTGAGGCATAACCAAGAAAGAATGGGTGAATGGGAACTTTTCTATGGAACAAGTGGGGGAGATTGTGAGGAATGATGGTCTTCCCTCCTACCCCGACAATAGGGAGGATGAAGGGAACTTGGGACCCCAGTATTCCCTCAGGACCGAAAAGGTGGCTCCAGTATCTATGAGGAAACTAAGAGAGCGCCCATCGACATCAATTTGTACCCTAGGTTCTTGCCTGCTGATGGTAACGGTCAGGGAGGAGGACCCAGGGCCTCGTCAATCATCAAGTGCAAGGGGACAACCTCTCCCTGAGGACCCCTCCCAAGTCGAACCTACCAGAGTTCCTCGTCCTCGTCCTCCTTCTCAAGTGCTCACTTCCAATCCCTAGGTGAGTGCCCCCTATGAAGTGACCACCTTGGTCTTGCTATTGAGGAGAACTTGACTGTGATCATCCAGCAACTCTCCGACGCTTGGCTGCGGGAGGAGTATTCACCCCACTTAGGTCTTCATGACCACAGTGGTCCCCTAGGTCACTTCCCAAGACGATCCCTGCCCTACCCTGTCGAAATCTGAGGGAAGAACAGACCCCTCCTTCCAAGTCTCTCTCTCTCTCTCTCCCTCCCTTCCCTCCCTCCTTCCCAGTCTCTCTCTCTCCCTCCCTCCCTTCCCTCCCCCCCCTCCTCTCCTTTCTTTCTTCTCTGACAAAGACCTAGTGCTAGGTGCTCCGAGACTCCGGCATTTCCGCCCTTTGGGAAGAGCCCTCAAGTGACAATCTGACTGCTCCTCCTGTTTTGCACTCTACTGAGTCCATCGAATAGAACTACCTCTTGGGGACGCCCAACTGGGTCCCGATTGTGATTCCGGTCCTGAGTTTCTTCTCCTTGACTTTCCGCATTCTCCTCTGTCCTCACCATGGGGGCCTCTTCTTCCCTTCTGAATGATTCCCCTCTAAAATGCCTTCTTTCCAATTTGAACTGTCTGCCCCTTGCTCCAGACATGAAGTTTAAATTATTAATCAAATTTTACACCCAAGACTGGCCATGCTATCCTTTGGACAATCTCAGTAAATGGCCTGCTGAAGGGTCCTTAGATCCCCAAATTCTTCATGACTTGTTCAACTACTGCAAGCACTCGAAAAAGTGGAAGGAGATCCCTTATGTTGAAGCCTTTTCCCTTCTCCATACCCATCCCCAACTTTGCTCCACATGCAGTCCTCCACAAGTCCTCTTTGCCCGTAAGCCTGTTTCCTCACCTCCTGGTGATTCTTTTGTATCTTTGACCTGGTTGATGAACCACCCCCTTTTTGTCCTTCACCACCTTCTGTATCCCAGCCTTCTGCCCCACCTTCACTTTCCCCTTCACCCCCAGCTGACTCTTTTAGCCCCCCCCACCCCCCGCAACTTGATCTCACAGGCTTCATAATCCTTCCAGTCAACCCCTTACTATGTCCCCTTTACATGAAGTGGCTGGATCTGAAGGCATTGTGCGTGTCCATGTTCCCTTCTCTCTGTCCGATCTCACACAGCTTGAAAAGAGGCTGGGATCTTACACCACTGACCCCCGACTTATATTAGAGAATTTCAGTGGGTACTACAAGCCTATAGTCTCACCCACCGTGATATGTACATGATCCTGGCCAATACATTACTCCTTGAGGAACGTAGGAGGGTATGGGACTTGGCTCGGGCCCATGCAGATGAGACCCATCGAGTGAATCCTGATCACCCTGCAGGTCCCCATGCGGTCCCAGACCAGGAACCAAACTGGGACTATAATACTGCGGCTGGACTCCAGTTGAAGGACTAATTTGCCGCATGTATTATTGTAGGCCTTAAGAAGGCCTCTAGAAAAGCAGTCAACTTCCAAAAACTTCAGGAAGTTATTCAGAAAAGGGAAGAGACTCCCTCAAAGTTCCTGGAGCGCCTTACAAAAGCCCTCCAACAATATACAAATTTAGATCCTGAGTCTCCAGATGGGAGACACGTCCTGATGATGCGCTTCCTATCCCAAAGCTACCCCGATGTAAGAGCTAAATTGAAGAAATTGGAACAGGGTCCTGCAACTCCTCAGACTAAAATTCTGGCCGTAGCCTTTAAAGTATATCATAACCGGGATGAGGACGCTGAGTGCCTCAAGCATCAGATATCTGAAAAATTTGAACACCAAAAATTTCAAATGCTGGCCCAGGTCTTACAAAGGTCTCCACAAGCTCAAGGACAACTGCTCTTCTGGGGTAAGAGTCCCCAGGGGGCCTGCTTTAAATGTGGTCAAAAGTCACTGGGCAAAGGCCTGCCCAACCCTGAGGACTCCAACTACGCCTTGTCCAAAGTGCCAACAGACAGGCCATTGGGGGTCGGATTGTTCCAATCCCCAAAGGGGGAATGCAGCCAAACACCCTGGCTCTGACCTCCCGGGTTTTGGCACTGATGAAAGAACTGAAACCAAGACAAGGAGTTACTCATTGGAGAAGTCCGTTTATTTCAGTTACAGCAGAGCCTTTTATCCAGGGTGGGCGGAGTCCCTTAGGACAGGAGGCAAATTCTCATTGGATTACAGCCATTAGAATGGTTTTGTCAGTTGCCCATTGGTGACTTATTGGCACCTTAATCTGCATAGAGTGGGAAATGGACCTGGAAGAGAAGCAGCAGCTGTATCAGGGCTTCAGCAGAAACTGAAGCAGAGTTCTTTGAGGCAATTGCAACACCTGTAGGGATAACCACAGCAAATGTAGAAGTCAGGGTGCCTGGGTTGTGGCTTCTAGAGTAGCTACCACTGTTATTATAATGGCCCAGCTGGGCTGCTAAAACAGTGAAGGTGCAATCAGTGGTCCTGGCAGCAGCCACAGAAGTGGTGGTGGGGTTGGCAATTGTCAGAGAAATCACAAAAGTGCCAGGGAGTTGCTGGTATCTGCACCATTGTAGCTGCCTGGTGGCACTCCAGAGTGACAGCAGCTGGAACCAAGCCATCTTGGGGCAGGTAACCCAATAAGTGTCTCTGGCTTAATTCCTAGGTCCTTGATCCACTTTGAATTGATTTTTGTGCATGGTTTAATTTCATTTTGTTGCATATGGATTTCTAGTTTCCCCCGAACCATTTATTGAAGAGGCTATCTTTTCTCCAATATATGTTTTTGGTGCCTTTGTCTAACCTAAGATAACTGTAATTATGTGGGTTAGTCCCTGTGTCCTCTGTTCTGTACCATTGGTCTACCAGTCTATATTGGTGCCAGTACCATGCTGTTTTTGTTACTCTTTCTCTGTAGTATAGTTTAAGGTCTGGTAAAGTGATGTCACCTGCTTCACTCTTCTTGCTAAGGATTGCTTTAGCTATTCTGGGTCTCTTATTTTTCCAGATGAATTTCATGACTGCCTTTTCTATTTCCATGAGCAATGTCATTGGGATTTTGATTGAAATTGCATTAAATCTATATAGTGCTTTTGGTAGTATGGTCGTTTTGGCAATATTAATTCTGCCTATCTAAGTAGATTTTTTCCATCTTCTAAGGTCTTCTTTAATTTCTTTCTTTAGTGTTCTGTAGTTTTTGTTGTGGAGGTTTTTCAACTCTTTCACGCTATTATATTAGACAGAGGGTTCTTTTGGTGAATTTAGATATAAATCACAAAAAGGCAAAGTGCAGCTTTCTTAGTGTTAGCAGCTCTGAGCTTTTAGTGCTAGCTACCCTCATTGGCTGGTGTGAGCAACTCTCAGTGGCTAGTGTTAACATCTCTCTCAGTAGTTTCCAGAGCTCTCAAGAGTTCTCCTAGCAACTTCCAGCAGCTTTCACCAGTTCTCAGAAGCTCTCAGTGTAACCAGTTTTGCCTGCTAGCAGCTCTCAGTGCTAGTAGCCTTTAACGTCACTAGATCAACAAGCAGCCAGCTCAGCTTGTTCAGTTTAACAGGAACAGGTACACTAAAACCACATGAATAAGGTTTTATTAGGGCTTATTACAGCACAAGGAAGGTAGTTTTCAGTTCCCACACTGACTTTCCAAGGGTTAGAAGTGCGTTGCTAATATAATTGAAAGGGGTAGACCTCATGGGGCAGTGATCTGTCTGCTGATGGCAAAATTTCTGTATTGTCAAGTTAGTCTCCTGCATGCGTGCTGGATCTGCCTGCCCTTGGCTGTCATGAGTGGGGAAGGTGCTCATCATGAACCAAAATGGGGATTTCTGGAGCCATGGAGACACCCAGAGATCTGCAGCTGGAGCAGTATCCTTTTGAGCAGCCTTGGTTGAAGCAGCAACTGTATCAGGGCTTCAGCAGAGACTGAAGCAGAGTTCTTTGAGGCAATTGCAACACCTGTAGGGATAACTACAGCAAATGCCTGGATTGTGGCTTCTAGAGTAGCTACCACTATTTTTATAATGGCCCAGTTGGGCTGCTGAAACAGTGAAGGTGCAATCAGTGGTCCTGGCAGCAGCCACAGAAGTGGTGGATGGGGTTGGCAATTGTCAGAGAAATTACAAAAGTGCCAGGGAGTTGCTGGTATCTGTTGCTACCTACCTCAACTCTCCTGGGTGATTGGGGCTGGTGCCCAGGATTTCAGAGGGCCCGACTCTGACTCCTGCCCCCACCTCTACCCTGACATGCAGGCCAGTTATAGCTGCCTGGTGGCACTCCAGGATGGCAGCAGCTGGAACCAAGTGAACAGACATGAAGGAAGGGACAGAAGCTAGCTAAGCAGCTGGGCCCTGTAATGTCAGCTTCTGCTGGCCCCAGGCAACTTTGGTGGGTAGGAGAAAAATAACCTGTTTGTAAAGAGAAAAAAAAAAATCTCAGAAACACAAAAAGCAAAAAATGATCCTTTGGGTTCAGCCCTCCTATTCTATCTCATATTTGTCTTTTGTTTTGAAATCCAACGACATTTTCTTTCTCTATGTTACAAAGCAAGGCAAGAACACCATTAAAAGCATGATTCTCAGTTCTTGGTTTTAATTCATTTCTTATCCTTTAAAACTCCTGGAAACTTTATTGTTTACATCCTTTTCTGTCACTTACCCCCCTCACCTATTGTTTATTTGAAAACTTTTTAAGTTTCCAAAAGAGTTTAAAAATGAATCCAGTGTTTTCTTTACCCAGATTTCACCAAATGGTAGCATTTTGCTACTTTCTCACTCTGCCAAAATGATTTAAAAGTAAGTTTTAGGTGTCATGACATTTTACCCCTAAATACTTTAGCATGTATCTCCTAAGAACAAGGTCATAGTCTCTTACATAATCATGATATTTTTGATATGTAGGTATGAAAATGTGTGTGTGCAGTAAAAAGAAATTTCTTCTGAGGTATTTGAGAATATGTTGTCACCATTATTGCCCCATCATCCATAAATATTATACTGTAGGTTTCCTATGAACAAGGATACAGAACCACAACTCAGTCATCAATATCAGTAAGTTAATGGTGATATGTTATTACCACCTAATACTCAGATCCCATTCAAGCTTCACCAATTGTCTCCATTATGGGCTTCATAGCCCAGAATTGCACTTACCCTAGTTGCTGTATTTCTTCAGTTTCCTTCCATCAGGAGCAGTTCTTCACTCTTTCCTTGACTTTGTTGACCTTGAGCCTTTTGAAGTGTTCTGGCAGGTTATTGTGGAGAATGTTCCTCAATGGGACTCTGACATTTCCTCACAAGGAGGTTCAGGTTATATGTCTTTGGCAGGAACATCACAGAAGGATGCAGAACTCTTCTTGTTGGGTGCCGTCATGTGGGGCAGCATTTCAACTTATTTCATTACTGAGACATTACTGACCACATTTATTTTGGGGGGGAGGGGAGAAGGGATATTGGAGATCTAACCCAGGGCCTCATCCAAGGACACTTTCTTTGATCATCTAATTAGGTTGGTGTTTGCCAATCTTCTCAAGCTTATGCATTTATTTATTTTGATGCTGGGGACCAAAACCAGGGCTTTGCTAGTGACTTCTTTGTCACTAAGCCATACCCCTAGTCCACATTTCTCAAATTTAGATGAACTCTTTCCCTTTTTGTCATATATATGTATTATATCCACACACATAAATACAAGCACATATATTAGTGGGGTGGTACTTTGAGGCTGTTTTAATCTCCTATTCTTCATCAGACTTTTAATTTCTTTCTTTCCTTTCTTCTCCTCTGTCTCTTGTGCCCTCACTCTCATTCTCGCTCTTGTTCTTGCTCTCGTGGGTATGAATTCAGGATTTCTATTGTATTCAATGGGATAAAACCCATTACTGCCCTTACTTATTTAATGCTCAAATTGCTAAATATTTGACCAGTGTCAGCTCCTCGTTATTCTTTGAGCTTTTCCTTTTCCTTTTGCAGAGTAAGATATTCATGTATTACTTTTTCTGCTCCCAACCTTGGAATCAGCCATATTTCCAGGGAGTCTTTGCTTCTTTTTAATGAGGAATGGCATTTAGAAACCAAAATCTGGGTGCTATGCATGCCAAATGTTCTTGGCAAGTAACTTTTTTCTAGGCTCTTTCAAGGGACAGAGTTGGGAATACAAGTATGTATACATGTATGCATGCACATGCATACACACACATTTATGTTCCATCCATCTCATCTATCTTCTCTACTATAATACCACACTTATTTTGTTAAGTCTCCATTGCTACCAGTCTGTTATAATGCTATTGTCACTTATCCCTGTGTGGATGTCCTCTTACCCCAGATTAGGTTCTGGCAGCTCATGGGGAGTTGCTCTACATTAAGATGCTCTTCTCTTTTGCTTTGGGCTCCAACATCCCATGATGATGTGACAATGTGGACAACCTCCTCCTGCCCAGTCTCTGCACAGGGCTGCTGCCTACCTCTGATGGCCATCTCACCTTGCTCCGGCTCAGATACTGCTATAATTTTGATAAGTGTCCCCAAAAGTCCCATGATTGAAAGGCTTGGCTACCAATCTGTGGCACCATTGGGAAATGATGAACCTTTAGGAGGTGAGACTCAGTGGAGGAATTGGATGAGACTCACTGGGGGCATGCCTTTAAAGCAGATATTGAGACACCAGCCCATTCCCTTCTATATCTTTGCTTGCCAGCCACCATGTGGTGAATATTTGCTCTCACACAATTCTGCCATGATATACTGCCTTGCCACAGGCCCAAAGCAACAGAACCAAGAGATGATGTACTAAAGCCTCTGAAATAATAACCTTTTATTATAGCCCAAATAAACCTTTTCCATTATTAGCATGATTATAGCCTAAATAAACCTTTTCCATTATTAGCATAATTATTTCAGGTATTTTGTTACAATGGTAGAAATATGACTAATACAGATACTCTGTGTTGGTATATTCTCATCTCACTTGGGGTTCTGCATGGGGTCTTTCCTAAACCATGTTGATACTCTGCTTGGAATCTGGCCCTGTACCAGGCTGCCCCTGAATAAATGCCTTCCTCACCACTTGGACTCCAGCATCTTTTGCTTATCTCCCTCTTCATCCTGTTTTGATTCGTATACTATACTCTGAGCCACCTTCCCCACTGGTAAGTTCTCCTTACCCTCCATGCTCCCACACCCTGTCCCAGTACACACATACACTCATCACCCAAATTGGGTTCCAACACCCAATGGAGAAGGCAGAGGGTTAGCTAGACAATAGTACAGAACACTAATGGGCCAAAGTCCATTGCAATTTTAAAAGAAAATGTCAGTGACTGAAGTTGTCCAGCATACTGATGCTGCAGACCCAAAATCTGGTATTCTGAAAAGTTAAGACATCAGTACTGGACTGTGACAATGCAGGGCTTCCTGGAATGATGCAATTGGAAGTGCCCAGAATCACCTATGTGATACTTGTCAAAATAGATTTAACCCAAATATAATCAGCTGGTAAACTAGTGAAGTTCAAATAGTGAAAATATTTTTGTTTAGCTTAGGAGTAAACAAAAATGAAACTACTAGGATTTCTGTGGGAACTTCCTCATCAATGATGTGAGTGACTTATTTACTGAAATCAGATAATTGTTTCAAATACTGGAAAATAATTTGTTCTAGAGGGTACTATTTGCAATGCAATGGATATACATTCTACAAGTTTTATCTGAAGTATTAATATTTTTTCTCTTATACTGATTTGAAGTGTCGGTTGATTTCTGTGGTCTCAACATACTGGTCATGGAAGTTGCAGGGCAGAAATGCAGAGGAGTTAGGAGCTGCAGGCTCCGGCCACTAACATGACTAGTGAACATGCCGCTAGGAAGGGGTACAAGGTAGCACAACATGTGGTGTCTCCTTCATTCATATACAATGAAATAATGAGCCTAAATAAACCTTTTATATACAATGGGTCTGATGTAGCTTCAAGAGTATAGAGAGTCATAAGCTGTAGTAAAAATACTTTGGGAGTACCAAGTTTTGAGCACTTAAGTTTGTTTTAATGTCATTTATTTATTAGCTTCTATGACTTAATTTTCAAAAACTGGCTGTATTTAACAGCTAACATAAAATTCCTGAAAAAGTAACAATAGACTTTCTTGAGCTAAATCAAGCACACCATGGGTACAGACTTAAACCAGCAAATCATGCATAAACAGCTAAGCTAAAGTGCCCAGGGGGGTCTTTTTTTTTTTTCTTTTCTTTCTGAAGTTATAGGACAAAGTGATCCACAGGGCAAAGTGGGGCTGGAGGCAAAGGGAAGTTGCAGGGCAGAAATGCAGAGGAGTTAGGAGCTACAGGCTCCCACCAGCTCACCACTGCATACCAGGGACTCCACTGACCTCATTGTTGACTTTCTGGGCTCCATTAATGTTTACTTGAATTAGGCTGAAGTCCCTTGAAGGCTTTTTAGCATCTTAGTGTATAATTAAACAACACAGCCCCCAGTGCATGTAATTTTATAGAAGAACATAGGGGTTCCTTTGATGATATTTTGCTCTTTAAAGGCCTCGTGGCCTATAGGTGAATACACTTATGTACTAGGAATGTATTTCTAATTCTCTGGCATCCAGAGCCTTGCTGACCCCATAAACTGCCTGTTCTCTTTAGACCATCTCTGGAGATAGTAACGGACTGGCCTGTGAGGACACCTTTGATGTGTAGACCGATCCATTCAGAGCCCACAACTCCTTTCCCTCCTTTAGGGGGTTGCCCTGATTATCTCTGGGTCACCTGACAAACAAGTGGGACATGCCCTGTTCCTCAGAGCCTGCTAAGGTTATCTAAACTAACCAATTCTAAGCAAAATGAAACCACAACAAAGGCTCTCACCTGCATTTCCCCCATTGCTCCCTCACTTTGCCTCCTGACCTCTCCTACTGCTTTCCTATGCAGCCCCCTGGGTACGCTGAGCACCCTGCTCTTGGGAACTGTGAATAGCAAACTTTCTTTTCAAATAGCATCATCTTCTGAACCTGAGAAACCAAACCTCCATTTACAACATGTTCTTCCATTGAACCTATGAAGAAAATGATACAAAATACATATTAAATATATAAACACATATATGCATGTATGTGTATATGACATTTACATAATATAATCATGTATACATATAATATAAATACATTACAGATATGTATATATAATACATACATACATGTCATATCAATAATATATTATATATAATATATGCATAATAAAATAATTATACATGTATAATACAGTATTTTATATATATATGATATATATGACAATGTATACATATAATATATATTATGACACATATAATGATATGTACATATATAAACATGTTCATTTAAATTGAATAATTCAGCAATTTTAGCATAAATAGTCACTATAAAACAAGTTTATTTGTTTTAAAAGACAGTACTCATTGGGCTAGGGATGTGGCTCAAGCGGTGGCGAGCTCGCCTGGCATGCATGCGGCCCGGGTTCGGTCCTCAGCACCACATACAAACAAAGATGTTGTGTCCACCGAAAACTAAAAAAAAATAAATATTAAAATTCTCTCTCAAAAAAAAAAAGAGAGAGAATATTCACGACTTTAACGTGTGCATGCAAATAAAGGAACATTTATATCATAACCAAGAGACTTGTCAATGGGACTGTTAAGCTGCTACTGTGTGTCTGACTCCTAAGACACTTTCACTAAAATATATATATATAGTTACATACCACATAGCAATGTTCCAGTCAACAGAGCACCTCATATCCAACTGTTTTAGTCAGATTTTTTGTTACTGTGACCAAAAGACCTGACAGAATAATTTTAGAGAAGGAAAAGTTTATTTGGTGCTCACAGGTTCAGAGATCTCAGTCCACAGATGGCCAACTCCATTTATCTGAGGCAGAACATCATCACAGAAGGGTGTGATGAAGGAAAGCAGCTCAGAACATGGCAATTAGGAAGCGGAGAGAGCTCCACTTAACAGGGAAAAAATATAAGTCCCAGAGGCACACCATCAGTGACTACCACCTCCAGCCACACCTGTGTGCCCACAGTTACATCCCAGTTAATCCCTGTTAGAGCCACTGATTGGATTAAGGCTCTCATAGTCCAGTCATTTCACCTCTAAACCTTGTGTTGTCTCACACATAATCTTTTGGGAGATGCTTCTTACTAAACCATGGCAGCAACAGTGGTCCCATAGTCATCATAATGGAACTGGAAACTTCCAATCACTTAATGACATCACACCACCACAGCTCTACAGGGCAATGCATTCTCATGTTTGAGTTGATACTGAGCTAAACACATGTGCCACACTGCAAAGGTATAAAAGTGTGACACATACAACTGTGTTACGGGTTTAAGTATTTGCTATCTTATGCTTCTAATATTTAGAGTATGTTCCTTCTACTTGTATAAAAAATATTTCTTGTAAAAACAGTTTGCTGGGTTTATACTGGCAGCATCCTGATACATGTCTTGTTTACAGAGTATCTAGATTACATCAAGAGGCCATGTCAAATGACTGACCTATATTATCTAGGTTTATGTAAGTACATGCTATGATGCTCACACAGTGAGAAAATAGTTTAATGGCACTTTCCTCAGAATGTATCCCCATCATTAATGATGCATGACCAAGTAGTCTATCATCATATTATTTCATTAATAAACAAGAAGACACATAAAGCTTTCTCTTATTCTTCATGGTACCCTTGCTTTCCTACACTTAATACTCTGTGAAATGTATACAAGATTTTAAATTCGGTAGAAGGAAAAAAACAAAAGTGAAAATACAGAAGAGATATTTCATAATGAATTCAGCTAATGCCGTTGCTGAAATCCCTGGTATAGCCCATGATTCCCGGTCTGAACCAGCCTGGGGTAAGCCCAGGATGACAAGATCATCATCACATAGGCATTCCTTGAGTCTGCTCACTTCTACTCTTCCTGAAAGTCAGCTCCTTCAAAGTTCTGCCCAGTCGTTCTGGTATTTCACAAGGCTTAGATGATATAACTACCAAGGTATTGGCCCTCTCTCTTCTCTATCCTTGTTCCCCCTGGAGATTTTTTTCAGCATCTTCTGTGAACCACAAAGGTCTTGCCCCTAAGGCTTCCGACAGCTGAGGTTTTCATCTTATATCACTGTCAAAGTTGCTGCAAATTTTGCAGCTTTGTCATTGGAAACAATAATGCTGTTCTCATAGGCTCTTAATACCAGGGAGAGATGGGAGTATACAAACACTTTCAGTTTTCTCATCAGGCTCTTTTACTGTAGTCCCCTTCTCTTGAGGGCTGACAAGGAGGAGAATCAACAATTCTGAACACTGGATCATCTTTTCGCTTGGAGACTGGTCCACTGTGCTTGAATAAAACTCTGAGGCCATACTCTTTTCTTCCTTGGGTGGGTTGTTCCCAGGGAATTCTTTGTTTCTTGGTAGAAACAAATGGTTTAGATATGAGGTGTATCCCTAAGAATCATGTATAAGACAATGCAAGAAAATCTAGAGGTGACAAGACTGAGTTATGAAAACCTTGACTTAATCAGTGCACTAATACACTGATATGGATTAGCTGGGTGGTACCTGTACGTAGGTAGGTAGGGTGTGGCTAGAGGAGGTAGGAGGTCACTGGAGGTGTGCCTTTGGAGTTTATATTTTGTTCCTGGTGAGCAGGACTCTCCCTGCTTCCTGGTGGCCACATCCTGAGCCACTTTACTACACTCTTCTGTTATCATGTTCTGCCTCAGCTGAGGCCCAAGCAATGGATTTGGCCATCTGTGGGGACTGATACCTCTGAAACTATGAACCCCCATAAATGTTTCCCCCCTCTATGTTGTTCTTGTCAGGTCTTTTGATCATAGCAGTGAACAAGCAAATTAAAACACTTGGGTAACGTGAAAAGAAATGAAGATCAATCAAATGAGAACAAGGGTCGAGGGTTTATTCAGAACTTGCTTTGGCAAGGGAATAAGCCACCATCACTTGCTTTGGGCACAGAATCAAAAACAGGTGGAGTAGGCGGAAGATTTAGAGTGGAAAAGGGACAGTTTTAGGTAGGCCTTGTTTGAAGGCTTTAGGTGTGGGAAAGCTGCAGGCAGTCAAGAACCAGGGCCTCCTGTGTGATGAGTTAGACATACGTATTTCTTCATATGGTTCATGTTGGGAGTAGGGACAAAAATTAGGGAAGCTGTCACTTATTAATTAAGTTCTGTCTATTTAGGGCCACCTTTTAACTGTCATAGGGGTCACTGTTTGGCTTCCTGGACAGTTGCTAGAGATAGTAATCTAACTTCCTGCAACTCTGATTTACAGATAGCAATCTGGCTTCCCAGCCTGGTTACTGTGTATAATAGTTTTGTTTCCTGGGCTAACTGCTGCAGGTTGCAGTTCAGAATTATATTTTAGCATATGGTTGACCCTTGTCCATTTGTATATTCAGTCTCTTAGTAAACTAATTGCTAATGAGTCTACCCCCTACTTCCTTGCTATATTAGGGTTCTCCAGAGAAACAAAACCAATAAAATATTGTTATGGTTTGCATGTGAGGTATCCCCCAAAAGCTCACATGTGAGACAATGCAAGAAGATTCAGAGGAGAAATGATTGGGTTGTGAGAATCTTAATCTAATCAATGAATTAATCCTCTGATAAGTGGTAACTGAAGTGGTAGGGTGTGGCTGGAGGAGGTGGGAATTGGGTGTGGCTTTGGGGTATATATATTCATATCTGGCAAGTGGAGTCTCTCTCTCTGCTTTCTGATCATCATTTGAGCTGTTTCCCTTTGCAACACTCTTCTGCCATGATGTTCTGGCGCATCTTGAGTCCCAAGGAATGGAACCAGCCGCTTACGGAATGAGACCTCTGAATCCATGAACCCTCAAGTGCCGCAGTCTGGCTGGGCACAAATCAAGCCACTGAAGCAAGAACAGACTTTATTTTTTTTTACTGCAAGAAACAAACCTCACACACGCTCCCGGGGAATCCTCCCGAAAAAGCCACGAGGCTCCTCCAGGAACGCCCAGCCGGAAATATCTCCCCGGGAAAACCCTCCTCCTGCCCTTCGCCAACCAATGGGAACTCCCGGGGAATCCCCGTGAGAACTAAAAATAGCGCGAGAACTCAAAATTAGCGCTAGAACTCAAAAGTAGCGGCAGAGGCGGATATTAACGCCTTGCCTGTCAATCAATACTGTTGGCAAAATGCCAGGGGCCATACAGACTCGGCTGTGGCTCTCAGCACTCAAGTAAATTTTTCCTCCTCTACAGCTGGTCTGGTTGGGTTTCTAAGTCACAGCAACAAAAAAAAAGCTGACTAAAACAAATATGTACAGAGGAGGTTTATTATAAGAATTGCGATCATAAAATTATGGAGGCTGGAAAGTTGAAAATTATGACTTGCACTGAACAGAAATTGAGGCAGGAATCCCAAGACCTTTTTCAGAGACCCAGAAAAGCCAATTCAGTCTAAAGGCAGTCTGCTGTAGAAGCAGGAATAACCAGTGTTGGAGAAGTCCAAAGGTAGCAACTAGAGAATTCTCTTTCTAAGGGGAGACAGAACATTTTGTTTTATTCTAGCCTTCAACTGATTAAATGAGGTCCATCCCCATTATTAAGAGCAATCTGCTTTACTCAAACTCCACTGAGTCAGATGTTCAACTTGATCAAAACATCCTCATAGAAACTCCCAGAATAATATTTGACCAAATATCTGGGCACCCCAGGGCCCAGCTGAGTTCACACATAAAATGAAGCACCACATTCCTCCACCCACCACCCCAAATCTGCTAGAAATATGTAAGTCCCAAAGTAAGCCACAATTCTTACTTCCTCTACAACTGCATCTTTGCTTTATGGTTATCCAACAAAGGGGTAGGAAATCTTGATTCTCCTTGACTTCTCTATAAGCTCATGCAGACACTTCTGTGATTCCAGTAGGAACCATGAGCAGAAATGCCTCTGGTAACACCCTCATTCCAGCTGGATGTAGGGAGGAGAGGGAAATTCATTCAGGCATAAAGAAGGATACAAATTCCAAATAGAGGAGGCTGTAACCTATTGCCTCTGCCTCTCCTGCTTTCACCTGTCTTTAAGAAGAGTTTAAGTGTTGTCCTCCAAACCATCCTATGACTTCACTTTATCTAAGAAGATCTGAGCTGATCCTGACAGTAGTGAGGTAGACATTTGGAAATCTGTCAACCTCCTTCTGAAGACTCTGGCTGGAGAAGACTCTCAGTGCTCCTGAGGGATCAAAGGGTGAGCTACATGTTTTAGTTCCTTTATAACTTGATTCACTAGAACTGATAGGAAAATGACCGAACATCTCGAAGCAGGCAGGCAGCTAGGGTTGCAGAGTAGCATATTATCTACAACAAGATTACTCCCTTAAAAATCCATTGTTTGTGTCTCTTACCAGGTCTTTTTATTTTCCTTGTCAGTCAAGCATGTAAAATGTAGAAGCTTTTCAAGGTTATTCAAAGAAGATTAAAAATGTAATTGCTCTTTGCTCTCTTCTAGCATAATCCAGCCTGTGTCATCTTGTCTAATTTAAGCAATTATTTTGTTGAGTTAAAAACTAACCCCCTCTTCTTTCCCTCCTCCCTCCCTCCCTTCTTTTCATTTTTCCTTCTATTCTCTTTTTCCAGTCACTGCTCCTTATTCAAAAGGGATTTATTAAGTTCTATGCCCATAATTGGGAGCATGGGAGTATAAAGATGGATGAGAATCAGTTCTTGTTTTTGAGATGATCTCTGTCTAGTGGGGGAGGTAGAAATAAAAGCCAACCTTTAAAATGCATTGTGGTTGAAAATTATGACTTGCACTGAACAGAAATCAAGGCAGGAATCCCAAGAAAGGTCATATTATGCAGATTCTTGAGTTGGAGTTTTCTAGAAACACACAGGGTTTCAGGTGAGGAAACTGTCCCAGAGAGAGGGACAACATGATGATGGGAAAAAGTAGGACACTCAGACTGCTCCAAGGCATGTCTTCTCTGGGGTTCTGCTGTGGGATTCTTTTCTAGTATCTAAATCCTGCCTGGTGGAGCAGAAAGAGAACAAAAGAGGCTTTTTGTTCTCTTTCCCATATTCTCAGAACTTCACCACCACCCCCTGCTTAATTGCTTTGCCAGTGCTTGAGCTGATGTCTTTGTCCTCTGAAGTGTCTTTGTGATGCATGGCAGCCACTCTCTGTGGCCACAGCTGACCTTGGCCTTGACCAACTCTTCATCTTCAGCTCTAGGCTTAGGGATGTGAGTGATCTTCTGATGAATTCTTCTGACCCAAAAAGAGCTGCAGCAGGAGCCAGCTCCTTGTCTGAGGTTTAAGTGAAATATCCAGCTATGATTCACCATTACTCAGAGACTTGTCAGTTCATAAATTTAAAGCAACTCCATTTCCTTTGCTTTTGAACAAACTGAACTGGATGGTGCATACATATTGTTGAGATAGTAAGCTTAGGCTTGCGCAGGTTCATTTCCCATTAATCTGGGGAGGGAGTGATTCTGCCTTTGTGTACCTATGTAAAATAGGCATGCTGACGTCCTTTGGGAGAAGTAGGAGTGTGAAAATGTGGCTGTTCTGCCAGTAATATGGGAGGAGGATGAAAATAGCAAATGGAAGTTGTGATTATGGCCAACAGAAATAGGAAACTGCTGCTAGGTCATCTGCCTGGTACCCAGCACTGGCCTATTAGCTGTCATTAGCCCTTATCCAGGAAACAATTTGCATCCATTGAAATCCTTATAACATTGGATTTCTGCCCACAGACTCATCATCCTGCTTTTTCTTGTGGATTAAAAAGAAAGTAGACTGCGAATTACTTCTGTTTGTGGGCAGAAAGTGCTATTCTCTGGCCTAGGAGACAGTGGGTAGGGTCGGCCTTCCTAGCAACAATATGGCCATGGGCTTGTATTATCACAGGGGAAGATGCTTCAAGAGGGTATCCTGTCCTATCTCCTGTCACGCAGTCTCTGCATCCTCTGAGTTGAGGTCAAGGAGGGTTTTTTTTTTTTTTTTCCTGTAATTTAACAGCCTCCCAGAGAAATCCTTTCCAGGGACTCCAGAACTCTCAAGTTTAGAACTTTATGTGTGTTTCCTTTGGCTGCTCCCAGAGTTGAAGCTTGTTTTAAGAAGCATAAAACACTGGGTTTGCCAGGGATCCAGTTTCAGGATGTGAGCCTTCTAGCCCAGAGTCTAAGCCATTGAGGGCAGGGCACCATGCTGTGTGACCCCATTCCTAAACTTCTCTGGGCTTCTGCCTGCTCCTGATCTTCTGTGGGTCAGTATGAATCCTCTTCCTTCAGTTCAAGTCACTGGACTCTTGAATTTTCTCTTTTCAAGATTAGTCTGACCCATGTAAACAGTGGTAAGATGCATCAAATCTGGATATAGAATCCCTGAGTTTGGACTTTGCCCTTTCCTTTTATGGAATCTGCACTTGAGGACTGCTTACCTAACATCTGAGTTCCAGGCTCAAAAACCTCCTTGATGCCTCTACTAACAATCAAAGACAAAGATTATGTGTCTTCTCCTTCTTCTGCCCAACTTCTTCTCACTTGTTAAGTCTACTCCCTCAAATAATCATATTCCCTTGACAATCATTTTCCTCCTTCTTAATCAACACTCATGTCATTGTCCTTGACACATGTTTTTGTACCTGGTTGTTTTTGCTTGCATTGCTCAGTAGTTGTCTTAGGGTTTTAGTCTTCTCTCCTTGATTAGAGAGTGCCACCCCAGATATCACCTCCCTGGAAGCACTTATGTCCTTATACTGAACTTTTCTATTTAAGTTTTATTTTCCCATTGAAATTAGGTGCCTGGAGGGAAGGCATGGATGGGTCATCTTCATTTTTATATCTCTGGTGCCTGAGGCATGGTAGATGCCGACATATATTTGTTGAAATGAACTAATAAACCTCCTTGTGATCTTGTTAAGAGAATATAATATCAGGTAGCAGAAGCTAGCTGCATATGCTACTGGAAATAGAATTATGCACATTCTTGTTTGAACCTCTGATTATCTTGCACACACAAATGTGGCATTGGCAATCAATGTCCCTGATGACCTCTGTAGTGTCTCCTTCTGCTATGATTCTTGAATCTCCTATTCTCCATGATTCAAAATAGTACAACTGGATGGGTCTGTGGCTGCTACTTCTAGATGGCCCAAATACTCAATGTCTTTGTACTAAGTCATAGAATGTTTAGTTGGTCATATATTCTCCCAGCCACCCTGTAGGCAGGTGTGACCAAGTGTCCAAATTCTGAGGATGAAAAGAGAGGACTGTGGCCATGTGGCTTCAACTTATTCTTTCTTCATTCCGGTGGAGGAGGGCAAATGTCTAGAATGGCAGAGCAATAAAACAGGCACCAGGTGTCTGAGACCATAAAACATCATGGGAGTGGAGCCATCATACCCAGTTCCAGCATTTATGTGAGACAAAAGTCAAGAAATGTTGTCTTGGGTCTACTTCAGTAGCCAGACTTATTCCTACCTAATGTAAGGGGCCATGGATATGGTTTCATCTCATTTCTTATTTTGCAGATGAGAAAATGACATCTAAAGTGACCAGACTGTTTCCACAGCATGGTGGTGGAGTAGCTGATACTAAAACTCTGGGTCCAAGATCTAGCACATGCTCAGGTATGAACCTCAAGTGAGGGCAGGGCAGGAAGTGGCTCTAGAATTTTGCAAATCATTTTTCAGTTTCAAAGACAGATGTTAGGGGGGATGACTTGATTGCACAATATCCTTTTTCATTTGTGATGTGTAAACAGGCTGGGGAGGGAAGTGCAATTGAAATTCAGGAAACAGCATGACCGGGGAAAGCATATCCCTAAATGCCATATATTTTGATAACATCAGTATTTGGAGCAGGATAGTTGGGAGTGTAGGAATTCAACACCCAGGAAAATTTAACCTATATACAAATCAGACAAGAGCCTTAGAGAGAAAGCTCTTTGTAGGAGAGGAGGAGGATTTGGCACATACATGTTTTGAAGGCAACTGAGCAGACAGGCTGCATGGGCCAGAGTTCTTGCTAGTAGAGGGAGGTGAGGGGTAAAGAAATCTGCACATAATAAGGTCTGAGCACTAGTGTGAGGTCGGCGCCACCAGCAGCCCCCATCTCAGCAAGGATGCTTTTTTAGCACATTGACTATCTTCTCATTATGCAATTATGACAGAGGCCAGTGTTTTCACCAGAGTATGTCTCTACGGAGTTTCTTGTAATTAGACTCTTTTGTAAATCATGGATTCTGTATACAAAATAGAGAGATGCCCCATCACAAATTATGTAAGGATAGCAAGCTATGTGCTTACAAAACTAAAAATACTTGAGGTGGGCCAACCAGCTGGTGAGACTAAAAGGCAGTGTGATCTATATGGAGAGCTGTGGCATCTTGGTCCTCAACTTGAGGCCTCTGGTGAGACCACCTGACCTCCTTGTGCCTGGAGCACTTCTCTGTGGTTGTTGCCTGGTCCTGAGATTGCTTATTGAGACTTCTAGGCACCTGAAATGGAGGGATTTACACAATGAGGGCATTTAGGATTTGCTTTTAGCATATAAACAATGCTCCTAGAACTGGAAAGATTGCAATAATTCACCAATTCAAATTCTACTTTTTTTTTTAACATGAATAAACTCAGGCTTAGGGAAGTAATATTTTCAAGTTCACAAATCAATTCAGAAGTAAATTTTTAAAAATCAAGTCCCCTGATTCCCAAGGTGTTTTTCATGCTATCCAAATGCAAATACAGCCTTGGCCATAGTTTTCATAATCACCCAATACACAGATTAGGACTTATTTACCCTTTAAAAAACACATGGCAATATGGATTGAAATTGAAACAAAGGGTAGAGTCATTCACACATCTGGAGAATACTGTCCTTAAAGGGTTATGACTTAATACACAGGTTGGCTATAGGTACACAGAACTGAAGCCATGTTGTACTGGGCCATTGGCCTGATCAGTGTGACATAGTAAATGGACTCTTGAGCATATCCTGAAGAATAATAGCTTTGCTCTAATTGGTATTATTAATAGCGAGGGATGTTTCTTGTTTGTGTACACATATACATGGTTCATTGGCAAACCATAGAGGTCCCTTTATGTCTAGGTCAATGGCTTTGGAAGTGAGAGTGCACTAATTTACAGAGGAAGATAAATGTGTATATGGGAGGCTGGATACTAGTGAAGAAAAGGGTTTTAGTTTTATAATCCCATGGACAAGAAGGAATCTCAGGAAGGCCCTAATGCTGGGCCAGGTATTGAAGGTGGTCAGGAATAATAGGTAGATGGTGTGGGGGCTGTGAGAGGGTGTGCTGAGGAGACCAAGCAGGTCACCTAGGTGGGGAAGAATTTTTGAATTAGTCAGGTAAGGGAGACTTGAACTGGGCATTGATAAGATTTGGAACCTAGGATGGAAGAATCTAATTGTATAATTTCAGTAGGATTTCCCCAAAAAACTAGGTAAAATGAAACTCTCCTTCTTTTGTCTAGAGACCCATACTTGGTCATCTATACACAATATGTGTCCTCAGTCTATATATGTTGACCACTTATGATAAAATGGGTGATTACATACAGCAACATCTAGAAATCTTCTACTATCACAGTGGCTTTTTTAATACCTGTATTTTATTATAAAATATATAGACATAAATTTACCATTTTAACAGCATCAAATACATTTATGGAGTTGTACAACTCTCACCATTATCTTTTGCCAAGACATTTTCATCATCCCAAATAGAACCTTTGTACTCATTAAATAAAAACAAACAAAACTCCTCAGCCTTGGTAATCTACCTTTAATCGACTTTCTATTTCTATGAATTTACTTCTTTTAGGTATTCAATAAATTGAATCATATAATATTTGTTATTTTGTGTCTGACCTATTTCAATCAGCATGAACTAAAATAATGGCTCTGAGTTTCATTCATGTTGTTGCATGTATCAAAATTTCATTCCTTTTTATCATTGAATAATATTCCATTATATATAATTTTATTTTTGTAATTTTATTTCTCCATTTATGTGTTGGTAGACAACTGGGTTTTTTCTACCTTTTGGCTATTGTAAATAATGCTTCAGTGAACACTGGTATACAAGGATCCGTTTGAGTCCTGGCTCTCAATTCTTTTGAGTATATACTTACAAGTGGAATGTTGGATCATATGGTAAGACTATGTTGAAAATTTTGAGGAAACCTCAAAATATTTTTTACAGTGATTGCCCCAATTAACATTCCTATCAGTGACCTACGTGAGTAGAGTACCTTTTTTACATTATTTATGTTCATATTAGACAAGATTTAGTTAGGAAAAATAGAAGTTACTTCATATGTTCTGCATTTAAAAAAGGGTTTAAAACATAATTAGAGGCTTACATACCAGTTGGAAGACTTTGGAGGTAAGAGAAGCTGCTGCCGAAGGTGTGAGGGATTGTTCCTGAAAGTCAGAGGAGGTGTTCTTCAAGGAACCCAGGCTGAAACCAAAGCAGCTGGCTTTTAAAGCCTTGCCTGGAATTCTTGAGTATCTCCAATGAACTCCTATTACCGACTGACCAGGAAGCCTTGAAGAACCTCTTATCCTCCACACCATCTCTGATGCCTGATGGCTTCCCCTTCCTTTCAGCCTTCCAAATCTCCTGTGAGTTCCTCTCATTGGAAAACCATGTACAGAAGGGGTCTTGGGAAGTGTAGTTCCCAATCCTAGAAGGGAAAAGAGGTGATGCCAGCCAATAATGCGCAGGCTTACCCAATTTATACTCTTCTTTCTTCCAGTAAGGATTCTAAGCAACTTATCAAGATGGATAAAATGTAATCGATTGATGTAAATTCAGTCAATCAAATGTTGACATGAAGACAGTTACAAAGAGGGAAAACAGAGCCAGAAATAAGGCTGATCATGTCAGTTATCATCTGGCTTACCATGGCTGACCCTCATTGTGAGCTGCCTAACACAGAATTTGTACTTTCCATAAGACTAAAAATTGTTGTTGGAGATGGGGAAAAGTTTTATCAAAAATGAAAAAGAGATTCATTGCAGTGGGAGGAACAGGGAACACTGAAGAGAGATAGCAATCATTTAACTTGCATCTTTTTAAAAACAAAATATTTATTTTTTAGGTGTAGTTGAACATAAACCTTTATTTTATTTATTTATTTTTATGTGGTGCTGAGGTTCGTACCCAGGACCCTGCATGTGCTAAGCGAACGCTCTACCACTGAGCCCCCAACCCCAGCCCTAACTTGTATCTTGATGGCAAATGACAAGGGCCTTCCTCTGTGTGTGTGTGTGTGTGTGTGTGTGTGTGTGTGTGTTGTGTGTGTTGTGTGCTGTGCGAATGGTGTATGAGGTGTAAATGATGTTATGTGTTGTGTGTGTGATGTGTGGGGTGTATGTGTGGTGTTGTGTGTATATGTGTGCAGGGTATGTGTAAGAGCGGGTGACATGGAGGATTTTTAGAGCTTTGGTCTCTTCATGATGTTGGAGGCTTGAACTCCCAGAGCAGACTGAGATCAACTTGAGAAACAAGTGAGACCCGCAGAGCAGCGAGCTTGGGGTACAGAAGGAAGGCCTCCTACATCCCGCATCAGCACCTTGTGATCTGACAGGAGTTTTCAGATTGGGCATTTACACCACTGAATTTCCCAGGAGTTACCAATAACCTTTGAATAGGCAACTGCCTGGAGGAAGGAGGGAGCAGAGAGAGCTTTGGAGGATGAGTGATGTGGGACCACACAGGGCTCCCACATTGTGGATTTGAGAAGCTGCCCATGGCCCTGCAGTAGGGGCCAGCATAGGGAGATGTTGGTCAGCTAACACGGCTGACTGAACAAACTAGTGGGGACCTCGGTTACATTTTAGGGCCCTGATGATCCTCCGGGGATGGTAGGTGTGGGGTTGGTACCCCTGCCCTGCTGAGTCCTCCAGCACCGCAGGCACCTTGGATATCCTGTGTGAGAGACGGTTGTCAGAGCAGGCTGCAGAGTGATTAATGGCCACACCAGCTGCTTACACAGCGGAGAGAGCTGATTTCCTGCCCTCTGGGGTCGGCCAGAATTCAATGAGGCTTGGAGAAAGAATATGCCAGAATGCCTTTGCCCTTTTAAAGAAGAGGAGGCCAGGTAAGATTCAGCATCCTCTCCAGGTGGCTGGGGAAGTGGCTGCTGCTTCTCCTGATTTTAGTGGAAAAGGCTGCTGTTGCTGACTCTGGGCAGTGAGACAGGGGAACTCCCCTCCAGCTGAGCTGACAAAAATTGTGTGTGTGTGTGTGTGTGTGTGTGTGTGTGTGTGTGTGTGTGTGTGTGCACACACGTGCACATTGAGGTCATTGAGTGCCCCGGGGGTCAAATCTCTTAGTTTCTGGGGGTCACACTCTAAACAGACACAGAGGCAGGAAATGCTGAGGGTTTGGCTGGACTGTAAATGCTCTGGCTGGGTGAGGGTGAATTAAGATTAGAAATATGTACTTGTTTCAAGCTCCACTTTGAAATTCTGTCTTGCTTTGAGTGACAGGACTATATCCTCTATGTCTGGAAACAAGGGTCAAAGCTGGAATCAGCAGAACTGGCAGGAGAAATTGTAAAACATTAGTCATGTCCCTCACTCAGGAAACGTCCCTCTCTCCTCAGTGGCTACAAGAATTTCATTTGGCCTCTCTTGCCAAAACTGAGTGGTGAATAGAGGCATCTGGCTGGGAGTTTAAGGCTAAGCTGGGATAGCCAGACACATAAGTATACAGCAGTTGACAGCAGTTGGCTATGTGGGAATTCAGAACCCAACCTTGCAGGCCCTGAAACTAGGCTACCCCTCCACTTCACCACTGCCGGTCAGGCCAAGGCAGCAAGTGGGCACATGTGTTTGGAGTCCAGGTGTCCAGCTCCCCACTTTGGGGACTCCAGGAAGTTCCCCAACTCCCTGAATCTTGTAACCCTTTCATGACCACCATCTCTTCCTCTGACTAGGTGCCACTCAGGAGGAAACACTATTTTTGGGATGCTGAAATTTTCTCTCTGTACTTTCTTCTCTCCTTCCCCTTCCTCCACCCATCTTCCACCCAGGTCTTGGGGGAGAGTGGAATTTGAGTTTAAGAATCTCCACCTGTCATTCTTTTTTTAAAAAGAATTTTAAACTGGTACACAATATTATAGGGTACAGTGTGACAATTCAGTACAAGTCTACAATGAATAATGATCAAATCAATTTCCTTATCCTTAAATAGCAAACACCATTTTAGAAACTAGTAAGTAGGAGACGGATGAAAGCATGGCTCAGTTAGATTTGGGTTGACTATAGTCCTTTTTGGGGAAAAGAAGGTTCACCTGTGTTCCTAAGAGTGGACAGTGAGGCTAGTTCATGGCAGAATCCTCACTGGCTGAATAAATCAATCTAACACATTCTGCACCAGAAGCCACATTGGGGGGTGACTCAGCCAGCAGTCACCCAGGGGTGATTTCTCCCACATGTTGCTGCAAGATGCAGGATGGCAAGAGAAGCCAGACTCAGAAAGGAGAGATAGGGCTCCCATCCCACTTCCACTCTCCACACCTGGGCTGCTTGGGGCAGGTTGCTCCAGGTTTCTGAAACTCATTGGTGAAGGAATGAGATTTCACCTCTTGAAGACAAAGGGCTGGACAGCCTCTCTGAGGCTCCCCTCAGCTCTGAGAAATTTGGGTCTATGAATTATACTTGCTTTTCTTTTGAGCATCAGACTCTTTCCATTCCTACTGGGCTCCTGAGGGATGCCAGAGACTATTCAGAACCTTAAGAGGCACTATCTTTTCCTTCCAGAAAATGGAAGGTAGTGTCTTCAGGCAGCTATAGCAGAATACTATAGACAGCATTCCTTAACAGAACAGAAGATTATCTCGAATGGTTCTGGAGGCTGCAAAGTCTAAGATCCAGGGCCTGCTTTCTGGTTCATAGGTGGCAACATTCTGCTGTGTCCTCACATGGTGAATAGAGGGAGGGAACTCTCTTGGGCTGCTTTGATAAGGGCACTAATCCCATTTCTGAGGGCTCCACCCTCACCTAAAAGTCTCATCTTCTAATATCATTCCTTTGAGGGCTAGGATTTCAAGATACAAATTTTGGAGAGACATAAATATGCAGATTATGTGAGAATCTAAGGAATATGGCTACTGAGAGAGGGAGGGGAGAAGGAAGGTAAGAGGAAAAGATGAGTGAGGAGAAGAGTGAAAAAAGGGAGAAGAAGAAGGGGAAGGAGGAGGAGTGGAATAGGAGGAAAGAAGGAAGAAAGGGAGGGAAAAAATGTATCCATTGTCTCTAATGGGACTTTTCTGGGTTGGGGAATTTGATTAAGGAGCCTTGGACTGATCAATATTGGTGTCTTATTCAGTCTCTATCAATTGCTGATTTTCTCTGATCTGAGGAAACTGTTTTCAGACGTGTGTTACATACCCCAGGGAGTCCCCAAGGAGAGAGATCAGATGGCTCCATACAAATTCATTCCCATCACCAGAGATGCACCTTAAAGTATATCACTGCACAGGAATAATCCCCACACTAATGATCACTTTCATTTATTGAACACTCATAAACAGAAGACCCATCTTCAGCTCCTTAATGGGCACTACTCATTTCATTTTTACAACCCTATCGGGTAGGTACAATTATGATCCCCACTTTTGATCTGGCTTGCAAACTAACTTACCCTAAATCACTTAGCTAACAACACCTGGATGCATGTCTGTCTAATTCCAGAGCCAAACTAGAATGTATGACATGCTTTAGACTCCTTAAACAAAAATCTTTGTCTCCCTGGGACCACATCTGGGCCAGACACAGTGTAAGTGCTCACTGAATGAATGAAGAATTATGGAAGGGCAATGAGGTCAATGATTGTAGGGCTGGTAAGAAAATTTATATCCTGTCCCAAGAATCAAGTTTCTTTAATAGATTTTCAAGGTAAGCCCCCAAAACAGAAAGGGTCTGTTTTTAAGCAATGCCCATGCATAAGTGCAATTTTTAATTTTGCAACCACACAGGGCCCTGAGTTTCCCTTGTGTATGAGATCAGCATCCTGAAATCTCCAAGACGAACCAACCCCAAGATGTCTTGGACCACAGTGGCTTTCTTTCCAGCCCACCCACATTGTGACCTGCACCCTAGAGTTGTCCTCAAAGACATGCTAAGGAAATACATTTGGGAAGGAAGGAGGTTAATGGAGCCCAGGGTCCAATTCCACATTTGGCATGGCCCCAAGGACACTGTAAATGTAGTCAGAAATATGACTTCCAGTTGACTCTATGGGATGCTGGTTTCAAAAGAGTTGTCATTCTTGTCTGTTTACCACATACCTCTTTGTAACAAGCTCTTCTTTTCTAGAATTTTTGTCTATTTTCCCTGGCATTTTGTGTTTTGGTAATTGACTAGAAGAATGGTTCTATAACATAAATCAACAATGAAAAACAAATTACCCCTGCCTGCATCCTTTCATTTCTTTTTCATCTCTAATGATATTTTCTGTATGATGACTAACCCAGACTGACGTAATTTATCAATTGATCTCGACGATGTACATTAGAAAATGCGTTCTGCAGGCCCCAGCAGGCAGTCTTCCATGTGTGCCACATTGCTTTAGAAAACCTATTAATGCAACAGAAATATTGAAAGCCCAGCCTTTGTGCTGAGAATGTTAGAACCGGTGCTAATTACTTTATTAATCATAAGGTGAAGCAGCAGCGCTTATGTCACGGCAGCTGTAAAATAAGTGGTTTTATGGCAAATGTAGTTAAAAGGAAACGACAGGTTGGATTTATGGTATTCAGCTGTAGAAAGGAAGGAAGAGAGTAAGAAGGAAGGAAGGAAGGAAGGAGAGAGAAAAAAGAAATTGTTCATGTAAGCAATTTTCTTTCTTTGGTTATTTGTTCATTAATGCATGCCACTAAACATTGTTTGTAACCAGTCCTCTCTAATAGGTTCAAGTCCTAAGAGAATTTATTTTAAAATATAAATGAAAACTTAAATTTGCCTTTTTAATTAAAAATAAAAAGAATACAGTGAGTCAACATTTCACCTCCTGAGGGAAAGAAGAGAGACAGAGGGATCCTGGACCCTGGGACCTGGAGGATACACTTGCATTTAGGATTCTGTCTGTGCCTGTTGGCACTTGCCATGTGAGGGCAGGAGGATTTAGTGTCTATGGTCCTGACTGAGGCCACAGTGCAGCTGTAAGATAGGACTACCACTACCAAGATCATCACTACATTTGCAATAAGATTTTGTTTTCCTTAAAGTTAGTCTGTGAGTAAATTACTCTTCTACAAACGACTTGTTTCTTTCTAAAAGTATGTTTGGACTTATAAGTAAAGAAAATCAGGCTTTGTTAACATCTCACTTTCCATTGTGGATTAAAGCCATTTGTGTGTGCACCTGCGTGTGTGAGAGAGACGAGTGTATTGCAGATACTTTATATGTTAATCTGTTAATGACTGTCTGTAATTCTCAAAACAGTGCTGTGTTCCAGATCGCAAGATGCTGTGTCTACAGGGCCAACAAGGCTCAGTCATCTCTGAAGGCAGTGACAATCTGGAATTCCAATTCAGAACTTCCAGATTTCAAAATCCTTCTTTGCCTTATACCACGGATGTTTCCAAATAAAATACAAAGCAACATTATTGAATATTGAGTGATGGGTGATTTCACAAAGTGAAATGGTGAGTTATTATCTGTTATTATCCTCATAGGTACACACAACAAAGAAAGTAAGTTACCAAAGCCTTAGCTTAGCTAGTGAGTGAATTCAAATCCCAAACTCTTGACAGGAGTCTTGGGCCATTTCTTTTCCTTTTTTAAAAAATTTTCTTTGACAAAGGGATTTCCTATGTTGCTTAGACCAACCTTAAACTCCTGGGCTCAAGCTGTCCTTCCACCTCAGCCTCCTAAGTTCTTGGGACTACAGGCACATGCCACTGTGCTTGGTTTAGGGCCACTTCATTATGGTCTCCGTACCCACTTCCACCAAATTATCAGCAGTCCTAGGAACTTTCTTTTTTAGTAATAAAGCCTTCCTGGCTAAAAGTAAAGTTTATTTTCTTTTGTTTTGCCTTTTATGATCAGTGAAAAAAAGCTCATCCCCATCCTTAGGTAATCTTATGCACAGTGTCAACTCTTCAAATCATCCTTAAACAATCCCAAATCACTGTGTTTTCTTTTTGTAGAGACAGTATTTCTCGTCACTTCTGATCACACAGAATCAACACAGAGAAACCAGACAAAGGAAACTGCTGCCTAAAACAGAACATGCCATCTTTTTATGTCACAGCTGGAGCTAGTATTGTTTTAAACAGATAAAAGGTGGAATTGAGGACTGAATTTGGATGAAGCTCTCAGATCACCCAACAAATGATGCTTTCTCATCTCCCTCAGACAGGCCTACTGGCCCCGTACATGAGCTCTGAAGAGGTTCCTAAGGAGAAGGGGGTGGGAGTTAAGACAAGCAAGGGGCATTAGGAGAATCTGGAAGCAGAACTTAGAGACTGGAATTCTGGAGCAAGACTCCACATGGGAAGTGATGCAAAGGGGTCTAGACAGGAATTTAGCAATAATACTGGGCTATGAAAGAATGTGGAGAGTGGTGACAGAGATTGGGAGAGCAGTGTCTGAGACTGGGGTCTCTGATGACCTCATGGCTGTGGCAAGCCTGCTGCCTGGGAATGTTCCTGTGCAAGGGTGCAGGATGCCTAGATGCTGTGGCCATGCCCTCCATGAGGAGGTTCGGTGGAAGAGTTTTATCAGTCTTGACCTTGATCTCAGGGACATAGTTCCTGGAAATGGAGGAACTCTCCTGCTAGACAACCACAATATTTCACCAGCTCCACTACTTCCAAAGCTGCCCTCTTAACAATAACTAAACAATGGATTTTCTTGAAAGCTACACAAAGCTCCTAACATTGCACATTGCAACTGTAAACTGCAACTGCAGAAAAGCCACATAAATGTTTCTAGCCCTGTAACTTTCTGAGTACAAAGAATAATGAGACATATATAAATAAAAATTGCTGGCATAACTCTTTAGATCTACTTCTCTATCAGAGAGAAGCACTCCACCTGGTCCCAGCTATTTAACTTCAAAATCTGTGCTTGTGAGTCTTTATTTTCTAATCCTCCATAGCCTCTCCCAGAACCTGCTAGATTGGCCTACTGGTAGTGGCAATGGAGGTCAGAAATAAGAGCAAGAGTGAAAATCCAAGCCAGTATTACCATCTTGCTCAATGTATTACTGAACCATTTGGGTGCTGTTACAGTTTTGATCTTAAATGTTCCCCCAAAGGCCCATGTGTTGGAGGTTTGGTTGATAGTGAGCTGCTATTGGGAGGTGGGTGGAACTTTTAAGAGGCTGAACCTAGTGGAAGGTTTTTAGGTCATTGGAGACATCTTATGGAAGAAGATGGTGGGATCTCAATTCCTTCCCCTTATTTTATTTTATGTTTCAGCCATGAGATGACTGTTTTTTATTTGCTATATGTTATCTCCACGATGTGCTTCCTTGCCCAAAGCAATGGGACCAACAAATCATGGGCTAAAACTTCTAAAACTATGAGCAAAATGAACCTTTTCCCTTAATAAGTTGATTACCTCAGGAATTTTTTGTAGTAATGGAAAGCTGACTAACAGAGGTCCTTAAATTCCTTGATGAGCATTGTAAGTCCTGGGATCTAGGTTAAGTTCAAGGCAGAGTCTGTTGTATAATTGGTGGGGGAAAATGCAAAAATAAATTTGCAGGATTCTCTTTTAAAAGTTACAAAAATTACTGTTAAAGTTTCTAAAATATAAAACTTTTTCTTTTCCTCCTGGTTTCTTTATTCATTATGCTAATGTTTAATTGGGTATTTAATATTGTATTTCCTGCTAGGCATGGTAGCCCTTGTAATTCCAGAGGCTTGGGAAGCTGAAACAGGAGGATCACAGTTTCAAAGCCAGCCTCAGTAACTTAGCAAGGCCCTGAGCAACTTAGTGAGACCCTGTCTCTAATTAAAATATTTTTTAAAGCCCCCCTGGATTCAATCCTTGGTAGAAAATTAATTTTTAAAAAATATATATAATTTTCTCTATCATGGGGATACTTTCAAGGGCTAGTACAAACTCTCCCAAGTGACTGTAGATGTGTCTTGAGACTTGGCAGTGTTGCTCACCAGCTTTCAGGGCATCTTCTATTAGCCACCAGATCAATGTGTCATACCCAGTCTTTGTATTAATCCATTTCCACTGCCATTACAAAATACCTGAAGATGGGTACTTTATAAAGAGAAAAGATTTATCTAGCTCATAATTTGGGAGGCTGAAAGTCCCAGATTAGGCAGTCCCACCTGCTCAGCTTTGGTGAGGACCCCCTTGACTGAATCACATCAGAGTGGATGACATCATGTCAGAAGTGTGTGCAAAAGGGGGAATCACATGTGAGACAGAAAGCCAGAGAGCTTTTTTAAGCGTCAGACTTGCTCATTTATAGGAAAAATATGAGAACTATTTTATTTTGCAAGACCAACATTAATCCCTTCTGAGAGTGATGACCTAATGACCTAATTACCTCCCAGTAGGCCCTTTTAAAGGTTCCAACATCTCTTAACATCACCACACTTTGGACCAAGCTTCCAGCACATGACCCTGTGAGTTGGAAGTCAGCCCCAACTCATGGAGGACTCATGACCAAAGGGTTTGCAAACTCACTAGTAGCAAATGGTTGATATCTGGGGAGAGGGGATGGGTTGAATGCTAGGATGCCTGCTGACCAGTAACAGTGCTACCAGCCCAGGATGGGGGCAGTTGTAACCATGCCCTGCCCCGAGACATCATCCTGATTTTCCCAGCATTCCTGTCTGTGCAGGGGTTCCCTGGGGACAGTGAGTGATGGCAGGTAAGGACCTTTCACCACCACCACCCCCACTCTATCTCCAACCTCTATCTCCAAGTAATTCCAAGATCCGGGTGCCTGCTCCACTTTCCCATCAGACTTTGGTTACACAATAGAAGTTCAAAGACAGAATGAAGCATTTCAAGACCATGATCTTAGAGCACCTACGTGCCCAGCTCAGCTCTCTGGACAACTGCAGTGGTCACACACTATGAAGCTGGCCCAGATTTGAGGTGTGGCCTCAGAAACTCCACAGCACAGATAGTGGGAGATGATAGGGCTGGAAGGCCAGGCGGGCCACAGCAGTGTGAATTTCTATTTATATGTGCCTCTTCTAGGTGTTCCATGGCTTTCCCTGATTTGGTGTGTCATCCTTCTCTCAGTTTTCTCATTCTCTATTAATACTGGTTCCGTCACTCTTTAGGTATCTGGACTGACATTAATATCTCTGACCTTTAGTCTCTGCTTCTCTTTTAGCGCTCACATCCCTTGATGCCACGAACTTATGGGGTTTTGAAATCTCATATTGGATTATTAAGTCAGATGACATCCTGGGTAGCTCATTCTGTCCCTGGTCTGTCTGTCTTGTGTTTTTAAAAAGGGGCCACCAGCATTGCCAAATATCTCCTTCACATGGGCATGGCTGCTGTTTAGATGATGTTTTAGGGAGGTGGGGCCTCTGTGCCCGTTGATTATTGAATGATTGACAGGGGAAGGTAAATACAGCTTGACTCACCTCTTGTTAGGAATTAGTGTCATGCCACTTCAAGGGGCTGTGAAAGATAGTCCACATTCTGGTGCACAGAGTCAAGGCCCCAGAGGTGTGAAAACCTAAGTGTGCACATCCAGAAGCCACAGATGAATAAGCACCTCACTGTCCCACTGTACCCTGGCTGTGTGAGCACAAGCCAGCCATGTTCCCTCTTTTGCCCCCAGTTTTTCATTTTTTTTTAAATAAAGAGCACAGAATACCTTATTCCCAGAGTTCTTTCTAAGCTCAAAAATAGAATATTTTACGTCTGTGAATCAGCAATTTCCATCTTCTCAGTGGCTGCCATGTTCTGGGGATGGCAGGCTTCCCACATCTCCCAGGCTTTATTTCTCAAGGCAGCTCAGGTCACATCTCTGAGGTCTGCAGGAAGAGGAGAGGCACACTTGGGGCTCTGTGTGCACCTTTTAGCTCTCAGGCCTAAGGGCTGGCAGTGAAGTATCTTTGCTGGCACTGATGAATGCCTGCAGCAAGGAACCATCTTTAGGTGAAATCGCCATAAATGGATAAGTGCAAAACATCCCCAGTGACTCAGAGCCTGCCCAAGCCCCCCACCTTGAAGCAGTTTTCTGAGGATACTGCCACTACTTCTCTTGCCCCTGGGGGCAAAGTTGTTCTGCAGATCACTGCCAAGTTCATTATTGGAACAATTCAAAGATGCCAGCAGTTAATTATATACTGAAGAAGCTCCTTCACATGAGCCTCTACTCAGCTCTCTTTTTCAACCCTTTGAAAAGACGTAATCATCCATTATAGTCATCACCAGCTTTGTTACTTTTTGTGACTCTAATTGGCACTTTTCTTTTAGACAATGAGGTATAGTGGAAAATATGCTCATCTAGGAGCCAGAGGCCTGGTGTTCTAGTTCTGGGTCTATTAATACTTCAATGTGTAACCCTGAGCAAGTCCCTTTACCTTTTTGGGTCTCCTCTCTCCAATCAAATGGCAGGGTTGCAGTGGATTTAGCTAAGCTCTGCTCCTCTTGGAGATTCTGTTATTCTCTCCCATGATGGAAATAAGCAGTAATAGGTTGCTTATCATGGGAAACACAGAAAAGTAAGGCTTCAGACAGCTCCTGGAGTTGGGGACAGCAGGTGGACAAAGGGAAGTACATCCTTATGCAGCATCCCAGGTATTACAGGAGTTTATAGGGGCCGGGGATGCAGAGATTTGCTATGCTAACTGGAACAAGAGGGAAAAGGCCATCATGGCTGGTGCAGAGTGTCATATTGGGAGCAAGGTTTGCTGAGACTGTAAGGAAGGGCAATGTCAGATGACCAAGGATTTCAAATAAGGTGTTTTATTCAGTTTTTTTTTTTTTTTTTTTTGCTGCAGTGACTAAAAGACCTGACCAGGAAGAAAAGTTTATTTGGGGGGTTCATGGTTTCAGATCCAAAGACCACGGGCTCCATTCCTGGGGACTGGAGGTGAGGCAGAACAACATGGTGGAAGAGTGTGGCAGAGAGAAGCAACTCACATGGTAATCAGAAAACAGAGAAAGATATCCACTCACCAGATACAAAATATATACCTCAAATCCATACCCCCAATGACCCATCTCCTCCAGCCACACCCTACTGGCTTTCAGTTACCACTCAATTAAACCCACCAGGGAATTCACTGGCTGTGTTAAAGCTCTCATAACCCAATCAATTCTCCTCTGAACTTTCTTGCATTGTCTCACAGCGTGAGCTTCTGGGGAACACCTCACATCTGAACCATAACAAAAGGCAAGGGAATCTGGGCTTCATCAACAAAAAGAGAGCAATGTAAACATCTGATTGAGGAATTAAAACATAAGATAAACTCTTAGAAAATGTGCCTGTTAGGAATGCATTTGGCTGCACCAACCACAGTGCTCTTCAGTGCATCAGGGTAGACTTGTTTACTTAACAAGGCATCTGGAGGTGGTGATGGTGTTGTTTTGGCAGTGAGATGATGTCAGAGCTATTTCTGCAGTTTTCTTGGCCTTTTACTTCTGGTTGCAAGACAGCAGATACAGCTCATGCTTGTGTGTGCATGTAAGGGGGAAAGAAAAAGTAGAAGCAGGGAGGGTTGTAGCAGTTATGCTTTTTTCTTTATACCACAGAAATTGTTCAAAGAAACCTTCACCAGAACTGCTAAAAGGAAATAGAGCTAGACTTCTGTTTCTTAAGGACTATAGGTTGGCTTCATGGTTATCCTAACCACAAAGAGGCTTCCAAACCTCCATAGAAGCCATTCCTGACCTGCTTTCACTTGCGGTCTTTTGCTTTGCATTATGAATTGATCGTGTTGGTTTGTTTGGTTGTGATATTTTGGTAGCAAACTCGGAACAATTTTAGAAACTTCCCACCTTTATATTCCAAGCAATTGACACTGTGCTGGCTTCACAGTGATAACTCATTCACAATTATGAGTGTGAATTGAACTAGGATAGCAGTGAACTGCCTGCCTGTTACTTTTCTCAAATAACCAAATGCCTGTTGTATTGGCCAGAATTTTGTTTTATTATTTTGGCCTTATTCCAACATATTTCATAGCAGTCATTAAAATATATATTCTTGGGTTTGCACTAATAAAACTTTATTGTCTTAATGCTTTTATTATCATCCATTTGAAGCTTAAATCCTGAAGTAGCTACATCTTAGCTATATAGCTGCACCTACCTATTGGTACAAACCACATCACACAAGATGGTGATCTTCCGGTGACAGATTCAATTACTTTACCAGGCCTGTACAATCTCCAGCAATAGTAGATGACTGTAGTGGGTTTTGCTCTTTATTGAATGACCATAAAATATTCTTAGCTTGCTCAAATAACTTACCTTCTTTTACCCATAAATTTTCTTCATCTCAATTGTGTGTATCCTATTAAAGAGCAGGAAGCCCTCTGGATTTCTATTTTTGGACAGGTTTATTTGTGACTCTTCCCCCACCCTCTTGTGCTTCTCCTTCATCTTTATAAGTTTTTTTTTTTTTTGGTATAAAACTGGTTATTTTTACTGACCATTACTGCAGGCTGAATTCTTCAGCATAAAACAGCAGTTTGTAATTTGGGAGCAATATGCGTTTCTGATGTAAGCCTTATTTCCTTCTCTCTTTCCAAATCTAGAAGAGTGGCCTTTCTTGTAGGTTTATAGTGAGATCTTGTCCTTAACCCTTTGAACATTGTGGGCACTTTTTTTTAATGTACCACTTTACATCCTTATATTTTGCTTATTTCTCAGTTAAATTAATATTTTCTCCAATTTGTGAGCTGTCTTCATTCCATTTTTTTTCTATTGATCCAGGACTAAAATGCATGTTTTCTTATGTCTAGCACCTTATGGATTGTTATTACTACATGTAAAGATTATTCACACATTTTAATGTGCATATTAATTTCCCTCTGATACAGAATTGGTCCCTGCAGAATTGTGCCTCATTAAGGAACGTTGTAACCTCATATGCATTCTAAGATGATGGCCTAAATATAGCAAATGCCCCACCACTGCTGATGTCTCTATGCGAGAAGTGGCAGCAAACTGAACAGTTGGGAATTTCTGAGGGGGGAGTATCAAAACCAAACAGCCCTGTCCTTTGTGAGATCTGATTGTTTATAAAGCAGATTTATGTGGTCCAAACCATGCCTCTGGATACTCAGGGATCGTTGTAATGAAAACCTCGTATGGTGCTGGCTGCAGTGATTAAAGAAACAAGAGAATGGGGCTTGGGGAAGAAACACACCTCCCCTGGCCTTCCACATATTCTCTTTCACTTGAGGCTAATTGGGTTTCTGCTTCTGACAACACAGCCCAGCACAGAATTCCAAATTTCTCCATGCTCAGGGAACAATGATTTGGACTGATTCTCTCAGCAAGATCAATTCTGTCTCTCAATGAACTAAAGAATCACAGTTTTCATGAATGAAATTTGTTTGCCTGATACATGGAGCCAAGTTGTCATAGACAGTGTTGAAGGGCACACTGAAAGTCCCATGTCTGATTGTCTGCCCATATTTCCCTGAGATTGTGATCTAGAGGGTGCTCGGTGGAGACTCTGATCCAGACTTCTCCCGTTTGTCACCTGCTTAGAGACCACACAGGCACAGAGGCTGTTTGGTGGATCATGTCTGATTTGCATGTTATCATTTTGGAAACAGCCTTCTGCAAAGAGCCCAAAGCCTGCATGTTTTAACTCCCCAGCGGCAGTGCCTTGTTTGGACAGTTGAAACCAGGCATTCACATCTGTGCAAAATAGTACTCACTGGTCATTGAGGAATGTGCATGAAATCATGAAGACAGATTGTAAAGGCAAATTTTGATAGCCTCTATCTAGAATTGTTATGCTTCTTTTCTGTTTTTCTTTTGAACAGAGGATGAAAGGGAAAGTTATGCACCTAATACAATTCATTCTTTGTTGGGAAATTTGTAAATGGGCTGCTCTCAGTCCACATAGGTGTCATTTAATGTACATTATTAGTCTTATTTCTCTATGACAGTAGCAAGTCAGTTTCCTTGTGGGCTTCCACCCACATCAGTCAGGGGAAAAAAATCTCTTAATAGGTTCTTGCTATTCTTTGTGTTTTTTTCCTCGTTTTTTTTTTTTTTTTTTTTTTTTTTGTGTGTGTGTGTGTGTGGATACCAATATATTTCCGTGGCTTGGAGGAAAAAAAAGTAAAGAGGCAAGAACCAACGTTTATTGAGCAACTATGATGAGCTAGGTTTTTTGCATATCATCTATTTAACTGCCCCCTCTTTCTAATGGTGGAGACAGCTCCAGTCATGGCCCCAGAATACACAGACTAGAGACAGAACTGGGTCTGCTTGAACACAAACCTCATCCAGAATCTGGAACCTCCTGTGGCCTAAAAAAGTAAAGCATTGAATTTAGTTTTTATAGTGATTTATTTCCCTTACATATAACAACATATATGTATAAACTACTATCCCTTTGATGTTGGCATTTTATTGGGGCAGTATGTAAACTGTATTCTTCAAATATTAAAAAAATTTGAAATACTCAAACAAGCTAGTCAGCTTCCTAGATACATCCCCCTTTCTTTTCTTTCTTCCTCTTTTGTTTTTGTTTTTTAAAAAATATTTATTTATTTTTTCTTTGTAGATGGAAAGCAGGTCTTTATTTTATTTATTTATTTTTTATTTTTATGTGGTGCTAAGGATCAAACCCAGTGCCTCACATGTGCTAGGCCAGCACTCTGCCACTGAGCTACAGCCCCAGCCCTTGTTTTTTTGTTTTGTTTTTTTTTTTTTTAACTGCCAGAGACTGAACCCAGGACCTTGTGCATGCTAGCTATGCACCACTTAGCTACACTCCCAGCCTCTCATTTCATTCCTTATGTAGCAGAAAGCTTCGGTAGTTAGGTAGAAATTGGGTCACCCTATTGATTTCAGGTTATACAGACCTGTACCTACTTCTTCATAGGATAAGCTTAAGAATAAAACACTCTTTTAGGATAAAATTACCTTGTCAGAATGGGGAGGACTGAGTAGCAGATGCACTCATCTTTAGGTTCATCTACAGACTTGCTGTGTCTCAGAGCCTCGAGGTCCCTCTGCATCTCTATGGGATACCTCCCACCTCCCTGCACTACAGCACATATGTGGTAACATCTAGATCAATTACACCCTTGACTCTCAGCTGCCATTAGTTGATGCAGTCAGTAATTAACAGGCATCGACAGGCTGGTTGAAAATAACATTAGATGAACATTTAGGACGAATCTTTCTCCTGGCCTACCTTAGTCCTTAATTTCCTATTTTGGCTAAACTTCAAGGGACAAATCCCAGATTTTCAGTGACAACATACCTAGATTCATCCTTCATCCATATGAAGTCCTGGTGAAGGGGGCATGCCTGTAGAAGGATAGCTCTTGGTACACTGGAGCTTGACTGTCAGAGTGTGGGGTAAGTACTATTCACACAAGCCTGATACTGCTTGACGGGGCCGAGTGAGTGGTGCCATATGGCAAGGCTGTCATCATTAATAACAGCAGCTGTGTTAGGAATAAAAAGGTGTCTCTGTGTATAGCGGTATGGGGGAGGGAATTTTAAAATACATTATGGAATCCTTCGGGGGAGAAAAGGAACAGAAATGGAATCAAAATGTGCTTTCACCCCTTCTTTCTCAAACTTGGCCCTGCCGAGAGCAAAGGTGAAGTCCTTGCCTTGGAAATACAGCTGGCTTTCTCTTTTCTCTATGACTGTGGCCACACTGCTCTTGCAGCAAAAGACACAGGCGCAGCTCCTGTGATTTTCACAGTAGCTTTCCAGGGTGTCACGGGCTGGAGGAAAGGATATTATGAGGACGTCCTCAGGCCTGCATTTGGTACATGAGCCAAGAAGGACTGAACCTCTGACCAGGAACCAATGACTGGCATCAGAGGACAAGCTGCATTCAAGTCCTGAAGTGTGGACAATCTCTGATTTTCTGGGGGACATGGACTTGAAGCAGGTTTATTTCTAAGGGGCAGGTCAGGGCTTCAGACAGATCATTCATGAGCTTTTCCATGGGCTCTTTCACTTTGGTCCAGCTAGCATGGACAAAATGAGCTGCCTTATGTAAGAAAAGGAGTAGCTCTATGCTCTTTGGATAGGAAGGAGAGTTGTCATGAAAATCCTAAGAGGACATGTGTGGCCAGGGCAGTGTGTGTGAATGAGGAAGTGGGGATTTTCTTGCCTGAGAGCCAGCTCCAGGCCCTCCTGCATTGCCTTGGCAACAGGGACAGGTGGGGGGAGCATTTATAGGCCCTTTCCCGCGTGAGTGCCTCAGGTCTTTTAAAATACCTGCTGGCTTCTCCTCCCACCCACCACTTCTCTGAATCACTGCACGGGTTCTGGAAAACACTGCCTCCCACCCTGAGCCTTGGCAAGCTCAGGGAATGAGGAAAGGGGTTTAGGGGTTTGGAAAGCAGCTTTTCAACATTTTGCTTTGGAATGTCATTTTAAGAGCCTGGATGGAAAATGTGACATTGAAGTCACATTGCTCAAATCCCCTTTGTTCACCTAAAATGAGACAATGTGAAGGGCCTTCTAAAGAGCTCAGTGAGGTGTAAGGGAATCAGGAGGTTGGAGGTTCTGCTCCCAACTGTTTAACAATGCCACTTTGGCACAGAAGATGACAATCTCCTTTCCCTGGTCATCTCTCTAAACATGGGCACTGGGCTACCTGGCCACAGACAGTCCTTCCAGCTCCTGCATGTTGTGTATTCTGATTGAGCTTCTCCTTGGCTAACTGTGGCTGGTTGAGGAACACAGCACCTGTCCTACTTCTCATTGCCAAGAACTTGCAAAACCAAGCCAAACAAGCAACATTGTCAGTACCAGCCAGCAGGAGTCCGGAGCCAGGACTCAAATCAGATAGGGTGCCAAGAACCTGGAAAAAAAAAACTGACACAAGTGCTCAACTCCCAAATTACATTTTAAAAAACCAAACTTAGAAACTAAGAACCGAATGTGTGTGCTTTAAAAATAAAACAAGCCACTTTTTGAACTAGTTAGAACCAGAATCGGTTCTTTATATTTTTGACAACTTCAATTTGAACACCAAAATATCCTCTGGACTGAATCAAATAGATATTCTCAACAGTTTTGGTCTCTGGTTAAAAACAGAGAATCAAGCAGGCAAGCATATAGATAAAAAAGAAAAGCTTTCGTCATTCAGAATGAGAGTTTGTTTGGAACTAAATCAGAAGAAGGAATTTTTAGTACATTTTAGTCAAGCCACCCTTTTATAACCAACTGGGAGAATACTGGTATGCTATTGTCCAAATAGCCAGGGTTCACCTCTCAGTTGTGAGTCTACAGTTTCCAATTGCCTCTGTCTCTCATTCCTCACAACTTCTCATCTCTCTGCTCCTAGCATTATTTCTGGAGGGGTTGAAGGACCACAAACCACATCAGGAAAGCACTGATGGGTAATCACCAGAAATTTCTGTGGAGCTAGAAGTGTCCAAAGCTCAGATGACCTTTGTCCTGAACTCTGGGGCCTGTGATTTGTCTGGCAACAGCAAGGACTGGCCAGGGCTTATAGCACGTGTGATCTGGGTCTCATATTTAACTTAATCTGGGGTATTTTACAAAAAGAGATGAATCTAATGGATTGACCCCCTCCCAAATGATGGCACAGCAGAGATGCTGCCGCAAATGGACAAATCCCTGGAGAATAAATTGCACCACCTCAGAGCTGATTTGGCAAGTTTGTTTGTGTGGTGCTTCTAATATCAGGAAATCCTAAGCCTCCTTGTTTGAATATCTATTCTGTTTGTGATTTCCTTGGACTTGACCCTCATCTCTGGTTTTCCCTGTTATGGGGGCATTTGATCCTGGGACTTGGTAAACTCCGTAACTAGGTGGGACATTCTCTGGGAGTAAACATCACCTTCTATTTTGTATCTTGTCACAATTTCTGACTTAAAGGTTGGTGTGTAGCTTAATGAAAAGCAAATAAAATTGCAGAGCTTGGTCTCTAGAGTGATCCCTTTCCATAGGAAGTTTGCCTGAACCTTCCCCAAGACAGGGAAGTAGGAACTTCGCCCATGACCCTGCCCTTTCCCCAGCACTAAATGTAGGTGACCCTGGAGTCTTCTCTTCAGACTGAACCCTGTGACAGAATATTTGGGTCGGACCTGTTTGTTGTCTAATGCGGGACATGGCAGAGGTGGGGTGTTCAGAACTTTTAGTGAATCTTTAGTCATTAACCACCATGTCTTTACATAGTGTGCTTGTGTTGCTATTTAATTGATTAGGACTTCTTACTCTGTAAAATGAGGATGTGGTTCCTTTGATTTTTTTATTCCCAACACACATTCATATACACACCCTGCAGCCCCCAACACACCATGCACACACTTCCTGGACATCCCATTCTGCATATGGATGGTTATATGGAAAATTTGGTCAACACAATAGTCATTGTTTGCATATTATGGATGTGTGACTGCTTTATGGAACTGAGCCATGTAGTAAACTATGATTACAGTGGCTCCCCATGTCTGTGGGTTCTGTATCCACTCAACTTATTGCAGATCAAAAATTCAGGAAAAACATTACAGCTGTACTGAAGGTGTGCAGAATTTTTTTCATGTCTTTAATCTCTAAAGAATATAGCAAACTATTTACATAGAATTTTCATTGTACTAGATATAAGTAATTTAGAGATGATTTGAAGTAAATGGGAAGATGTGCATAAGTTATATGAACGTGGTATATCATTTTATTTAAAGAACTTGAGCATCTATGGATCTATGGGGGTCCTGGAATCACTCCCCCAAGGTTACTTTGCTGCATATTTTTTTTTTTGTTCTTTTCCTGAAGTTCGTAGTTAGCTTTGATTTTATCTGTGTATGTGTCTTTATGGTCAGTATTCTATAACCTAACACTAAGTCAACCTTAGACTCTCCTTGTGTTGCAAATTTCTCCATACTTTCAAGCAAATCATCTATTCCTTTAAACTCACTGTAAGAAAACTGAATGTCCTTTCTTGGTGTTTTGTAAGATGGGAAATAAGAAGTTTAACTTTTATTTTTTCTGAGGCCAGATTGATTTTTAAACTTCCCAGGGCTGCACAAGAATTGGTCTAAGCTCACGTAGTATTCTGTTTAATATTGAAATGGTTATTTGGTCCACCAGCCTCTAAATGTTCGTAGAACTTTCTAGTGTAAGGCCTATCTGCAAAAATATTTGTGGAAAACTAAGTCTTACGAGCTTTAAATATAGAAGCAGATGGCATCCTGCCTGTCTTACCTTCCTATTAGCCTGCACATACCTCATCTTTTCATCCTAAATAAGTCAGAACTAAGCTGAAGATTGAAATCTTTTAATGTACATATTACAATTGAAGTATCTGCTACCCTATGATAACTAACTTTCCCCTTGTCAAGGATGACATACTGGTATGGGGCTGGGTTCTAGAAAGTGAAGTGGTTTGGGTCTTTATATTAAGTGTTATTTTCTATCTAAAATGTATAAGCTTACCCTCAGAACCGTAGCATTTTAGTGCCTTTTCCATAATCCCCTTCCATGTAAGGAATAAATGCACTACAGTTCCAAATTTTAAAAAGCAGGGCAGTATCCTGATGAATCTTAATCCACTTGAATCCTAAAGGCTAAAACCTTAGAGAGGAAAAAAATGAACCAATACAACAAACTTCTGGCAATAAGGTCCCAGTCTTTGATATCTACTTCTTTGTATTCCCAAAACCGGAGCCAATAAAGAGCCAGGCTCAACCTTCTTGCTTCCAAATTAATGGGATCATTGTCTCACTAAGAGAAGTGATTTAAATTCCCAAACTGGCTTCTGGCTTCATTTTTGCCCCCCTCCCTTCTTCTCTCCTGTCTTCTTTCTTTCCTTTGTCCTTCTCCCCCCCCCCCTTCTTACCCTCCCTCCTCTCTATCACTTAAGAAGGGGTAGTTATGAGGGTAAAATCCTGGGTTTGAAACCATGCCTGTCTGTATGACCTTGAGAAGGCTATATATTCCCTCTAACCATTTCTCCATCTGCAATATGAAGGTAAGACTGTCTAGTCATTATGAGGATTTATAAATAATGCACTTGAGATATACAAATTGAAGAATAAATGTCTTCATAATAATGATAAAGGCATCTTAAGACTTTTACCTCCCAATTCAATGCTGCTTAAAAGAGAAAACACCACTAAGAAATTTTGGCAATATTTATAGCATAGATCCATCTTTTAGATCTTTGGAATATTAGAATAGAATAATTTATTGGTTTGGTTCAAATAATATATTTTGATACAAATTTATTTTGGCTTAATTATTTTAGTAAACACAAAGATTTTTTGCTTGGATTCATATTGTGAACCTATAAGAAATGTAGCATGGGGGTTTGGTTTGAGATTTTTTTTTTTTCCATTCTTTTTTTTTTTTTTTATTGGTCGTTCATAACATTACATAGTTCTTAATACATCATATTACACGGTTTGATTCAAGTGGATTATGAACTCCCGCTTTTACCCCGTATACAAATTGCTGTATCACATCAGTTACCCTTCCATTGATTGACATATTGCCTTTCTAGTGTCTGATGTATTCTGCTGTCTGTCCTATTGTCTACTATCCCCCCTCCCCTCCCCTCCCCTCCCCTCCCCTCCCCTTTTCTCTCTCTACCCCTTCTACTGTAAATCATGTCTTCCATTTGTATTCTCTTGACTTACCCCTCCTTACCTCTTATATGACATTTTGTATAACCCTGAGGATCGCCTTCCATTTCCATGCAATTTCCCTTCTCACTCCCTTTCCCTCCCACCTCTCATCCCTGTTTACTGTAAATATTCTTCTCAAGCTCTTCGTCCCTACCCTGTCCTTGTTTACACCCCTTATATCAAAGGAGTCATTTGGTATTTGTTTTTTAAAGATTGACTACCTTCACTTAGCATAATCTGCTCTAATGCCATCCATTTCCCTCCAAATTCTATAATTTTGTCATTTTTTAATGCAGAGTAATACTCCATAGTGTATAAATGCCACATTTTTTTTATCCATTCATCTATTGAAGGGCATCTAGGCTGGTTCTACAGTCTTGCTATCGTGAATTGAGCTGCTATGAACATCGATGTAGCAGTGTCCCTGTAGCATGCTCTTGTTAGGGCTTTAGGGAATAGACCAAGAAGGGGAATAGCTGGGTCAAATGGTGGTTCCATTCCCAGCTTTCCGAGAAATCTCCATACTGCTTTCCAAATTGGCTGCACCAATTTGCAGTCCCACCAGCAATGAACAAGAGTGCCCTTTTCCCCGCATCCTCTCCAGCACTTATTGTTGTTTGACTTCCTAATGGCTGCCAGTCTTACTGGAGTGAGATGGTATCTTAGGGTAGTTTTGATTTGCATTTCTCTGACTGCTAGCGATGGTGAGCATTTTTTCATGTACTTGTTGATTGATTGTATGTCCTCCTCTGAGAAGTGTCTGTTCAGGTCCTTGGCCCATTTATTGATTGGGTTATTTGTTATCTTATTGTCTAATTTTTTGAGTTCTTTGTATATTCTGGTTATTAGGGCTCTATCTGAAGTGTGTGGAGTAAAGATTTGTTCCCAGGATGTAGGCTCCCTATTTATCTCTCTTATTGTTTCTTTTGCTGAGAAAAAACTTTTTAGTTTGAGTAAGTCCCATTTGTTGATTCTATTTGTTAACTCTAGCGCTATGGGTGTCCTATTGAGGAATTTGGAGCCCGATCCCACAGCGTGTAGATCATAACCAACTTTTTCTTCTATCAGATGCCGTGTCTCTGATTTAATATCAAGCTCCTTGATCCATTTTGAGTTAACTTTTGTGCACGGCGAGAGATAGGGATTCAGATTCATTTTGGTGCAAATGGATTTCCAGTTTTCCCAGCACCATTTGTTGAAGATGCTATCCTTCCTCCATTGCATGCTTTTAGCCCCTTTATCAAAAATAAGATAGTTGTAGTTTTGTGGATTGGTTACTGTGTCCTCTATTCTGTACCATTGGTCCACCCGCCTGTTTTGGTACCAGTACCATGCTGTTTTTGTTACTATTGCTCTGTAGTATAGTTTGAAGTCTGGTATCGCTATACCACCTGATTCACACTTCCTGCTTAGTATTGTTTTTGCTATTCTGGGTCTTTTATTATTCCATATGAATTTCATGATTCTTTTATCTATTTCTACAAGATATGCTGTTGGGATTTTGATTGGCATTGCATTGAACTTATAGAGAACTTTTGGTAATATCGCCATTTTGATGATGTTAGTTCTGCCTATCCATGAGCAGGGTATGTTTTTCCATCTTCTAAGGTCTTCTTCTATGTCTTTCTTTAGGGTTCTGTAATTTTCATTGTATAAATCTTTCACCTCTTTTGTTAGGTTGATTCCCAAGTATTTTATTTTTTTGGGGGATATTGTGAATGGAGTAGTTGTCCTCATTTCCGTTTCAGAGGATTTGTTGCTGATATACAGGAATGCCTTTGATTTATGCGTGTTGATCTTATATCCTGCCACTTTGCTGAATTCATTTATTAGCTCTAATAGCTTCTTTGTAGACCCTTTTGGGTCTGCTAGGTATAGAATCATATCATCTGCAAATAGTGATAATTTAAGTTCTTCTTTTCCTATTTTTATGCCTTTAATTTCTTTTGACTGTCTAATTGCTCTGGCCAGTGTTTCGAGGACTATGTTGAACAGAAGTGGTGAGAGAGGGCATCCCTGTCTTGTACCAGATCTTAGAGGGAATGCCTTCAATTTTTCTCCATTCAGAATGATGCTGGCCTGTGGCTTATCATAGATTGCTTTTACAATGTTGAGGTATGATCCTGTTATCCCTAATTTTTCTAGCGTTTTGAACATAAAGGGATGCTGTACTTTGTCGAATGCTTTTTCTGCATCTATTGAGATGATCATATGGTTCTTATTTTTAAGTCTATTGATGTGGTGAATAACATTTATTGATTTCCGTATATTGAACCAGCCTTGCATCCCAGGGATGAATCCTACTTGATCATGATGTATAATTTTTTTGATATGTATTTGAATCCGATTCGCCAGAATTTTATTGAGGATTTTTGCGTCAAGGTTCATTAGAGATATTGGTCTGTAGTTTTCCTTCTTTGATGTGTCTTTGTCTGGTTTCGGAATCAGGGTGATGTTGGCCTCGTAGAATGAATTTGGAAGTTCTCCCTCTTTTTCTATTTCCTGAAATAGCTTGAAAAGTATTGGTGTTAGTTCCTCTTTAAAGGTTTTGTAAAACTCTGCTGTATACCCATCCGGTCCTGGGCTTTTCTTAGTTGGTAGTCTTTTGATGGTTTCTTCTATTTCCTCTATTGTTATTGGTCTGTTTAGGTTGTCTATATCCTCCTGGCTCAATCTGGGCAGATCATAGGACTCAAGGAATTTATCTATGCCTTCACTATCTTCTATTTTATTGGAGTATAAGGATTCAAAGTAATTTCTGATTATCTTCTGTATTTCTGAAGTGTCTGTTGTGATATTGCCTTTTTCATCCCGTATGCTAGTAATTTGGGTTCTCTCTCTTCTTCTCTTTGTTAGCATGGCTAAGGGTCTGTCAATTTTATTTATTTTTTCAAAGAACCAGCTTTTAGTTTTGTCAATTTTTTCAATTGTTTCTTTTGTTTCAATTTCATTAATTTCAGCTCTGATTTTAATTATTTCTTGCCTTCTACTTCTTTTGCTGTTGTTTTGCTCTTCTTTTTCTAGGATTTTGAGATGAAGTATGAGATCATTTATTTGTTGGTTTTTTCTTTTTTTGAGGAATGAACTCCAAGCAATGAATTTTCCTCTTAGAACTGCTTTCAATGTGTCCCATAGATTCTGATATGTTGTGTCTGTGTTTTCATTTAACTCTAGGAATTTTTTAATTTCCTCCTTGATGTCTTCTAAAACCCATTGATCACTCAGCAACCTATTGTTCATTCTCCAGGTGATGCTTGATTTTTCCTTCCTTCTTTTATCATTGATTTTCAGTTTTATTACATTATGATCAGATAAGATGCATGGTATTATCTCTACCCCTTTGTATTGTCTAAGAGTTGCCCTGTGACATAGTATATGGTCTATTTTTGAGAAGGTTCCATGTGCTGCTGAGAAAAAAGTGTAGCTACTTGATGTTGGGTGGTATAGTCTATATATGTCAATTAAGTCTAGGTTGTTAATTGTGTTATTGAGTTCTATAGTTTCCTTATTTAACTTTTGTTTGGAAGATCTGTCCAGTGGTGAGAGAGGTGTGTTGAAGTCTCCCATGATTATTGTATGTTGGTCTATTAGACTCTTGAACTTGAGAAGAGTTTGCTTGATGAACACAGCTGCACCATTATTTGGGGCATATATATTTATGATTGTTATGTCTTGTTGGTGTATGGTTCCCTTGAGCAGTATGAAGTGTCCTTCTATATCCCTTTTGATTAGCTTTGGCTTGAAATCTATTTTATTAGATATGAGTATGGACACTCCTGCTTGTTTCCGCGGTCCATATGAGTGATATGATTTTTCCCAACCTTTCACCTTCAGTCTATGTATATCTTTTCCTATCAAATGCGTCTCCTGTAGACAGCATATTGTTGGGTCTTGTTTTTTGATCCATTCTACTAGCCTGTGTCTCTTAATTGGTGAGTTTAAGCCATTAACATTTAGGGTTATTATTGAGATATGGTTTGTTCTTCTAACCATATTTGTTTATTGATGTTACTAAACCTGATTTGTTATCCTCTTTGACTACTTTCCCCCCTTTACTGTCCTACCTCCCATTGTTGGTTTTCAATGTTATTTTCCATTTCCTCTTCCTGTAATGTTTTGCCAAGGATTTTTTGAAGAGATGGTTTTCTAGCTTCGAATTCTTTTAACTTTTGTTTATTGTGGAAGGTTTTAATTTCATCTTCTAACCTGAAGCTTAATTTCGCCGGATACACGATTCTTGGTTGGAGCCCATTGTCTTTCAGTGTTTGAAATATGTTATTCCAGGATCTTCTAGCTTTCAGAGTCTGTGTTGAGAGATCAGCTGTTATCCTGATTGGTTTACCCCTAAATGTAATCTGCTTTCTTTCTCTTGCAGCTTTTAAAATTCTCTCCTTATTCTGTATGTTGGACATCTTCATTATAATGTGTCTAGGTGTGGATCTCTTATGATTTTGCACCATCGGCGTCCTGTAGGCTTCTAGGATTTGGGATTCTGTCTCAATCTTCAATTCTGGGAAGTTTTCTCGTATTATTTCACTGAATAGACTGTTTATTCCTTTGGAATGGAGCTCTGTGCCTTCCTGTATCCCAATGGCTCTTAAATTTGGTCTTTTGATATTGTCCCATAATTCTTGGATGTTCTGCTCATGGTTTCTTAGCAGACTTGCTGAGCTGTCTATGTTCTTTTCCAGTTGAAATACTTTGTCTTCATTGTCTGATGTTCTCTCTTCTAAGTGATCTACTCTGCTGGTAGTATTCTCAATTGAGTTTTTAAGTTGGTTTATTGTTTCCTGCATTTCTAGAATTTCAATTTGTTTGTTTTTTATTACCTCTATCTCCCTGTGAAATTGATCTTTTACTTCCTGGATTTGTTTGTCAATGTGATCTTTCATTGTCTGATTTTGCTGTCTCATGTCTTCCTTGAGACTCCAGATCATCTGAAGCATATATATCCTGAACTCTTTATCTGATATTCCATCTGTTGCAGCTATTACCTCTTCTAAAGTTGAGTTGACCTGCATTGCTTGTGGTCCTTTCTTTCCTTGTCTTTTCATACTGCTCGCGTTTCTTTCTGCTTGGTGCAACTGTTGTGTTTTGAAATTTACCCCCTATTTATTTATGTTGCTCTTGTATACTTGAAAAGTCTCCCTTGCAGGTGCGGGCGGCGGCTGTGCCCCTACTCCAATTGGGGTGATGTGTCTACCACGCTGGCGTCTCTCTGGGCCTGTTCTGGGAGTGAAAGGCGGCTCTGCTCTGTCCCTATTCCAATTGGGGTGTCGTGACTACAATGCTGGCAGGTCGCTGGGCCTGTTCCGGGCGTGGGCGGTGGGCTTGGCTGGCGGGATTCCACCTAATGGCAGTCCCTAACCTCCCTGCTTGCTAATTAATGGCTTCTCTGAGGCGCCACGCCTTCTGTAGCTGCGGGGCAGGCCGCGCGAATCAGTTGGCCTGGATCTCCGGGGTCCTGCTGCTGGCTGTTTTGATGTTGCAAGCTGTTGGAGAGTGGTGGTGTATTCTTCAGCTTTCCCGGATGGTGGCCCCTGACTGCCTCGGCGGAGTGTCCGCTGTGGGGGATGGGACTGTACCGCTTCCTTCCCCTTCTGAGAACCCGTGCTCGGCCCAAGGGTCCGTGTGGGCTTGGCTGGTGGGATTCCACCTAATGGCCTTCCCTAACCTCCCTGCTTGCCAATTAATGGCTTCACTGAGGCGCCACGCCTTCTGTAGCCGCAGGGCAGGCCACGCGAATCAGTTGGCCTGGGTCTCCGGGGCCCTGCTGCAGGCTGCTGGGATCCCTGGCACTCTATCACTTTGATTTTTTCTGCTTGCCCCTCCCCCAGCGCTGGCTAGCCAGGTTTCCTTTTGGCTGCTACTGGGAGGAGGGGTTGGAGGTCAGGTGTCTCTGGTTTCCCCCTAGCCTGTATGGAGGCTCAGCTTGATACTCCCTCTCCCGGCAAGCCTAGGAGAGATTTTATGCGAATTCCCGCTGTCTGGGGGGTGAGCTGAATGACACCGACCTGTTTTGATGTCGCACTCTGAAGGAGAGTGGCGGTGTATCCTTCAGCTTTCCCGGATGGTGGCCGCTGACTCGGTTTGAGATTTTTATTCTGGTGTTTTAGTCTTTAAAATCTTGGGTTCAGAACCTGAGCTCTATATATGGTTATGATGGGATGCCTGAATTTCTTCTAGAGTCTAGAACAGAGCATTCAGAACAAAACATCCAGAACAACTTGAACTACAGCAGAACAACTGAAAACTTGTGGAAAAAAAATAGCTTTATGAGACTTTGAGTAAGATATTGCCCAGTGTATGCAGCAAAAAGGATTTGATGAAACTGACATCTAATCATACAATCTCATGGTTATGGGGGGGAGGGGGACCGGTTGATGAGCCCATTTGAGAAGAGCCTCTTCCTGTGCTCTCAATTACAGAATTGTCCCTAGTACTCACTTGCTAGTGTGAGCAACTGCAGGAGCTGGAATGAAAGGTGACAGGAAGGAAGTGTTTCATTGCTGCTGTTCACAGCAGTACATCTCAGGATAGTCTATGTGCCATCAGAGGCCCTGACTCTGGTGTCCCATGGGCTTTTATCTCCATGAAACACTTGGGGTTGTTCAGGAGGCTTACTAGAGAAAGGTGAGTGGTTGTCAAGGAAACCTCCTTCCAATTCATTTGTAGAATGGAAGTTGGAGTGTTTAAGAGGGAGCCAGAAATAATGGTTGCTCTAGAACAACCCACATATAGCCAGTTTAGGAAATCTGGGCACTTAGGATAAAAAAGGGATGAGAATATATACAACCAGGCTTACCTGGTATCTGCATTTTATGTGTGCACACACACACACACACACACACACATTTAATCTGAAGAAAATGGTTTGGCTTAGAGCACTTTTTAAAAATGTTCCACTTCACTCTACAATGTCAAAAATCACAGCTGTTGCTATGACAGTTTGCAGAAAAGACTCCAGGTAGTTTCTTTTCAGTGTAAATTTCTGAACATGGGATAACTAACTTTCCCCAGAAGATTTCAATGACATTTGATCGGTACAGAACCAATCATCTTATTTATTCCTTTATTTATTCAGCCATTCATTTAACAAATGTTTGTTGAGAATCTTCTCGGTGCCAGACTTTGGCCCACAAGATGCTTATGCTTAACAAATATTTGCTGTTGAATATAGTTCTGGTATCGTGTGTTCTCAGTATGGGTAGGAAGGGTGAGTGGGTGCCAGGGGGAGCTCCAAAGAACACAGTAAGGGAGGGAGCTTTCCAGGTGACTCTCTACCCACACTGCCCCAGCAGAAGAAAGGTCCTGATGTCTCCTATCAGGGCTTCACCCCAGGCACAGCTTTCATCAGCTATGGACAGACTGTCAAAAGAGTCTCCTAATGAGTCTTCCAGCTCCATCTCCAACCCCTCTAGTTCATCCTGTGTAGTGCTGATCAACACAGTTTCCTTAAACACTATTTCCCTAAGTCTGGTAGCTCAGATCTAAACTCTTCAGCTTGCCTTTCAAAGTCCCATCACATATCAGGCTCCAATGAACACAGCTGATTTTACTCCCTTACTTCAGCTTCCATTGCTGACAGGTTCATTTCCTCAGAATGTGGATACGGGCCCAGCAAGAACCTCTCAGCTCTCAATCATGTAGTCCAGCCCACTCACCATGTCCTCCTTTCTCCACCTTGTCCACCATATAGCTGCCCTGTGCCATTGCCCCACTCCTGCCCATTCCTCAAGGACCAGGTGAGCCTCTAACCAGCTTTTCTTCAATATACACTCTTTCCTCTTCCATAGTAATACAATTTTAACTGGGAACATGGCTGCCCAGAACAAAGACCACATGTTTCAATTTCTCTTATAGAAAGTCTTAGTCACATTAGCAACTTACTCATAAGGAAGTTTGTGCAACTTCAGGATCACATTCTTAAAGGGAAGGGAAATCTCCTCCCTTGTCCATTTCCTTGACTGGGATATTGTTTTATTCAGCTTTTTCACTATTGTGCCTTAAAAAAAAATATGACCAGCACAATTGTAGAAGAGGCAAAGTTTATTTGAGGGATCACAGTTTCAGAGGTCTTAGTCCATAGAAGACTGGCTCCATTCCTCAGGGCTTGAGGTGAGGTAGAACATCATGGCAGAAGAATGTGGCAGAGAGAAGCAACTCACATGATGATCAGAAAGGAGAGAGAGAGAGAGAGAGAGAGAGAGAGAGAGAGAGAGAGAACTTCACTTGCTAGATACAAAATATATACCCCAAAGCCATGCCACCAGGGAATTAATTCACTGAGTGGATTAAGATTTTCATAACCCAATTATTTCTCCTCTGAGCTTTCTTGCATTGTCTCACACATGAACTTTTGGGAGACACCTCACATCCAAACAATAACAGATGTGGAAGATGTAGAAGAGAGAGAGAGTGTGTGTGTGTGTGTGTGTACTTTTTACTTTGAATTATAATCTTTAAAATATATATATATGGCAGAACCACAAGAATGAACTAAATATACCCTTCTTAAAAGAGGAGACACAAATGGCAAATAAATATATGTAAACATGTTCAACATCTTTAGTAATCAGGGAAATGCAAACCAAAACTACACTGAGATTTAATTTAATTTAATTAATTTTTAAAATTTATTTTTAATATTTTTTTAGTTGCAGATGGACACAATACCTTTATTTTATTTATTTATTTTTATGTGGTGCTAAGGATTGAACCAAGTGCCGCATACATGCGAGGCAAGTGCTCTGTCACTGAGCCACAATCCCAGCCCTGTTTATTTATTTTTTAAAGATTTTTTTACACTGAGATTTTTATCTCACTCCAATTAGAATGGCAGTCATCAAGAATGCAAACAATAACAAATGTTGGTGAGGATGTGGGGGGAAAGGAACACTCTTACACTATGGGTGGGACTGTAAATTAGTACAACCACTATGGAAATAAGTATGAAGTTTCCTCAAAAGACTGGCAATAGAGTTACCATAAGACCTAGCTATACCACTCCTTAATATTTACCCCAAAGATCTAAAGTCAGCATACTATAGCAATACATGCATATCTGTGTTTATAACAGTGCAATTTACAATAGCCATATTATGGAACAGTCTAGGTGTCTGTCAACAGATGAATGGATAAAGAAAATGTGATGTGCATAAATGATGGAGTTTTACTCAGTCATCAGAAGAAATCATGTCATTTACAGGAAAATGGATAGCACATGAGAGTGTTATGTTAAACAAAATAAGCCAGTCTCAGAAAGTCAAGGGTCATGTGTTTTATCTAGTAAGTGGAATCTAGAGAGAAAAAAGGGAAAAAATGGGGGAGATATAAAAAAAATAGGAGGATCTCTAGAGAAGAGGAAGAAAACCAGAGGAAGGGAGGGAAATAAAAGGTACAGGGGAAAGAAATTGACCAAATGTTACGTGCATGCACAAACACCTAACAATGAAACCTTCTATTACATACAATTATAATGCACCAGTAAAAAGACCTTTAAAATCTGGTTTTAAAGATCTCCTTCTTCCACAAAGAAGGCTTTAAAGGCTTTCTCTTCTAAGAAGCTTTCCTGACTCTTCCCTCCTGGTTACCATAGCCTTAGAAAGTCTGGTATATATTCCTTTTTCTATTATTTTTTATTCATTCTTTTTTACTAGCCAGGATTTAAGTTTTTTTTTTTAATTCAAGAGGACAGGGACCATACCTTGAAGTATAATATTTATGTGCAATAATATACTTTGGCTCAACTGAAAGAATGCTGAGCTAGAAGTTAGAAGACCTGCGTTCTGGTCTTTTCTGATACTAACTAGCACATGTATTGGAGAATATTTTCAAATCTTTCTGAGCGTCAGTTTTTCTCTCAGTTGCTTAAAAGGAATATAAATCGTATCTCTCATGAGACAGGAGCTATGAAAATGATTTTTAAAATATTTTTTTAGTTATAGATGGTCACAACATCTTTATTTTATTTTATTTTTTTAGGTGGTGCTGAGGATCAAACTCAGTGCCTCATGCATGTGAGGCAAGTGCTCTAGCACTGAGCCACAACCCCAGACCTATGAAAATGTTTTATAAGTCACAAAGAATTGTACAATGCTAAGACAGTAGTGTCCTGTTCCACACCCACGATCATGCTGTGCGCACAGACCACAACTCAAGGCGATGATGAGACTCAAGGCCAGCTCCACGTGTGGTGTTCATGGAAAACTGTCGGCTCGTCCTCACTGATCACTGGCAAAATGGCCCATTAGTGGAATGATGATTATTCAAGGGATTATGGGACACTTTTGAAATAAGAATACATTTAGCCATTCACAGGAAATCTTAGCAACATGGAGCAAGTGGAACTATCTCAGCACCGGCCCTAGGGATAGGGGTCAAAATTAGAGACCTCTCTAAGACCCGTTATGTAGCTTTTGAAGGTTTGTTGCCCTGATGTTGTACAGCTCCCTACATAGACACATGCATGTTTGGGGACTGTGACCTGGGTTTACAAAGAACACACATGTATGTGTATCTGTCTATAACTTATTGAGTACCTTAAACATTTTTCCTCCGCAGGGTGTGGGGGTGGGGGGAGTGAGAATGGGGGGTGGGGGGTGAGAAACAAGCGTCCACTTGGTTGTACCTATCCAAGGTTAAGAGGAGTGTTCTGCTTTCAAGCCCCTCCACCACAGTCATCTCTAGTGAACTAGGTTTTTAATGGCCTTTCACAATAATTAGAAATTTAATTAACCTCTCTGCTTTGATCAGGGCTCTCTTTTTCATTACCTTTCCTTATGCCTGTTTCTCAGTCAAGAGCTATTTCTGGGCCTTCCCTTTCCAGCTATAAAGTACTGTTTATGCTTAATTTAGTCTGGCACAGCTGTAAAGGAAGTTCCCAATGACTCCCTGTTGACCACTGAATTAAGTGTGAACTCCTCAGCCTGGCATCTGGGCCTTCCACAATCTGGCCCCAAACCACCCTTCTGATCTCATCTTGACTCTGCACACACTTGAACTTTATGACTTGGTGTCTCTAAATAGGTCTTGTCTCCCTGCCTTGTGGACTCTGCCTCTGCCTCCTTCTGCCTGAACACTTGGCCCCCACACCATACACCTGCCCCCATGAACCCTCCATCTGCCAGAAACCTTTTCCTGCTGTCTCCCTTCCCACCCTGGGACTGGACCCAATCATCAGGGTTTACACCTTCTCCTAGTCCCATTTTGTACTGTTCATTATTGTGCATTCATCTTATTCTCTCTTTGGATGATATATTTTTAATAGGAGGAAATATCTTACCCATCTTTGTACCCATCAGTACATCTTACCACCACCACCACCACCAACAACAACAACAACAACTTCTGAGTTCCTTATTTTGTCTAAGCACTGTATGAGATGCTCTAAATAAAAGTTTTTGTATTCATCAGGCCAGATTAGGAAATGGGGTCTCAGACAGGTTAAGGGACTTTCCCAAACCATAGCCAGGAAGTGGAGGTAGGAATATGTGATGAAATGGACTGGGCATAGTGATAGAAGATGTGGCAAGAACAGATTGCTGTCTTTACTACTGACCATGTTTTTGAGAATGTCTGCACTTCCAGTGGAGAATGATGACAAATGTGTTTCTAAACCTCTGGATGGGTGTAAGGGCTCATCCTCAGTAATAACCCATGACCTATATGGTGTTCTATCATATCTCCCATGTTGGTGACACCATGCCATGCAGGCTACTGATGCCCTGGAGTTGGGACCTGCTCAAAGTATTCGAGTGTCCCATGGTATTTGAACTCTGTCCCAACATTGGTCATATTTGCCCAGATTCTTCAACAGTCCTTCGTAAAGCTGTTCCACGCTTCTTCATCAATTTAAGTACCAGAATTTGAGGGTTTCCTCTGGAACTTCTTTTAGCCTCTTAAATGACTCCTTTACCCTCTATTCTGAGAAAAAGATTCTTGCCATCTTGATCCAGCATCTCATAGTCATATTCCATGAATGAGGAGAGAGAAATTCTGGGCTCAGTTCAGGGTTACTTACTTAGGGAGTGTAACTACCAAGGCCAGGGCATGTGTGGGAACCAGTGTAGGGATCAGTGAAGCACCTAGGCTAGGGTGGGTTACCCAGTGGGCAGAGGAAGGTTAGGAACCATGTAGGGGATGTGGAGGTATTGAAGGAGGGAAAGAGATATCAAAACTATTTGACAGCCACATTTCCTTGCTCCATACTATCTTATCTTTGTCTATTTTCAGCTGCTATAACAGAATACCCAGTCTGAATAATTTATAAATAATAAAAGTTTATTTGACTCATGGTGCCAGCATCTTATGAAGGATTTCATGCTGCACTATAACAAGGCGGAAGAGCAAACAAGCATTAGCAAGGTAGAAAGGAAGAATGGGTTTTGCCAAACTTTTCCTTTCTACAGAAGAGTTTTCCTATGATAACTATTCCACTCTCCTGATAATGACACTAATCTATTTGTGAGAGCCTCTTGACCTAATCATTACTTAAAATTTTCACCTCTTAATACTGTTAAAATGGCAATTAAGCATCAGTGTGATTTTTGGAGGGACATTCAAATCATGGTATCCCTCTTCTAGATAAAAATGTGCCTTCTTTGCACTGAGGGAAATTAGATAAATTGAAGTTGCCATTTGAGGTGACCTGTGCCCCCCTACCCCCATGCCCAACTTTATCATCTGTACCTTCCAGACACCCATGTATCCACTCCCTCCACCTCTGTCAGCTGGAGTGGGATCACCATGGGCCTTGCATGCTGCAAGTGATCCCACACCAGCCTTTGACATTTCTGTTTCTCCAAATTTGTCCAGTGGCTGGTGAGCCTCTCAGTGCTGAGGGTAATCCAGCTATTGAGCAGAACTGACTACAGGGTCAAGGATTCCTGCAATGTCTGGGCTCAGTCTTCTCAGGCATTATCTAGGACAGATGCAGAGCCAGTGAAAATGTCTCTTTTGGGCTCAACTCTAGATTTTATTTAATACAAGGCCTTTATTTATTTATTTTTTTTGGGGGGGGCACATGATGGCTTTATTCTTAATGCTGAAGAATCTCCATTCCTAGCTCCATAGTCCTTGTGCTGAGTTATAATTCCATCAACAGTGCAACGGTGCTCCTTTCTCCCGTGCCCTCACCAAATTTATTATTACACTTCACTCTTGACTTTCTAATTAGAGTGAGATAAAATCTATTTGCAGTTTTGATTTACATTTTCCTGATTGCTAAGGATATTGAACATTTTTTGATACATTTGTTGACCATCTGTATTTCTTCTTTTGGAAGATGTGTATTTAGTTCATTTGCCCACTTATTGTCTGGTATATTTGGGTTTTTGGAGATAACTTTCTTTAAGCTATTTCTATGTTCTGTTAGAAGGGTAGCTGTTGAAGATTCTCTCCCATAATTTAGCATCTTTCTTCAGATACTTGCTTCTGTTGCTGTGCAGAACCCTTTATTTTATTTTTTATTTTTTTATTTTTTTTTATTGGTCGTTCATAACATTACATAGTTCTTAATACATCATATTACACGGTTTGATTCAAGTGGATTATGAACTCCCACTTTTACCCCGTATACAAATTGCTGTATCACATCAGTTACCCTTCCATTGATTGACATATTGCCTTTCTAGTGTCTGATGTATTCTGCTGTCTGTCCTATTCTCTACTATCCCCCCTCCCCTCCCCTCCCCTCCCCTCCCCTTTTCTCTCTCTACCCCTTCTACTGTAAATCATTTCTTCCATTTGTATTCTCATACAAGGCCTTTAGAGGATGGGGTTAAAATGCATTATGACTTCAGCGTGTATTGTCTCTTTTTTTCCCTCCTATGCTTCTCTTTCCTTTTCACCTTGTATTTCCATTTTTCCATGCTCCCATATGTTTTATGCCTCTATTCTGACACCCTTTTCCTCTCTTGCTTCTGTTTTCTCACCTACATTTAAATCCTCCTCTGTTTCGTTTTCCTGACGTGTGCCAAACCTAGGTTGGAATTGAGGGACACTGCCATGGTTCAGATGAGTGTCCCTAAAAGCTCCATATATCAAGGCTTTGTCCCTAGGGAAGTGGTATTGGGAGGTACTGTGGACCTTTAAGAGGTGTGGCCTAGTGGGAGGTCCTCAGGTTAGTGGGGTTGTGTCCTCCAAGGGGACTGTGGGACCCTGCTATCTTTCTCAGATAGTCTCTGTGCTTCCTGACTTCTTCTTCCCCTCCTAATCAATGGAAGGCCCTAGAAGGCCAGCTTGTAGACACAGTCTAGATCCCTCTGGACCTGCCAATGTAGGAGACTCATCTCCACTGATCTCAGACTCTCAGGAGGATTTGCTCTACCACACTGTCCCACCATTGCCATTATGTCACTCTATCAAAGTCCCAAACCAATGGGTTTTTCAGAAATTGGATGTGAACCTTCAAAATGGTGAACTAAATAAATCTTTTGTGCATAGGTAGCCTGTCTCAGGTATTTCATTATAGTAATGTGAAGCTGACTAATACAGACACCAAAGGAGGAAGAATGGTCTCTGACTTGAAGGAACTATGTATCAACTGTTAGAGAAAAAAAATCATGCTATATGAAATTAGAGTAAAATAAGACTTTATTTCTTTTTCCCTCTCAAGTACATCATTTTAGAATTCAAGTATACTTTTTCACCCAAATATGTGCAAGAAAGTATCATTTCCTGGCATTGTGAGTGGACTTTCTGTTATCATAGAGGATGGTCTCATATTTCCATCTGATGTCTTTTTATCTTAAAAGAAATGTAGACATAGCAGTAGACTGTGATCATTATCATAGAAAGTTTTTAAAAAATGCAGAAAAGTACCTAAAAAAATAAGAATTATTCTAAAGACAACCACTGTTAGCATTTAGATATATCGTATTACTTTTAGGCTTTTGACTTTCATATACATTCTTAGTTCTGCAAAATTGAAATTGTGCTGTGTCTACAATTTTGTGGCCAAAATTGTTTTATGTTTTTCACTTATTATATTGTCAGCAATTTTTCATATTATTAAAATAATATTTGTAAATATCCCTATACTAAGCTATAGAAGTACTGAGACTCACTTAATTGTCTTGTTGTTGTTTGCTCAGGTTCTTTTTGAATTTACATCATTATGAACAATGCTATCAGATATATTATTCATTTCCTCAAACACTTATTTCTTCTTTTATTATTGGGGTGGAGGGTAACCAGGGATTGAACTCAGGGGCACTCAGCCACTGAGCCATATCCCCATTCTCTTTTTTGTATTTTAGCTGGCTTTGAACTTGCAGTCCTCCTGCCTCAGTCCCCCCCACCCCACAGCCGCTGAAATTACAGGAGTCTGCCACCGTATCAGGGGCCTGATATCCTCTTCTGGTAGGATTCCTAAAATGGATATTACTGGACCAAAGATGTGAATTTAAAGATATTTTGTTGCTTTTCCAAAAGAATGATTCTCTATATACTTATACCCGCAGTGTATAAGAATATTTGTCTCTGCAAAAGAGAATCTTTGCCAATATGCATATTATAATTTTTTAAAAACATTTGTTGATTTAAGAGGAGACTGAGTAGCTTTCTGTAATAATTCCTAATTTGATTATATATCTTAACTCTTTATAAAAATTCTTCTTTTAGGAAATGTCATTCTATATTTTCTTTACTGAATAAAATCTAATTTTGTAAAATAATAAAATTATTACTTATGTATTTCTATTTTGAGATTTTAATTCATATGCTTTTATTCATTTGCTCATTTATGAATAAACAGCAAGTGCCTGGTTTGCAATATTAGGCCACTGATATCTTTCTCTGAAAGCAGAGCTTGCTACGAAGCCAGTGAGTCTTGATTCTGTGTGGTCACAATTCCAGATGTTGAGAATTAGCCTATTGTGGGTGGAAGTCTGGTATGTAGACCTCCCTTATAACTTCCTTGGCTATTGCTCTGCCCAGGAAAGTGGGACCTGTGTTCCTGAGCTAGAACATGAGATGTATTGCTCGTACAATTGTTAGCATCCAGCCTCTTCCATGGGGATTTCATCTGTCACTTTTAAGCCAGTGTGTTTTGTAGGTCATTTTTATGGCAAGTCAGAGGGAAATGACCACTACTGGAATACTTCCTGTTCCCATTCTCATTCCTCTTCCTGGGCTGTCACCCTCCCCAGAGGGAGGTCTTCCCATTGGTGTCTTCCCCCCACCATACCCCATCTTCCTCAAAACATGAACTCAGCTTTCTGCTGTGCTGATTGCTGTGCAGATCTGGACAATGATTGCAGGCTGAGGTGACATCTCATTTATCCAGAGATGCAAGGGTGTTGGAGCTTGACATCCTTATTTGCCATCAAGGAAAGTATTTGAAAGAGGAAAAGAAGAAAATTGATTAGTGAGAAACTTAGATTGATGAGCATGAGTGAGGGCTGCAGGAGGTACTGAGATATTTAGGCGCTGACTCTTTTACATCAATTCCTTTTCTGAGTTTGAAGACCCTGAAGGAAACAGAACACATCCTCTCTATAACACCTTCTGCCAATAACAATTTTTCTTGACATCAAAAGCTCCCTTCTACTTTTTTTATTATGGTAAAGTATATAATATAAAATTTACCATTCTAATCATTTTTTATAACTTTATTTATTTCTATGTAGTGCTGAGGATTGAACCCAGGGCCTTGCAGGTGCGAGGTGAGTGCTCTACCACTGAACCATAACCCCAGCCCCCTCTAATCATTTTTAAGTGTATAATTCAATGGCATTAGGTAAGTCACATTTTAATACATCCATCACCGTCATCCATCTCTAGAACTTTTTGTCATCCCAAACAGAAACTCTGTACCCATTAAAATTAACTCCCCATTCCTTCCTCCCACCAGCTCCTTATAACCTTTTCTATTTTCTATGTTTTTCCTACATTAGTTATGTCATATAAGTGGATTCATACAATATTTATCCCTTTGTATCTGGTTACTTCCCTTAGCATAGTATCTTCAAGGTCCGTCCATGTTATAGCATGTATCAGAACATCATTCCTTTTTAAGGTTGAAGAATAGTACATTTTAATAATTTGTTTATCCTGTCATCTGTTAGTGAACATTTTAGCTAATGTGAATAATGCTGCCATGAACATTGGTTTTGTTTGAATTTTCTCTTCATTTTGTTTTGTGTGTGTGCATACCTACAAGTGGAATTGTTGAGTCATATAGTAATTCTGTATTTAATTTTTTGAGTAACTGCCTAAGTGTTTGTTTTCCACAGAGGCTGTGTCATGTTATATCACCACTAGCAAAGGTTCTGATCTTCACACGCTCATAACACATGATATTTCCCTTTTTCAATTTTTTGATTTTTGATAATAGCCATTCAAATGTGTGTGAAGTGGTATTTTTTTGTGGTTTTTATTTGTATGTCACTAATGGCTAGTGAAATAGAATCTCTTTTTGTATATTTATTCTCTATTTGTATATTTTCTTGGGAGAAGTTTGTCTATTCAGATCTTTGTCCATTTTGAATTCTGCTGTTTGATATGCATTTTTGAGTCACAAGAGTTCTTTATTTATTCTGGATACTAATCCCTTGCTAGATATATGATTTGAAAATATGTTATCCTATTCTATGAGTTGCCTTTTCACTCTCCTGATAGCACCCTTTGTTGCACAAAGATTTTTAGTTTTGAAGATGTTAATCTATTTTTTGTTGCCTTTTTTTTTTTGGTATCAAACCAATAAATGATTAACAAATGCAATGTTGCAAAGCGTTTTCCCCTACGTTTTCTTTTAGCAGTTTTATATTTTTAGTTCCATTCTTAGTTAATTTGTGCCTATGATATAAGGTAAGGGCCCAGTTTCATCTTTTGCATGTAGATCTCCAGGTTTCCCTGCATCACTTATTGAAGATATTATCCTTTCCCTACTAAATGGTCTTGGCATCATTGTTGAAAATCAAGTGAAAAATATTGTGTGTATAAACACACACACACACACACACAAAGTTCTATTTATGAGTATCAGTAGGAGAAATTGGTTTTTGATAGTGCTAAAAAAAGTTTACTGAACCACAGTAGCAAGCACACTTTCTTGGGTAAATACTATTTTTTCATTCTATATAATACTTTGAATTACATTCCCTCTAACATGTCTTTTTCCAATTGCTACTGATAATTACTTATTGATGGTACTATCATTTTTCTGACATGTATGCTTAAAATCTTTATTGCTCTGCAAGGTGAACAGTAACTTTTTAACTAAGTAATCCTAAAATTCTCAGATGTGCACTTTGAGCTGTCTAGGACTTTTGGAAGCTTTGACCTCATTGTACGGAGGAGAAGGATGTCTTGAGCACTTACATCTGGGTCTGTTGGGATTTGGTGACTGCTGGAAGTGTAATTTCCATGGTAATTGACATCATCATGACTCTCTATGTCTTTATTCCTTGGTTCACATTTTGTTTATCTAAAAACCCGTGTTTATTGCACACTAAACATTATTTTCTTAAATGCTATCCCATATGGATCTCATGACCAATCTTATGATGTAAGCCAGTTAGATATATATTTTCTAAATTAAAGAACCAAGGTTCAGAAAAGTTGAGTGATTGTGCCCAAAACTCATAGCCAGGGGAGTCCTGACTCCTGAAATTTTTCCACTTATAATCCACATTCAGAATACAGCACCTGCTGCTCTGACTTAAACACAATATTCTAGAAATAGAATATTGACAGATTAGACACAGTCTTCTCACTGCTGATCATGGAAGCATGTCAGGAAGTATCATAAAGCTGCATTCTATAGAGACCGAATGAAAGTTCCTTGTTAAGTTTCACTATCAGTGGTAGGTTAAGAACTACTGGAACAAATATAGCCATGGAGAAGGAAAGACTTTTGGTTCTGAAAGACCTTCTCCCTACAGAGAGAATTCTGGTTTTATAGGGAAATGGTCAGTAATGGGCCACCATTCTTATGAACAACATCACATATTGAGAGCATCTCTCTCATTTCACACATGAGCAAACCAGGGTCTAGGGAGGGAAGTGATTTCCTCACAGTCAACTTGCTAGATCAATCCAGCACTGGTGCTAGTACCCTGTGCTCCTGGTTCTCACCCAGAGCCCTTCCTGGGACACAGTCCTGTTTCAGAGCTTCTTTCTTTAGCATCCTTTTTTCTGAAAATGTGTTGTATATTTTTAGACATCAGGATGAAACTATAGTCATAGCAAATTTAAAAATATGAATACAAACTTTCTGACTATTTTCCTGAAATTCTTTTTAAAAAAGTAAATGATTCGATACTTAGAGAAAGTGAACTTAGTGAAAATAGAAAACTGCTTCATATAAGAAAACACAATGTATTGATTAATTACCATATTGCTAATTTGTTTTCATTATTCCCTGTAAAACTTTATTTTTGAGTGTTATTAGGTGCTAGGCATGGTGATCCGTGCTGTGACTCTAACAATGAGAGAAAAGAACATGGTCCCATCTTTATTAGGCTTATCGTCTGGTAGAGTATACATGTAAATAAATATAAAATTACTGTTTTGATAAGCTTTATGATGAAGAAGTGCTGTGAGGGAATTTAACAGGAGACAGGCTTACTTAATTTGTGGGTCAGAGTCTCTCCTGTAGGAAGATGGAGCTTGGCATGGTCAGCGAATGAAAAGACAACAGTCAAATCCTGCTTAAAGATTGCACAAGGTAGGAACTGAACAGGGCCCATTGGGTCACAGAATAAGCCTAGCTATACCAGAGGAGAGCTACAAGGATAGTCAATGGGAGCCAGATGAGGAATGAATGGAAGTTAAGAGAATGGGGCTAAAATGGTGCCCATGGTCTTGATTTGTGCCTCAGTTCATAGAATGTGTCCTATGCTGGGAGGCAGGAATGAATCCTAGAAAAAAACCTGAGATTTGCAATGTGACCATCATTGTCAAATCATGTAACCTTTCCTTGCCTCAGTTTCCTTCAACAGTTCTGTGGACTATAACCCAGGCTTATGAGAGATTAAAACAAGAAAGCTTTGGAAATCAAAACTTGTTATTCTTTGGATTCACTGAACTCTGCGTGCCAATTGTAGGTTCTCCCTGATTGTGATGTTGTCATGTCCGAACAAATCCATTTTAATTTGAAAACATCATTAAATTCAAAGTGTATTCAGTCCACCTAACCAATAGAACGTCATAGACGAGCAGAACACTACACTGATCCTGTGGCTAACTGGTAGTTATAGCTCGCTGCTGCTGCCCATCCCTGTTGGGTGGATTCTACCATATGTTGCTAGCCCAGGAAAGATTAAAAATTCTCAGTGTGTTCTACTGAATGTGTATCATCTTCACACTATCCTGAAGTCAAAGAATCATAAGTTGAACCATTGTTAAGTAAGGATTGCTTGTATTTTAAGGCAATTTTCCTGTTAATGCTATCTCCTCTCCTGTGCCTCAAGAAAATTTTTGTTTGACATTTATTCTGTTTTATATTAGAGAGAGATTTGCCTCCTTTCAAATCTAGTCAACATCAGACAGCCCCTTTTATGTTTTCTTGAATAATCTATGTTTAGAACACAGTGTCAAAATTCCTATGAATTGTTTGAGAACTTATTTGTTTACCTTTAAGAACTGTATTATTTGAATAATCCTAGGGTTAATGTGGAAGAAAATGTAAAACTCCTTTTATAATTATTATTTTTGGTTTTGTTCATTTTCTAATGATCACTGGGTGCACTAGAGAATATTACCTTTCAACAAGACTGTTAGAGTTTGGGAAGGGATCAAAAATCCATTAGAAATTTAGAAGTTATGGCAATGTGACTCATGCCACATATATAATAGTAAATACGATAACCTTTTTTTATTTTTCTATTAACTCAGTTTCCTAGATTGCCAAAGTGGTGGTAATTGAGCATTAAGAAATCAAATTGAATCTATGGACACATGATTGTTGTCTCATACTGTTTGGACTATTGTGTTAAAAATTCCTGCTGATACCTAAAACTTTATCAATGGCCTCCCTCAGAAGAGTGTTTTTACTGAAAAGTGCAAAGGCTATTGAGTCATCATTGACTAGACAATAGCTATTCCTTTTCTAATTTGAAGATATTTCTAGGCCTCCATTCAGTGGTATGGTAACTTGAGAGTTCTCTGAGAAGTATAGTCAGTAGATAGGACTGAAGGCTTGTCTTGGAGTAATGGCTAAAGATTAAGTAGGACCAGACTCTTAACACCTCCCACTCTATCCTCCATGCTTTGTTTTTTTTCACTGTGTATATGTCTGGAAGTGAATGATTCTCAGGTCTTAGGGCATAACAGAGCTATAAGGTGAGGCAGCCTGGATCCCAGAGTCACCACTTGGAGAGGAGCCTTCAGGAGCAACACTCACATTAGGCTGATGCTAAGAAAAAGAAAATAGACCATTGTTGTGTCAAGTCAAGGAAACTTTTCAGTTGTTGGTCATAAATGTTGGTTTACTCTGTGTAATGCATCACAGGTCTATAATACAAGGGAAACTGCTGAAAGTGGAGCTTAAGTAAAATATTATGAGGAGGTGAAGGCCCAGTTAATATTAAACTGAAACTCAATGAACAAGGAAGAGTTGGCCAAATGAGAAGAAGGAAGAGAAAATTTTAACAAGTGGTCCAGGGTAGGCAAAGTCCATGGGACATGAGATCAGAATGTGTGACAAAATTCCTGTGTGGGGCCTTTGTAGACAGGTTGGAGAAGATGTTGGGGAGGCTGGAGCAAGTTTCATTCCAAAGGCCATGAGAAGATGTTGATATTGTCAAGGGGGGAGCATGGGTTAGGAAGATACTCTGGTCCTGTGACAAAGATGGCAGTATGTGGAAGATGGGAGATCACTTTGAAGGTGGCTTCAGAAATGTAGGGAGGAGTCAAAAGGTATTATGCATAAAGTTCACAAAACACAGTCCCTTGCTCTAAAAATTTTAGTGTTCTTGGGTTCCTCTTCCCAGGAGAGAAACCTCGGAAATGAAGAGAAGGGGTACAGATAACAATAGCATGTGGAAGACATAAATTATTGAGAAAAAAATACTGACAAACGATGCCGTGTCTTCTGTGAATGCTGTGTATTCAAGTCACTGGGGAGATGTTTACTAAATAATTTTGCCCCAAGTCCTCTTGTCTTGAAAAAAGCTCTTTAAAATTCAAATATCAATGGAGACAATGGAATGAGCAGATGATTTATGAGTTGATCCAGGACCCACAGGGGTATTGACCATCACAGCTGAATTTCTTCAGGATTGAATGTCCTGAAGTAGGTTGGTCACCTGAAATCTACCATTCAGCAGTTTCCTTCTATCCTTGGGTCGGAGGTAAAACAAGAAGAACTGCTTCTCCGGAGGCCTTAGTTTGCTGTCCTTCAGAAGGATAGCTTTAGGGATACATATACACAGTTATGTATGATGGGTGGTGTAGACAACCCAAATGAGGAACATGGGGCCATATATTCTCAGTTATGCATAAGACAGCCAGTTCAAGCTCTGGAAGGGATTCACCCGCTTGTTTGTAGCATCTAGACTCTTACTGTTTGGGGTTCTCTCCTAAGTGAGGGTCAGATGAGTGGTGAAGGGGGTTGGTAGTAAAGACTAGATGAAAAAATAAAGCTATGGTTGCCTAACATTTGGACTTCATTAGTCATTTATAGGAAATGGGTAGTAACTTGATGAATTGGTAGGAACTTGATGCAATGAGGGCAGAGGGACTCTCTAATGAAGACCCTGTCATCAGTCTAGGCCTGAAAAGGACACTGAAATTTCATCAGATCTATTCCTAAGCCTTTAAGCAGGTCTTAATTTCCAACCATACCCAAGAGCAAGTTGTCTGCTCTTTCTAAAAATATCTTGAGATTTCTTTAACACATTGTCCCTTTTAATATACACCACTGTCTTACCACCCTAGGAAAGATTTTCTTTTTTTTTCAGTCTAATGTAATTCTTCACAGCTGAAGCACATTCTGCTTTTCCTTGCAGTTCAGTGGCTACAAAGAGACACGACCGGGCCACCCATATTGCATTCCTTTGTGGCAGACAATGGCACTTGTGAAATGCCACATTCATTAGAAGCAGGCACAGATTGTCTGAGGATCACTGTGTAAAGAAAACTTCAACTGAAATTGTACATAATCACTAACATTCTACCTACATCAAGAGACTGAAAGAGAAGATTAAGAAAAAGCTCCAAATCCAGGGCATTGTTGAAGCCCTAGGCTCATTTTCTGACAGACACGCTGGAGCTATAAATACATGCTCGGACACAGTGACAGCGCAGGTAGACAGGAGCCGTGTGGGTGTAGGCCAGCTCCCTGCCTTGATTTTTGGCAGTACCAAGTACTGGCATGTTGAATTTATACCATGAGAATCTGAAGCCATATTTCCATTCTGCTCTCTGGTTTCTGGAAGGGACAGTAGCCTCTGCTAAGGCAACAGCTATCAGGGCTGTTTACACCGACTGACATGGCTTGGATACCACCTGACTCAGGTTAATTGAGGGAGAGCAAGTGGGTCACTGTGACTTAATCTTGCTTTCATACAATCTGAGGGCTAGAAAAGAAACTTAGAAATACCTATCCTGGCTGCTACATTTTACAAATGAGGAAACAAAGGTACCAACAGACAGAGTCACTTCCATAGTCACAGCTAGGTACAGCTTATCAGAGATTGATTGAGTGCAGGAGGAACCCACTTAGACAAAGTAGCAAAGGCAAAGATCTCAGGCAGGAAGTGCAAAACAGCTACTGAAGGGAATGGAGCCACTATCTTGAGACCTTTACAAACTGAAGCTTCTTATTCTCCTTCTCTCTTTTTCTCCAGAGTCTCTCATATCTGCTTCTCTGCACATCCATCTCCTTTTTCTCATAGCTCTCTCCATTAGCCAACCCTGCATATTGTCACGGCTGATGCATATAGTCACGGCTGATGCCCAATAGGAAGTTCAGTGGCCCTAGCACGTCATTGACTATATTGCAATGACAACTTTCTACAAATGAGGCACTGACTGTCCCATCCCAGGTGGGATTTCCTCTCCACTTCGGCTCCTCATATTTGTGCACCCTCTGCAGGGATTATGGATCAGATGTTCTGAGTAACAAATGTAGGTGGGAAAGGAAATATGGCTAAGTGATCTACTGAGTGACAGAGGTAACATGAGGTCTTGGATTTCTTTTCATATGCTTTATTACTTCATGCGCAAGTTAATCAAGGACAAATTAGAACAGAAACTTGGTTTGGGGACAATGGAGGATATTTCTGTATTTCTAATTGACCTAAAATCTCATGCTATGCTATATCCTGGTTGCTTCATTTTCCATTATATGTTATTTCTCAAACTGTTCAGAGCAATGAGGATGGTCCATTCATTATGTTCACCTGAGATTCTAATGGCTAGCTTGGCATTATTCTAGAACCTGGTTTCACTGAAATACACAAAGACAGAAACTGCTTTGCAGCAGTTTTAACAAGGCTCTCAAACTGATTTGTATTTCATGGCATCCGAGGATTGAGAGTTGGGTTCAAAAAGGAATGTTGAAATCAAAGCTTCTCTGGGGAAACTGAGACTCTGTGACATAAAAGAACAAGTGAAAGCTATCCTAAAGTCTAGTGACAGACCTGGGGCGGATGAAAACTGTCTCTGTCCCTGATCTACTATTGCCTAAAATAGCTCCTTATAATAGCTCCTTCCCCTGGTCTACAAACCAGCTGTGAAGACATCTGGGAAATGGGAATGCACTTGAAAAGCCAACCAGCAGTCAGGCCTGCTTTGTATGTTTCTGAAGAGCTCAGAGAGTCATTGCCTTTTCCAAAGACAGACAGTAATATTGGCCCAGCCAACAGAGCTGTTGGCAGAAGCCAGACCTCGAAGGCTTTACTCTTGATCTTGGCTCATCCACCTGAGATGGGAGCTGAAGGGCATTCCCCAGAGCCTCTGCAGCCACTGGGGAATCTTTTTCCAGCCCTCATGCACATCCGCGAGACAGAAGCACACAGCTGTCCTCGCTGCTCACAACCGGGCCGTGCTGTAGAGAGTAGTGTTTATGACTCTTTTGTGAGACACAAATCCAAACATGCCCTGATTTCATTTTCCTAACAATACATTCCAGTCTTCCCACAGCTCTAATAAATTATCTCTGGAGTATCACTGGCTTCCAATTATTTCCCTATTTCTTTGCTTTTGGGAGAGCAGGCAGTTCAGGAACCTCATCCACTCTGATGGTACCCCATTCTTTGGCTTCTATAACCAGATTTTTAAAATTTGTTCTTTTTAGATATACATGACAGTAGAGTGTATTTGAACATACACTCATGGGATATAAGTTATTCTAATTAGGATCCCATTCTTGTGGTCGTACATGATGTGGAGTCACACTGGGGTGTGTTCATATCTGAACATAGGAAAGTTATGTCCAATTCATTCTGTTGTCTTTCCTATGCCCATCTCTCTCCCTTTCCTTCATTCCCCTTTATCTAATCTAGATGTTTCTTTTTATTAAAAATATATATTTTTAGATGTTGATGGACCTTTATTTTATTCATTTATTTATATGTGGTGCTGAGAATTGAACCCAGTACCTCATACATACTAGGCAAGAAGTCTACCACTGAGCATAATCCCAGCCCTAGATTTTCTTTTTAAACAAGGTTTCATCTCTGTACCTTATCAAATTCCTGTGTGTGTGTGTGTGTGTGTGTGTGTGTGTGTTTGTGTATTTGTTATTAGCTGTTAGTGGAATCGATGCCCCAGGAAACCAAAGAAAAGAGATGTCCTTTGCTGACCAGTCCTGCCTGACTTTTCTCGACAAAAAGCAGCCTTGGGGAAGAGTCAGTTCCTCTCAGTAGGTCAGGTATTTCATTTTCAAAGGCTGAAAAATATAAATGGTTGAACCAGTTATAGTTGGCAGTTGTCTGTTATGTATATTTAATATGCATAACAGTCACATGAACTATAATAGGAGTGGTATCCTCTGGAGTTATGTGGCACACACCTGCACACCCATACAAAAATAGCCCACTTGGTACAAAGAATTCTAAGTGCTAAAGTTTGCAAAATGTTCTCACTCTAGCCAAGGAAATCCAGGCTGGTGGAGCAATGGTTAAGAACTAGGGCTCTAGATCAGAGACTCTGGGTTTGAATTATAGCTCTGTCACTTCCTAGCTGCTAGGCCATAGGCAGGTTAAATATAGTAAGTACAGTTTGCTAATTCATCATTATTTTTCTTGCTGCTACTGTGGTCTTGCCTTAATTAGATGCTGGCCCACCTTTGTGACTCTGGGTCTCCCTCTGGCTGCAGTTGCTTACTTCCGACTCTGAAGGGCATCTCCTGACTTTAGGGCCCTTTCTTCCTCAGCCTGGACTTAGTAATTTGACAGAGGAAATCCAAGTCCCTTCGCATAAGCCTCATCACCAACTTTCTCCATTAGCTGTTCAACATTTTTTCATGGTAAAGTGTTTTGGCAGCATGTTGAATGATAAACAAGTCATTGAATATTCATGAATAAATGAAACAAACCAAAACAATCTCATAATGACACATTCATTGCAGCAATTGACCAAAGTGTCTGAGTCTTGAAACTAAGCTAAGGTTCAGTGGGGATTTTTTGGTCTGTTGGTGAGATTTTTAAACACAGGCTACTCCAAACATTTCTAAGTCTTTTGTTTGATGCTATTTTGAGTCCTGAAATGTGGAATCTATTCCTATAATTAGCTTTTACACCAGCATTCAGGAGCATTTAAAAATGTTTTCAATTGACCAACTATAGTGTCTTAGAAAATCTTTGCATATGCTTTCCAAACCATTTAAATCCAGTGGACTCCCTATATCAGCTTCCATTCCCAGCATAATCTTCAGCTTGAGCTGTACTGACCACACCTTTTACAAAACTTGTACAAAAAAAAAAAAATCCCCTTTCAGGATTGCCAGATCCCACAGACAGCAGCAGGATCCTGTTAGTGGATAAGCCACAAAAACAAAATGCTTCTGATACCAGAAAGTAGGCTTTCAGAAAAAATTGAATTGGAGAAAGAAAGTAGAAATGCACGTAATTTGTAGCATTGTCCAGAATGTCTAAGTAATTAGAGTTTTTAAATCAAGGCCCTGTCCTGTGCTGAGAAAGAAAGTCTGACTTACTTATGTTTAAGTGTATTAGTCAGCTCTCCATTATGGTAATGAAATACCTGAGATAATCAACTTTAAAAAAAAAATGAAAGGTTTATTTTGGCTCATAATTTTGAAGGTTTCAGTCCATGGTCAGTTGGCCCTGTTGCTTTTGAGCCTGAGGCAAGTCTATATATATCATGATGGGAATGTGTGGTGGAGGAGGACTGTTTACCTCATGTTTGGGATGCTAAGAAGAGAAGGAGAAGAAGAAAAGGGACAAGGTCCCACTGTTTCCTTCAAGGGCATTTCCCAGTGACCCTGAGACTTCCCAATAGGCTCAACATTTTAAAGTTTTCAGCACCTCTCAATAACACAAAGCTGAGCCTTTAACACATGAGACTTTGGAAGATATTTAAGATCCAAACTATAGCTCTGAAGATGAACAAAACCCCTAAATGTCTTACTTCCACTCACCCTTTTCTTCTAACTGGTCAAACTAAGTATTCTGATTCAATTTCATTTCAGGTCAAGAAAAGGAGAAATAGTAGCCCACCCAGGCAACAGAGAGGGTGGGTAGCACCCTGCAGTGATGTGCTTTCTATGGTGCAAGAATGCTATCTGAAGTCCCCAAGTCCTGGAAGATTTGCCCCCAGTTAAGGACTCTGGAAGCAGCCGATTGCCAAAGCCCTTCATCTTTTTATTTATTTATTTATTTTTGTCTACTTGCAGCAAGCTACACAAAGGAAAACTATTTCTCCCTCTGCCCACAGATTTCTTTCTCAAAAGTCTTTTTAAGAAATAATAACAATTCTGTCTCAAATGGAAGGGCTTTCATTCTCGATCCTTTAGACTGTTTATCTTGGGAATTTCTTTCTAGTTTTAGATCGATTTGTTTATCTACCCAAAGTCAGGCATATGGCTTGTGACATGAGGAAGATCCTACGAATGAGGTGCAGTAGACCACCATCTTGGTACTGGAACTGTTATGGTTTGGGCCTGAGGCATCCCCCCAAAGCTTCTGTGGGAATGCAGGAGTATTCAAAAGTAGAATTATTAGATTATGAGAGCTATAACCTAGTCAGTCCATCCTCGTTTGAATGGACAGACTGGACGATAACTAGAAGCAGCTGGGATGTGGTGGAGGGAGGTAGACCACGGGGGACGTGCCCTGAAAGGGTGCATTTTCTCTGTGGCCAGTTCCCCTATCTCTCTACTCCCTGTCATGAACAGAGCAGATTTCTCCCCTCTGTCCTTCTGAAAGGACGTGCTTCTTTACCATGGATCCAGAGCTATGGAGTCAGCCCACCAAGAACTGAACTTCTGAAACCAAGAGCCAAAATAAACTTTTCCTCTAAGGTGTCCTGGTCAGGTATTTTGGTGGCAGCAATGAAAAGCTGACTAATAACATGACCAACTCAAATAGGTGATGGGCCCCACTCTGTAGGCATGGCTGACCAAGCAAAATCCATAGTCAGAATGATCAATCATCGCTTAACCTAGTTGTGAAAGATGATAGAGAAAGGAGTATAGGATTTGTAAGGAGCTAAAAGACTGAATTATATACTAATAGGTGTGAAAGATGAATATCTACATGGGTCTGTGTGGTATGTGTCTGTGAAACATTAAAAGACACATCTACCCGTGCAAAAGTAGGTCAGGAAAACCTTATGCTATCTATAGCTACCGTGGCATCACAGTTATCTGCTTCTCTCATAAACAACCCAGGAAAGCTCAGGTTTTCTTAGTTTCCTCTAAAATATCTTATATATTTGAAATTTCATCCAACAGTATGATTTGCTAGCAAATCATAGAAACAAATGGCAAAATTCTTAAACACAGATCCAAAAATAATAATCACCATGATGCAACATAAGTAGAATAAATATTTACCTATAACTACTTCATAATTTAAGATGATGGTTTATTATGGGAATAAAACCTATTTTGAATTTGCCCCACAAAAATGGCAATCAGGACAATGGTAGAAATTTCCCAATGCTTTCAAGCTGGGTTAAATGCATTACTTTAATTAGAATGAACAATATTGTGGCTGGACTGATAATGTCAAGGCAAAGGATCTTCCTGGAGTGTAGAGAGAAAAAAAAACGGAAAGATTTGATATCTGCCTGTTCTGGTCTATGAGAGGAGCCAGCTGTCTAAAAAATTTGCTTAAAAATAAAACTGACATTCATGGAGCACTTTGTTTCTCTTCCTGTTTCCTTCCTAGTGAACCATTCTGGATACTTCCACGTGTCTCAACCTTCACATCCAATTGACCACTATGTCTAACAGAACCCACCTCTCAGTAGCTCTGGACTCTGCCTTTTTATTTCCAGTTGAAGGGTCACTGCTCTAGCCTCACTGCCTTCAACCCATCCTTCTTGTTTCAGTGCAAGAGTTTTCTGGAATAGAGGGCTGCTTAGAAACCTTCAATGAGTTTGGGTCTGGTAAAATAGGTAAATCCTATCCCACTCTGTCTCTCCCAAAGAAAGATGTAAATATCCCTGAAGAAAATGCAGGGAGCAGGTTCTAGAAGATGAGGAGAAAAAAAGAGACAGACCAGGGAAGGACTCCAAGTATCTTAGATGGGTAGCAGATGCAGCCACAGGAAGATCATGAAAGAACTGAGAAATAAAAGTCTTGAATTTCTACCTTGTAGACCAGGAAGGGGCTGGGAAATGTCAGAAAGATCCCAGAGAAGAGGAAGCTCAAGAAAGAGATAGCATAATTGCTGCTTTGCTTCTTTTAAGGGACAAGAGATGTGTCCCACGCCCAGTTATGAATTCATATTTTTAAATCACCATAATTAAAAACAAGTGAGCAGTTGCTTAATTTCAAAATAGTTGGGAATTCTTCATTTTTAAAAAATGAGTTCTAGCTGTACCTCTTTGGAAAGGGAATATACTCTGTTAATGCAAAAAAGCAAAAAGATCCCATAAAGATATGTATAAACTCCTGGCTCAGCCCTAAGCTTTACATGCATGGATCTGGCTCCTATCCCTAGCATGCCTCCCTAAAAAACGAACAAGAATTTTGAGGCTGGGTGAATAGTGAGAGAAGAGATTAAGTAAACATTCCATGAGAGATGTCCAACAAGAAAGTCTTGATGGCTTGACAGCCAGAGGATATTTTGGGTATGGGAATATCTAAATTCGACTTGAGGTTGTTGTATCACAGTTTAATACCCTTTTACCAGCCAACTTTCTTTAAAGCTTCCACTACTCCTGTTCACAAAAAACAATTTCATGAAAGGGATAATCAAAGAAAAGTGGAGATGTCCTTCTGAGAAAGATTGTGAACTGGACAATAGAAACTCATGCTCACCTTTGCATAGTACAGAGCTACTCGGGGAAGCAGTTGCCCAACCAGAGAAGATTTCTTAGCTCCTCTTGCAGCTAAGGTGGGGCCCTACAGTCAGTCAGTTGGATTTTACCATGGAATATGAGCAAAAGTGATGTGTGTTCACTCCCAGAAGGTGGCTATGAAGCAGATGTGCCAACGGCATACAGAAGTCTTCTTAAAACTGAGAGAGAAGGAGCCCTTGATCATCACAGGAAAGAATGTTGCTCGTCAGCCAGGAAGACCCACATTGAAGTATTGCTTGAAAGAAAAATGGAATCTATTATATAGACTCGTTTCTCATAGCAACTAGCATTACCCTTCTGCATTTGGGTCCGTAACACCCACTGGAAGAGAATGGCTTGAGAGTGGGGAAGTAGAATATATATGAGGCAAAAGTTTCCATATTAACCAGAATGAACCTCCAAGAAAAAGGCTCAGAAATATGCAGAAACTTTGAAGGGGGCCTTGGGCTGCTCACAAGACATGGTCTAGGAATTTGAAGTTAATTTTTATAAATCTCCATGGACAGAGGAACCTCCACTGATACCTAGTTCTTTTATGTTATTTTTGACAGCAGGATCCACTATATTGAACTACAAAGCCTGCTTAATGACTGGGGTAGGAAAAGGGCTTTTTCAAATGATTCTTGGAGTTAGATATCCTGCTGTAAGTGTTTGTGTAAAATAAAGCATCTTTTTATAAGATGATTAAGTATGACTTAATATATCTATTTCTCTAAATTTTTGTTTTTATGTGCCACTTTCTTAAAGTGGGATTCATCAAAAAAAAAAAAAAGAGGGTGGAGAGCAGAAATCCCATTTAAAAAATATAATTCTCATTCTCCTACCCTAAGAACTCAAGACAGGAATGGGATTCCAGGGAGATCCACAGCATGCTTTTATCTTTAAACTTTGAATTCATACCATTAGCCTTTTTTTTTTTTTGGCAGCTCATTTTTATGAAGTACTGCTTCAGGAGTTTCCTCTCTTTACTCCTAGTGACTGATTTCCACTTAGTCAATTAACTTTGCAATAAATTAATTTTACTCACCCAGGAAAGTACTAAATACTGGTTCCAGAAGCTTCTAGAGGAAGTGGATGCCACATACCCCAAAGCTAAAGGACAGGGAGAAGAAGGAGGCTGAGATCCTGGCTGCCTCCAAGAGTCTCCCTGATACACCAGGAACAGATGGCCAGGAATGAGATGAATGACCCACACTAAAGCAGGCAGCTGGACTCTCCTGACTCTCTCTATCCACAGACATGTTCTCTGGAGACACATGGTGGAAGGACATATTGAGGGCCCAATAATGCTTCAGAGTTCTTTTCCAATGTCTGAGAGTGACCTCAATGTCAAGGGTAGAGTCTGTTTAATTATCTGATATTCTAACTGCTCCCTGTTACCTGAGTAATCCCTCCATTTCTAAAGTGACCCCTAAAGTCCAGCAGGCGTCAGGGAGAAGCTTTCTTTTCATGTGGAGGGACAGAGGACTCTCCTCTCTCTCCTGTGAATCTTTATGAAAGTCTACTCCTTTCAGGCTCTCATTTTCCTTCCCCGTTGACTTCTCCATCTTGGATATCTCTGCCAGGACCATCCAGCCCCCTCAGAGCTGTTTTTTTTTTTTTTCTTTTTCACTCTGGACAGTCCCACTGTCCACTCCATTCCTACTTGGTACTTCTAATTTTAAAAATGTTATTGAGTTGGTGACCTGTCTTATGGTCCCCAAACTCAGATTAGAGTATTAAGGGGCCACATGCCCCAGGTGAGCCCAGTTTATGGTTCAGGTTGACATATGCATATTTTTAATGATAGGCACCAGCTGGTTTGGGTACACATGATGCTTCATTGTAAATGACTCAAAAGTAGGTCAGAAGATCCAATTTCATAACCAGTCTCATTGACTTGTGATGTCAGTAGGTCCTGGTGGTTGGAAGGATATGGAATATGAATGACGGGGTCATGCTTTTTCCCTGTAGTGGAATTTAAGTAAGGGACTCATCTGGGCTCTTTTCTGCCTTGGCTTTCTGACTACAACTCAGATCCAAGTCCCTGGCTCCAATCTTAGGAATGATTTCTGAAATCTTCCTTTTAAAACCAATCTAACCCCAGCTCAGTCCTAGGGTCAGGAGAGGAAATGTCCCTACTGAGGCACCTGTTATGGTTTGGAATATGTGGTGTCCCCCAAAAGCTCATGTGCAACATTGCAAGAATTTTCAGAGGTGAAATGATTAGATTATGAGACACATGACCTAATTAGAGGATTACTCCACTGATATGGATTAACTAGGTGCTAATTCTAGGGAGGTAGGATATGGCTTGAGGAAGTAGGTCACTGGGCCATGCCCTTGGGATTTATATTTTGTCCCTGGTGATTAGAGCTCTCTTTCCTTCCTAATTTCCATGTCCTGCCTTCCTCTGCTACACCCTCTGTCATGATGTTCTGCATCATCTTGGGTCCAGAGCTATAGAGTGGGATGATCATGGACTGAACCTTGGAAACCATGAGCCAAGATAAACTTTTCCTTCTCTGTGTTGTTCTTGTTAGGTCATTTGGTACAGCTGACTAGAGTAGGCAGGAACACCTGTGTGTGTGCAGTTCCCACACCAGGGGCAGCCTGCAGACCTCAAAGCTACTTTCAGAGCCTTTGACTTGAGCATCAGATGAGCCAGTTCTGTTGCTCACCCTCCTCACTTGCTATGTAACCCCAAGAACCATTCACTCTCTCTGGGATCCTGGCTCTTCAACTGTGAAACAGGGACAATATGTGCAAACCAACCACTGCAGAGCTTTTCGCATTACCAGTGAATTAGAACTTTTTCTTTCTGTCTCTGTCTCCAGTTGTAACCACAGCCTCCCCTCCTGCCTATCTAACCCCCCATCCCACCTGGCTGTGTGGCCTGGGCCACTAACACTCCTTTGGGGCTGGAGTGGGTTGACTGTTATGATTGTACAGTTCATTAGCAGACAAATGGACAGGTGGCACTTATTGCTGACAAAATAAATAGCTCCAGAGAAGGCAAATGTGAGGGTTTAACACCAGGGTGAGGCAACTAAAGTAGGAGGGGAGCAGAGGGAAGGGAAACTGCAGTTTCAATATAACCTAAAACCAAGGGATCCATTTAGTATAATCATCATCTGACAGCTTTCTCAAAGCTGAGGCCAAGGGAGCCTTCATCGGGATGTGACTGAGCCAGAAGGCATTTTAGAACAATGGAGACTTCTGGATAGTGTGTGGCTGGGCAGAAAAGGGGGCTTTAGGAGTTGGGTGTAAATAGAAAGATGGTGGGAGGGGAGGGGGGGATAGTAGGGGATAGGAAAGGCAGAAAAATACAACAGACACTAGTATGGCAGTATGTATAAACGTGGATGTATAACCAGTGTGATTCTGCAATCTGTATACGGGGTAAAAATGGGAGTTCATAGCCCACTTGAATCAAATGTATGAAATATGATATGTCATATTTTTGAACAATAATGAAAAAATAGTAAATCATAATGTGAGACATGGAGAAATCCAATGGAGAATTGGTTCCAGAAGTTAGGACCTGGATGGACTCAAACTAAAAAGCTTCTTCTCAGCAAAAGAAACTATCAGTGAGGTGAATAGAGAGCCTAAATCTTGGGAGCAAATATTTATCCTTCACACATCAGATAGAGCACTAATCTCTAGGGTTTATAAAGAACTCAAAAAGCTGAACACCAAAAATCAAATAATCCAATCAATAAATGGGCCAAGGATCTGAATAGTCACTTCTCAGAAGATGATATACAATCAATTAACAAATATATGAAAAAAATGTTCATCATTGCTAGCAATTAGAGAAATGCAATTCAAAACCACTCTAAGATTTCATCTCACTCCAGTCAGAATGGCAGCTATTAGGGAGACAAATAATAAGTGTTGGTGAAGATATGGGGAAATGGTACACTCATACACTGCTGATGGGACTGCAAATTGGTGCACCAATATGGAAAGCAGTATGGAGATTCCTTTAATTGGAAAACTGGGAGTGGAACCACCACTTGATCCAGCTATCCCTCTCCTCTGCTACAAAGGACTTAAAAACAGCATACTACAGGGACCAGCCACATAAATGTTTATAGCAGCATAATTCATAACAGCTAAACTGTGGAACCAATTTAGATGCCCTTCAGTAGATGAATGGATAAAAAAATTGTGGCATATATACACAATGGAATATTACTCAGCAATAAAAGAGAATAAAATCATGGCATTTGCAGGTAAATGGATGCAGTTGGAGAAGATAATGCTAAGTGAAGTTAGCCAATCCCAAAAAACCAAATGCCGAATGTTTTCTTTGATATAAGGAGGCTGATTCATAGTGGGATAAGGAGAGGCAGCATGGGAGGAATTGACAAACTCTAGATAGGGCAGAGGGGTTGGAGGGAAAGGAAGGGGGCATGGGGTAATTAATGATGGTTGAATGTGATGATCATTATTATCCAAAGTACATGTATGAAGACACGAATTGGTGTGAGTATACTATGTATACAACCAGAGATATGAAAAATTGTAATAAGAATTGTAATGCATTCTGCTGTTATATATAAATGAAAATAAATTAATAAATTAAAAACAAAACAAAAAAAGTGAACACAGATCACTTAAAAGAGAGGGATGCTACATATACACAATGGAATATTATTCAGCTTTAAAGAAGAATGAAATTACAGGGAAATGGATGGAACTAGAGAATATCATCCAAAGTGAAATAAGCTATTTCCAAAAAAACAAAGACTGAATGTACTCTCTGATAAGCATATGCTGATCCCTAGTGGGAGTGGGGAAGGGAAGAATGAAGGAACTTTGGATTTTGCTGGGGGGAGTGAAAGGAGGGTTGGGGCTGTGGGGATGGAAAGGGTGGTAAAAAGAGATAGACATTATTGCCCTATATACATGTATGATTACACTATTGGAGTGACCCTGCACCATGCACAGCCAGAGGAATGAGAAGTTGTGCTCCATTTGTGTACAGTATGTCAAAATGCATACTACTATCATGTATAAATAATTAGAACAAATTAAAAGTTGAGAGAGAGACAGGTTGCACAACCTTCTCTGATTTGGTGGTAGCTTTTTTTTTTTTTTTTTAACTATTCCACTCTCTCCAAAAGTCATCCAATTCCCTTTCATCCAATCCTTTCCAAGCCCTCTAAAGGATCAGGGTCTTTTAAAAAAAATATTTATTTTTGGTGTAGATGGACACACACAATGCCTTATGTAGTGCTGAGGATCGAACCCGGGTCCCACCCATGCTAGGTGAGCGCTCTACTGCTGAGCCACAATCCCAGCCCAGGACCAGGGTCTTTTGACAGGATGTGATAAGCCAATAGGGTGCCAGTTCTATCTCTGATGACGCTGGTTCATCTGAGAGCCCTTGTCTTCTAGAACTGAAGCCACAGTTCCCCACCCCTCTTGCTGCCTCCGGACCCCATCTCCCTTGGCCCACATCACTGGACACATATATCTGACCACCTGCTCAGTGACTGTCCACCATGGAGAGGGCTGTGAAGCTCCTTTTCTGTTTCACAAAACAAACAGAGGGACAGATGGCTAGGGCCTGCCTAGAGGTCAGTGGACAGCTGTCCCAGCTGCCTGCACTCGGGCACTTCCCACCACCTGGCTTTGGCCTCCAGGAGCCGCAGTGGGGCTGGAGGAGGAGAGCAGGAAGCAGGAGGACCCTGCAGGAACAGCAGTCAGACTGAATGCCTTGCCCACTGCCTCTCCTCCGTTCCGATGCAGAAACTGACTTCCTTGTCTGCTGAACCAGGAAGCAGGAGTACAAGAAAACAGGACAAAGCGTGAGATAAGGGCCAATCTCAGACAAACAGAAAGTCGACTGTCAGACTCTTCGCCGGCATGGTCATTGGTTTCTCTTACCACAGCTTCATCAGGGATTTCCCAGGGTCCGTGGAAGTGTTATCTTGCCCATCACACCCAAGCCCCAGAGTTCAGTGACTCCAGCTCTACCTCTGAGCTGCATCATGCTGCAGTGGGGGACTGTGATGGATATGTTTGCTCCACTCAGCTCTCCCTCCCCCAAAATCCTTCCCAAGACAGCTGGGCTTCTTGCAAGTCACAGTCCCCTTTGTTCACAAGTGCTTCCTCAAGTGCCACTGAGGTAGCAATCAAGGAATTTGAGGAAAGTGAACAGATACGCCATGGCATTAGTGTCGTTGCTAATAGCAATGACTCTGACGTTCCAGCTTCAGGCTCCCAAGTCTCTCCCTTCCTTTTGGGGAGGTCCCCTGTGATTTCTTTTGTACCTATGGATTCCAGTGGCAGTTTTGCTGGAAGCTCCTCTGGGTGCCCAGTTCTTTGACCTTGCCCACCACCCGCTTCCAGCCACAGGAGCCTACAGGGTTGCTCCCAAGGCGCTGGCCCTCCTGGCTGAGGGTGGCTCTACTGTTGCCTGTCGTGGAGGGACTTGGAGCTGCTTTTGTAGTTTCTTCAACAGATGCTGTGCTGCACGGAGACAAATGCTCTCTCTCTTCCTGAATGGCAGGCCTAGGCCATAAAACTAAATGCTCTGGAGGAAGACTCCTTCATTAGGACTCTGTCTGTCTTCTCTACTTTTCCTCCCCTCCTCTCTTCCTTCTGCTGAAGTTTCTGGCAAAGCCCCAGAGGAGATGGCTGGAGATGATTGGAAAGACACTGGGCTTTGCTGGCTCATCATTGTTCCCCCCTCAGACCCACAGTCCACGCCCAGGACCAACCTTGGGCTCATTGACTCTTGGGGCCCATAGGTGAAGTGTTTTTCTGTTTGGTCCCTTGTCCCAGAAGTTAAGGGATGTGTTTCTTGCTTCCTTAGGTACTTCAGACCCTGTGAAAATAAAATCATGGCTGACTTTTTCCCATGGACCCAGTTCTTAGTCCTTATAAAAAATAAAACAAAAACCATTAGTAGATTCTTCTTGTTGAAAGAGGTTTAGAAAGGATTTTAGAGAACACTTCCCTCCTGAATAAAAAGTCATTACTAAATTTAGAGTTGTACCGTCATGCAGCTTTTTCTTTATTCTCTCTGTTTCTGTTATGCGATGAAGAGAGATGCGCTGTCAGGAGGATACCCCAAGAGGCAGAATGAGGCGTCCCTTTAATTAGCTCTAGCAACTGAAAGAATGTGGAGCAATCAGACTATACACGAACCACAATTCCAAAAGGTAGAGGGACGCTCACCCAAACCCTAGAGTCATCCTTGGAAGACTTAGATGCCATAAGTATTCAGGTGACTTAGGGTCATTCTAATCATATTAAATGAAAAACTAAGGTTACAGAGATTTAACCATGTGTAAGGTACACAATTGTTCTTGTGTGTACGTTCTCTGTGTGATATTTTCATAAATTCCTTAGGGGAACTCTTAATTCTACTCTTGAAAGATATTATGTTAAATATCTTAATTTTGTTTGTGAAAGGATAATTGGAAAGAAAAGTGTGATTATTTTCTGCTCTTCACTGTACCAAAACCATCACATAAGCCACATGAAAACCAATAAGGTGTCATTGCCCATATAAACCTGGTCTGTCCCAAGAACAGGCAAAGGAGAGGACATTACCAGCTGCTGACAAAGGCACGTTAAACGTGAATCTTCAATTAACAATGTCAGTGTGATCTGATTTTGCACTATTAGTGTGGTTTGTGAACTGAAAATGATTTTCCTTTGCTGCTTGACCATATGCCCAAATGATTAATAGCTTTGGAGAACAAAACAAAGCCAATGATTGCTGGCATTTATTAAATACCCATTATGTATCTGGGACTATATAAGTCCCTTTCTTGTAGTAGGACATTTAATGCATCAAGAGCCTTGTGAAGTAGGAATTATTTTATCTCCATTTTGCAGAAGAGGGAAGTGAGACTTAAAAGACATGAAATTGGTGCTCAGGGTCAAAGAGCATGATGGGAAAAGGATTCTGGGCCAAATAACTCCTGCAACTAAAGGAGAATTTTCAGTTTGTGTTTAAACCATGAGTTGCCCTTTGCCTGCCAGTTTCTACTAGCTCTTTCTTTAGTCAACTTGGTACCATTTTTTTTTTTTTTACCATTGGATAAGTAATTCTTTTCACTCCAAATTGGAAAGCTTATTGAATCAGGTTGAAGACATTTCTGTCCCAGGAATATTAAGATGTTAAACACGCAGTTGTTTTCCCAAGGATTTGGTGTTCTGGTTAGACATGTGTTTTCTGATATTATCACAAAATATGTCATTTTCTGACTTCTTTGAGTCAAGGTTCTGTAATATGTGAGATTAATGGATTGATTATATTATAAGTGAACTTGTATATGTGAGAACATACATGTTTATTCTCCTTTGTAAGGAACACAGTGATTTTTAGGATTGTTAGATTATTTTAAAAAAACTGATAAAAATATTCAGCTATGAAAAGATATTTATGATACAGAAAATTTGTTAGATACAAAAAATCTTATATTTTACATCAGTTACACAGCCTTTCCAATTTTGTTATTTTGTGATTTATTCTGTGATGGTTACTTTTATGTGTCAACTTGGTTATACCTTTAACAAATTTTTTGGTCAAACAGCAGTCTAGATGTTTACTGAGGAAACATTTTTTACATGTGATAAACTTTGAAAAAGATAGACTTTGAGAAAACCCATTCATTTCTATAATATGGGTGGGCCTCCTTCAACAAGTTGAGTATCTTAAAAAGAAAAAGACAGATCCCCAAGGATGAAGGAATTTTCTCCCATGCTGTTCAGATTTGAGCTACAATTCACCTCTTTCTTTGGTCTGTATCTTGCCTGCTTCTCCTACTGATTTCAGACTTGCCAGCCCTACAGTCTTGTGAGCCAATTCCTTATGATAAATTTCTCTCTATACATAGACAATTCCTTTCTTCTCTCTCTTCTCTTTCCTCTCTCTCTTTCTCTGTTTCTCTCATATTTCTCTAAACCCTGGCTAAAACAGCTACCAATCAAGTAGGTTATATTGAAGGGAACCTACATCTCGCTTAGTGGCTCGGTGCATAACATATTAGGTCACGTAGTCGCAGATTATTGATGATACTGAAAGTTATTTCCTCAGTGGTATTTACCAAAGCAAAAGGAAAAAATTAATTAATTTTAGCAAACTTGAGTTTCTTTATTAAAAAGGTATTTCCACCCCTCAAGAAATGTGTTCCATTAGGAGTTGAATTTCATATTCTAGGGAAGAATGTAGTGAACTGTTTTCTCCTTGGTGACAACATTCTGCTTAGAACTACTACATCAAAATAAGACCTTTAATGATTAACTAGAACACAAAGTTCTAAATCACAGCATGGTTAACTTCAAGGAAACCTTCCAGTATTGATGGGCTATAAGTGTTTGTTTACTTGGCTTTAGAAGTAAACCTATCCAGTATATGAACTTTTAACTAGTCTTCCACAATAGAAAGAGACAGCAGTGATGGAGCATCTATCTGCAGGTTAATGGGTTCCAGGACAGGGGATTCCAGGAGAGGGAGAGGAGGAGCTCAGTTAAAGGTTGGGAGCGGGGGTGGATGAGGTCTATCAGGGTCTCCATCAGCACTCTGGCTTTCATATCCCTTTTGGTCAGGACTAACGTTAAACATCATGTCACAAACTTGGAGCATAAACCATCTCTTTCCAAAGTAGCATCTCAAAGCAAAACAGATTGGCAAGAGACGGATCTCATCCCACCCTATTCTTAGAACTTTCTCCAGTGGCATAGTCTGGTCTAGAAGTCTTAGGTTGCAGACCATGTTCAAAAATTAGTTTCAGTTGTTCCCACTTCCTGGTTGGTGCCAGAACCAGAACTCCCTTTCACCTTTGAAGGTGCTCTTGCCCCGTCCTTGGGAGAGAAGTGACTCATTCTGTTCTCTCTCCTCCAGCAGCCACCCGACCAGTGTCAGTGCTATCTGCAGATAATGTTGTATCTTGTGCAATTCTCAGGGGGTGCCTCACGAGGGTATGGCTCCCCCAGTGTTGTAACTCTGTAGGGCCACTGCTCTGGCCTTTCATTTTCTTTTTTTTTTTTTTTTTATTGGTCGTTCATAACATTACATAGTTCTTAATACATCATATTACACGGTTTGATTCAAGTGGATTATGAACTCCCGCTTTTACCCCGTATACAAATTGCTGTATCACATCAGTTACCCTTCCATTGATTGACATATTGCCTTTCTAGTGTCTGATGTATTCTGCTGTCTGTCCTATTGTCTACTATCCCCCCTCCCCTCCCCTCCCCTCCCCTCTCCTTTTCTCTCTCTACCCCTTCTACTGTAAATCATGTCTTCCATTTGTATTCTCTTGACTTACCCCTCCTTACCTCTTATATGACATTTTGTATAACCCTGAGGATCGCCTTCCATTTCCATGCAATTTCCCTTCTCACTCCCTTTCCCTCCCACCTCTCATTCCTGTTTACTGTAAATATTCTTCTCAAGCTCTTCGTCCCTACCCTGTCCTTGTTTACACCCCTTATATCAAAGGAGTCATTTGGTATTTGTTTTTTAAAGATTGACTAGCTTCACTTAGCATAATCTGCTCTAATGCCATCCATTTCCCTCCAAATTCTATGATTTTGTCATTTTTTAATGCAGAGTAATACTCCATAGTGTATAAATGCCACATTTTTTTTATCCATTCATCTATTGAAGGGCATCTAGGCTGGTTCCACAGTCTTGCTATCGTGAATTGAGCTGCTATGAACATCGATGTAGCAGTGTCCCTGTAGCATGCTCTTGTTAGGGCTTTAGGGAATAGACCGAGAAGGGGAATAGCTGGGTCAAATGGTGGTTCCATTCCCAGCTTTCCGAGAAATCTCCATACTGCTTTCCAAATTGGCTGCACCAATTTGCAGTCCCACCAGCAATGAACAAGAGTGCCCTTTTCCCCGCATCCTCTCCAGCACTTATTGTTGTTTGACTTCCTAATGGCTGCCAGTCTTACTGGAGTGAGATGGTATCTTAGGGTGGTTTTGATTTGCATTTCTCTGACTGCTAGCGATGGTGAGCATTTTTTCATGTACTTGTTGATTGATTGTATGTCCTCCTCTGAGAAGTGTCTGTTCAGGTCCTTGGCCCATTTATTGATTGGGTTATTTGTTATCTTATTGTCTAATTTTTTGAGTTCTTTGTATATTCTGGTTATTAGGGCTCTATCTGAAGTGTGTGGAGTAAAGATTTGTTCCCAGGATGTAGGCTCCCTGTTTATCTCTCTTATTGTTTCTTTGGCCTTTCATTTTCTTAGTCAATTCCTCGGTGTGCAAGTCTGTTTTCATGATTCACCTGTGAGGACAGATTCAGGTGCTGCACCATTCCCCTGTGTTGGTTGGTTTTATTGAAGGTCCTGTTTCATCCTCTACCCACTGAATTATTTACTTTTCAGACAACTATTGATGTACAACCAATATCCAGAAAAATTGATGACACATACCTCTGACCTTAATTTATTGCTCATAAGTCAACAGAACCAGCTGGAGGTGGAGCTCAGTGGTAGAGTGTTAGCCCGGCATGTATGAGGCTCTGGGCTCAATCCCCATCACTGTCAAAGAAACAAATAAAAATTTATAGATCTACCATGGGTGGGGTGGATCTATAGACCACGGTGGTAGATGCTTGGCTCAGCTAGGACTGGTCTCAGCTTGATTTCAGCCCTGTTCCACAAGTGGGTCACCCTTTTAGTGTCAATAGACCTGCTGGGGCATGGCCTTCACACAAAAAAGCTCAAGTGGGCATGTGTTTGAGTCAGCCTCTGGGACTAAAGGACGCAACCAGCACCACTGTACAGGAGAAAAGGTTTATTTGAGGGCTCACAATTTCAGAGGGTCTTAGTCCTTAGAAAGCTGGCTCCATTTCTCTGGGCTGGAGATAAGGCTGAACATCATGGCAGAGTGTGTGACAGAGAGAAGCAACTCACATCACAGGTGATCAGGAAGCAGAGAGAGAGAACTCCACTTGCAAGATACAAATATATACCCCCCCCAAAACCATGTCCTAATTTCCACCTCCTCCAGCCATACTCTACCCACCTTCATTGCCACTCAGTTAGTCCCTATCAGGATTCATTCAAGGATTGGGTTAAGACTCTCACAACCCAATCATTTCTCCCCTGAACCATCATGCATTGTCTCACACGTGAACTTCTGGGGGACATCTCACATCCACACCATAACAGCACGCATATTCCAATCTCTGCTAACATGGCATTGCCATTGCAAGTCCCATGGTCAACCCCGACAGCAATGGTAAAGGGAAAGTTTATTACTCTTACAGTGTGAGGGGATAAGAAGTGAGTATTTGCTGACAAAAATCAAGCCAGCATCCCGTCTAAACAACTTCACACAGCCTTTTCCTAGGTTCAACCTTGATGAAAGTTATCCCACTGTGTGTGACAATACAGCCTTGGTCATTTGGAATCCTCAAAGAAAGTGCTTGGAATCTCAGGATCTCTTCTCCGAGGAATCTGCGCTACACTAAGGTCAATCATGAAGTCACTCCTCAGCACATTTGAGGTCCTTCAACCAACAATTCTGTGGGTTATAAGCTATGGATCAACAATTGTCCACCAAGCCAGAAGCTCAGGCCTAGTGCAGGCAAATGGTGTGAGAGAGAGATTTCACTAACAAGAGGGATTGGTAGAACTGAGCTCTTTATTCCTTGTTATTTGAGCAAAATAATGTCCACTCCTGTTCTACTGTTTTGTTGCTTACCTTCCCAAAGTATCTTTGCTTGCTGGTATGCCAGCTAATTAATATGAAATTGGTTAGCTATGGAAGAATAAATGTATGACAACTTGAACATGTTTATAATTTGAATATTTGCCAGCCAAATGTTTTGGGGGAATTGATCAATGAAAAAGATTATCTCTAAATTGCATAATATTGTTATTTAATTATCTGTGATTGAGTTAGAAATTAATGAGTATATATTATTCCCTACAGTAGCCAAGAGCCCATCATTGGTTTAATTTAAATTTGGAAAGATGGAGCAGAGTAGAACATTACTTTAATATGTGACTATACAAATTCATTTGGTTCAGTTTATTTTGAAGGCTAATAAATAATTCAACCATTCATACAAGTCTCCCCACCCCTCTTGGGAAAATTTTGCTAAGTATATCATAGCATTTTTAGTCAGTAGGTTAATCATGTGTGCTACATTGTAAATTCCAATCTCTTATAATTTGGTATGATTGTCCCCTGTAACTATGGATATTTCTACTGAAATAGCAGGTTGGGCAAGGAAGTGGGGGGCAATGATACCTCATTCCTCTGCTGACTGCCAAATCAAGCATTAATAAATCTTCATTGTCTTCTTCCCCAGAGGGGATGGTATTTAACAGGGTGGCAAAATCTTAGCCCTGGTAACAAACAAACACAGCACCAATTCTTATGTCTGTTCTTTAAGTGAGTCACCCAACTTAGCCAATCCTTTATTTTTGCCTCTGTAATATATCTGAAAGTATTTCAGAAAAGGTAAAACCTACACAAATAATTTCTTTTGTTATTCTCAACATTGTTAACAACCACAGGAAGTTTCCCTTCAATTACAGATTGCAAAGGAATAAATGCATTTACTTCTTTTTTGTTTCTTTTGTGTTTGGTGGCAACGTTAAAATGGAGAACTTTGAAAATCTATGTCAGTTGGCTTACATCAGAGCTTTTATTTTCTTTTTCCTGCACTACCTGCCAGTGTGTGTTCAATATATTTTGGCAATGGTTGATTGTAACTTTAGCTTTGTATTACATAGTTTCTTTGATTATATGAATATAAATAATTTCATGTCTTTTACATGTTTTAACTAAAAAAATTGTTGGTTCTCACTAATAATACAGAACAGTGGGTTTCATTGTGATGTATTCATACAAGCATATAACATAATTTGATCAATTTTACTCTCCAATACCTCTCCTTACCCTTTCCTTCTTCCTCCCCAAAATCTCTTTTTCTACCCTAATGATCTCCCTTCTACTTTTTAGCCTTTTTTTTCCTTCTAACTCATATGAGAGAAAACATAGTTCTTATCTGAGTCTGGAAGATCTGATGTCTTCCAGTTCCATTCATTTTCTTGCACATGACATCATTTGTCTTTCTTTATGGCTAATGAAACTCCATTGTGTATAATTACCACATTTTCTTCATCCATTCATTTCTTGATGGACACTTAGGCTGATTCCATAACTTGGCTATTGTGAATTATGCTGTGATGAACATGAGTGTGCATATATCTCTAAAATATGCTGACTTTAATTTTTTTGGATAAATTCCAAGGAGTGGCATAGTAGATAATATGGTAGTTCTATTTTTAGTTTTTTGAAGAAACTCTGTATTGATTTCCACAGTATTTGTATCAATTTATATCTCCACCAACAGTATAGAAGAGTTCCCTTTTCCCAGAATTCTCACTAGTATTTATCATTATTTGTATTCTCAGTGATTGCCATTCTGACAGATCAGGTGGAATCTCAATGTAGTTTTGATTTCCATTTCCCTGATGGCTTAAGACGTTAAGCAATTTTTCGTGTATCTTTTGGGCATTTTTACTTCTTTTGAGAAGTGTCTGTTCAGTTAATCTGCCCATATGGTAAATGGGTTATTTGTCTTTGTGGTGTTGAGTTTGTTAAGTTGTCTATGGGATTCTGGACAATAATCCTCTGTTGGATCATCAGCTGGCAGACATCTCTCATTCTGTAGACTATCTCTTCATTTTATTGTTTACAATGCAGGTACTTTTCAATTTGATGCCATCCCATTTATTGATTCTTGCTATTATTTCCTATGTGATAGGAGTCCTATTTAGGAAGTCATTACTTGTGCTTATATGTTAGAATGTTGACCCTATGTTTTCTTTTTGCAGTTGCAAAGTTTTTGGTCTAATTCCTAGATCTTTGATTCACTTTAAGTTGACTTTTGTATAAAATAAGAGCTAGGAATCTAGTTTTCCTCAAATATATATGGGATATCCAGTTTTCTGGACACCATTTATTAAAAGTGGCTATCTTTTCTCCAACATATAATTTTTGCACCTATGTCAAAAATCGGATGATGGTAGCTGTGTGGGTTTGTCCTCTGTGTCTTCTATTCTATTCCATTGTTCTACATGTCAGTTTTTATGTCAGTACCATATTGTTACTATGGCTCTGTAGTATAATTTCATATGTTAATGAAAGAGTGCTACATTGTCTTAAAGATTCCATGTTTTCCCTCTTGGCTCCTTTAGATCCCATGGTGGATGGCCTATAGACCAACTCAAGTTCCCAGACCAACAACTCAACTATATCAGAGAAGGTGGCACCCTCAGTTCATCTGACTTAAATAAATCTCCAATGCTGACATCTGACCTCACATGTGATTTGACAGTTGTACCCTCCACTCCCCCTCAACAATACCTTCCAAAAATCTACCCTCTGCTGGGCCTTAGTTTTCAAAACTGAACTTGTGATTAGGCTTCTGCTTTGGCCTGAGACCTGTTAGGAGTTCCTCTTGGTCCCCCCTACCCCAGGGACTGAAGCCCTGCCCTTGAGCTGGTGGGTCACCTGTGAGTCAACCTGCCAAGTATTAGATGTCTATTCTTTCACACTCTCAAGTTATTGTTATGTGAAGACATACTGTTAATTTTTCTCTTAGGGATAAACATACGTTTATTTAGGAAAATTCCTTGACAAATCGTGTGAATTGGAAGATTAACAGAGGAGAGAAAGATGTCACCAGGATCCTAAGACACAAAACATTGTAGGTTAGTTGATCTGTAGAAGAAACTGGTGGCCTAGAGGAAGGTTGAATAGAGAAAGAAGGAAAGAGTCACTGCTAAAAAGAGGTGTACACTGACCAGGATCCCGTGGGCAGGTGCTGTTGTGTCTTTTGTGCAGTGACTGACTCAGCAAGTCAGCCCAGCTACGTGGATAACTGCTTTGTGAGTTCACTTTTCTTACAGAAATCAAAGAAGATCTGTGTTTTAGAGATAACACCACATGGATCCATTAAAACTAAGAAGTTTTTCCTCAGATGACCCACTGAAACTAAGAAATAGAAAAAGTGCAACAAAAGGATAATTTCAAAGAAGTGGGCAAAGTTAACGGAAACCAACACAAGAAAGTGAACCAGCCTTGGAACCAGCAGTGGTGGGGAGCTGGTAAGGGAGGGAGCAGTTCCTAAAACTGGAGGGCTGGAGCTGGAGGTGTATGTTGGCAATCACTGCAAGAGGGCTCCTAGGGGTGGAGGAAGGAAAACTAGCATGACCTCTCTCTTCTCTAGTCCTTGATCTGCCACCAATCCCTCCCACTAGCCAAATCCACTGGAAGCCAAAAGATAAGGAAATGCATGGACATAGTCCATGCATGTCAGTCACCTAAGATTTATAATAAGGTGGAAAAGGATGGGACATAAATCTAAAGGTCTAAAAACAATATCCAATATACCATGGAAAAAGGGCCCAGAGACAGAGGTGACCTAAGAACATAACACATCTAAGAATTCCCTAAAATACTTGAAAATGACTTCAATATTCCATACACTAGTGTCCAAACTAATCTTATTTAGTTATTGTGGAGTTGGAGAACCCCAGGTGAGTGTGAGTTGTGAAAGTGTTATAATCTCACATTCCTAGCCTCTGGAAACACCTGGTTCTGAGAGTTCTCTTGAGCTGTGGCTGAGTTTTCTCTACCCCCTTGCTCTCCATGCCATGCTGGGCCTTCATGGTCAATTGGGCTTACTACCCAATACTGTTCCTTGAACACTGGTATATATCCAGTGCCCTATCCTCCCCGTTGGCCTCTGAATGTTATTATAATTCACAGTCAAATATTCCTGACAAGTCCTTCTGGATCCCTTGTAAACATTCAGCATTCTTAACTTCTCATGCAGCATCATTCATCTGGATGCCTCATGATTTCTTTCCAGTTCCATTGCCTATATTTTTATGCTAAATAGATATGAATAGATACGCCTATTTTATCCATCTCCATGAGAAATTCATGTATTACATTCAACTATCCTGTATTACCTTAAAGGTTTAAAGACCTTCCTAGGCAGGTGAGTATTTTAAAGTTGACTTTGCTGATTTCAGAGCTGACATTTAAAAGAACCCAAATGCCCTCATTACATAGCTGGTGTGCTCTGTAGGAAACCTGAGAGAAGATGACTTAATGTTTTCATGAGAAACATGATATTTGGAACAGGAATTTAATTGTCATCCCAAATTTGCTCTTTGGGGTTAATTATTGAAATTGTACATTTTCCCTGTCCACAAAAATCCTATCTTAATCTTTTTTGATTTTGTCTGAGCAAACAGAGTGCTGTTGAATCCACCTTGGAATTGTTGAATGGAACCACAATGGTATTTTGCTCCAAGCTGTCTATGCTGGTATCAGCTTGCTAACTGGAAAACCCTGCATCTCAAAGTTGGTGCAAGGGCAACTGACAGGCACCTGCATCCAACAGGGATCCCATGTAAGGTGCTGGTCCATGGCTTCTACTCGTGAAGATGAAAGAACCTGGCTTTGCTACTTGCCTTTTGAGTGATGGGGAAATCAGCTATAAAATGAAGGGCTAATATCTAGTTTGCAGGTTAGTTGTGTGGCTTGAATGGTGCTGTATGTGTGCAGCTGTGAGTAGCTATTACGTGGTGGCTGGTAACATTTATTTTTGTATTATCTTATAAGTATATGGTGTTCTTTGGCTGTTTCTGCCCAACAGTCACCTTCAGACAGGAGAATAAGCTTAAGAGAAAGTGGAGTTTGCATTTTAACCCTAGTTTTACAACATACTTGTCATTGTTGTACCACATACTAAAGGAAAGCCTGCTCTAGGGGTTGTGCTAAACATTAAGAAACAAAGATGAGAAAGGACTAGGCCTTGCCCTTGACGAGCTCACTTTCTACTTGGGGAGACAGGTGAGTGAGCCAGCATGCGTCATGCTGATGTGCAGTGAGTAGCAGCTATGATGGGATAGCAGGGCATGCTGCAAGAGCACGTGGAAGGGGGCACCCAACAGTCTTGGAGGGTCAAGGAGAGCTCCCCAGAGGGTGTAATAGCTAATTGGAGTTGAGAAAAGACTGAGCATGAGCCAAGTGGCATGATGGGTAAGTTGTCTGAGCAAACAGAATGCTGTTGAAATCACCTTGGAATTGTTGAACAGAACCACAATGGTATTTTGCTTCAAGCTGTCTATTCTGGCATCAGCTTGCTAAGTGGAAAACCCTGCAATGAAGGCTACTTCCTACCTTTCCCACCACACATATGTGGGCCTACAAATGTCCTCGAGCAGCACAGTGGTTGAAGAAAGAGGACTTTTGAAAGAGGACTAGTGTCCTCTTTCAAAACAGGCACCCTCCCTTCCAGGCAGGGAAGCAGCATGAATGCTTGCCAGGAGGGATAGAGAGAATGGCAGGTTCCAAAAGTTACAGGGGGCTTGGAAAGATGAGGATGGAGCCTGTGGATGAGAATGGCAAGAGAGGAGTCTTGAGCAGTAAAGAGCACTGGATGTGGAGTGACCTTGTCTGCCAGGGTACCATATCTTGACTCCGCATCCAAAGTGATTTGACGGGGAGTCGGGACAGTTGGAATCAAGCCTTGCTCTTGCCTGGTTCCTTTATATTTCTGGGCCTTTGTTTAACCACCTGTGATAGGAGACTTTTGCAATATAGTTTCGTGTTCTTTTTTATCGTTACTTCGTGTTGTCCTGATTCTTTCCCTACTTCTCTCCTAGAAGGTACACAAGTCCTCATGACCCGCCATCTGTAGGCTCCTCAAGAAAATGTCAGTGCCAGTCATGTCCAACTATGTACTGGAAGTTTGGAATGATTTCTAACTTTGTAGTAGATTTATTTCAGGGCTTTATTTATTATTTTCCACTTCTACTTCCATGTTCGCGTTAATGTGAAAAATCTGTTTGAAGAGGCGGAAAGATGAGCATATTTTCTATATTCTTGCTTATGGAAGCTGACACTGTTGGCCATTTCAAATGAATTTGGAAGGCCATTGTTGTTGATTCCTACAAATGCGTTGCATGTTCTTTATATCCACTGTGTTCTTTTTTTTTTTTATTGTTGGTCTTTCAAAACATTACATAGTTCTTAATACATCATATTTCACAGTTTGATTCAAGTGGGTTATGAATTCCCAATTTTACCCCGTATACAGATTGCTGTATCACATCAGTTACCCTTCCATTGATTGACATATTGCCTTTCTAGTGTCTGATGTATTCTGCTGTCTGTCCTATTCTCTACTATCCCCCCTCCCCTCCCCTCCCCTCCCCTCCCCTTTTCTCTCTCTACCCCTTCTACTGTAAATCATTTCTTCCATTTGTATTATCTTGTCTTACCCCTCCTTTCCTCTTATATGTCATTTTGTATAACCCTGAGGATCGCCTTCCATTTCCATGCGGTTTCCCTTCTCACTCCCTTTCCCTCCCACCTCTCATCCCTGTTTAATTTAAATCTTCTTCTCAAACTTTCGTCCCTACCCTGTCCTTGTTTACTCCCCTTATATCAAAGGGGTCATTTGGTATTTATTTTTTAAAGATTGACTAGCTTCACTTAGCATAATCTGCTCTAATGCCATCCATTTCCCTCCAAATTCTATGATTTTGTCATTTCTTAATGCAGAGTAATACTCCATTGTGTATAAATGCCACATTTTTTTTATCCATTCATCTATTGAAGGGCATCTAGGCTGATTCCACAATCTTGCTATCCTGAATTGTGCTGCTATGAACATCGATGTAGCAGTGTCCCTGTAGCATGCTCTTATTAGGTCTTTGGGGAATAGACCGAGAAGGGGAATAGCTGGGTCAAATGGTGGTTCCATTCCCAGCTTTCCAAGAAATCTCCATACTGCTTTCCAAATTGGCTGCACCAATTTGCAGTCCCACCAGCAATGAACAAGAGTGCCCTTTTCCCCGCATCCTCTCCAGCACTTATTGTTGTTTGACTTTCTAATGGCTGCCAATCTTACTGGGGTGAGATGGTATCTTAGGGTAGTTTTGATTTGCATTTCTCTGACTGCTAGCGATGGTGAGCATTTTTTCATGTACTTATTGATTGATTGTATGTCCTCCTCTGAGAAGTGTCTGTTCAGGTCCTTGGCCCATTTATTGATTGGGTTATTTGTTATCTTATTGTCTAATTTTTTGAGTTCTTTGTATATTCTGGTTATTAGGGCTCTATCTGAAGTGTGTGGAGTAAAGATTTGTTCCCAGGATGTAGGCTCCCTGTTTATCTCTCTTATTGTTTCTTTTGCTGAGAAAAAACTTTTTAGTTTGAGTAAGTCCCATTTGTTGATTCTAGTTGTTAACTTTTGCGCTATGGGTGTCCTATTGAGGAATTTGGAGCCCGATCCCACAGTATGTAGATCATACCCTACTTTTTCTTCTATCAGATGCCGTGTCTCTGATTTAATATCAAGCTCCTTGATCCATTTTGAGTTAACTTTTGTGCATGGCGAGAGATAGGGATTCAGATTCATTTTGATGCAAATGGATTTCCAGTTTTCCCAGCACCATTTGTTGAAGATGCTATCCTTCCTCCATTGCATGCTTTTAGACCCTTTATCAAATATAAGATAGTTGTAGTTTTGTGGGTTGGTTACTGTGTCCTCTATTCTGTACCATTGGTCCACCCGCCTGTTTTGGTACCAGTACCATGCTGTTTTAGTTACTATTGCTCTGTAGTATAGTTTGAAGTCTGGTATCGCTATACCGCCTGATTCACACTTCCTGCTTAGCATTGTTTTTGCTATTCTGGGTCTTTTATTATTCCATATGAATTTCATGATTCTTTTATCAATTTCTACAAGAAATGCTGCTGGGATTTTGATTGGCATTGCATTAAACTTATAGAGAACTTTTGGTAATATCGCCATCTTGATGATGTTGGTTCTGCCTATCCATGAGCAGGGTATATTTTTCCATCTTCTAAGGTCTTCTTCTATATCTTTCTTTAGGGTTCTGTAATTTTCATTGTATAAATCTTTCACCTCTTTTGTTAGGTTGATTCCCAAGTATTTTATTTTTTTGGGGGATATTGTGAATGGAGTAGTTGTCCTCATTTCTGTTTCAGAGGATTTGTCGCTGATATACAGGAATGCCTTTGATTTATGCGTGTTGATCTTATATCCTGCCACTTTGCTGAATTCATTTATTAGTTCTAATAGCTTCTTTGTAGACCCTTTTGGGTCTGCTAGGTATAGAATCATATCATCTGCAAATAGTGATAATTTAAGTTCTTCTTTTCCTATTTTTATGCCTTTAATTTCTTTTGTCTGTCTAATTGCTCTGGCCAGTGTTTCGAGGACTATGTTGAACAGAAGTGGTGAGAGAGGGCATCCCTGTCTTGTACCAGATCTTAGAGGGAATGCCTTCAATTTTTCTCCATTCAGAATGATGCTGGCCTGTGGCTTATCATAGATTGCTTTTACAATGTTGAGGTATGATCCTGTTATCCCTAATTTTTCTAGCGTTTTGAACATAAAGGGATGCTGTACTTTGTCGAATGCTTTTTCTGCATCTATTGAGATGATCATATGGTTCTTATTTTTAAGTCTATTGATGTGGTGAATAACATTTATTGATTTCCGTATATTAAACCAGACTTGCATCCCAGGGATGAATCCTACTTGATCATGGTATATAATTTTTTTGATATGTATTTGAATCCAATTCGCCAGAATTTTATTGAGGATTTTTGCGTCAAGGTTCATTAGAGATATTGGTCTGTAGTTTTCCTTCTTTGAAGTGTCTTTGTCTGGTTTCGGAATCAGGGTGATGTTGGCCTCGTAGAATGAATTTGGAAGTTCTCCCTCTTTTTCTATTTCCTGAAATAGCTTGAAAAGTATTGGTGTTAGTTCCTCTTTAAAGGTTTTGTAAAACTCTGCTGTATACCCATCCGGTCCTGGGCTTTTCTTAGTTGGTAGTCTTTTGATGGTTTCTTCTATTTCCTCTATTGTTATTGGTCTGTTTAGGTTGTCTATATCCTCCTGGCTCAATCTGGGCAGATCATAGGACTCAAGGAATTTATCTATGCCTTCACTATCTTCTATTTTATTGGAGTATAAGGATTCAAAGTAATTTCTGATTATCTTCTGTATTTCTGAAGTGTCTGTTGTGATATTGCCTTTTTCATCCCGTATGCTAGTAATTTGGGTTCTCTCTCTTCTTCTCTTCGTTAGCATGGCTAAGGGTCTGTCAATTTTATTTATTTTTTCAAAGAACCAGCTTTTACTTTTGTCAATTTTTTCAATTGTTTCTTTTGTTTCAATTTCATTAATTTCAGCTCTGATTTTAGTTATTTCTTGCCTTCTACTTCTTTTGCTGTTGTTTTGCTCTTCTTTTTCTAGGATTTTGAGATGAAGTATGAGATCATTTATTTGTTGGTTTTTTCTTTTTTTGAGGAATGAACTCCAAGCAATGAATTTTCCTCTTAGAACTGCTTTCAATGTGTCCCATAGATTCTGATATGTTGTGTCTGTGTTTTCATTTAACTCTAGGAATTTTTTAATTTCCTCCTTGATGTCTTCTAAAACCCATTGATCACTCAGCAACCTATTGTTCATTCTCCAGGTGATGCTTGATTTTTCCTTTCTTCTTTTATCATTGATTTTCAGTTTCATTCCATTATGATCAGATAAGATGCATGGTATTATCTTTACCCCTTTGTATTGTCTAAGAGTTGCCCTGTGACATAGTATATGGTCTATTTTTGAGAAGGTTCCATGTGCTGCTGAGAAAAAAGTGTAGCTACTTGATGTTGGGTGGTATAGTCTATATATGTCAATTAAGTCTAGGTTGTTAATTGTGTTATTGAGTTCTATAGTTTCCTTATTTAACTTTTGTTTGGAAGATCTGTCCAGTGGTGAGAGAGGTGTGTTGAAGTCTCCCATGATTATTGTATGTTGGTCTATTAGACTCTTGAACTTGAGAAGAGTTTGCTTGATGAACACAGCTGCACCATTATTTGGGGCATATATATTTATGATTCTTATGTCTTGTTGGTGTATGGTTCCCTTGAGCAGTATGAAGTGTCCTTCTATATCCCTTTTGATTAGCTTTGGCTTGAAATCTATTTTATTAGATATGAGTATGGACACTCCTGCTTGTTTCCGCGGTCCATATGAGTGATATGATTTTTCCCAACCTTTCACCTTCAGTCTATGTATATCTTTTCCTATCAAATGCGTCTCCTGTAGACAGCATATTGTTGGGTCTTGTTTTTTGATCCATTCTACTAGCCTGTGTCTCTTAATTGGTGAGTTTAAGCCATTAACATTTAGGGTTATTATTGAGATATGGTTTGTTCTTCTATCCATATTTGTTTATTGATGTTACTAAACCTGATTTGTTATCCTCTTTGACTGCTTTCCCCCCTTTACTGTCCTACCTCCCATTTTTGATTTTCAATGTTATTTTCCATTTCCTCTTCCTGTAATGTTTTGCCAAGGATTTTTTGAAGAGATGGTTTTCTAGCTGCGAATTCTTTTAACTTTTGTTTATCGTGGAAGGTTTTAATTTCATCTTCTAACCTGAAGCTTAATTTCACCGGATACAGGATTCTTGGTTGGAGCCCATTGTCTTTCAGTGTTTGAAATATGTTATTCCAGGATCTTCTAGCTTTCAGAGTCTGTGTTGAGAGATCAGCTGTTATCCTGATTGGTTTACCCCTAAATGTAATCTGCTTTCTTTCTCTTGCAGCTTTTAAAATTCTCTCCTTATTCTGTATGTTGGACATCTTCATTATAATGTGTCTAGGTGTGGATCTCTTATGATTTTGCACATTTGGCGTCCTGTAGGCTTCTAGGATTTGGGATTCTGTCTCATTCTTCAATTCTGGGACGTTTTCTCGTATTATTTCACTGAATAGACTGTTTATTCCTTTGGAATGGAGCTCTGTGCCTTCCTGTATCCCAATGACTCTTAAATTTGGTCTTTTGATATTGTCCCATAATTCTTGGATGTTCTGCTCATGGTTTCTTAGCAGACTTGCTGAGCTGTCTATGTTCTTTTCCAGTTGAAATACTTTGTCTTCATTGTCTGATGTTCTCTCTTCTAAGTGATCTACTCTGCTGGTAGTATTCTCAATTGAGTTTTTAAGTTGGTTTATTGTTTCCTGCATTTCTAGAATTTCTATTTGTTTGTTTTTTATTACCTCTATCTCCCTGTGAAATTGATCTTTTACTTCCTGGATTTGTTTATCAATGTGATCTTTCATTGTCTGATTTTGCTGTCTCATGTCTTTCTTGAGACTCCAGATCATCTGAAGCATATATATCCTGAACTCTTTATCTGATATTCCATCTGTTGCAGCTATTATCTCTTCTAAAGTTGAGTTGACCTGCATTGCTTGTGGTCCTTTCTTTCCTTGTCTTTTCATACTGCTCGCGTTTCTTTCTGCTTGGTGCAACTGTTGTGTTTTTGAAATTTACCCCCTATTTATTTATGTTGCTCTTGTATAGTTGAAAAGTCTCCCTTGCAGGTGCGGGCGGCGGCTGTGCCCCTACTCCAATTGGGGTGACGTGTCTACCACGCTGGCGTCTCTCTGGGCCTGTTCCGGGAGTGGAAGGCGGCTCTGCTCTGTCCCTATTCCAATTGGGGTGTCGTGACTACCATGCTGGCAGGTCGCTGGGCCTGTTCCGGGCGTGGGCGGTGGGCTTGGCTGGCGGGATTCCACCTAATGGCAGTCCCTAACCTCCCTGCTTGCTAATTAATGGCTTCTCTGAGGCGCCACGCCTTCTGTAGCTTCGGGGCAGGCCGCGCGAATCAGTTGGCCTGGATCTCCGGGGTCCTGCTGCTGGCTGTTTTGATGTTGCAAGCTGTTGGAGAGTGGTGGTGTATCCTTCAGCTTTCCCGGATGGTGGCCGCTGACTGCCTGGATGGAGTGTCCGCTGTTTTGATGTTGCACTCTGAAGGAGAGTGGCGGTGTATCCTTCAGCTTTACCGGATGGTGGCCGCTGACTGCCTCGGTGGAGTGTCCGCTGTTTTGATGTTGAACTCTGAAGGAGAGTGGCGGTGTATCCTTCAGCTTTACCGGATGGTGGCCGCTGACTGCCTCGGTGGAGTGTCCGCTGTTTTGATGTTGAACTCTGAAGGAGAGTGGCGGTGTATCCTTCAGCTTTACCGGATGGTGGCCGCTGACTGCCTCGGTGGAGTGTCCGCTGTGGGGGATGGGACTCTACCGCTTCCTTCCCCTTCTGAGATCCCGTGCTCGGCCCAAGGGTCCGTGTGGGCTTGGCTGGCGGGATTCCACCTAATGGCAGTCCCTAAACCTCCCTGCTTGCTAATTAATGGCTTTACTGAGGCGCCACGCCTTCTGTAGCCGCAGGGCAGGCCGCGCGAATCAGTTGGCCTGGATCTCCCGGGTCCTGCTGCAGGCTGTTGGGATCCACTGTGTTCTTTCATGCTTCTCTGACTTGGCCTAAGGGAACTTGGCTTAGTGGATCCCTGTTCCAAACACATGTGCTTGAGTAACTCCAACTTGGACCTTCTGGCTTGGCTCTTATCTCTTTGGCATAGCTTTTCATGTTCCCTCCAGGAAGCATTCAGTACCCCTACCTTTTTCTAGTGACTCCTTCCCATACTTTGTCAGAGTACTTGTTACAACATCTGTAAGGAGAAAGTATCCACCTCACCTAGCCAAACTGAGGGCGTATCAGTAGTTGTGACCAGGCCTGACTTCCTCTTTATATCTCTAGTACTTAGCAGTAGTAAATGGTAGCTTCTCAGTAGATGGGTGTTGAATTAATGTATGAATATTTTATGGGCTGAATTGTTTCCTTCTAAAATTCAGAGGTTGAAGTACTAACTACCCATGTGACTGGATTTGGAGAAAGAGTGTTTAAGGAGGTAATTAAGAGCTCAAATAATGGGACCTTAGTCCAATGGAAATGGTATCCTTATAAAGGAGGAGGAGGAGGAGGAGGAAGAGGGGAAGAGGAGGAGGAGGGGAAGGACAGAGAAAAGATCTTGTGAAGACAGAGAAGGCTGCCAACTGCAAGCCTAGGGAAGGAGGCTTATTAGAAACTAACCCTGCTGGCACTTTGACTTTTCATTTCCAGTCTCCAGAATTGTGAGAAAGTAAATTTCTGTTGTTTAAGCCACCCAGCCCATGGTATTCTAATATGGCAGCCCCAGCAGGCTGCTGGAGCAAGTAAGTGAATAAATAAATGCATTAACAATTATTTGCTCCCTGCGATTATTGTAGGATGAAGTCTGATTTAGAACAAAAAACTGGAAATGCATAGTTGAGGGAAAATCCATGTGAATTTCTGGGGCTCCTGAGTCTAAATAAGAGAATACATAGGAAAGAACATAAAATAACCCTAGCAACCGAAAATGTGTACAGCTTTCAGTAGTTCTGTCGGCTGTCTGTTATTATATTCCAGGCCTAAGTATGCACTGGGGAGGAGCTGAGAGGGAAGGAGAACCAAATTTTTCCTGGGTCCAAAGTCTGAGGTTCCTAAAGAAGAATTGTTCCACAAAATTTGAATATACAGCAGCCTGTGGGACCATAGGATCTCAGACACCTGCTCTCACCATCCTGGAAGGGAAGAAGTACTGTAGCATTTTTGCTATGTGCCAGGTAGTAAAAATATCACCTCATATATACAGCAGATTTGTGAGCTAGATGTTACATCAGTCACAAATCTGAGTCTGTTACTCTCCCAAGGGCAAGTTTTCTTCAACCACTATGCTGCTGAGGACATTTGTAGGCCCACATATGTGTGGTGGGAAAGGTAGGAAGTGGCCTTCATTGGATAGCTCCTTTTATAGTATCAGCATCTCAACAAATCAATAAGGAAAACACAGTCTCTTTCTTGTAGTGACTTAGGGCAGTGTGCTGTCTGTTATCCCTGTAGTAAGTCCTTGCCACCCAATGAAAAGATGGTTTTAGGTGGTGAGAGAGCCCAAGGATGGGAGATTACTTGGTACTAGCAGCTATTAGGGGAGTAGCAGAGATCACAGTAAAAGGTTTGGTATGTTATTTTAGAGACTCTTAACCCTCATGATCCCTGCAGAATATCTTTCCACCTACTAGTGTCCTCTTTCAAAACAGACACCCATATATGTACATATTTGCATGTACATACACAGGCACGGACACACACAGGCCTACTGTTTGTGTATCTGGTTGCAGTCTGTGGAGGCTCCTTCCTATTGAAAATGAGTCTGGGTGTATCTCTGCTGTTCACCTGTGCCTGAAGCAGCATACTCCAGGACACTTTTCTTCTCTGACATGGAGAGGGAGAGGTTAGCAGTCTATGAGCTGGCCAAGAAGCTTCCATGTAGGAATCAGGTCATGGAATTTTTTTGAAATAGGTCTGTGTGAAGAGAATAGATGTTTTTACTGTTGACATTATAGTGTGCAGGGTAAGCATTAATATGTTCCCACCTGGCTGCCCAGCCTATAAACTCTTCTCCAGTTAATGTATAATTATTTGTTCAGCCAGCACTAATCCATTACTGTATATATGGGGCTTCAGTGCTCCTTAAAAATGCTGAGGCTATCTGACCCAGAATAAGAAGCTAATCTAAACGGTCCTGAACAAAAATTGTTAGCATTTCTACACACTATCAACAAACTACCGTAAAAATCAACTTCACACATAATAGCTTATTATAAAAAAGAGGAGTAAACTTAACCATGGAGGTGAAAATGTGGAAACTATAAAAACACTGATGAAAGGAACTGAAGAAGACAGAAATGAATGGACAGAGACCCAGTGTTTGCAGACTGAAATAATTCATATTATTAAAATGTTCATACTACCCCAAACAATCTACAGATTAATGCAATCCCTGTGAAAATTTCAATAACATTTTTCACAGAAGAAAGAATCCTCAAATTAGAATGGGACTACAAAAGATGAGCAGCCAGAGATCCTGAGAAAAAAGAATGAAGCAGGAGACATCATATCACCAGCTCTGAAAATACATTACAAAGCTATTAAAATCAAAACAGTATGGTGCAAAACAGATATTGTTATGGTTTCCATGCGAGGTGTCTGCCAAAAGCTCATGTGTGAGATACTGCAAGAAGGTTTAGCAGAGAAATGATTCGGTTCTGAAAGTCTTAAGCCAATCAGTGAATCAATCTCCTGATGGAATTAACTGAGTGGTAACTGAATACAGGTAGGGCAAGACTGGAGGAGGTGAGTAATTGGGGGTGTGGCTTTGAAGTGTATATTTTGTATCTGGTGAGTGGGGCCTCTCTCTCTCTCTCTCTCTCTCTCTCTCTCTCTCTCTCCTGCCTGATCATCATGTGAGCTGCTTCCCTCCACCCCATTCTTCTGCCATCATGTTCTGCCTCACCTCATGCCCCGAGATATGGCGCCTGCTATCCAGGGACTGAGACTTCTGAAACTTTGAGCCCTCGAATAAATTTTTCTTCCTCTAAAATAGTTCTGGTCAGATCTTTTAGTCACAGCAGTGAAAAATCTGACTAAAGCAGGAATCAACACAGGTATACTGACCCACATAATGAGATGGAAAGCCCAGAAATAATCCCATACATTTATGGTCAGTTGATTTTTGACAAAGTTGATAAGAACACACAATGGGGAACGAACTGTCTATTCAATATGTAAGGCAGGGACAACTGGATATCCAGTCAGAATCATGCATTTGGATTCCCATGCCACACTACATACAAAAATTAATGCAAAATGGATTGAAGACTTAAGCATAAATCCTGAAGCTGTAAATCTATTAGAAGAAAATATAGGAGGAAAGCTCCTTGATATTGGTTTGGGTGACAACTTTTTATATGAGACCCCCAAAGCGCCAGGCAACAAAAGCAAACACAGACAAAAGGGGTGGCATTAAACTAAAATGCTCTGCACAGCAAAGGAAATAATTTAACCAACTGAAGAGATAGCTCAGGAATTGGGAGAAATATTTGTAAGTAATATATCTGATAAGGGACTAATACCCCAAATAAGGAACTCAACTCAATGGCAAGAAAACAATGCACAAAGGACCTGACTATACATTTCTCGGAATAAGATACACAAACAACCAATAGATATATGCAAAAAAAATGCTCAATAGCACTATTCATCAGGAAAATGCAGATTAAAAGTACAGTGAGAATGCTTATTTTCAAAAAAGATGAAAACTAACAAGTATTGGTAAGGATGTGATGAAAAGGGAATCTTTGTACATTGTTGGTAGGAATCCAACAATCCAAATTCTGGGTCTATGTTCAAAGGAACTTGACTCAGTAGCAAGAAAGACATCTCCTGCACTTCCATGTTCACTGTGATATTTATCACAATAGCCAAGATATAAATCAACCAGAGTGTCCTCCAGTGAGTGAATGGATAAAGGAAATATGACATATATTCACAAGGGAATGTTAGCCTTAAAAAAGGAAGGAAATTTTACCATTTACCATAATGAACCTGAAGGATATGATGTTATTGAAATAAACCAGACACAGAAAGCCAATACAGATCTGATCTCAATTATATGTGGAATCTAAAAAAAATTGAATTCATAGAAATAGGGAGTAGTATAGGCTTATTAGAGGCTGGGGTGGGAGTGGGGAATGGGGAGATGCTGGTCAAAGGTACAAAGTTTTAATTAGATGGGAAGAATAAATATTAAAGATTTATGGCATTACATGGTAACTATAAGAATAAGAGTGTATTTCAAAATTCTTAAAAGAGTAGGTTTTAAGTGTTTCATAAAAAAATAAGTATGTGAGGTGATGACTGTATACATTTGTCTGATTTAATCATTCCACAATGTATACATATATCAAAACATCACATGGTCAACTAAAAAACAACATAATTTAAAAAATTATTATAGAGTTTACTATTAAATTAAAATAAAGCCCCTTTGACTCCTAGGGCTCTTGTAGTCCCCATCTGTAACATGAGAGTAACCCTCCTGACATTTCTCATCTGAATTTGAAATCTAGACTTGAACTGGGGAGGAAATAGTTGGGGGACACTTAGAATCATTGACTTCCTTAGGCTCTCCTCCCATGGGATAAGGTTTCCATAACAGCTATAATACCTGATAACTCTGCTCTTTGTCTTTGGGGCAAAAAAAGCAGCCCAGGGAAGCTCAAAACCAGAAACCCACTAAGTAAATACTGTCATGTCTCTGAGTGGCCTGCCATGACCCATCTACTGTCTAGAAGAGCCTCATGCCACCTGGTGGTCCATCCATGTTTGGGTTATCCCTGGGAGCCAGAGTCAGGATTACTGCCCCTTGTAAGGTCATATAGGTTATGTACATAGAGGTACCCCTAAAAGTGTGCACTGTGGTGGCCCCACACCCCTTCATTTTTCAGGGTCTCTTGCTACACTCCATCTCACAAACTTGAGGCCAGAGCACCTGGTAAAGTGGACCCCAAGTGGTCTTTCCTGTTGTGACCCAGCCTGTGCGATCTTAAGCAGTATCCAGAATGGGAACTTGAAGCTGGCAGGCACGGAAGAATCACAAGTCAAGATAAGTTACCAGGCCGGTTTGGAAAAATTGTGATGGAGATTCACAGCAGGCAAGAGAAGGGAGTTTATCCAAGAACACACAAAAGCCAAGAAGAGATCTAGGGTGCAGAATTAAGACTCATTAACTGAGAGAAAGACACCCAACTTCATGTACCATCATTACATGGTGGTACCTTACCCATCTGACCTTGGATCTGAGGCCTGGAAGCCTTGTATCTGTGGCTTTTACCTGAGGTTAAAGCAGAGGAAAACAGAAATAAGACTTCACAGGCTTCTTGGAGCACTGACCCATTTGAATAGGATGGCGCCTTTTAAAAATGATGGAATTACAAATCACAGGGTTGAAAGCTATCACCTTAAAAATGATCCATTCCTACCACCTATTTGAATGTGGAACAGCCTCCAGCTGGCTAAGTGGCCATACAAGGTGTGGCCAAACTCCTTCCTTCTGGGGCTGGCTATTTCTTCCGGGTCAACTCTTGCTTACAGTGCTATCTATCTCTAGGAGCCAGACACACATCTAATTCCTTTTCTTTCTGGTCAACAAAGAATGAGAAAATCTTATATGCTGGGGGGACAAAGTAAGCCATAATCTTTGTCCTCATAGGGCTTGAAGAAGTGTTGTGGGAAAAAATTAACACATAGATAAATTTCCACCTTATTAGAAATATGAACATCGTTATAAAATCACTGGGATGGGACACTGGCCAGTCTGGACAAGGATTCTTCCTTATTCTTCTAAATTTAGAAAATAGTCCCTGCCTTTCTCCTTCCTCCCAAAGCATTCTTTCTTTAAAAGCAACATTTCTTTCTCCCTGTGCTATATTTGCTTATTCTCTTCTGAACCTGGTCCTATTGTCTATATTCTCCTTAACAAGGGTGCCCAGAGAACTAGACCCAGCCTCAGGGGTGTGCTCTGACCTGAGTAAAAGTAGACAATCTCTTCACTCTCAGTTCTCTAAGTCAGTAGATAAGAGCTTAGGACTGAATTCCAGGTTGGAACCCACAATGGTGTCTGAGTTCCCTCCACGCTTTGCATAAAAACCACCATTTAGCCAGACCTAACTCTTCCTGTGTTGGTGCAATTGACCTTTGGATCCAAGTGAAGGGTCTAACATGTATTTCTATTAAATATCTTATTATAATCATCCTTCATTTCAATCTGTCAAGACCCGTTTAGAGCATGATTCTGTCATCAAAATATTAGCTATAATTTGCTTACAGATTGGATGAGCTTGCCTTTTCTATTTTTATCAATGTCAGCAGCTCTTAACCTTTTTCCACTCTAACATCGGAAGGGAATGATACTTTTTCATCAGTAGCACTGGCTGATGACTTAAGGAATTGGTGTGATGGGGTTGAGGAGCAGGACTACCTCAATATAAGGTTACAGGGTATGTGTAAATTGAAGCCCACCCCCCTCCCTCCCCTGACCCTACTCATGATTGTGAGTAACCCCTTAAAATGGCTGATTCGAGGTACCATAATTATGTTGAAAATACAGTGGTGTATCATTAACCCTTCACTCTAAACTATCTTCCATTTACCGATCACTTAAAGAATAAATATATGAATGTCCAGATTTATCCAGTAACTAATATTCTGGATTACAAAGGTTATCAAGAGACAATGTGTTAAATTCCTTGTTAACACACACACACACACACACTCAAAACCAGCCTCCAGAGATCTTTCACGTAGAAGTCAGAATTCAGTATTCATAAATGCTTTTGAAATTTAGAATTCATAATACAAAGGATTTACAGATTTGGAAAGAGGCCTGCCCCGCCCCGCCCCGCCCCCCCCCACAGTGTTCTGCCTCATAGAACCCAGCTCTCGCCCACAGCCAAACCAGCATGTAATTATGCAATTTCAACACAATATAATAGATTTTCATATTAGAGGTATTTTACCTTAGATACACATTTCCTCAAGACGTTTTCTGGGTTGGTTTATTACCTCTATTTCTTTTAGTCAATTATATGTTAGCCTTTTTTCATTTCCTCTGAAAAGTCAATAAAAACATAATTACAAAAAAGTTCTGGTAGAAAAGGCTATCATCCATTTCATTGTCTGGGTTGCTTAAAAAAATGTTTATTTGTAGACCGGGAATTTTTTATTTGCATTGGCCCTGCCTTTGTGTATGTAACCACTGTAAAGTAAAATCCCTTTCCTGAGCTGGTGAGGCTCAGAGGCCTTTGAAATGAAGGCCATGTGGCAGGCGCTTGAACAGGTGGCCTGAATGGCCCTTAATTAACCCTTTTAGGCAATGCGTTTGCTAGCATACATGGGGCGTGCGCTTTCTTTCTCTTTCTTTCACTCCCTGCCTCCAGAGCACGATGGTTATCAATTATAGACACACATGAAAAACAGGTTTTAGATGATAATTTGACATTTTAAAAAATAATGCCACATATTCTTTTGAAAAGGAAAACAAAAGGTCCAAGAAGGCAATTTGTTAATCAGATCAATATTTCTGTATTATCTACTACATTTAAAACAACAGGGTAGGACCAAACCCTGTGGGAGTCACAATGTTATGAATGATGTGTTCCATAAAAAGTACCCATGAGGACCTGAAAATCTATTAAGAGAATTATTGTATAATCAATATATAAATATATATATATGTGTGTGTATATAATATATATATATATATAATTTTCGTTTATAAAGATGACATATGCTTTTATAGGAAATTTGGAAAATATATAAAAATAAAAGAAAGATTTAAATCACCCATATGTCACCACCAAGAGATAATCACCACTAACATTTGGTATAGATATTTTTTAAAAATGTGTACGTGTTCAAATTTATTTTTGAAAAGTTGGGATCATATTCTATACATTTAAATGTGCCTTTTCCCCTACTAGAGTTACCACATTTCCCAAAATCTTTAAATATTATTTAAAATTATCTTGGGCTGGGAATGTAGCTCAGTGGTAGAGCACTTGCCTAGCAGGCACAAGGTCCTGGGTTTTATCCCCCATACCACCAAACCACCACCACCAACAACAACAACAAAACTATCTTATGGATATGAGGTATTTATTTAGACGCACAATAATTTAGTTAAAACTATTTTGAAGAATTATATTGAAATAAGTCATTGGTCATTACAAATAAGACTACAATGTATATTTGCATGAATACAATTTTGTGTACATCTAAACATATTTCTATAGAATCTCCTAGATGTTGATTTAATAGACTAAAAATATAAGTACAGTTGGCTCCTGACTTATGAAGTTTTATGATTTTTTGACTTTATGATGGTGTGAAAACAATACACATTCAGTGGAAAGTGAACTTCTGAGTTTTGAACTTGGATCTTTTCCTAGGATAGTGATACCAAGTACAATCCCCTCTGGAGACACTGGGCAGCAGCAGTGAGCCATGCTTCCCCAGCTGCTACACAATCTTGAGGGGAAACAACTGAGATTCTACTGTGTTGAGAAGCCACGAACTTTGGTGTGATAGATGTATTAAAAGCATTTTCACATACGAAAGAAAACATCTGACCCTTGATTTTCTGAGTCTGGGATTATTTCACATAGCATGATGTTCTCCATTTTCTTTAGTTTACTGGCAAATGCCATTATTTCATTCTTCTTTTTGGCTGAATAAAACTCCATTGTGTGTATATACCACATTTTCTTGATTCTTTTGTCTATCAACAGGCATCTGTGCTAGTTCCATAATTTGGCTATTTATTGTGAAGTGTCAAAATAAACCCAACTACTATGTATAACTATAACGATCTAATCATCAATTAATAATATAATATAATATAATAAAAATAAATTTTAAAAAATTTATAATATTTTAACATACAGTGGGTTCATGAGAACTTAACCCCATGGTAAGTAGGGAAGTATCTGCAAATTGAAGATTAAAAAAGACAGATGACAAAATTCTGTTCAAAAAAGCTGTAGGAATTTTCACATGTACTGACAATGGATGAGGTTACCCATTTGCTTCATCTATAACCAGCCCTGGAAATTACTGTTTGCCAATTTGGTGGTTTCAAATGATGTCTTGAAAATTTTGTTTCCTTGTTTACTAGAGAAGTTGAACATGATTTCTTGTTTATTAGTCATTTATGTTTTTCTTTTATAAGTTGTTTTCACATCTTTAGACTTTTATTTTCCTGGAAGTATTCACAGTTTTCTTAATGATTTTTAAAGATCTGTAAACACTAATATTATGATCCTTTTGTGTGTTATCTATATTACAGATACTATACCTGGTTTGTCTATGTCTTCTAATATTTTAAAAAGCTTAAAGAAGCATTTTCTTAGTGCTATCAAATCTCTTCTTTTGGAGTTGCTTCTCCTCATTTGTGTTACTAATGCCTTTATCATCTCATGATTAGCTAAATTTTAATTTTATCTTATCTGCAATTCTTTCTCATTCTCTTAAGTATTGCATCAGTCTGTTTTCTGATACTATAGAAAAATGCCTGAGACTGAGTAACTTAAAAAGAAAAGAGGTTCTTTAAGTTCACTGTTTGGGAGACTGAACATCTAAACAGCAAGGTGCCGGTGCTGATGTAAGCCCTGCTTCACTGGGTCATATCATGGGGAAATGGCGTCACAATAGCAAGAGCTCATGGGGGAGCAAGAGACCACAGAGAAAGACAGGAAGACAGAGAATGGGAGGGGCTATAGTGATCTTCCAGTAAGCTCCACCTGTAAAAGTTTCCACAACCTCAACATTGGCACACTGAGGGCCAAGTCTCCAATGTGTGAATCCTTGAGGAACAAGGGATAAGCCACAGACAATAGCAAACATGTAACTCTTTAGTTTATTTTTAATATAATCTAGAGTTTGATACAAAGTGAAATTTGGTTTATCTTAATTCCAAATGATTTACCTCATTTACCGTCATTATTTTCCTCCATTTAGTTTGAAACAACATCTTAATTACATATTAAATTCATTTGTATTTAGGTGTGAATTTTGTTTTTCTTTTCTATTCCATTGGTCTATCAGTCTACTGAAATCGTTCCATTTTATTTGTCTATATCTGTAGCCAAATAAGATATTCTAATATCTGGCCTTATGAATTCATTCTCTTATTCTTATATTTCAGAATTCTTTTTGTTTGGTGTTCCATAAAGTCTTCCAAATAAACTTTTAATTCATTTGGTTAAAATATCTCTCTTGTAATTTGATGGAAATCTTATTAAGTGTATAAATTCACTTGGAAAAAAATGACATCTTTAAAACTTTGAGAACCTTCTAGATGAAATTGATAGTCTGTATACATACACTTCTGTTTTTTTGTGGATGGCAAATAGGTCAGAAAGTGGAGTGAGAGCTAGTACTGAAAACAGGATTTGTTGAAATGTTACATGTGAAACTCCAACCATTATATAAAAACGTGGATGTGTAACCGATGTGATTCTGCAATCTGTATTTGGGGTAAAAATGGGAGTTCATAACCCACTTGAATCAAATGTATGAAAGATGATATGTCAAGAGCTTTGTAATGTTTTGAACAAACAAAAAAAAGAATGGGAAAGAAAGAAAGAAAGAAAGGAAGGAAGGAAGAAAGAAAGAAAGAAAGAAAGAAAGAAAGAAAGAAAGAAAGAAAGAAAGAAAGAAAGAAAGAAAGAAAGAAAGAAACTCCAAAACTCCATGGGAAGAACTGCCCAAAGCCAAACACTTCTTCCCAGGGGAAAAAAAAAAAAATAGGAGACTCTTTTCTTCAGAATGTCACAAATCGGGGAAATTGGTGTGGCTGTTTGTATTATAGCAACTTCTTCTTAAAATTTAGAACTGCTTACTTTGCAAATCTTTTCAAAGAGTATCATCTTGAAATCTCTTTTGAGGGGATCCTCTGTTGCAGAATCTTTTCCTTCATTAAATATTTCTCCATGAACATGGTTGATAAATTCTCATTAAATATTTCTCCATGAACATGGTTGATAAATTCTCTCCATCTGGTTACTCAAAATCCTCCTCTCATGTCTTATTCATAAGGAATGATTGATATAAACTGATGTCATTGTCAGCCCTTACTCATTCTAGTGGGGCTTTCTGTGAGGTCTCCTCCAAGACTCATCCCCAACTGATGAGGGTGAAGATATGAGGCAGTTTTTCCCGAGTTTGGCTCTTATGTGCACAATGCCAGACAAAGAAAACCAGAGAACTCCTATACAAAAGATGAAGACCATGGTGGAAGAAGGAGACTGTTGGCCCTGGACTTCAATGACACAGTCACTAAAAATAATATCTATTCCTAGTTTCTGATTTTGTCATTTTTTTGGGAACAGGCTGTCAGACATCTGGATGCACCTCTTCTTACCTGGCAGTATGAGATATTTTTTTTTTTTGCATATGTTCAAATTATGTGAGAATTTCCAAATGAGGGGGAAAGGTCACTGTGAGCCGAGATGACTGCAGGAAGTCACAGGATAAATAGTATGTGAGAGAGGACTTGAAGGACGGATGAGATTCAAATTGATAGAGCAGATAATGGAAGCCATTTCTGACTTGAGTGTGAGCACAGAGATGCAAATATACAAGTTGAAGCCACAAAGAGAAGTGTCCTGGGCAGGATGCAGGTAGATTGGTTTCTGCATAGATCAGATTAATCCTGGTAGATTTGTTTGAGAAGATAGATGGGGACCAGATGATCATGAGTCCTGAACTCCAAGGAAGGGAGTTTGTTTCATGTTCTATAAATCATAACAAGCAGAAATTTCACAGGTTGAAAGATGTATTCCAAAAGAACTAGGGCAATCCTCAAAGAGAAGCCTGTCTTTTTAGTTATAGGGAAGGTGAGTTCAGTGCCCCTGAGAGGCACCCACCTGGAGAGTTGGACCCTGCACATGACGGCATACATAGTCTCCTTCATAGCAATCTTCTGAAGCACTGCCACAAATACAGCCAGACAAAGAAAACGAGAGAACTTCTATACAAAAGATGAAGACCATGGTGAAGGAAGGAGACTGTTGGCCCTGGACTTCAAGAACTTGATCCGTGGCTTGGAGAAGAAGTGGACATGGTAGAAAACATCTCCAAGCATGTTGGAAGGAGCCAGGAGAGGAGCAGATGCAAACAAACACACATTCTCTCCACAGGACCGAGAAGAGGAAGGAACATGGGCTGTGCCAAGGCAGGTGATCCAATGTCACAATATTTCTAAGCCTCCACAGCCAGCTCTGAAGCCAGAAACAATTTCTCAAGGAAATGATACGGCAATTTGGCATCATTTGTCAATCATGCCCATGTTAGCCAGAGGATTTGGCTCATGTTCAGTGTAAATGGAAAACTTGAGAACCCCACACTGCTATGTCAATTCACTTTTATTTAGTTAATTAAGTCAGACCTGAAAACTAAATCACAAAGTAAAAGAAATAGTCACACCTCAGGAGAATAATGTTGATGTTATCTTGTACCAGAAAATTGACCTTGACCTTTAGTAAAACAAGTATTTAGAAAATAAGAAAAGTTATTATCATTTTTCTTTTCATATACATAGGCTTATGTGGAAAACACAGCTAAATGAATAATGTATTTGCTATTCCCAAATATTAACTCATTGGTATATTTTTGGAATATAATATGCATATATACACACACACACATAAATATACATAAACAAAATATAACAATATATAAACATGCATATATTTAAACACATATATTATGTGTGCATTTCTTTTTTTCCACGTTTTTATTGGCACATTATAGTTGTACATATTGATAGGATTTATTGTTACATATTCACACATACACACAATATAACAATATAATTTGGCCAATTGCTCCCCAGCACTCCTCCCTCTCTCTGTATCTCCCACCCCTTTGTCCCTTTCCTCTATTGATCTCCCTTTGACTTTTTAGAGTCCACCTCCAACTTTGTTTTCCTTTTTCCTCACTAGCTTCCACATACGACCCTTTACCTTCTGACTGTGACTGACTTTGCTTAACATGATGGTATCTAGTTCCATCCATTTTCCTGCAAATGCCATAATTTCACTTTTCTTTAAAACTCAATTGTGTATATATACCACATTTTCTTTATCCATTCATCCATTGATGAACACCTAGGCTAGTTCCATAGTTTGGCTATTGTGGATTGTACAGCTGTAAACATGGGTATGCATGTTTCACTGTTGTAAGAGCTGTAGTAAGATGACTTATGTATAAGATTCTGCTGCACATTCTATTTGGTAATCTTAAGCAGGGTAATTTCAAAGATGTAAAGATGTTATCTCTCCTTGGCAAAAATAATAAAAATAAGTTAAGTGTAATTTTTGTAAAGTCCTCCCTACAGAGATAAAAAAAAAAAGCTATGTGTTAAAATACACAGTAGTTGGGGGTGAAAGGAGTGAATGAATGCTGATTCTCTGTTGGGGGCATAGTCTTACATTTCCCCTTGCTAACTGGTAAAGCTTGCAGAATGCCTCTCAAGTGGCTCATGTGGCAATAGCAGCCAGTTGGAAACTACTCCTCTTAAGAACTGAGAAAGAAGAATGAGATGAGCAGACTGAAGCTAATACAGGTACTTACTGTTGGGAGAGGTGGAAGAGAGGCCAACAAACTCGTCATCACTTTCGGATATTTAAAGTACAAGTGAGTCACTTAGAAAAGAACACGAATCCATTCCCATAATTACTTGACTGTTGCAGATTGCTTTTCCAATTGACTAGCTGTACTTTAAGCACACTCACTCATTCATTCAACAAATGGCAGACACGATGTTCTAGGTGCTGTTCTGGGTACTGGTGCCATTGCAACAGAGTGGGAATCTTCCACCTTCTTTGAGTTTTTCTTCTAGCCAGAGAAGGCAAAGAATAAATAAGCATGTGGTATGTCTGATGAGAAAAAGAATAAGGGAACAAATTAAGTGGGGAAGGGGACCCAGGGTACCAGTAATAAGGGAGGTTCTGAATACTGGGAATTGATAAAGACCTCATGGCAAATGTGAACTTAAGCAAAGACCACAAGGGGTCAAAGGAGTGAGCTTTGTGGCTAACTGGCAAATGATGTTGCAAGAAGGGTACGGCATGTGCAAAGGGCTTGAGGCAGAGCAGGTCTGGAGTGATCGAGGAAGAGAAAGGTAGCTTCTGTGTTGGAACTAGAGAGAGGAAGGACAGAAGCAGATACATGAGGCCAAGTTGAGAGCAGGGGAGCCAGTCTGGGTCAGGTCTCATCAGCTACTGAGCCATTTGGGAAAGCGCTGACAGATGTTCAACACAGGAGTGCTCTGAGCTGAATTCAGGTCACTTAGAGCTGTGTATAGACTAATGTGCAGGTAAATGGAGAAGCAGGGATCCTGTGGGAAGTCACAGTTGGAAGTAGCAGTTGTAATCAGGAAGAAGAGACCCTGGGGAAGATGAAACTCCAGGAGGAAAGCAGGAACCCTGGGTCATCTTTGCTTCCAACCTAGAAATTCTTCACCACCAACCTGGGGAAGGGACCCAGAGTTCTTGACAGCCACGTGCAACATGGGCCCTCAGTAAGGCTTATGGGTGAATGGAGGAGGGAAAAGAGAACAAGGAGAACCCTAATGATGGAGGGCACTGGTGAGGGCAGCATTGGCGGGAGCTAGAGGGAGACAGGCAGCAAACACCAGGGGGAGGCCCTGTGCAGGAGGGAAGGCCGCCTGCAGAGCTGGCATCCCAGGGCAGAGGGGGGCCCTTGACCCCTTGGGGTCCAGCTGCCTGTTCTGATCATCTTCCCCAAGCATGTGCTTCATTCTGGCATCCGGACCCTGGGGACAGTGTGTTGGATGCTTATTAAGGTTACTTCTATTTAATTCAGCTTTAGAGCTGCAAAGAGAGACACGGTCCAATCAATCGGTTGAGCTCTAGTTTTCATCCCAGGTGCCCAGGCCTCTACCTAGGCAAGGGTGCTTTTCCAGATGTTTTCTCTTGCGAAGTCTTGCTTTACCCCTCCCACTCTCCCCGCACTTTACCAATATCTACATAGGTCCTTACGTGTAACCTCCAAGGTTTGCCATCTGCTGAACAGCAGCAAGTAGAGATGAGAAAGGAGAGAGGACAAACATCAGCTGGGCACACTGCGGTTGGAAAACAGGCAGCTGTGATTCTATTCTAAATTGACTACAGATTGATTACACAATCCAAGTCACCTTCCTGTACGATGGAAAAATAATGTCTTCTCCAAATGTAATACAGGCCTCACAAATACCCAGAGAATAGTCCTTGCTTTTCTGTTAGGAAAGTTTGTTCTTTACACTCTCGGCTACTCATCTCCAGGGGCTTCTGGTGGGCTGATAGACTGTCCAAGAAGCAATGATAGATCCCAAAACACTTACCACCAGAACACAACTATGGTCAAATTATTTACTTACTGGTTAAGATTGTAACTTCCAGTTTGCACCTGACTGTTGGTCTGGATATTATTACTTTTTTTTTTTTTTTGCACAAGGTTTGAACCCAGGAGCACTTAACCATAGAACCACATCCCCAGCTTGCAATCCTTCTGCCTTAGCCTCACAAGTCACTGAGATTTCAGGCATGTGCCACCATGCCCGGATAATTACTATTTTTATATATTATTAAATAGACCTGTATTCGTTTGCTAAGGCTGCCATAACAAAATTTCATACACTGAGTGGCTTAAACAACAGAAATTTATTTTCTCACAGCTCTAGAGCCTCTTAAGCCCAAGATCAAGGTGTTGGCAGGATTGATGTCTTTTACAGTCTCTCCTCTTGGCTTGGATGTGACCACATCCTCGTGTATTCTCACTTGGTCTTTACTTTGTATGTGTGCATGTCTGTCTAATCTCTTCTTATAAGGACACCTGTCGTATTGGATTAGGGCACACCCTAAAGAACTCATTTTAACTTAAACTTTTAAAGACCTTATCTCTAAATATGATTATATTCTGAGGTCCTGCAGGTTAGAATTTTAAAATATAAATTTTGGAGGAACATAATTCAGTCCATAATAAGATCTAATCATTATTTGCAAGTGTTTACTGAGAACTTAGTGTGTTGGCCAGTTAATTTAATTGGCCAGGGCACAGTCAAGATCATATTGACATTAATGAGCCAGTTGGCTTAGACTCCATGCATAATCCTGCTCAAGGACAGACAAAAAATTGTGGGAGATGGGATTAGTGTTTTCTCATTTGAGAGAAAGCAACCCCAAGAATATGCAGCAGGTGCACCAGAAAATTATCTTCAGTAATGAAGAAAGACACCCTCTAGCTGGAAGAATTCTGTTGGACAGAGTATGATAACCCAGCACTATGGTGTCCACAGACTCAGGCCTTTCTTCCTGGGCCATTGTTTGGGGCACACACCACTGGCGTTGGGCTCATAATAGACTTGGGTAATATAGAGTTAGGGGTCTTTAAGTGAAGGGGACATTTAAATATTTTGTTGATGTTAAGTGATGAGTCAGTGCTCAAAATAAATCAGTCATGGCCATGTGACTAGCAGCTGCAAATCAGGCGATATGGGATTGTTGGGGGGTGGATGTCCAACAGTGGGAGGTATGAAGAAAGGGTACCTTGAGTTACTCAGAGATGGATGAAGAACTCATAACCTAGGAGCAGAAGCAAATGAACACACAAACAACATTGGACATAGTCAGGACCTTTATTTTTATACATGCTCAACTTTTCATACATTTATAACAAGTGTGATTTTATAATCCCAACAAACTTGTTGAGTAAGTAGGACAGGAATTTATTATTAATCCTAAAAGTTAAATAAGGCAGTAAGTCTCAAAGCAATCAAATAACTGACTAAGGCCACACACAAAATGAAATATAAAACTATTTCCTGACTCCCTCTCCTGACCTTATTCACCTGTCCACATTGAGTCTAGTTGTAGCATTTGTCAGCAAAGATTTGAAAAGAGTTCATCTAGTCCTTTTAGATTGTGAGAGAAGGCTGTATTTTTGCTACTCTCATGTCAAGTGATGTGTTGCAGGATGCAAACCAAAGTCAACTCATCCCTGAATATGACATATGCTTTGGTCATGGCAAAGCAAAAGGAAGCCTTCTTCCCTTCCTTCCTTAACTACTTCCTGAATGCTACTCAGGCCATTCTCCAGGCTAAGGAGTCCTTCTTCATTCCTTAGACGCAAACCATAGATACACAGGCATTTCCAAACTAATTCCAAAAATAGAGCCCTAAGGCTACTGACTCTAAGAATCCCTTTGTGACCCAGCGTCCATCTTGGTGCTCCGTAGCTGCTCTGCACTCCCACAGCATCTACAGCTTTGACTGGCAATTTCCCCTTGTCCTTTCTGGGTTCCCTACTCTACTGCACTTCTCATAGGCAGGGGCCAGTCCCTCTAACCCACCCACTTATCCCCAGGGTGATTGCAGTCATCAAGAATATATGCTTGAAATAACAGAAAGGGAAAACAAGAGTGGGATTTTATAAGATCTTCTCTCCTGCCTGCCCAAGGTTGCACTCCAGTTCAAGGTTTTCAGAAGAAAGGAGTGAGGGAGATGGATGGTTTTTTGCTGAAGATAGTCCCTGGTAGTTCTAGTCTGATAATGATTCCCAACTAACCTGGATCAAAAGGTTGGGTAGTGAGAGGCAAACAAGGACCACCCCTAAGTATCACTTATTTGAAAGGAGGTGGAGACAAGAAGGAGCCTTTCCCTGACCTTGGAGGATAAGTGATGAGAAGAATGAAATGGAATTCCGGTACCACTGTGGTAACAGCTATTGATCCTGATGAAGGCTAAAAGGGCTGGGTCAAGTCTGCCATGGCTCATCTTGGCAGCTGCACACGGATGTGGCCTGCACAATTCAGAATTTGAGTTTTGAATCTGAACCATTATAAAATGACGGAGTGAGCCAAATCTAAACCTACAAGATGCAAATTCTAAGAAATTTTAAAAATGTGATGACCTTTATTCAAACCCCCAGGCAAATAGCATTTAAAGGGGACACTGATATGCATGGTGACTGCTGCCATTTCCTAACTCTAAAATAGAAACGGTTCCAGCCCATCTCACACATGAATATTATGTAGAACAAGCCATAAAATATGATGGCAAAGCACTTTGCACACATAAAATCCTACATGACTGATACTTGCTACTACTTCCCATCATTTAATGTCTAAAAATAAATGTATGCCATTTATAACAATTTTATGGGACTTTGGAGGCTACTGGCTCTTAGAAAACATGGAAGAAGAAACCGGGGCTACTGGAAGTCATAGATTGTCTTGTAGGTGAAACTTCCTTGCTACAATAAATGTGAGTCTTTTTCATTGAAAAGAGAAACTTTGTTTGCATGTCTGAAAGGTTCTGAAGAAAAATATTATGGTTTGAATCTTAAGTATCCTCCAAAGGCTTATGTGCTAAAGACTTTGTTCCCAACTTGTGGAGCTAATGGGAGGTAGTGAGATCTTTAGGAAAGGCACTTAGGTCATTGGGGTGTGGCTTTTTTTGTTTTTGTTTTTTTGAGACCAGGGATTGAATCCAGAAGCACTCGACCACTGAGCCACATCCCCAGCCCTCTTTTGTATTTTATTTAGAGACAGGGTCTCACTGAGTTGCTTGGGGCCTCCCTAAGTTGCTGAGGCTGGTTTGAACTTGCAATCCTCCTGTCTCAGCCTCTGGAGCCGCTGGGATTACAGGTGTGCACCACTGCACCTGTCTGGGGGTGTGGTCTTGAGTGGGATATTGGGACCCCAGCTCCTACCTCTGTCTTGGTGCTTCCTGGCTATCAGGAAATGAACAGCTTTGCTCCATCACATGTTCCCTGCCATGATGTACTTCTTCACCATAAACCCAAAAGCAATGGAGCCAACAAATCCTGGACTGAAACCTCAAAACCCATGAACCAAATAACTCTTTTCTCCTTTTAAGTTGTTTATCTCAGGGTTTTTGTTGCAGTGACAGAAATCTGAATAACATGTGATAAAATATATAGATGTTTTTTTTTACTCTTTTTTCCCCAGACTCTATCATATAATAAATAGGTGGTTAATATGTGCCCATTGAATAAATTATTCATTGCATGGGGTTCAAAATGAAGGCTACAAGCTTCCAGGTATTGTGGGAGTTATCAAACATCATCCTTAACTCTGACACATTGCTTTATGACTCTACTAAAGTCATTGGCATTGTTAGGGAAATAGTCCAAGTTATTTCAATACTGTGAATTTCTCTAAAGGTTAAGACTGACAGGTTTGAATCTTTTCCCCTCATGCACCATAAGAACTGTTCTTATTTTGTATTCATGATTCAATTAGCCATTTTCTTTGAAAATGTCAGTACTATTTCACAGGCCAGATTAGGATCCTCTTCACCCCTCCCCCCAAACAAAAAGTATGAAAAGCAATGGTTTTCATACTCTGGGCATCAAATCCTTCATCTCTAAAGAGTAGGAGCTAGTTCAAATGACTCCTTCCAACTTAATACTCCACAATTCTATTAGGACATCTTGTTCTAGTGCCTGCCAATGGAACAGATTCTTTTCAAGAAGAAAATGGAATTGGGAAGTAGCTGCTGAGCAGCCTCAGCTATTGAATACTGCTCTTGACAATGCAATTCACCCTGTGCTCCTTCCTGAATCATAGTCGCCAATATTCTGCATATCCCTGACAGCTGGGGCACCATTTGCTGAGTTCAGGCAATATACACATTTTGCAACCACTCTGTCTCACCCACACAGGAAACCATTTACCTTCTGCTGACCTAGCAACCAAATCATAAGCTCAGTAGAGAAACTGGAGGTGGTCTGGAAGTAAAGAGGAGGAGGAAACAAGAGGGCTCTATGTGGGGTCATCATCCAGATTTATTTATGGCCCCTAAATTAGACCCCTTTAGGCTGATACCTGAAAAAAGAAGAATGATAGTTAGCAGTACAGTGATTTTTTAAAAATCCTTATAATTATTGCATGTTTCCAAAAATTAACTTGTAATTGTTTGACAAGGATCCGAAGACTGTTCAGTAAATGCTATGTTGTTATTAACTAGAATCCTATGGGGAGGAGCAGAATGTGGAAGACCCACATGCTTTTCCCTGGGATTATAATCAAGAGCTAGGAATAGCTCTTCATTTTGAGTTTAAAATTAAAAAAAAAGAAGAAGACAAGATTGACAACATGAAATAGTAATATTGAGCATCAGCCAACAGGTTCATAAAAATTAAGTACTTCTACTGCCTTCTGCCTTTCCTGTGTGGCTTCTTTTTTGGAATCAAATCAGCTCTCCTTGTCATTATCTCATCAGTTTGGTCAGTGGTAATCATAGACACTTAGAAATGGTGCTGATGTGCTCTCTAGCAGCAACCATCAATCTGTCTTTCTTCCTTAATGTCTGCTGAAATACATGTTTGCTCCCACAAAAGGCTTAGATTTGTAGCGCAAGGGCATTGGGATTGTGTGCATCTGGCCTAAATTTGGTACGATGGTGACGTTTTAATGAGATTTGCTCCTTGTAAATCTTAATTTTTAGAACTAAAAACCTGCTTCATTTAATCTTTACTGGCACTATCCTTGGAAATACAGTACATGGATTTTGAAGAAGCATTCAAGGAATGCAGCTTTTTGATGTGTTTGGTTTATTGGAAACAACATGGAGGAAAAAAATAGTTTGTTGAAAGAGTTGTAATAATGATTAGACCAGCAGGAAGGTGTGGAGGGAGGAGGAAGGTGAAAGAATCATTAGGTTTCCCCTCTTTATTACTGCTCATCTCATCTATACAGAGCTGGAGGCATTGTGATGGCTTGGCTTGGCTCCATGGATGCACTGATATATGCTCTCCTCCATTGCTGGATCATTTAAAAGCCTTGAGTTGATTAAAGTCCACAGGTAAGTTTGGTGTATCAGTGCGCTAACTTTACAAGGTGCATCCATTGACAGGGGCTTCATGTGAGCCAGAGACTCCAGCATGACCGTCTTCCTGTGAGACCTGACTGGCCACAGGCTTTTCCAGCTGGATATGTTCAAGCTCCTTCCCTGCTTTCCTCTCCAATCCATGAAAGCCCAGCTGGAGAGCACACACGAACCCCACAATGGTAAGACCTGGCAGCATTTGCTGCCCTGAGCACCTAGGATATGCCTGTTAGGTTGGAGTCTCCCTGTTTGATTGGGTTTCTCCTTCAACTCCTGTTTTATTTTCCATTTCCCCACTGGTTTAAATCCCTGTTTTAAACCCTGAATGATTAAGAGAGGTCCTGACCACCATCATGGCTCTTCTCTGCCTGCCCCACCTTTCCAGGGGGCTTACAGACCCTGAGGTGACAGAGACTCAGGGCATTTATCTCCACTTAGATACTATTGTCACTTTGTCATGGGCCTTTAATGACCAAGAAAGCCAGGTAGACAGGGTCATTCTTAATGTAAATACAAAGAAAAGGACATTGTCCTGTTTGAAATGCCTTGTCACACAGGCAAGGTCCTTAGAAAAGCATATAAATGCAAGTACAGGGTATATCGTGGGGATCCATGGTATCTGCTAAATTTTTTTCTTCATTTTTCAGTAGATGATAACTGAAACTTATGAATAAGGAAAAAGCTCAGAGGTTTCTGAGAGGACATTTTGGTGCTTCAGACATGGTCTCTACACTGTGGTTGTGGGGTGGTATCCAGTGGAAGATAAAAGACTGTGCTCAGCAGACAAAGATGGAGCAGCAGTCCCTGAAAACACCTATGTGAGCCCATGCCATTGCCCCTTTCTCCCTTGCCTGCCTTGGCTCAGCTTCCCAGGACAGGGCTTGCAATACTGACTACTGGACCTCTCACCAGCTCTCACCCTGGCTGAGAGCATGCAGTCCCTTACCAGACTCCCCATAAGCTCCAGGTCCTCTGGCCACCCACAATTCTGATCAGCTGGTTACAAATCTCTGTGGGAGATTCTCCCACTACCCCCTCAGGTGAGATAACTCACTCTAATATACCACAGAATTCAAGGAAGTACTATTGTATTTCCATTACAATTGCATTGTAAAAGACACAAGCCAAAAAAGTCAAATGAAGAGACTCAGAGGATGAAGTTTAGATAGGTCCAAAATGCAAAGCTTTCTGTCTTTAGAGCATATCACCCTCTCAGAACATCAGTGTCTGACTACCAATCAGGAACAATCTAGAATGTCCCCTAAAGGATCATGCATCAAAGGCTTGGTCCTCAGCCTATGGCACTAGAATATGGTGTATCCTTTAAGAGGTGGGGCCAAATGGGAGGTTTTAGGTCATTTTAGCCAATCCCCATTGAAGGGGATTATGGGACCCTTGCTCTCTCTCCGTAACTTCCCTACCATGCAGTGAGCAGCTTTGTTCTACTACATGCTCTTTGCCAGGATGTACTCCCTCACCACAGAGCCCAAAGCACTGGAGCCATCTGACTATTGGAGCCAAACCTTCAAAAGCGTGAGCTTAAATAAACTTCATCTCTTTAGAAGTTGATTATCTCACTTTTTTGTTATAGAATGGAAAGTTAACTCACACATAAGCTTTGGTGTCCAGAGTTTTTATCGGGGTTATAATGTAGGCATGATTGATTGACTCATTGGCTACATGATTGATCTCAAGCTATAGCCTCCCTATCTTCCCCAACCTTCTGATCACATGGTTTGTCTTTCTGACAAGACCAGCTCCCACCCTGAAACTGTCTAGGAGATAGTCACATCTTTAGCATAGGTGTGGTTCCAGGGAACTCCCCACTGCCTGACCCATAAGTATCAAAGACTCTTCTATCACTCAGGAAATACCAAGGGTTTAGAGGCTACTTCCCAGGAACCAGGAAAATTCTATATTGTAAAATACCTGGCTTTTCCCTCTCACTAAAAAGCAGGCCATCTTGGGAAGCAATACCTCAGCATCAACCATCTACCCTCATCCCTAATTATTTACAAGTGGGTGTCCTTTCATAAAACCTGAATTAATTTAAAACAGAGGCAAAATCACATTTGCTTTGCAAATCTGCTTTATCAGGTATTTTTTTTTTAGCTCAAACTCCCCTAGGCATTTAAAATCTAAGAATAGCTCTACTTTATGCTAGCCATTCCTATACATGGAGCTCATAGGCTCCCGAGGCAGCCAGCCCAGGTCCAGTCTCAGCCCAGCTGCTTCTTAGCAGCCGGATGACTATGCAGGACTGTCCTAGGGTAAATGACCCTAGGCAAATATTTTTACAGGGCTTCATCTTTTTGTAAAAATTTGAATCATCTTAACATTATGGTGTCGACATTATCCTAGGGTCTCATGCAATTCCTTGTTGGCCAGCAGGACAGGTTAGTGGATACCCTCTTGAACTGGGCTTGACTGAGGGCTCTGGGACAACCCCATAGGTGCAGCTTTTCAAGTTCCTTAAGCAGTTGGTCACCCCTAACAAGTGGGGTAAAAAAAGCATTGGAGAGAAATGAGGGCCAAAGCCCCCAAAGGTCCCCTTGCCTCTGAGTTATGGGAGAATTTAAGGTATAAAGCAGGCAGCCCTCCAAGTCCCTTGAGTTTGCTATGTTCTAAGGGCGTGATAGGATACTGGACAGAGGACTTACTTAATATCTGTTTCTTCATCTGTAAAATAAGGATTCTAATAGCATGGACCCCTCAGTCAATGGAAGGAAAAAAATGATTTAATATATGAAAGCACTTGGAAGTAAGTTTGGCATGTTTTTTATGTATTAACTGTTGTATTTATTCTGTTTTTTTTTCTTTAATGTTAACCTTCCATTAATCCATACAACTCTATAAATCACTGGCTATTTTAATTCACATTTTACTAATGTGGATTAGTAAATTTATTTATGATAAAGCTTTGGTGGTTGGAAACATTGTTTTCCTGTCTCCACCTATGTCTTTGTTGTTATTAATAACAACAAAGAAGACAATGCTTATACCAGGAAGGGATGGGAGGAGAAACTTCCTTCTCCCTCAGTCCTCACTGAGTTCTAGAGCTGAGCACTCTGGGTTTGAAGCCTAGAATCTCAGCTTCCGTCTCTCCAGTTAAGAGTGCCATGTGACCTTGAACAAGTCACTTCGTCACTCTGGTCATTGATTCTCATCTATGTCAAAATTAAAATAGGGTTTCAAGAATTAAAATAATTTATTTAAGGTTACACTTATATCTGATAAGACTCTGAGTTAAAGTGTGAGTCCACTTCGGCCTGCCCATTTTATTCTATGCTCCCTTACCTTCCATTTATTCAAAGTCAAATTTCTGACATCTTAAAAATAACAGTTAATGAACAGAAAGGTACATTTTCGTGGCTTGAGCAATGCAGAGACATTTTTTTTTTCCTGGAGTATAATGTTCAGATAGATACATACTCCATCTTCTAGAGAACTTCTAGAAGTAGAGACCATGTAGCAGAATGGATCCTGTAATGACAGCTCATTAGTAAATATATAAATAACCCGTGAAGGACACTGGAATTAATCTTCACCCCAGTACCCAGTGCTACAACCTGCCTTCGTTATGGATTCATCGTTTCAGTCAACACTCTCTGCAAGCTCCACCTAGCACTGGAATCTCTTCTTTGCTCCCAGAATCCCATGAGGAATATTCAAACCTATTATTCTTCAATCTCGGTTTTGGGCACACTGGGATTTGGGAAGGAATCATTGAACTTCATGCTGATACAGAGTTGAAAAAGAAATAGATCATTCCAGAAATCGCCTGAAGGCAGGAGAAAAGGCACATTAAAGTATAAAATGGAAAACCAGCTGGAATTTAGAGGAATACCTAAATGTGAGACAGTCAAGTAAGGTGGGAAAAAACAATGGAGCTTGGGGCCTTGGGCAGAGCTAAGAATATAAATGGCAGGTACAAATTCTATACCTCACACCTAGAGATTCAGAGCAGGAAGACTAAGAAGAATGGCGGGGAAATAAAGTCATACCCACTGCAACCAGAAGCAAGTTACTGAATCAGATGCTTTCTCTCTGGAACCATTCTGTACCAATGTCAGGGAAGTTGCGAGGGAGTTCAGAAATTTAGAAGCCAAGGAAATGTGCTCCTAGAAAATTAATGTTCTCTATCTGTGGGACCAGAAGCACCTTGGTTATGATTCAGAAATAGGTAGGAAGAGATCAGAAAGACTTTTTGTGTGTGTGTGACTTTGTGGGAGTTTTGCAGAGCAAAATAGTTTCCCATGATTCCACAAGATGGAATGATTTCTGGAAATTGAATGTGATAATGAACACAAAAAAATCTACTTATTCAAGCTTTCAGATGTTTGAGCTTAGATTAGTGGAGATTTCTGTCAGGTCAGGATAACTATAATTTGGTATTTTTTATTTTTGATTCAAACACAGCCATAAAGACCTTTTCAAAGAGGTAGGAAATGAGGCTGGTAAGAACAACCATTGGGAAATATCAGGACACTGGGATTGGGGTAAATGAAATAGAATGGAGCCAGGAGGTAATTCCAGAAAGCGAAGGTCCTCTGATTTCCTTTTCCAGGTATGGGGAGTGTTTCAGCAGACCAGAGGCTCTGCACCTCCTATTTCCTGGGGAGTTGGTCAAGGTCATATTGACTGATGGAAGGTGAAACAGAGACTGATCACTAAAACTCCTTGTCAGTGAGCAGCTGGAAGTTTCCCATGACTGCCTTTGTTCAAAATTGGATGATAGCTATGACAGAGTGGCACTCTTCAGGGTTCTTTGTCCTTACTCTTTCAGCTGCTAGTGGGACCCACTTCTACCCCAGGACAGTGGGTCCCCCATTGTACAATGGCTTCTATTCATGGAGTTGACTGAGAGGAGCGATTTATTCATGATCAAGTTTTGGTGGTTGGAAACATTGCTTTCCTATCTCCACGTATGTCTTTGTTGTTATTAAAAATAATAGACAACGAAGACAATGTTTATGCCAGGAAGGGATGGGAGGGGGAGCTTCCTTCTCCCTTCTGTCCTCACTGAGTTCTAGAACTGAGAGCACTCTAGATTTGAAGCCTGGAATCTCAGCTTCTTGTCTCTCCAGTTAGGGTGCCATGTGACCTTGAGCAAGTCACTTCGTCACTCTGGTCATTGATTCTCATCTAAAATGAAGAGAATGGGATGATCAAAAAAAAAAAAAAAAAGATCCCCTTATAAATCCTCTATATTCTGAGTTACCTGTGAGTATGTGCTATTGTCATGCTGGGTGTGACTCCACAGAACAGGCCAGCTGTGGTCAATTCCTTAGAAATTCTCATCTTCAAATGAGAGAACCTGGGCAGGACTGTTAGGAATGGGGCGAAGAAGTTGATGAGAATCATTACAGAGTCTGTCACTCTGGCCTGAGTGCATGGGATCAAAAGAGGAAGCAAAGGTTGTAGACATCATGGACATCGATATGAGCAAAGTTTTTGCCCTCTGTCATAGAGATGGAGGGAACAAGGAAGAAGAGTTATGCTCCTTAGGAGGTGGCTCTGCTCCACATGGACCCAGGAGAATATCTGGTAGTCTATTATACTTTTGAAGGCTAAAGATAAAAGGTTATGTAAATGAATTTCAGAAATTTTCTCTAGAAACCCACCCTTCTCTCCAGCTCTATGGAAATCATTTTTTTTTTTTTGCTGTTCTAGTGAGCACAGGTTCCTTACCAGGAATCATTCTGTTCGTGAAATGGGACTTTCCAGGTCTCTGGTAGGGTGATCTAAAGTCTCACAGCTGCTGTTTGCATTGTAGGTGGGGAGGGGTGAGCTGAAATGGAATTGTTTATGCTTCTTTTGTCTTGCTCTCAAATGACAGTTACCTTCAACAGAACTTAAGAGGTCAAGTGCTTCCAGTTTAACAAAAGTGAACTCAGCTGTTATTCAGACAGAGGTGAAGAACAGGGGAACCTTGAGCTATGGAGGGGGGGAGCACAAAGGTCAGTTTACTGGTGCCCAGGAAACCATCTTTCTTCCTTCACTGTGTTCAAAGCACTTACTTTCACTCGTTGATTAGTCACAAGTAAGTGAATGAACCCACAGCAGTGCCTGCTAGGGATCAGGCTCGGCAGGGCAAGTTCAGTAATGGTGCCTGTCTTTCCCACTTGGAAAAGGGTCGGCCTCAGACCAGTGAGGGATGCCTCTCCAGGCATCCATGAGTAGACTCAGGCAGAACCCAGTGAGAGGAGAGTGCTGAGCTCAGCCTGGCAGAGTGGACTTATTTTTTAACTCTGTCTTTCACCCCCTGACTTGTCATCTCATTTATCTGCTAACTTATTTCTGCTTTTGGTAAAGTCCTCCAGTGTGTGTGTGTGCTCCTCCTCGGAGGACTTTTTTTTTCCCCCCAATGCACAGCCAATGAGCTGTGAAGCACTTTCAGGACTCAAAATAGAAAGTCTTTGAGAGCACGTGGCTACCCCAGGGATCATTCGGACTTGCTTGCTCAGATGCTAGGAGAGTAGGGCAAGGAAGACTGGTTGCCTCTGAAGGGTGGGCCTCCAGAGGGGATATGATTTCTCAGTCTCCATCCTCATGGTTCATTTCAAATCATTTTGAATCATTTCAAATCTATGCCAATTGTGGCATTCTCAAGCTATCCTGACCTGATATGAGAAAAAAGTTGATTGCTTTCTAAGATAAATGAGCTATAACACGATAATTTTAGGATTTCTGAGGGTGAGAGCTGCACTTGGGTATTAGCAACAGCAAACCAAGCTATTAAGGGGGAAAGAAGGGGAAAGCTTTAAACAAGCAGAAGCCTTTCGCCTGCTCTGCTAATCCACCTTGAGATTTGATGACTCATATTGGGTTGCCTGGGTAACCATGACATAAGGAAAGGGTGTGTGTGTGTGTGTGTGTGTGTGTGTGTGTGTGTGTGTGTTGGTGGGAAATCCTTTTCACACCTGGCTCCTGAGCCCTATCCTGGGAGTGCTGAGAGCTGACCCTGAATGTGCAGCCAGTGCCTTTGGCACCTGGCAGTGGCATGGTCTGACCCTAGGCTGCTTGTCATTGATTATTTTCTCTGGGTGACCAATTTTGATGGAGAAGACATCTCTTAAGTTTGCCCAATGGCACTCAAAGTGTGATCAGAGGTTCTGTTAGCTCTTTTCCATCCCCTCCCAGCTCTCCTTATGGGGACTGTGGTTTGTTCCCATCAAATGAGAGCGACTGCAGCCCCAGGGTGGTTTTGGTTCTTGGGAAATCTAGTGGGTTATCCCAGGCCTGGTTCTGTGTCCTTACAGCCAGGTGGCCACATGTAGTCAAGACTAGCATGGCTGCCCATCTCACCATAGCATCACCCACAGGGGAAGGGTAGGGGACTATAGATTCCTAGCCTACCTTTTCTGAGTCCAAAGAGCAACTCCTCTAGTCTCTGGTTTGCTCTGGAGGGCCAACTGTGGAGAAACAGCTACAACATCTTGTTCAGATTTGGTTGAAAGGGAATTTGCAGTAAGGGTCAAACATTCAGGTGAAATTACATTGTAGCAAATCCTTTGCATAGAAATGCCTCCACCCAGCTCTTTGCCTCCTGGGAAGACCTCTGGATTCAGTGAATCCTCTGCAATTACTGATCTTATGTAGTGACCATTTCATGTGGTCCTAGTCCAGGAACCATTAACAGTACCATAAAAATCTCAGGAAAATGACATTTGTCATAATAAGTGATGACAATAATAAGAATAAGTGATGTTATACAACACAACAGAGAACAGTCCACAAATTGACCAAATACAAGCGGTATGACCTTAGGCAAGTCACTTTGACTCCGTGCCCTCAGTTTATTTATTACTAATGACGAGGCTAGTAACACCTTTTAGGGCACAGTGAGATTCAGGGAGAGAGTGTGGGAAGGTGTTTTGGGACCTGGAAATCACATTCATGTAGAGGGCTGTTACCATTAATTTAGATGGGATTTGAATCCAAGCCAGTACAAGTACATCAAAATGTTTGACCCAGACATTGTCTTGTTAGGATATTTACAATGTTTTTCACTAACACTATCACAGCAAAATTTGAAAATATTTTCCAGTTTTCTTGAGATATGATTGGTAAATAAAAATATAAGATATAAAACCTGATAATTTTTATACACACACACACACACACACGTACAATTTGTGAAATGAGTCCCACAATGAAGCTAATTAACATACCCCCAGCACCTCACATAGTTATCTTTTTTTTTTGGAAAAATGGTTTGTTTTTGTTTTTGTTTTGTTTTTTTCTTTTTGGTGGGAGGAACTCAATTATACGGTATATTATTATTAATTTCAGTCACCATGTTGTACTTTAGCTATCCAGAACTTATGCATCATATAACTTCAAGCTTGTAACTTTTGGCCAACAGCCCTCCATTAACCTATTTAAAATTTAGAATTCTAAGTAAGAATCCCACATATTATACTTAAGATACGTATAATTTTTTTTTTAGTCTTTTGCTGTCATGCACCCAGAATACTCAAGGGATAAGAATGGAGGAGACGAGTGACACACTCCTGACCCCTTCTGTGGTGTTACTGCTAAGGCAGCAGTGTGGCACCCCAAAGAACAGGAACTTGGAAATCAGACACACCTGGATTCCTGCTGAGCTCTCTGCTTCCTTGTCCCTGACATTAGGCATAGTAAATGCCCCAAAATGTTAGTTATTAATAATTCCTATCATTAGTTTGTTTCCTCATCATTTAATGTATCTTTAATATCAAGTACTTCTAAAAAATCTTCTTAGTTCTGGGTTCATTTTGCTGGAGGTTGAAAATACTAGAATTCACACATATACACACTTACAGATGGAGAACAGTTTGAGAAATGTGTCATTAGGTGATTTTATCATTGTGTAAACATTATAGAGTGTATTCATACAAACTAAGGGGGCTACAACAATACTAGGCAATATAATCCATGAATCCGTTGTCGTATATATGTGTTCAGTCATTGGCCAAAATGTCATTATGGGGCTCATGACTGTATTACCATCTCTATTTATGACTTTAAATTGCAGTAGTTAGAACACATGTCATCACGTGAAATCACCTGGCACAGTGCCTGTGCTCTAGTGAGTGTTCTGGAAACCTATCAGTTTGGATGAGGATATGTAAAAATGTGCAATGCCAGACTTAGGCATTTGAATTAACTTTGATAAGCAACATGGAGCCATCGATGGTTACTGAGGAGGAGAGTGTGTGATCGTATCTGAGCTTTAGGAAGGCAACTCTGAGGACAGGATACAGAGTGAGTTGTGTGGGAGGATGTCTGGATGCAGAAAAATTATGGCTCTGCTGCCAAAGATAGAGTTGTAGCAGAAAGACTATAGAGAATGGATTATGCGGAGAAGCAAAATAAATGTAGGACCCACCAGAAGCATTTGGAGCTGGCAAGATGGAAGTAGAGGAAGAAGTCAAGATGAGCAGAAGGTTTGTAGGTCATTCTGCCAACAAGGTAATGCAGAGTGGAAATGGACAGCTGAGGAAGGACTGTTGGGAGGGAAGGTGACATGTCACATCCACTTGGACTGTTGGGTTGGGACAGGTGGACAAATATGGAAATGCATATTTTCTTAATTTTTAATATTTATTTTTTAGTTCTCGGCAGACACAACATCTTTGTTGGTATGTGGTGCTGAGGATCGAACCCGGGCCGCACGCGTGCCAGGCGAGCGCGCTACCGCCTGAGCCACATCCCCAGCCCAGAAATGCATATTTAGAGTTAGCGGGAGGTGCTCCAGGGAAGGAGTGGCCAGAGAGTGAAGCGGGGAGGTGGGGCATCATGGCTGTGAAAAGGAGTGGACATTAGATAGGATGAGGGCCTGCCAGTCAGGGAGGAGGACTCTGACCTACAGCAAGAGTCAGGGGAGGCTCCAGAGAGAGAAGACTGGATTTATAATGGGGGCAGGGGTCTTGGAACTTGGAGATGCCCTCTTTAAAGGAAACCAAGGATGGGCAATCAGGAGAGGGAAGCAAGTCCGTTGCCCAAATAGCACTAAATGTGTAATGATGTAGGCACCAGCGGCTTTGGAGCAGGTCTGAGTCTTGCCAAAGAGCACACCCTCCTTTCTAAAAGCCACTAGTAAAGGTGACGATTTGATAAGAGGCCCAGCCCAGTGTGATCTGGGACAAATTTCCTTTTTAATTTCAGTTCTTTCTTTCTAAAAGGGAGTAATGGGTCCAGATAATCTCCAAGATGTCTTATTAGATGAGGAGGAGTTTATCATTAGTTTTCCTTCTCATTTTGGAAACAATTGAGCTAATACATACATTATACATATATAATATATGGTATATAATATAATTACCAGATTCTATAGACACACATTCACAAAACCCCACTAAGTTGCTCAATTGGTTTTCCTTTCTGGTTTCCTACCATACCCTAAATCTATGTCTGATTTTCCTAAGTCTTCATAATGCTTTGTTTTAAAATCTATAAGACAGAGGAGGGAGGGAAAGAAGAATAAAAATGTGGCTAGGCGTGATAGATCTTGCTATAATCCCAGAGGCCCAGGAGGCTGAGGCAAGAGGATCACGAGTTCAAAGCCAGCCTCAGCCAGTCTCTTTCCTGGCCTGCCAGTGATTTGCTTTGGAGGAAAGATGAAGGGCAGAGAATAATTTGCTCTCATATTACAATAGTTTTGTGGGGGTAAGTAGTTCATTTTCCATATTTTACAATGGATAAAACAAACCAGAGAGGTTAACTAATCTTCCTCAACTCACACAGGTAATTAAACATTTACTGAGTAACTCTGATGCTTGACTTCAGAGAGACAAAGATGATCAAAACATTAACTAGCTGTGTGATCTTCAGTAAATGAGTTGATCTTTTTTGGCTTCAGCTTTGTCTCATATAAAAGAGGGTGTATGGGGGACACCATTCTAGAATTTTTCTTGTCATTATTTTACATGTCAGGATTTTGTGTCCAGGTCTCTGAATCTCCCTGTTCTTGAGGTAAGACAGAAAAAAAAAATAAAAGGTAAGTAGAAAGGAAACAAAAGAGACTTCTACTTTAAATCTAAAAGCTCCATGATCAGGGAACTCATACCTTTACTTCCCAGGCCTGTCCTTCCTCCTGGCCTGTCACTCCCAAATTCTTAAGAAATCTGTAAATCTTAAAGTCACCATAAACTATGAAAATTGACGTTAGTGCTTATGAGCCCTGCTAGTTAGCCTATACAATGTATTTTTAGATTATATAACACAAAGTTGATGTATTTTAAAGAAACCTATGATAAAGGCACATTCCACCTCTCCCAAAGCTCCCTTGTGACAACCTGCATTCTGCTCTGAGAATGCGAATCTTCACCTCTTACTTTCTAAATAAGCTCTTCCTCTTTGCTAAAATCTGACGCCTTCTTAAATTCTTTTGTGTGATGTGTCATGAACCAGGAAGGTCCAAGTAGCAGTCTGCTCTACTTCCTTAAAACCCTTACAATGACTTTCTGAAATAGGAAAGGTGGGAGGCTTTGCCTGGGTCTAACCGGGCCTAGGGTGTGTGTGCTTCTTGATGCAGGTGTCCATTGGAAGAGATGAAGCACCTGTTCTTCTCTAAGCCGTTGCAGTTAGACAGTTGGCTGTAGGAGGTGGTTCTGCTTCTGCATTTCCAAGATCAGGGGAAGGTGGGGGCCCAAAGGGAAGACAATAAGACTCAGACCAGATTGTTAATTGGGGGGATTATTTTTAAGTCAGCACTACCTTCTGCCTAGCATGCTCACAGTTGGAGATGTTTTTCAGTATCTTTCAGCCTGCATCTCCCATGGGAAACAAAAGTCACTCTGCAGTTTCCCCAATCTGATCCTGCTAATCTTGCTAATCTTCCGCAATCTGATCCTCATGTTGTGAGTAATCAGTAGCAAAGCGATCAATGTCAATATGAACACGCCCGTTTGTAGCAAGTTGAAGAATGTGAATCTGAATCTCTGTGAATCCACCAGAGAATTTGGCATGACCATTTCTCCAGGGTAGTGGAGGCATTAGGAGCTTTCACTCTGGCTCCGTCATTTTCAAGGTTGTGTCATGAGTGATGTCTTAGGTATCTTAGGGATATCTTGAGGATGAAGTGTTCTAATTCATGGGAGATGCTTGGAGCAATGCCTGACAGACACAGTAAAAACCTAAAATATGTACTGTTAATAGGTTCTTAGTATTTATAGGCAATTAGTTCACAGCCTCACACAGTGTCTCCACACACTGGTGATTCTGGTTGTAATTCTACCTTCCTTCCCAGAGCAACCTGAGAGCCTGACATCAATTTCCTTGGACATTTCAGGGACCAGGTCATAGATTGTTAATATCTCTTTATCAATGAAAAGATTTGAATGAAAAATTAGGCATCAGTCTATCCCAGATTCCCTCCAGGGTCCATAGCCAAGGAATCCACTGACCTGGCTCAGCCTACTGAGAGTTCACAGTGAGCTTTTCATCACACTTAAAGGATCCTGTCCCACCCCTTGATCCATGCTGGTCTTTCAGTCAAGGGCCATACTCAGAGACTCCACTTTTGGAGTCTTCATAACACTTGACTTGTGTCCTGTCAGTCACCCAAGGGGAAAGTTGTCTGGGCTGGTGCCGATTCTCAGGCAGACTTTAAAAAGGACCGCACCATGGTCCTTGCTCTGTATGGCCAGGAGAATTCCCTGCACATCCATCCAATCAAACTGCTGCTGTCCTTGGAAGGTGGGAGTAGGTCAGGAGCGGGTAGGAAGGGTTGGTTAAGACCTGAATTGCTTTTTCTCCAATCAAAATAAATGTTCCTTATAGGGAAATAAGTTGATTATTCTAAATCAAAAGTATTTCTTATAATATAAAATATTCAGCTAGAACTCTTTATTTCTTATAAATACCTATCAAAAGTCCCCAAGGAAAAGAAGCATGCTATATGAATATATCTCAGTACTTTATAAAGTATAGATTTCAAAAGAAAAGATGGTCTTTTGATGGAATAAGTTCCCCATCCCTGACAAGGAAGGATTCATCCTACGCAGGGTAATCAGATTACATGGAGAGGTCTCTGTTTTAGTGGCCCTCTGAGAATAAAAATAAGAATTTTGCAATAACAGAATGAGCTTCTTCCAAAGTAGCCCAGAGCACGCTTTTGGTGGTGTGTTCAACCAAAACATCTGCTGTGGATTTTCCTAGTTATTCTAAACATCTAGGTCAAGACAACAATAATCCTTGGGAACCCTTCAAAGAAAGAAGGGTCCATGTTAGCATTGGAATTAATCCTATGTGAGCTGCTCAAATTAAAAAAAATAATCTTTATCAAGTGCTTAGTATGTTCCTAATACAGGGCTAGATAGATCTTGGCAGACATGACATGGTATAAGAAACACTTAGCACACAAAGGTGCCTGTGTTTATATGAGACACAGGGACTTAAGAGGTCAGACTTATTCCCCTTGTTTCCACGTGGCAGTGCCGTGCTTTGCTTGCCTGAGTCACGCAGAGTTAGAGGAAGAACTCAGAGGAGAATCTGGAATTGAGTGAGGGGAGAATCTGAACTGAGTCAGAGAAGAAAGGGGAAATGTAGGGTGAGGGCTGACCTTAGCTAGTCTGGTTCATAGAAGAAGATGACTCTACCCCCCCACCAAGTCTGGTTCTAACCCTGAGACTGAGAGGAAAACATATCAGGTCTCTTCTTTCTCCTGCCCGTGCTAAGACCTTGGCTGTTAGGGCAGGTGGCTGACAGGGTATCTTTCCTGGCTCTGCACTCCCTTTCCTCTTGAGAAGAGCCCTGACCCCAGGCAGCAAGGCTGTGTCTGAAGCAAGGCACATACTGGTAGTACTTGCATTTTCTGTGCTTGTGCTGCAGAAGGCCATTTCGTCCCACTTAGCAAGTCTGGAGGACGGTCTGATTTGTGGATGATAGCACAAGTCACCAGGCCCGAGATGGTGGGTGAAATACCATCTGATTCAGAGATTCTTTCGTGACTTCCTCCAGAGCTGAATGCCTCATTCGTGTCTCCAAAAATAGAACAGCAAGGGTTAGATCCCAATTCCTCTCCTATTCCCTGGGGATGCTGTGAATGAGTGATGGCTTTACCAGAAAAACACGGAGGCAGATGGTTTGTTCCCTTTTGATCAGAATCTAGAGAAGGCAACATCTCCCTGTGGAGAAGGAATGTTGTCCTCTGAACTTGGAGGCATTCCTCACCCAGAAGTGGGGGCTTTTTGCTAAGACTGGTCCAACATTTTCATTTTCAACCTGTTTACTTGATGTTGAGCTTTGCTTTCTAACCCTGTGACCTTGTCTACACTGTGAGTTTGAGGACAAGATCAATCCTTTAGTAAAGGGGGGTTCAGGCAATGATGTGGGGGAAGGAGGGTGGGGCTGCAGTGCCCCATCTCAGCATTAAAGAGCCTTCTATTGGACACCTCCCACGGAGATCCTTTCAAAGTGTTCTTTTAAAAGAATATAAAATTTTAGAAAGGACCCCACAAGTTTAAACTAAGGTGTGGTAAGACTGCTTGACTCCAGGTCAAAGATAGGGGTGTCAGGAAACCCAGAGAGCCATCAAGTCCTAGAGACAAGGTCTGAGAATATAAGGATCTAGAATCCAGGGAACCAGAAGACCACAGCAAGAACACCAGATCCAGGACATGGAGGAACCTGCGATTCCTCTCATATTGCTCATTTGTGTTCAGGTATCACCCTTCCTTGTGAAGGGTTAGAATTTGGTAATATAATGAATGCTCACACTAAGAGTTTATTAAAAATCAGTACCCTTCTCTTCCTGGGGAAAGAATTCATCTCCTCTCTGTGGCTGATGGTAGACCCCCAGATCACATGTGAAAATGAAATTCTAGGACAATTCCATGCACCTGAAGATGAGGGAAGTAACCAGATTAGACCTAGGGTACTCACCTTCTGAAGGGTTCCCCAGAGCAGGCAGACACTGACCTGTGAAGGATATATTATGGCTGGGAATCCCATGCTTGGAACCCTGTCTTAAAGCACAGCATGACTTCCATCATGCCTCTGACCTCTTTTAATCACAAATGGCAGATTTCTGCTCCCTCTGCAATCATCACAGCGTCTTCCATCATTCACAGACCTGCAGATCAAGGCACACCCAGGCCCTCTTACTGGTTCCTGCCATAGGGAATCTTCAGGATCAAATGAGTTGTTTTTCACAGTAACCCTGAGATGACACTTAGAGGTAAATCCATACATAGGACCACCCTAGACATAGTGATGAGGTTTGTCTATGTGTATTTTTATTTTTTTTTTACTTCTTTTAAACCTTTCCTGTCTTTGCTCCTGGCACTTGATGCTTTCATATTAATAGTCCAGGGTTAGTAAATACATTCCATCTTAAGTGAAAACTGGGAATAATTAGTAGGGAAAGACTGGAGCACTGTATCAAAGACCAAAAAAAAAAAAAAGCTGCATGTGAATTCTGTGATTGATTGCTAATGTCTGCCACAGGGACATTATTTGCCATCCCATTTGTCATGTGTTCTTAGAAGACAGTCGTTGTCTATTCAGCTTCTGATCTGTAATTATTAACTCTCAAATACCTTTTATAGTTGAGCTACACATACAGCAACTATGAAATCTTTAATCCCTAATTTGATTGTTTCTAGCTCTGCCCAAATTTCAGCTGTCACAGCATGAGTGACAGAGTGTAATAGAAATGCATCTTCTCAATCCTGATAAGGTGAGAAGCAGCAAGGTCAGAAAGAGAGAAAAAAAAAAAACAGAGAAAAGAAGGGTGCAGGTGAAGGTGGTGGGATATATCAGAGAACCCAGCCTAGCCAAAAGAAATAGAAGCCTTCCCAGACACTTAGTGCCCTGTGCTATTAAAGAACTCTGCAGAGCTGTGGCACACATCTGTGATCCCAGGGGTTCAGAATGCTGAGGCAAGAGAATCACAAGTTCAAAGCCAGCCTCAGCAACTTAGCGAAGCCCTAACTCAAAATAAAATATAAAAAGGGCTCGGAATGTGGCTCAGTGCTGGTGCGCTCCTGGGTTCAATTCCTAGTACTCCCCACCCCACCCCCTAAAACAAGAAAAACCCTCTGTAGAACATACTGCAAGTGGTATATGTAGCTGTAGACTATAGAAGACTTAAGCAGACTTGCAAACACTGTTGGACACATTTTCAGGAATTTTACAAGTCAGTTGATATTGTGCTGGTAGCTAGAATTTGGCTCTGGTAATAGTATTTACACTATAGAAATTGGTTAAAGCTTAAAAGATTGGTTCTCCCCATCCAGAGCTGATTTTTAAACATTTACCAGCACATCACTGAGTATATGTCTCAAACTCTTTAGTACCAGTCTATGTATCATCCAAAATGGGCTAATCCATTCCATCCACAATGTTGAGTCTTGTTCATTCTGTTAAGGAGGTGAGACTGACGCTCTGGCTAATCATGGCCTGGGGCGTGACTTTGCCAATATTCTGGGATTTGTTAGTGTCTCATCACAGGCTCACCCTGGCACCAGAGTGGAGAAATGGAGGCCAAACAGGAAAACTGAGGAAAAGCTCAACCATGCAAAAGGAGGCTTTCCTTCATAGGAGATACTATATTCCTAAGAATATTTGGAATGGAAAATGACACTAGAATCCATTCCTAGGTCACTTCACTGAACGAGAGATACTTTTTAACTCCATTGGAATGAGCACTGGAGGACAAGCCCGAGCCTCTTACCCCGGCAGGCTGCTCTCTGGGGAACTCACCAGAAGAGATGGCAAGAAAGTAATTACTCACAAGAACTCAGGGTTCATCTCATTGACCTTCTGCCTAACCATAGTGAAAATGGAGGGATTCAGGGATTCCTTCTGAGAAAAAGAGGCTTCAGATTACAAGATGGCAGTTACATTCTCTCTCGGGACAGGAATCCATCTTTCTCACTGTTGGGAGCCTCCACTACAAGTCATTAGTGCAAGGTTTCTCTAGGGTGGAGAGGAGGGGGCTGGGGGTTGAGGGGGAGAGGGTGAGAAATCCCAGGAGAATACCTGACTTGGAGTCCATTCCTTCATAACATGACATTGTGAAAACCTAGTGACTCCTCCTTAGCTAGACCGAAGAGGAATTGCTAAGGTGAACTGGTGAAGGAGAACATTAACATGGTAATTGATTCTGAGCAATAGGAATGTGCCGGGTAAACAAAGAAGCAAGACAAAGTAAAGAAGCAAGAAAAACAAAATGAATGCAAGAGGAGATCAGTCTCTGATCTTCAGATAGGGAAGAGGAAAATAACATTTGAATAGCATTCAACTCATATAAGGAAATGTTTTCAGAACCTTTTGAGCACTCTCATCACTTCTGCCAACTATCCTTCCACCTATTTTATTATTTATTTACTCTTTGTCTTTAAAACCACTCACTTAAAAAACAACAGCCTCATGTGAAAAATAGAGTTCTTAAAGTCATGGATTTGTTATGCCAGAGGAATTATTCCATACATATTGCTATAAACACATGACTATTAAAATTGAACTTTGTGTACTCACCCCTGAAGTCACTGGGCACGCCATGCTTCACCTGGATGGGAATCTTGAGCTCTGGACACACAGACACATGTCATTTAGAATGAAGCCACAGAAAGCATCTGACTTGGGATTTCTGTAATTCATCAATGCCTCCCCCTCTTTCTCCCAACTTGCCCACTCGTCAAAGCTCTCATTTGGCATCAGACATTTTTTTTCCCCTTTTAAAGACCTTGAGCACAAGATGAGCAAGGAAAAGAATGGAGCACAACCTGAACCAAGATGAGAGCCATCTGCTCTCTGTCAGACAGCTGTAGGGCTGTGATGGTTTGCTTTATTGTTAAGAATGGAGCCAGGCATGGTAGGTGGCTCACACCTATAATCTGAGCTGCTCAGGAGGCTGAGGCAAGAGGATCACAAGTTTAAAGCCAGCCTAAGCAACCTAGTGAGGCTGTGGCTCAAAATAAAATGTAAAAGGGTTTGGAGATGTGGCTCAGGAGTAAAGCACCCCTAAGTTAAAGCTCTAGTACCAAAAAACAAACAAACAAACAAAACGAACAAACAAACAAAAAAACAAAGGAGTCATTGACTGTCTAATATACTATAAGGCATACCATTTAAAACATGATCTTTGGTGAGAGAATTATTCTAAAATAAGGTGTTGCCCTCCATCTGAAGCATTTTAAGAATAAAGTGAAATAAAACGAAGGGAAACAAAACCCACAGGAATCACGACTTTTCATGCCATTCTTCTTTTGTTTGTGTCTTGTCCTCCACTACCTTCTCTTCCATGCCTGATCCAAATCTTCTTAATCCTTTTCTTACTCTGCCTTCTCTTCATTCTAACCCCAAATTATGTGTTTAGTTTCTATCTTTTTGTTATTCAAAATAAAGCCTACTTTCTTAGTAGATGCTTCAACCTAATATGTGATTGATTTATTAACTGATTGGAGCATAAATGGTTTTTTGCCAAAGCTGGTTTTGGGAAAGATTTGCCCAAAAGGAATCTTATATCCTATGGTTTTTAATGGTGGGTCTGGTTGCCTGATTGGATTATACTTCCACTAGGGGGCACTCTTCCCTTTAAATGTCTAGAGTCTATCTTAACTACAAGTAAATATTGCAATAGTAACAGCAACAATGTTGATTTCTTTCTGGAAATAGCTGCTTCTGAATACAGATTTAAGGAGTAACTCATTAAGGATATGCCAGTTGCAAAGAAAGCAACTTGGTTGGAGCAGCAAATCCACCCAATTTTGTAGACATAATGTCAGTTGACAGAGCTGGCCATGGTTGCTATGGCATTCCCTGTGCAGTGACTTTAGGAGATTCTTTCCTATCCTAGTAGTTGCCTAATAAGGTTTTCTCTAAATTCAACCTGGAATCAAGATAGCCTTCTCAATAATATTACAGAGTTTTAATGCATGCATCTATTGTCTTCATAGGACTGATCCCAGGTTTGATTTAATGTATTTTAAGCCTGGTGAGATCTCAGATATTGGTACTAACCCATCACTATGCAAGCAATTAAACAGGGTCCGAGAGGTGGAATGTCTAGACTACACAGCTCAGGAGACAGATTTCAATCCTTTTTATTATTATTATTATTTATTCTTAAGCTTTTGGTGGATACAATATCTTTATTTTATATTTATGTGGTGCCTTGTGCATGATAGGCGAGGACTCTACCACTGAGCCACAACCCCAGCCCCAGAGTTTAATCCTTATTTATCTACACCTTCTTTTACAAATACCTTCTTCCAGCTTTCAATGTGTTTTTGTCAATAAGATTTTTTTTTTGATCCTCTTTTGGACCTAAAAGAGTTCACTACAGCTGAGACCCTGTAGTATTCTACCACAGACACTAGGTTATAGTTTGTTCCTGTATACATGGGCTTACTATTATTTTTTAAAAATAATTCATGAATATTAAATGTTGAGTGTCATTCACTGAGCCCTCGAAACTTGAGGCATCATGACTAGGAGGAGATAATGTGGGGCACTGTCTTAGCATCCAGAGACTCTAGTCTGAAAGTATTGGCTATGCTTCAAAGACTGAGTTACTTTGGGCAAAATTACTTCATCTTCTTTAGGCCCTGGTTTCCTTTCCTGAAACTATTAGCTAATGGCATGGAGACAGTGTTGAGCCAGAGGATTGCGTGTATAACTTACCGCCTCAAAATAGCCCTCTGAGGTAAGTACTCTTATTATCAACCCCCACTTTACAGAAAAAGAAACTGAGACTTGCAAATGGCAGGTAATTTCCCCCAGATGGTGGCATGCTGAGCTGAAGCAGGTCTGGATCTCAGGTTTTGAAGACTCATCTGAAGCCCAGGATGAGGCCTTCATCCGTCAATATGCTTTTGTGACCCCTCTACCATCCTAGCTGGCCTGGCTGGCTCTGAAACTTGACATTTTCATTTCAAACCACAGAGAGAATGTGAAAAGGAAATGGCTGAACAAAAATAATATGATATTTGAGAGGCAGTGAGTGTGGTGTTATCAGGGGACTTGGGTTCATGTCCCTTCTCTCCCACACGCTGTATGTGATTTTAAGCAGATCACTTCTCCACTCCAGGGCTGTTTCCTCAACTGAAAAATGAGGGGGTTGAGATGAACCCCAGTCTCTCAGTGCTCACATTCTGCACCCCAGGGTAGTATGCACGAAAGTCACCATTCTTTCTTGTCTGCTCTGGGTCCAGTCACAAAGTCTTTGGCTTTCCCTCCAAGACCCTGGCCCCCAACCCCGCCAGCTTTTCTGCCTGAGTTTCAGCTTACTGTTTTTCCTTCCTCCTGCCTCTCAACTCCCTGACTGAGGTGGTTCTTTTCTGCTACCTTTTAGAGCTTATGTGATCTAGTGGATCCAGCAAAAGCCAAGAGGAGACTTTCTAGAATTTTGCTTTCGGAGGTGCCAGCTGTGCTCAGGAATTGAACAAGAGCTTGCTTTGTGCCCAGTTCCACCCTGGCGGAACCATAATGCAGGAGTCTAATTCAGAACCCGCCTGGTTTAATCATCTAAAGACAATGGAGCTCGAGGGCCATGTCACGCTGGATCTCTGAACACTCTGCTGATGCTGTCACCCTTTTCATCAAAATGATTGAAAATGTATTTCTAGACAGAATTGAGGGTCTTGTCTATACTGAACTGCAATGTTGGTCTTATTGTTCCCTGTTGAAGTGCTTTGGCTTCTAATACACAGTTGCTCCTCCATAGAAGTTCATTATTATTGCCGATAACAACTGTGGATAAACAGAAAAGAAGTTCCTATTTCATGAGGGGGAAAAAAAAAATCTCATTCAAACCAAGAGAGAATGAAAATTGCTCTTGTTCAGCAGCTTTGCAATTCCTGCTTTCCCTTTTTTGCTGGAAAGGAAGCCGAGTTTCAATGCTTATCTTGGTTTGATTCTTTTCCCTCCTCAAACTAAAATAGAATAGCTATTTAACTGGGAACTCATGTCAGTTGGTTAACAAAACACACACGTACATGCACGCATGCATGCACATCTTTGTATCCTCATTATATAAACCCCAATCACTAAAAATTGACAAGACAAAAATTTCAAGGTTCCAATAGACAATAGAGCAAAGAACGTGATAGGACAACTCACAAAGGAGGAACTACACTACATAAAATATTCCATAAACAGCTAATAAAAAGAAGTTCAAGTTAAAACAGGATATAGTGGCTGCTCAACAAATTAGCAAGGACTTTAAGAATTATGCCAAAGGAGGTCCCTGTTTTTGTGTAAGGAGTTCCTGGAATATATCTATGAAATCCAGATATATAAAAGCCTGACAGTGCCTCACAATGTCTTAAGGGGTTCCTGTTAGCTGAAAGTTGATATAATTTAGCTGTCTGGGAACAGAACCTTCCTTAGTTTCTCTTTCCGTGCCCCCACCCACTCCCTAATCAATACTACTGTCTGTAAAAGAGCCTGCATAATCAAGGGGTCTGCCTTGCTTTTAAAATCCTGTGCAAATCACTTTGTTTCCTAAGTTCCTCTTGAAAAAGGTTATTTGTATTTGAACTCTTAAATTCCAGTTTTCCCAAGGTACCGTTTTTCTTTGCCCACAACCTTTAAGTCTGCATTCATAGATGTGTACACGCATGATAAGTATTAGATATGGAAGTGTTCCCTAAAAAATATCTGATCCAGATGGTGATTTGACAACTGAAAAGTAAAACTCACATATCCTGAAGGTGGGAGTAGGGCTCTTTTTACCATAAAATTTTTCCTTGAAGTAAATAAAGGTCAATATCATCACTATGCATGTGAGTCTGTAAAGAGATCCATGAGGCTTGACCCTTGGGTTTATCAGGTTAGAGCTGTGCCCTCCAAGAATGGATACATTGAATGATCTACTTGGGTGTTTTAGGATTTTTGTTTGTCTGTTTGGGATTTTTGCTTTCTACCTTGTCATTTTTTAATTTCCATTTTAATATCATTATATTGTGAAGGTCAGTGTAGTAGTTCATCTCGTGGGATACCTTTGCTGGTAGGATGGTATTTCCAAAAAGTTCTTAGACAACTGGGTTAGAGAAGAGTGCTGACGTGTCTGATCCTGTACAATTGGGGAACCGAGGCCTTCAGAGTGAAGGGAGGAAGCAAGGCTGGTTGTGATCATAGAGAGTGGCCAGCAAAACTCCTGGCACGGGGCAGGGGCCATCTCTTCACCCTATGCCACGTGGACACTATGGCAACTGAAAAATTCAGCAGAATCAGAGGACATGCTGGCATATAGGAGAAAAAAGAATCAATATTATTAAGGCCCATATTTGTTTTTTAAGGCCCTTTGTTCCGGTTCTGTCTGGGGAGAAGAGGCCTAGGATTGATTCCAGGACTCACCTGTAAGAGCGGGGAACTGCGGCACGCCAAGCCAAGAGTTTCAGTGAGATGGTTCCAGTGGGAGTTCATGGCAGGAAGCCAAACAAGCTAAGGGGCACAGCAATGGCAGCACCCAGGCCATCTAGCTCAGACCCAAGACTGGGTACTCTTGTTAGGGTGAGGGGTCAGCAAGGACCTGGAAACAAACTCCATGTGAGAGACCAGGTGTGTATGGTGGGAAGAAGGGGGTCAGAACCTGGTGTAGTAACATCTTTACTGTGTCGTGTCTTCTAGTAAGCTTTATATGTCTCTCCATTTATTTAGATCTTTGATGTCTTTCTGCATTGTATAGTTTTCAGCCAATAAGAAAATATATTACTAAACATATATAATCAGATTTACAACTGTATTTATAATAGAGTGTTTTATACCTTATTCTAATTTTGAATGAACACCTAGGAGTAAACAAGACACCTGAGGAAAGAGAAATATCAAATATTTGTCTGGAAATGGAGAATTGAGAACAAATAGCGGCAATTTTAAAAGGCTAAAAGAAATGGAATAAAAATGTTATTAAAAATGTTCTGAAGTAAGTAGGAGAAACAAAAAAGGTACCAGATCCACTGAACAAGAAAATACCATTAAAGGGATCAATTCCTTTTATATTAAAAACAACACAGCAGAGTTGAAAAGAGACAACCAGAAAGAGAAGGTTTGGAAGATAGTTAATGAAGTCTCCCAGGGAGCAGATCACAAAGACCAGGAGATGTAAATGGGACTCAGACAGATTCCAGGTGGTCCAGCAACCAGAGTCATGTTAGAGAAGGGAGAACAGAAGAAAACAAAAGAGGAAAAGAATGAAGAAAATGGTTTTTTAAAAAAAATCCCCAATCTGAAGGATATGTATTATTAAACTAAAATTGCTTATGAAAAAGGCTCACCAGATTTTTTCACTTAAACTTCACAAATTTGCAGTCAGAGAGGATCCTAAAAGATTCAAGAGAGGGAAAAAAAGAAAAGCACATCTTGGCACAGAATGGGGGCTTTTCCACAGTCATATTTCCAACAATATTAGACAGCATAGAAAAAAAATTCCTTCAAAATTTGAAGGGATAATGATTTTTAAATTAGAATCCTGTCATCAGCTAAGCTATCAACCAACAATATTTTTCAAATATGCAGGGATTTAAAATTTTTACCTCCTTCTCATTCTTTCTCAGGAAGCTACAGTGAATATGCTAAATCAAAACAAAAGAATGAACCAAGAAAACAAAACAAAGAAAGAATTAAAGCAGCAAAAGATTCAGTATGGGAAGAAGTCAACCCAAGAACAGGCTATCGGCTGTAACTTGGGCCCAGAGACACGGATACAGAAGAGAACAGCACAGGGCTTGAAAGGGACAGGCAACCAACAGGGCTCACGATGTTTTTGAGTCTGGAGAAAATAAAATTCAGTAAGTTTTGGTAATTCTGATAAAGAGGTTTATAAGATCTTCTGAGAATTTGGAGTTCTTGCTTTGGGTATTCTTCATTTTCTACATTCCTATCACTAGTCATTAAATCCAGAAGAGACAGTAATGAGCAATAGTTATAGAGTTAAAATGATGTAAACATTAATATTAATTCATTTAAAATGATTTTATATCCCTCTACATGTAAGTTAGGAGCAGTGAGGATCACAAGGACAACAGGAAATAAGGGAATGGGTTTCCGTCTACTGTAACAAAAATTCAAGCTTTTGATTTCTAGTTGAGATGTAGAAAATTGTTAAGAGACTGTTGCATCAACCTAATTATAAAACAAGTTGAATAAGCTACAAAATCATAGTTTTTTGGAACATCTTAAAGAGCTGAGGATACAAAGAAACCTGGGTGAACTGTATCCAGAAGGTAACAGTCTCTTCCTAGCAGTGAGGACACCTACCTGCTTTCATTCCAGGTAGAGAGCATCAGAATGAACGATAACTTGCCATAGACAGGAGAAATTAGAATTTTCAGAATTAATGTTCACAAGTGAGCTGCCAAATGGAATAGAAGTCTGAGGATCCTCAGGTGCAGGCAAGGTAGGGGCACTGGGAGAATCTGCCTCTGAGGCATGCAAGCTTTCCCCAAAGGCAAGGCAGAAGCTGCTGATGGCTATGGATGGGAAATAGAAAACCCATTTTAAGTATAAAGACTCACATAGGCTGTAAGTAAAAGGAGAAAAATGATAGAATGCTAACACATATCAGATGAAACATATTTCAGAGCAGGGATATTATTACCCAGGGATAAAGAAGCTTATTTTATAATGACTGAGGGGTGAATTCATCAAGAGGGTATAGCATTCCTAAATGTTCATGTGCTCAGTAACATAGCTTCCATACACATGAGCAAAAACCAACGCAACTACATGGAAGGATAGACAAGTCTTCAATCAGACTCAGAGATTCCAAAATTTGTTTCTCAAAAAGGGATAGAACAAGTAGACAGAAAATCAGTAAGTATAGAGAGGACTTGAAAACAGAATCAACCAACTTGACCTGCAACTAGCATATACAAAACCCTCCACCCAATAGTTGAATACACAAGTAGCTTCTATGTTCAGATACACAAGCAGCTTTTACCAAGACAGACCATGTTTGGAGTCCTGCAACAAATTTCAAGCCATACAAGTATGTTCTCTATAAACAGTAGAATTCAATTAGAAATCAATAATGAAATATGTCATCATGGTTTTAGGTACGAGGTGTCCCCAAAAGCACATGCATGAGACAATGTAAGAATTTGCAGAGGTGAAACAGTGAGGTTCTGAAATGTGTATTCTAATCAGTGGATTAATCCCCTGATATGGATTAACTGGGTAGTAACTGTAGGCAGATAGGGTGTGGTTGGAGAAGTAGGTCACTAGCAGTATGCCTTTGAGGTTTATATTTTTGTCCTTGGTGAGCAGAGCGTGTCTCTGGCTCTCCCCCACCTCCTTCCTGTTTGCCGTGTCTGAGCTGCTTCCCTCCTCCACACCTTTCTGCCATGATGTTCTTTCTACCTCACTTCGGGCTCAAAGCAATGGAGTCAGCTGACCCTGGACTGAACCTCCGAAACCATGAGCCAAAAAAAATTTTCATTCTCTACCTTGTTCTTGTTGGGTCTTCTGGTCACAGCAAAGAAAAACTAACTAAAACAAGTTTAGAAAAATCTCTAATTATCTGGAAACAAAACAACAAACTTCTATATTATCTGTGGGTCAAAGAGGAAATTAGAAAGTACTTCATAATCTAGGAAAATCACAATCCCACAAATGTATCTAAAGCAGAGCTTATAGTGAAATTCATAGTTTGAAATGCTTATATTAGAAAAATTAAATTCAATGTACCGTGTCTCCACCTTAAGAAACTAGAATAAGAAGAAATTAAACCCAAAGTGAGAAGAGACGAAATATTGAAAACAGAAATCAATGAGAGGAAAAATGGATAAGCAATAGAAAAATACCAGCAATGAAATAACTTTTTAAAGTTAATGTAACTGATAAGCCCTCAGACTATTAAAGGAAAAAAAGAGAGAGAGAATATAAATTATCAGCATCAAGAATAGAAAAAGGAAGCTGGGCACTGTGGGGCACACCTGTAATCTCAGCTACTTGCTGCTCAGGAAGCTGAGTCAGGAGGATCGTAAGTTTAAAAACAGCCTCAGCAACTTATCAAGGCCTTAAGGACTTAGTGAGACCCTGCCTCTAAATGAAATATTTAAAAAGGACTGGGGCTATGGTTCAATGGTAAGCACTCTGGGTTCAATCCCTGGGAGAGAGAGAGAGAGAGAGAGAGAGAGAGAGAGAGAGAGAGAGAGAGAGAGAGAGAGAAAAGGAATCATTGCAGTTCCTGTGTTTTTATAGGGTTGCAGGGATCTAAGAAAGAAAGTTATACTGACAAAGGATTCAATAATTTAATGGAAATAAATTTATTGAAAACTACAACTTACCAAAATGTACAATAGAGGAAATGAAATCACTAAGTAATCTGATTCTTATTACAGAAATCAAATTTATAATTAAGTAACTCCCCATAGAAAAGCTCTCAACTCAAATGGTTTCACTGGTGAATTCAATCAATAGTTTAAAAAGGCAATGGTATCAGTGTTACTCAAACTCCTTCAAAAATTAGAGGAGATAAGAATATTCCTAAATATCATTTACAAGGCCAACATAACCTGGATTCCTAAACCTGGCAAAGTTATTACATGAAAAGAAAGCTAACAATGAATATTGTATAAATATGGGCATAAAAAATTATTTCAGAGCAGAGCGTAGTGGTGCATGCCTGGATTCCCAGCAATGAAAGGACTGAGGTAGGAGGATCACAAGTTCAAGGCCAGCCTGGGCAATTCACAGAGGCCTGTCTCAGGACAGAATAGGATAGGATAGAACAGGACAGAACAGAATGTAGCTTAGTGCATGAGGCCCCCCTAGGTTCAATCCCCAACATTGGAAATTTTTTTTTCTTTCTGAAAATTAATAACTGAAATCCAGAATACTTAAAAGGCATCATTCATCATAACCCAATGGTTAGTTTAATACTTGAAAATTAATCAGTGAAATTCACCACTTTGACAGACTAGAACAGAAAAACCACATGTTTGTCTCAATAGATACAGAAAAAATAACTTGAGAAAATTCAATATCCATTCTTAATTTATAGTAATCACACAAACACAACTTAGGAGAATGGAAATTGAGGGGAACCTCTGCAATCCTTTAAAGGGAATCTACAAAGCCCACAATTAACATCATACTTCATGGTAAAAGAATGAACACTTTACCCCTGAGATCAGAATAAGAAATCCTTTTAATACAGGAAGTCCTAACCAATGAAATGAGCCAGGAGTAAGAGAGGAAAGGTATAGAGAATAAAAAGGAAGAAACAAATCTGTCCTTATTTTAAAATCCATCAATAATTCCTAATTGAAAAAGATTTAAAATACCATATATGAACTATTCAGAAACAGATATAATTTGAGAAGAAAAGAATTAAGACATTAAATGATGCAGGATTGAGGAGTGGTGGTGTAATGAACTGCTTTTTTGCTTTATAAGCTTTGTAGTGGTTTTGATTTTTTAACAATGCTCTATTTTACTTTGATAAAAGCACAAATTAAATTAAAAAGAAAAAAGGTCCTCAACAGGCATTAAATACATTTATTGAACTTCAACTATTTCTTCAAAGACAGTTTCTTTATTTAATAAAGCCTTTTCCCTTGACTAGTCCGCTAGTAAATCAAAGTGTTGACTGAGCTTTGCCTTCTGAAAACAAAGCTTGTGAACTCCAGAAATACTTAAAAATGCAAGCGCATTAACAATTATTAATAGATTGTAATCAGGGCTTGGAATAAAAATAAAAATGTAAATTTTAGGCATAATTAATGAGTTTTAAAATTGTTTTTCCTATGGTAAGACCTAAAAGTTTGTGGCTGTTAGCCATCAAGGGCAAATAACTATGCTAACACAAATGCTTTGTCAATCATAGTACCTATGTACATATATGAACATATATTTATGGTTATTTGCATAACTATAAGTGTGCATATATTTATTTCCATCTGCTAAATATTTCGCAAAAGAAATTTGAAAGGCATTTATAATTTTACAATTTGTTTTAAAAACTTTCTCTACACTGAAAAATTATCCTGCTTTAGATTTATGCTACCCATTTCTATTTTAGTATCAGTTCTTTTTAATACATGTTAAATTGGTGGAGTCAGTTGAAGTACTTTCTAAGTAAAAATATTCAGTTCATTCATTCTCAGGTCAAAGGAAAAATCAAGGAAAGGAAGAAATAACTGGCTTTAATCAGGAGACCTAATAGTCCTTAAGTCCACTTCCTCAATTCCCTTGACTTGCCCCATTAATTATATTATAATAAATACATTGCTACTTTTAGTGATCAGGGCCCAAATTCTGTGTTTCTCTTTGTATTTGCATAGATTAAAAGGTCGCTCAAATTCACATAATCAACATTTTATACAAAGAAGTCAATAATTGCCAAGATGGCAAACCAAGTTTCACATCAGCGTGGTGCACGATTGCCCTCACAACGAGGTATGCCAAAAATTCATGGACCATTTCTCAAGTGAAAGAGGCAGAAATTCTATAGTGTAGAGTAGATGTATTTTGGAAGACAAACACTCTCTGCAGAGCAGTGGGACTATTAAGAGGGGAAGACTTGTAATTATAAGTACACCAAACGCCCCTAAGTGGGAATTTGAAGGTTAAATGTGATGTCCCCTTTGATTCATTCAAAAATGGAGCCTTTCAACTTGAATGTCTTCTCCTCTGAGGCCACTCAATCTAAATTAAGTCCCCTAGTAGCCCGGATCCCATCTCCCTATTTGATTATTTTGTTACAGTCTGTTATTATCTTATTTCTGGAGAATATAAGTGCCTTAAGGGTAAAAACCATTGTCCGTATTTTTTAATATTTCATGTCCAGTGTCTGGCATGCACTTGGCTGTGCCTTATCTAGAATATGTGATTTATAAAATAAAGCCTGGAAATTGATTAGTTAGAATTTATGATTATTAGTATTGTTGTTTTTATACTCAGGATATAGGCCTATTTTCCTTTAAAGGTTTCATTCAGTGAAAGCTTTGTAAAGAAGCCAATCGACTGTAAATATGCTATGTATGGTGCGTGGGAGGGAAGAGGTGTGCAAGTTACTGGTTGTTTGTTTAGTAACCTCCTCTAGCATAATCCAACGATGACCCTCTGGATCTGAAAGGATTTGTCCTTAAATACAGAAATTGGAAATTCCGATAGGTAGATGCACATGGTGTGTGATTCGTTCATTCAGCCATGGCTGCACTAATGTACTCAGTACTCATATGTTCACTTCAGTGATCTTGTCATTTTACACGTACCGAGTACTTATAATGCTTGTTGCTATGTTGCAGTTCAGAGAGAAGTTGTGCAAGAAGAGGCAGATCTGATGGAAACCATCCCCGCCCCCACAAACTTTGTGGAAATAAACCCTCCAAATTATTTTTTTCCATAAGTTAAGATCTTTAAGACATTGAATTTCCCTAAAATGAAGCCATATTTTAAAGAAAGACCTTATTAGTTATCAAGACTTTTCAGAATGGGTTGTATCTCCAGTTAGCCAATGAAAAATGAGTAGTACCCTCCTTTGGGAAAATCCTGCCAAAACAAAGCCTTGAGTTTTTTAAGCACAACCCTGACTAGCTAAAATGTTATCTTATTTTTCTTTCATATTTTTTATTGGTGCATTATAGTTGTGCATAAAAATGTTATTTAAAAAAAAACTATGCTCTGATACAAGGTAGGGATTTATTTGGAAGGAAATTATGAAATTTGTAAAACCTTGGGGGCATCTACATGATAGGAGAATATTATAGCATCTAAGTTTCAAGGTGCAGTTAACAGCTAAAAATGCACTTGGAGGGAGAGACTCTGCTCCTAGAAGAGCAAAGGGCATGACTTTTCTAAATGGGAAAAAACAGGGAAACAATCACCAAGTGTGAAGCTTGAAGTAGGCACTCTTATCATCTTATTATTTTATAACTGCTTTGTCTTTTCTATAAAGCTGCCCATTTTCCTGAAAGTGAAAATGTTGTGCTTTCTAAATTCTTGCTACTAATTCAGCCCCATTCTTTCCCAGTTATGTAAATCTCCTCATTTTACGTTCAGGAAAGTCTGGATTCTATTCTATCGATTTTCATTCTGAGGGCAGAAAACCTCTCTGGGGCCGTTAGATCTTGGATCTTGCCTGGCCCCTCTTTGGGTGCCCTGCGTAACTGTGGTTTTGAGATCTTCTCACTATTATCTTAGGGATTTCCTTCACCTGTTGGGTTGGCTCCCTTCACTGGATTCTGCTGCTTTCCTCCTTTCTATTAGTGGATTTCTACATTCTATTTGTTTTTCACTGTTATCTTCTAAACTTTCTACGAGGTGATACTTTTTCCTATTTTTAACTTTAAAGAGTCCATTTTTAATTCTTGGGCATTTCTTTTTTTTTTTTTAAGGGGGGGAAAAATCCATCCTGATTATTTCAAAGAGGTTTTTCTCTATGAAGGATATTAGCAAAAGTTTTGAGATATTTTCTTCTGTCTTTTTTTTTTTTTAGTTTTTGAATTTCATTTCAGAGATTTTCTTGGGATTTCCTTGTTTGCTCACTGAACCCTGAAACCTCGCTGGAAGCCCCGTGCCTGTGGAGAGCTTCTCAACCATAGCATTTCCTTCGAGCATCTGCTTGGACCATTGCATGGGTACTGGGGTCCAAAATTCATATTTGAAATCTACTAATCACCAAGATTACGGGATTAGAATGAGGGGGGCCTTGGAAGGTGATGAAGTCATTGAGGGCTCAGCCCTTGTGAATGACATTGATGCTCTCATAGAAAATAAAATAAATAAATAAATACTTCAGGGGGCTGCCATGCTCTACTGGCACCTTGGTCTTGAACTTCAAAACCATAAGCAATAAATTTTTACTGTTTATAAATTGTCTAAGCTATTCTGCGATAGCAGCTTGGACGAGCTAAGACAGTTGGGAAATCCCAAATATTAGAATCTTTCAGTCTTTTTTTGGCGGGGAAGAGGGGGTTGGCCAGTTTCCCCAAAGAAGATTTTTAACCTCCTGCCCAGAAAGTAAAGGTCTCAGGAGGGCTCCCAATAGCTGTGTCCTGTAGCTGATAACCCCAGTCCATGGTCCTGTGCCTTATCTCTTGGTAGAATAAACAGCTGACCTTTCGCCAGAGGGAGAGGACTTCAATTCATCTACATGGAGTGGGTGATGCTCTGGGGTCTCACTGCTTCTTAAAGAGAATCTGGAATAAATGCTTCTATTTTTTTTATTTTTCTCCACTGTCACCCAAACGATTGCTTCCAATTTCTCAGTTTTGCTAGGGATCTTTGGGGTAAATTAAATTGCTTCTTAGCTTTTCCCACCACCTACTTTAGTTTTTGTTTTGTTTTGCTTTATGGTTTCTTGATTACTTGAAACATGACCTTTACTAATTTTTTCCTGTGCTTTTAGGCTTATGCTGTTTTAAACATCTCTTTATTACTGTTTTAATGGCAGAAAATGAATGATATGATATAGAATCTGATTTTTTAATTTACAAATTAAAAATAGGTGATTTTAACAAAAAAATTCAACCAGATAAAAATCTATGTAAATGAAAACATCCCAAATAATGATAGCGTGTGCAGCACCTCTGATGTTTTGGGTGCTACGAATTCTGTCGTTCACGATAACTCTTTGAAATGATCTGAAATGATCGGATTGTCATTAGTGTGACTCTGCCATCATAACTGAAGGACCAGATGAAGATGTGGGAGAGTCATAGCGCTAACTAAAGGACTTGTGTCCCATTGAGCAAGATGGCTAAAATAAAAATTAAAAAGTAAAATTATAAGCACGATTCAAACAGCCGATAAAAAGATTACTGAGAGAAGTTTGATTGAATGTAGGCGAGTGTCAATTAAACAATTAGTTGATAGTGTATCTTGCCCCACAGAAGAGGTGGATAAAACCATCTCTTCCTTGAAGAATAAGGCCTGTGATCTCTAGATGATTTCAACTATAAAATTAAACCCATCACCTGTCAGTAGGTGGAAGAACCTTCCTGGATGTTTCTTTTCTTGGTCTTGGATCTTTAATCAAAATTCCCTTTTACTTGCTCAAGATGGTAGCCTCGGTTTTCTTGTGGACAATTTGCCTGAGACTCCTACTTATGAAGATGAGGATCTTTTAACTCTAGGAAGGTCTACAATTGAGTTAGAGGGAATGAAGTAAATAAAATCCAGAGTGTCAATATTCATGGAAGCTTTAAGAAAATTGAAATGATCTCTGTGTTCTAGTTATATTTAAGATAACTTGACATTCATTGTAGTTATAAGTTTCATTTACTAAATTGACAAAACTTGAATTTTTAGGAAAATATTGGCCAAAGAGGCAGACATTGAAGGACTTGTAAAGGAAATTGAATATATTAAGTTTATAAATAGAGTTTAGGTGTTTAATAATTGTTTGAAGGAATTTAGTCTGTTCAATTTGAGTTGATTAAATATTAATCAAAGACCATCCTGAAAATAATTGCTGAAATGTTATATTTAGATATACAATTATAAGACTATTAAGTTAAAGACCCAAAAGCCATAAGTCTCAGATACATGTTTAAAGACCGCTCTTGAGAGGAGTACAATTTTGCCTATCAGTGCAGCTTAGTAAACCTCAATAGTGAAAGGAAAATACAAGCAATTTCAGGGGGTGACTTTGTGTGTGTGTTGCTGGTATGTAACATTAGATACTCTTTAGGGGTAACATTTAACCATGGGTAGTTATTGCTGTTAATTAGCCTTTTATTGATATTAGAAGGAGCATATATATGTAAAGCATAATGATAGCAGGTGGGGAACAGGGCCCAGCTAAAAACTCAGGGCAGGTTACTGCAAGAGGGCACAGAAGAACAATTAGAATATTCATTGACTTTTCTAGTTTTGCTACTACCATCAAACCTTAATATTTAAGTAAAAGCCTCTTCTTTGATTATAGAAGAAATAAATAAAAGTATATTTGCAATTCCCAACGAGGTTTAAATTTGTGAGTCTTGAATCTCACACTAGGGAGCCTGAATCAACAGCCTCTTTTATGAATTAATAACACTAATGAGAGAGCCTGTTTAAAAAAGAGGTTGGACTTTCAGTTTTTGAAGATCTAAGTTCCAGAACTGACTTTTTTATTTTTCTTTTTTTCAATGTTATGTGATGCTGAGTGAAGGATAATCCCTTTTACACTCAGGATTGTGAAATGGGGATAAAAGTGCTTACCCTTCAAAACCACAAGGACTAGAAATGATGCAGTAAATTATTTAACCCAGGAACAAACAAAGGACACTGTAAATGATAGGCATTGTTATTACTATTGTCTTCAAGAATGTAGACCTCAACTAAGCAATGTATTCATTGTAAAATGTTCTTTGTATTATTAGATATTTATCTGTTGCAAAAGGCCTTGTTAATGTAGAAAATAACTATCTTTTGTTTGGGATGCATAGTGGAGAGGTCATTTATGAAGAAATTCAATCAAACATTGAAAAGATTTAGTCCAGTGTTCTGCATAACAGAAGTTAGATTCTGATAGACAAGAGGAGAAGGTTCTTGTTCATGACAATTCCTTTAAGACAAAAGTATTTTCATTTGAACAGTATCCTAGATAAAAAGCCTGGAGGTTTTATCTCTATCTCAGATGGGTCTCCTAGCCAGTGGGTATTTTTTTTTTCATAGTTTGAGAACATCAGATATCTGTACGCTCTTGCAGTTATGGTGCAAGTGATATTCTGACTTTATGGTATTACCTTGAAAGTTTTAGCAAGAATAGATGCTAATGCTGGGAAATTCCATTACAAGGGAGATGCCTTGTATGTGTTGTTGCAGAGGCTAACCATCTTGTGAAGGTAGGAAAGGAACAGAGACATATGTGTGCTTGTGGCACTTCTCTTGACCTCACTATTAGTTTACCGGTCATTTTCTCTGTCCTGTCCATATGTTCCTTGACTTAAGGATAGTTGTGACATTTTTTTCCAAGAAGCCTCGAGGAACCAAATCACTGAATATAGTTGAATAATGAATGAGATAATATTGGGGGGAAAAAACTTGGAAATCTTAAGATCCATATCATATATATTTGGTATTAGTTGATTTTCTATTACTATAACAAAATGCTTGAGATAATCAACTTACAAAGAGGAAAGATTTGTTTTGGCTCACATTTTTGGAAGTTCCAATCCAAGAGCATTTAACCCCATTGTCTTGAGCATGTGATGAGGTAGCACATAATGGTAGAAGTGTATGATAAAACAAAAAGTGCTTACCTCATGGCCAGGAAGTAAAAGGAGATAAGGAGGATGGGACAGAATTCTCACAATCTCCTTCAAGGGCACATCCTCCACCCAATAAATTGAAGGACCACCCACTAAACCCACTACCTCCCCATAGTGCTACCCCGGAAACCAAGCGTTTAACTAATTCATGCATCTTTGGGGAACATTTAATATCTAAACTATAGCAGGTATCTATACACTATGGTTGGTGGTGTGTGTAAGTACATGTATATTTGCAATACTGTTATTATTGATTAGAGAAAATAAAATATCTACCAGTTCCATTAACTTTCAAAAGGAACAAAGGTGCTCGTGAGTGAGGGTCAAAGATCTGATAAATCTGAGCATAGTTCTTCTATCATTGTGACTTGCCAGACACGTTGCTAATTCGGATAAAACAATAAGAGACTACTGTTGTCCTCAGTGCCTGACCTGGAGAAATCTTGATCCAAAGGAGGAAACTGGTATGTAAATCAATGAGTCAGACCCAGTGTGGCACTAGCAATGATAAAAGAAGGGTGGAGCAGGTCCTAGGAGGATTTGACACCTGCACTGAATGACAGAGGGTGAGCCGAGAGGAGCTGAGAAGGCATGTGAGGTGCAGAAAGAACAGGAAAGGCCCAGAGTAAGAAAAAGTGTGGCATGTGTTCAGGAAGCCTCAAGCAATTTATATTGCTGGAAGTTGGGGCAGAAATCTGGGAAGATGAGGAACAGGGGTGCTGGTTGTGTCTGCCCTTTTAAGAAGCACACATTTTATCTTAGAAATACTGATGAGTTTAGGAGAATGGGAGTAATTATTCCCATTTTACATTATCTCCTACCAAAAAAAAAATAGATAAATAAAATACTTGTACCAGGACATTTATTATAACATGCTCTTCAACAACAAAAATTTGAGAACAATCTAACTATTAGAAATAGTTAAACCATGAAACATTCAGGCTATTAAATACCAGGCAGACATTAAAAGAACAAAGTACCTTTGTAAAGAAGGAAATGAAAAGATCTCCAAGATACATTGTTAAATGAAGAAAGAAAAATAGGCAAAAAAAAAAAAATCTGGTATGGTATGATCTCATTTGTATAAGAAAACAACAACAAAGGATTCTTTCTCTCCATTTCGTTTATCTTTGTTTCATCTCTGTTTCTCTGAGTGTGTGTCAACTTTATTCTGGCCCCCAGCCTCAGCTACTCTGCTCACCAGAACAAGAAAAGCAAATTTTGTGTCTTACATCTCCAGCCATGGAGAGAGGTCAATTCCCTTCTTTGAGCCTGAGTCCAATAACCACAGGAAAGGACTCTCAATATAAACCAATTAACTGTGGCCTGAGTGGAGAGACCAAAGAAGAGTATGGCAGTTCCTGGGGTGGGGGTTCATTTTCTGGTAAGTAAAATTTATAGGAGACCATTGGTTTGACTGAGTTCCAGCACTAGGCTTAAATGGCCAAACCAAAATGGCGTCACTCCTGCTGATGTTCCACATCACCTAGTCAAAACCAAGTCATTTGTATGGCCATTGTATGAGATATCAGAAGAGTAAGAGATAATAGCCAAATCCCCAAACAAGCCAGTTTTATCTGACATGAAAAAGGAGTTTAACCTCTGTTTTAACAAGAGAAGTGTCTTTGAAATAACCAATGTGCTTTCTGTTCTCTGCTTCTGCTGTGCTCAGCTGTCTCTGTTTGTAAAACCAAACTTCTCTGTTCAAGTCATTGGAACACTGGTTCCATTTTATAGAATGAGGTGTTGCCTGATTCTAGACTCATTAACAACAGCCAATTGAGATCTTAAAACTAGCTGGACACGGTGGTGCACACCTATAATCCTAGCGGTTCTGGAGCCTGAGGCAGAAGGGTCATGTATTCAAGGTCAGCCTCAGCAACTTAGTGAGGCCCTAAGCAACTCAGTGAGACCCTGTCTCTAAATAACATAAAAAGCGCTGGGGATGTGGCTCAATGGTTAACAATCCCTGGGTTCCATCCTTGGTACAAAAAAAAAAATCTTAAAACTAAATTAGTTGCAATTTTGTCTTTAGACATCTTGGAAAGATAAGGAAAGCAGTATGGGATAGAAAGGGGGGAAAACTTCAGACTTACTGCTAAATACACCTCGGTATTACTCTGCTTTCTATAAACAGCATTTATTATTTAGTGGAAATTAAGGTGGAAGAGGAAACCATTGGGTCCCCCCTTTAAGTGTATCACTCTGGGTCTATGCAGAGATAGTATATGGAGAAAGAAAAGCAGGGGAAACAGACAGTGAGTGTTCTCCTCCAGTCTCAGAGGTGAAGAGGCTGACACCCGGGCTGTGGTGGCAGATGGGTCCAGCACGGACCAGTCTGAGGTGGATTTCTGAGAGAGGCTCGGGAGTAAAATCGACAGGTCAGGGTGCTGAATGTTGACAGGAGGTGAGAAAGATGGAGAAGCCAAGGATGACAACGAAATGACACTAAGGTTCTCATGGAGGATGGTAGAGATCAGAGAGGAAGAAAGTTTTCATGGTGAAGGCTTCATTTTCCTGGACAGGTTGAGGCTGAAACATCTGAGACACATGGGCAGAGTGAAGGTTGGGTGCTACCGATGGCAATTTGAGGCAGACGGGATTGGAGAGCTGGAATGGAGAGTAAGGTTGATTAATGGAAATCAGGGCTGGTTGATATACCAAACTTACTCCCAGAAAGAGATAAGCAGCAGCTAGGAGAGGAGGTCATCTCTTTCCATACAGTGGTGGGCTTGCACAGGAAAGGGGCAACAGGCCAATACTCTCCTTCTAGTCATTCTAGAGTCAGGGTCCATATAATGACATTTGCATCAATGATGGACTCTATCTATATATGGCAGTGGTCCCATAAGATTATAGTGGAGCTGAAAAGTTCCTATTGCCTAGTGACATCATAGCTTTCATAATGTCATGGTGCAATGCATTACTTACACATTCATGGTAATACTGGTGTAAACTAACCTATTGTACTGCCAGTTGTATAAAATAATAGCACATATAATTATGTCTAGTACATAATTGTACATAATTGTACTATTATGTTTTGAGTATCAAGCACTCTGCAGCTACTGTCATTGTACTGCCAGCTCTGGGCCTGGTGTCCCATCACACAAGTCATTCTGCTCTATGGTCACTTTGTTACTGGTTTATATTTTTACTGTACTGTACTTTTTACCCTTAATTTAACTCTGTGTGTGTGTATGTGTGTGTGTGGTGGGGGGGGGGGGTAGAAAATGAGGCCTTTCTATGCTTCCCAGCCTGTCCTTACACTCCTAGGACCAAATGTTCCTTCTATATAGCCTCCTGAGTATCTGGGACTAGAGACACATGCCACATGTCCAGAATTTTTTTCTTATTTTAGAATGCACTATTTCTACTTGTTGAGAGAGAGGGAGGGGGGAGAGAGAGAGAGAGAGAGAGAGAGAGAGATTGATTTTATTGTAAGATATTGTCCTGTGTTATACTTCTGATGCTTATAGCAGCTCATACTTCTGATGCTTACATCTCTTGAGGGCACCAATAGGCTAAAGTTTAGTGATTGACCTATTCCATCTAGGTTAGTTCAGATATACCCTGTGAGGTTTGCATTATGAAATCACCTGATGAGGAAAGCACTTCTCAAAACTTATCCCATCTAAGGGTCCCTGATTGTAGTGGTAGCTAAAACTACTCAGGAGCATCCCAGGCACAAGAACTGTTTTAAGTATCAAGCACTCTGCAGCTAGTGCAACACTGTCACTGTACTGCCAACTCTGGGCCTGGTGTCCCGTCACACAGGTCACTCTGCTATGGTCAGAGCTAATCCAGTAAAGCCTCAACCCTTGACCTCCCTTCCTCTTCAGAGAACACAAGGGACTGAAACATTACTCGCATTTCCTAAAATCACTCCTGGTAACAACTGTCTTAGGTCAGATTTCCTGGAAATAGACCCCAAGACAGAATTGTGCACCAGAGTTTTATTAGGGAGTTGTATAATAAAGAAATTTTCTGCTCTTTGTCCTGAATTACTGGCATAGAACTTCAAAAAACCTTGGAATTTTCTGAGTTGATAGAAATATCTTTGTTATGCTAATGAGATGACTCAGATGAGCACCCAAAAGCTTAAGGATGGGAGGATGGGAGGAGCTGGTCTCAGAAGGGACCAGTGATGTGATGAGAGGGTTTGGGACTTTGAACTAGGCCACTGTTTAAGGAGGGTAAGGAGGCTAGAGATTGAGCTTATGTGCCCAATGATTTAATTATTCACGCCTACATAACGAGATTCCCCCATAGAACTCTGGACCCAGGGCTCAATGGAAGTTTGTAAGTGTCATTCAGAACATTGATGTTCTGAAGGTTGAACACCCTCATTTCATGAGAGCACAGAACCTTCATGTTCCCTCCCAAATCTTGCTCTATGCTTCTCTCCATTTGGCTGGTCCTTCTTCTATGTATCTTTTGTAATAAAACTTTAATAACAAATAGAGTGACTTGCTGGATTCTGTGAGTCATTCTAGTGAATTAGCAAACCTGAGAGGGTCACAGGAACCCTCAAATTTGCAGCCAGATGGTCAGAAGTGCAAGTGACCTGGAGACTCCTGAGATTGGCAGCTGGCATCTGATATGAGGGGAGAATTGTGGAACATTTCACCTTTCACTTGGGGTCTGCGTATAATCTTCTAAAACAAAACTTTCCCATTAGCTGCATATATCTGCAGTTCATTAGTTTTGACTGCTACTTCATAATTCTTTGGCTATATCACAGTTTATTCATTTATCCTCTTATTCATAACGTTTGAGATTATTTCCATGTTTTTGCTAAATCATATTGTTATGAATGAATGTGTGCATGAGTTTTTCTTCAATACGAACCTGGGATGAATCATTGGATCATATCAACATTCAATTTAGGAGATATGCCAAACTATTTTCTAATTTACTGTCTCATCAGCAATGTAAAGAAAGCCTGCGAATGCACATACCCTCCAACACTTGAGTAACTGAATATAATGAGTTCCCAGTTCAGTGAGTGTAAAGTCAAAAAGCACAACCAGGAGATAAAAGAGCAGAGAAAGTTGTATTACCTGCAGCAGGTCAGGGGAACACTAGGATTATTTGCAAAGCAATGCTCTCCCCAAGCAGAGGAAGCATGGGGAGGAGAGGGATGCTGGGGAGTTATTTGGGGGGCCTCTACATCATTGATATAGGAAAGCATGTGTAGGGGTGGGTACGTACGTTTCTGGTCATTGATCACATGTTTAAAAAGGAAAGGATTGTTTGTGGGCAAATAATTGTTCAGTATTATAATTAGCCATGTTTACTCTAGGTTACCTGAAAGAATGACCAGAGTGACTCAGTGACCTTGGCTGATTCTTTGTAGGTTTTTCCAAGGAGTTTCGCTGAAACAAAAAAGAAGAAGAAGAAAAAACTTTGAAATTGTATTAATAGTCTTTAAATGATGGCAGCTTTCTCTCTTAGAAGTGTGGAGCTTGCCCCTACAGGTGCCTGAGTCACTTAACAACTAACCTTGATATTATCCAATATTTTCTAATTAAATAAATAGAAAATGTAGTCTCATCATGATCTTGATTTTTATTTCCCTGATTTCTGATGATGATGAATAGCTTTTCATACCTTTATTGGCCCCAATTCTTCTGAGAAATGTTTATGTGTTTTTTCTACATGTTATCTCTTACTACATCTTATACCTTCCAATGAAGATCAATTTCTTCTGAAGTTCCTTCCTCCTTCGGTATACCGCTGATGACAAACTTTTTCCTCTTTGTTTCTGGAAAGGTTTACATTTTTGCCCTCATAATGAAAAGATACTTTCACCACCTGTAGAATTCTTTGTTGATAGTTACTATCTTTCAGCAAGACAATAATCCATTGTTATTGGATTCTACTATTGCAGCTGTGCAGCTGGCTGTGAACTTAATTGCGACTCTTTTAAGAACAATCATTTTTCCTTCATTTAATATTTTTTATTTGCCTTTGCTCTTGCCTTTGTACTTTTGCTAGCATGTTTCTAGGTGTGTATTGTTTTGTGTTTATCTAAACTTCGGGGGATTCTTTGGAACTATCGATCCTGTAGTTGGCTCTCTTGCATTAGTTCTGGAAAATTTTCTGTCACCTCTTCAAATGTGGCCTTGACCTTCATTCTCTCTTTTCTTTCATTCTGGAATTCCAGCCATTTTTGAGTGAGGCTTTCTTATTCTATCCTCCAAGCTTCTTAACACTCTTCCATATATATATTTATCTCTTTATTTTTTTTTTGACTTGTAATCTGGATAATTTCATTGGATCTATATTCTATGTTGGTGATTTTCTCTTCAGCTAAGTCTAATCTGCTTTTAAATCTATCCATTAAACTGTATTTTAATTATTACATTTTCAGTTCTGGGAGTTCTATTGGACTCATTTTCAAGGTTTCTTGATTAATCTTTTTAGCTTTTGTTCACTGTAAACATGTGCAGGGAACATGTACTTGCATTTAACTTTCTAAATATACTAAACATAATTATTCTATATAATTTCTAATGATTACAATGTCCAGAGACTTTTTTTTGATTTGGCTAACTTTTTATGTCTGCAAGATCTTGTTCCTAGTAACTTACTTCCTGGCGTACATAGTAATTCTTGGCTTGGAAATGCTCATTTTCCTTTGAAATTTGTGATAATTATTTGAAATTAAAGATAAAGCTGCATTCCTCCAGCAATAAACATTCAAAAATCAGTAGTATTTATATAAACAAATAATATAAGTGAAAAGATCACCAGATTGTCAGTAGATTCCAATAAGAGAAAATTAATTATTAACAATATTAACAATAACCAAAAAGGAAAAATATCTAGGGATAAACTCAAGAGTCACACAGGCATTATAAGAAGAAAAATGTATTTAAATGTTTCTGAAGGAAAATAAAGAAGACTTAAGCAATAACAGGAAAATGTAATATACATTGAGTGGAAAGATTTAGTGTCATTGTGGTGGCACCTCAAACCAGTGGGGAAGAGATAGATTATTTAATAAATGGTGTTGAAACAGAGGGTAGGCATTTGGAAAAAAATAAGCTTTCTACATAACTCACACTTTTACCAAAATAAATAAATTCAAATAAATAAAAAAACTTAGGTTTAATAAATGAAATCATAAAATTGCTATAAGAAATCAATTGATTCCCCCCCAGAATGAAGAATTCATTATAAAAATGATATGAAACTTGATGTTGTTGAGTCTGACAATGTAAAAATAGGGAGAAAATTTGCTACTTGGCAAAATAATTTTAAGTAAGAAAACAAATAATTATGTAGAAAAAAAATTTAATTCATATCAGAGTCAAAGAGGTTTACTTCTGGCAAATGAAAAAGTTCCAACAAATAAGATAAAAATTTCATAACAAAAATGAAAATTAACAAAAGGATTTATACATCTAGTTTATATAAAAGGAAGTGTGGATGATACCCAAATAGAGGTTATCAATTTCCTTCATGATAAAAGACATTTTTAAACATATTTTTTAGTTGTAGATGGACACAATACCTTCATTTTATTTGTTTGTTTATATGTGGTGCTGAGGATTGAACCCAGGGCCCCACATGTGCCAGGCAAGCACTCTACCACTGAGCCACAGCCACAGTCCCAATAAAGGACATTTTAGAAAACCATCAAAATAATAGTTTTACCTTATTAGATGGGCAGAAGTTAAAAAAAAGAGAGAGAGAAAGAAAGAAAGTAGTAGCAAGAGTGAAATACACAGGCAAGCCATGGATTGCTGGTGAGAGTGTAAATTAGTATAAGATCTTTGGGTAGCAATTTGCTAATATTTATCAAATTACTACAAGTAACCTCATTTTTTGAAGTAAAAATTCCAACTGTAGGTACTTATCCACAGATGTTCACATATGTACGCAATGATGTATATACACTTATACTGATTGCACCTGCCATCGTTTAGATGTGGTTTGTCTTGCAAGGGCTCATGTGTTGGAGGTGGTGGAAGCTTTAAGAGGTGGGGTCTTGTTGGAGGCTGCTAGGTTTTGATGGGGCTGTTGCCCTTGGAGGGGATTAAAATAGTTCTCATAGGACCCTGAGTTGGTTCTAATGAGAGCAAGTCAAAACCATGAGCCTGACTCATGACCCTCTGGCTTCCTGTCTTGTGAGGTGATCTCTCTTTCTCACACACAGGTTCCATCTGCTCATAGTCCTTGAAAGAGGCGTATGCAATGAGGCTGCTGGATCTTGGACTTTCAGCCTCCAAAACTGTGAGCTAAACAAACCTCTTTTCTTCCTAAGTATCCAGGTTCAGGTATTTTAGTATATTGATGAAAAACAGACTAATGAAGTACACTCAGTAATTGTGGTAAAATATTGGAGGGAAACTAAATACTCACAGGGAACTGTTGGAATTATTACAGAACCTGTATATAGTGGGATATTATGCAGTTATTCCTTAAACAATAGCTAAATTATGGATTGATATATAAAAATATTCAAAAGTATTAAATAAGAAAAACAAGGTATAATGGAGAACATGGAATATGAATCCATTTGTGTAAAAACTGGGAAAAAATACATATTTTTTATATTTATGGGTATTGTATTTCTGCAAAAAAAAAAAAAGCAAGAAATTGAAAATGTTAGAGGGAAATTACATGTCTGAGGGACAAGGATATAGAAGGGAGATTTGTTTACCCTTTGAATCTTTTAAATTCAAAGTGACTACATTACTTATTCTAAAAGTATATTAATTTTCTTTTTTAAAAAATCCCAACTATAGCTTTGAAAGAGCTAAAAATATTTCCTAAGATGAAAAGAAAATTCTGCCCAACATTATTGTGTTATGATTTTTCAAGTAGAAAGAAGGTAGAGTATGACATGGCCTATCTCAAAGTCTAAAATTAAACATCAGTTTCTCAGTTGATTGGAATCCAATTTCAATGGAAAGTTCTGATATTTCTATGGCTGCCATCTGCTTGGCATGGGCTCCAGAGCCTGGAATAAATCCAACACTTGTGGAATCTTGGAGAGAGAGCCACTGTGATGGTAAAGGAGGAAGCTGAGCAGGTAGGGCAAGGAAGAAAACACTTTGTGGAGAACCCTGGTTCCCTAAGTTGACTAAGTCCTAGACTCTTAGTGTTATTATCAACCTGGTCTCCTAACTTATCTTTCCATAAAGTGTTGCTAAATATTCAACCAAGTATCTTAGGAGAACATTGACTTAAAAAGTAGAATTTTTTTTTCTGTACCAGGAATTGAACCCAGGGGCATTTAACCACTGAGCCACATTCCCAATGCTTTTTAATTTTATTTAGAGACAGGGTCCCACTGAGTTGCTCAGGGTCTCACTAAAGTGCTGAGGCTGGCTTTGAACTCACAATCCTCCTGCTTCAGCCTGCAGAGCCGCTGGGATTATAGGCATGCACCACCACCCCCGGCCCCCAAAAGTAGAATCTTTATGGAAAGAAAAATAGAGATGAAGTTCTGTCCTAAGTTTTCACATTACGCTAACTAGCTTTTAAACAATGGCCCCAATGAACTGCACCTCCTCCCAGTATTCACGTCCTTGTGTTTTTCCTCCCACTTAGGATCTGGACTGGGCTTGTGACTCATCTAAACTGTAGAACTTGGCACAATTGAGGATGTGCTGGTTCTGGGCCATAAGGATGTTTGGAAGCTTCCTGTTTGCACTTTGGGGACTGAGCTGTCAGGCAAAATGTTTGGCTATACTGCTTGAGAGACCACTTGTACAGACACCTGGAGAGGCCAAGTAGAGAAGAGGCTATCTGTATATGGGAAGGAGAGAGACCCAATGGTCCCAGCATCCCAACAGAATCAGAAGACTCCAGCCCCAGCTGCCAACTGACTGAGAATACTTAAGAGTCTCTTACTGAAGCCAAGTCCAGCAGCTCTCTGCATGACAGGCCAATTAAATCGAGAAACAAGGGGTTGAGGCAAGGAAGGTGACCTTATTTAAAAAGCTAGCTCAGTTCAAGTTGGAGGACTTTTGTTCAAAACCCATTTTGCTAGGAAATGTATATAGGAATAGTTTATATATGCAGCTGATGAGTATTCCCAGATTGGTGGTGAAGACTGGGTGGATGGACAGGTGCTTTCTCACAGTGGGTGAAGATTGATGGTGGAGAGACAGGTGCTTTCTCACAGTGAGTAGGTCAGATGATGCACAACCCATCCCAGTTGTCTAGCCATGAGATTCTTTTCAGTTCTGCAGATCTCAAGAATTAAGATACACTATTTCCTCAGGGCAGTTCCCAACATATCACACAATGGACAGTCTAGAGGGGTTAGCTTCCCAAGGTTCTCTTTCTGATCACCAAACTCAAGGTAATGAAAGAAAAAATATTTCATCTGATTATTGTGAAAGACAAGAGTCAGTGGAGATTAAATAGGGAGTCAGCATGAGATCTGTTCTCAATGCTCAGCTTCAGGACCACAAGAGGGACCAAAAGAACTGCTCAGCTGAACAGTAGTCCACCTGCAGATATATGAAAGATCATAAAATAATTGTTGTTCTTAAGTTTTTAAGGTTTGAAGTGGTTGTCATGACATGATAGATGTAAGGACAGCCATTTCACGGAAACATAATGAGAAATGAGAAAGCACCCTTTGTGATGTAGTCATTTGCTACTGAGACTAGGGGAGCCTTCAAAAGGACCCTTCTATTTGCCCTGCAAGTTGTCTGATCAACCCCAACACAGTGTAGGCTAGTGAATAACCTGAGAGGAAAAACACTGACAAATGTTCTATGGTTTCAAAAGAAAAGGAAAAGAAATGTCAAGTAGGGAATTGAATCTGCATGTCAAGAAAACTGAAAGAGAATAATGTAGAAACCCAATGAGTAAAAGAACAGATAGGCCAGTCACCACTTACTGTGTTATATACATATTTCCTTTTTTCTTTTTCTTTAGAGTTAACCTCACCTCTCAATTCAGACTCACTTTTCCAACTCTACTTGACATCTCAATTGGATGTCTCAAGACATTTAACATTTAATAGAAGTTCTTGATTTTCCCTGTTTTATCAACTCACAAAGTGGCTGATCTTACACATTTCTCCCATTGCCAGAGTTGGTCCCAGCAGTTGCTCATCTAGAAGCCCATAAATCACTCTTGATTTTTCCTTTACCTCAAGCCCTATCTAACCCAAAGCACACTTTGTCAATTCTGTCTCCAAAATATATTTCAAATCCATCTACACCTCTCCATGTTGTCTGCGGCCATCTTCACCAGGCCATGATTATTGCTTGCTTGGACAACTGGTACAGCAGGCAGATAGTCTCCCCACTATTTGACTCCTCTGCACTCAAGAGTAACTGTATGGAATATAAATTGAATTATAGCACTGAAACTCTTTAGTGGCTCCCTCACTGTCCTTAGAATGAACCATAAGGTCTTGCATGAGCTTCTCCAGACCATCAACGAAGTACTTGTCACGACACCCTCTTAGTCCCTAAGCACCAGGCACATCATTTTATTTCTTTTTGTTCTTCAAACTGGTCAAGACTTTCTTGACCCAAGGCATTTGTGCATAAAACCCTCACTGCCCAGAATTCTCCCATGTACCCTATGGTTTCTAACCATCTCTGTTGTTCAAACTCAAAGGTTACCTCTCAAGAAAGCCTTTGCAGACACTCTCCAATATCCCCTCTCCCCCAGCCTCCCCAACACACAATCTCAGCCACTCAGCACTTTCCTTCATAACACACATCACAGCTTGCAACTTTAAAGTTACTTGTCTATTTATTTGCATCTTCTCTGTCTTTCTTAGTCTAATATTTGACAAGACTAAGGATTACATTCACCTTGTTCATGAGGTTAAATCCTCAGGGACAAGCAAGGTAGCAGATGCTTAGTGAAAGATTGAATCAATGAAAAAAACAAGGACTTTTTAAAATGTCAGAATTGTATTCCTCAATCACAAGCTCGGAATCAATGCTTCTTCAATCCTGTGAGCTTCAATTGTTGAAGTGTTTGATTTTCTAAGTGTGGCTCTTCCCTCCTGAACCTGTGGGAGGGGTATAATTGATTTCAATAATTTGTTTCTAGTTGTTCTTGTGCTTTTTACTGTTTTCCTAACTTCCAGCCCTTTTCAAATGTAGGTGGGCAGCTTGCTTTATAAAAGATTTTGTATTCTAACTTTTTTTTTTATCTTTTAGAAGTAGAATGACTCACTTCTTAATTTTTTTTTTTGGCCTAGCTTAAAGATTTTATATATATATATATATATATATATATATATATATATACACTTTGAAATTAATTTAACTTTGAATATTTGGTGACTCCCAGTGGTCTTCAATGGGGGCTGAGATGTGATGCCTTGGGTGATGTATTTCTGCCTTGTTTAGCAGAGCTCAGCAGGAATTTTTTAGCAGGGCAAAGTCCAGCCCCAAGAATAGCATTGGATTTCTCCCCTACAGATGAATCTCTTTAATAAATGAAATAGTGCAAAAAACAAGGAGGACTCAACACAAACGAAAAATATTTATGATAATACAAGAAACTTTATCCATCACTTTTGGTTCATTGTCATCTAATTCACTTGGGACCTTTTAAGAAAATCTGCTAATTCACTCTTGTACCCACTTGCTATTTTTGTCCCTTCCAAAACTCAAATTGAAATCTGATTGTCATTGGGGCAGTGATTAGGGCATGTGTTTTTTGTCTCTGACAATATATATATATATCATAAAATAATTAAAGGAGCAAAGATGTTTTTGTTGTTGTTTTGGTTTGGTTTTTTGTTTTTCCTCCCAGTTTCAGAGGTTTCAGTCTGTGGTCAGCTGGCTTCATTGCTTTGTGCCTGTGGTAAGGCAGATCATCTTGGTGGAAGCCATGGGAAAGGAGAGCTAAGCAGCTCATGCCAGCCAGGAAGCAGAGAACAAGAGAGAGGGGAAGGAGTGGGAACACAAAATACCCATCCAGGTCTCACCCCTTCTTCCTCCAAATAGGTCCCACCTCCTACAGTTTCTACCACCTCCCAATAACAGGCCGAAATTATTAATCCATCAAATGGGTGAATGCACTGATGACATCAGAGCCCTCATGGTCCCATCATTTTCTAAGAGCCCCACTCTGAACATTGTTGCACTGGGGACCAAGCCTTCAACACATCAGTCTTTGGGAGACACTTTATATCCAAACCATAGCAGTCATCAAGAGTGATTAATGCCTTTCTCACAAGAATATGTTGTATAAAATGAAGCTTCCCCTTATGTTTCACCTCTTCCATAAGTGCCCCCTTGCCTTTCCTCTTTTAGGCCATGTTATGACATTGCACAAAGCCCTCGCCAGTTGGACTTCCAGCTTCCAGAATCGTGAGCTGAATAAACTTCTTTGCTTATAAATTACCCAGTCTCAGACATTCTGTTATAGCAACAAAAAACATATTAACACACCACTTGTCCCCTACTGGCCCTCAAATGCCAGGGCCTTATGCCAGCTGAATCTAAAGCAAAACTTTCAGGTGCCTCATCCATCCCTTTACTCTATCGATGCACATACTCATCCTTGCATCCAAATGTTTTACCCAACCCTAATACCTGACTCTGACCCATGCCAGATTTGATGCAGGATCTGGCTTCTCAACCAGAATTTTGTACGTTGGCCTCTTAAGCAGCTTATAATTTAACTCATTTCACTTCCTGGCCCCCTCCACTACTGCACTCTCTAGCTATCTACATGGGATCCATGCAAGGACAGGCTTCCCCCAGTATATGGAGGACAGGGAACTGGAGAAGACTTTATCAATGTCTTTCTTAAATGTGAAGAAAGGATGAAAAGAGCAGGCCATTTCTAATTGCTTGAAGACCAACCAGAAAATAAAAGAAAGCAAACCTTAATGCTGAGGATAAAAATTTCTTAACTATGCATATACCAGTTCCATAAAATTTTTCTCAGCCTATTGCAGGCCCATCCATCCCAGTAGGAGAGGAGTTTCCACATAGATGCTACCCAGTGCCAAACAGCACAGCAAAACCACATCATCTGTTCGGTTGTTCAACAGGCATTTATTGAATACCAACATGGTGCCAGGCACTGTGTTGGTTCCAACCACATTAAGACACAGTCTCTGCCCTTAAAGAGCTAAAAGTCTGGAGAGGGAAAATTATAACAAAGCAAAATAATTGCATTACAATGATTGTTATTACGAGAGAGATTTTTTACCAAGAGTTATTAGAGCATGAAGGAAGGATAGGGATGGGGTAGGGCAGTGGGGTTGGGGAAGACTTCACAGAGGAAATCTATTCGAGCTGGATCTTAAGAAGCAAGTATTTCAGGAAAAGAAAGCTCAGCAAATAACATTGTTGAGGCCTGGAGGCAGGAAGGTACTTGTGAGTCATGAAAAGGTGAATCCTTCAGAGTTACTGAAGCCACCAGGAACAAAGAGAGAAAAAAAAATTCAAGCTGAAGGACAACTATAACCAGAATAAGGAGCTGGGACTTCATAGGGAAGCGAAGACTTGAGGACTTTAGGCTGGATCATCTCACAGCCAGGTCTGGTTATTTGAAGTTACTCAGTTAGTAATATGGGGACTGGGTTAGTTGGTGGGAAGTAGGGTGAAACAGCAAGAGAAGTTGATATTAGAAGCAGGAAGAGCTTGAAGACCACTGCCCCAGCTCTGTTGAATAACAATGAGGACTGAAACCAGGTGATGGTATTGAAAGTGGTGCAGGGAACAGAGATCAGAGAAAATCTGCAAGTAGAAATGGAAGGACATGGTCATGATTTTGTATGGAAAGAACAGCAGATGGAAGAGCAGGGGATGACATCATTCCATCTGTCCTTTGTAAATTGCCTTGTATCTCTCAGACACATTGATGTGCGTCATTGTTTGGGGTTTTAATTTGAAACAACCTCAAATGTACAGATAATTTGCAAATATAGAACAAAAAACCCCTACCCCCCTACCACTTGGAAGTTGTCAACATAATTTCCCAACTGTGAGCACTACTGTTATATTTCTTAAAAAAAGAAGGATGTTGTCCTGCAGCAGCACAGTTGTGATCACCAGAGTCAGGATATTAACACGGATATATTACCATCATCTAATGCTCAAATCCAATTCAAAATTTTCCGATTTCCCCATAATATGATTTATAGAAAATTCCAGGATCACACTCTGCAATTAGTTATCGTGTCTCTTGAATCTCCTTCAGTCTGAAAGTTCCTTAGACTTTCCATCTTGACCTTGACCCTTGCAGAGACTATTATTTTTTTAATTGAATTTTTTTATGCAATAGCCTTTGAAGGGTTTTCACTATTGGAGAATGGAATTATTTCTTTACAATTGGATTCAGGATGCATCTTGGAACTATCATCAGAGAAGTGATGCTGTGGATCTTGTAAGCTATGAGATGGTGCCTCTTCAATTTACCCTATCACTGGGGATATTCATTATGATCACTAGATTAAAGTGGTGTCTGCCAGACTTCTCCACTGCAGTCTTTTATTTCTTTAGAATTCATAAATATTTTGTGGAGAGGTAATTTGAGACAAAATTAATGTTCTATTTATCATCAAACCTCTCCTCACTTATTCATATCTTTCTGGACCAATGGTTTCCAATTTTGCTCTATAAGTTATAATTTGTTACTATTGCTATTTATTACTGTGCTCAAACTGTCTCAGATACAGCCAGTGGGAGCTCCTGCAAGCCTCCCTCACTTTCCGACACAAGATGCATGTTGCATGCTCCCTGTCCCAGCTGTGAAATCATCGATTTCTTCAAGGATCACTGGATCCCTTTAGTGAAACATGGGACTTGGATGTCAACACAGGGTTCTCAGTATTCTCACTGATAGTGGGGTATTGTTGATGTTAGACTCTCTTAACAGAACTAGAGACCACACCCGCACACACACATGCAAACACATGCGTTTACATCTATGTTTGCTTATGCATCTCTTTAAAAGAATTTCTAAGTTAGCATCCCAGGATTTATTCTAATTTTCTCTCTTCCCATACTAGAAACTCCCTTTTCGACCTGTGGGAACCTGGTTCCCTCTCTCTTTCATATACTTCTTTATTTGACCCATCTCCTTCTCTGCAGCCAGTTTCCTACAATCTGGACAACACTCAGCCTCCACTGGATGAGGATTTCCTGTTCACCTTTCTTAAGTTCCAATTCCTAGGACCAGGCCTCCCCATCCCATCATGACGGGGGCCTCTCCTGCTCTGACGCGGTCTGTATGACTCTGTACCAAGCTACCTTCCTACATGGGTATCCTCTTGACTCCCTTTGGACTCCAAGGAAGGGAAGAGGAAGATGGGACAGGAAGGACAAAGGGACAAGAGGAAAAAAAGAGGGAAGGGGAGGGAAGAGAAGGGAAAAGAAAGGGAAAAGGAATCTTTGCTTGGATTCTTACAATACTCCTGTTTGGTGCTTGAAACTGGTCTTATCCTTTTAAACGTGGTGCAATTAGTGTAGAAATGCTGATGTCTTCCTCAGAGTCTCGTGTTCCATGGAGTGGAAGAGCTGAGAATTGCTCCCAGGTCTTTTCCATCTGAGTCCAGTTCTCTGACTTCAGCACCACATGACCTATGTTCTTATAGCCTCCTGGAGACGTGAAAATTGTTGTTTGGGTTAAAATGAGTCTGCAAGGAAGTACCTGTAACAGTAAAAATATTTGTTGGCTGCTGTTTCACAGACAGTCCTGATGGTGACTGGAGTCTTTCAAAGAATGACACTGTCCTCGTCTCCTTGGGTGGTGCTACAGTTTGGATCTGAAGTGTCCCCCAAAGCTCCATGTGATCAAGGCTTGTTCCTCAGCATGAAACTATCAGGAGGTGGCGGAACCATGAAGAAGTGGGACCTGGGGCTCGGGTTGTGGCTCAGTGATAGAGCACTTTCCTCCCATGTGTGAGGCACTGGGTTCGATCCTCAGCACCACATAAAAATAAATAAACAAAGTAAAGGTATTTGTCCATCTACAACTAAAAAATAAACATTAAAAAAGTAGGATCTCATGGAAGGTCTTTAGGGTCACTGAGAAAGTACCCCTGGGGGAGAGAGTAAAACCCAGACCCCTCCTCTTTCTCTTTTATACTTTCTGGTAATGAGCTGAGCAGCATTGATCCTCCACACGCTCCCACCATGATGTGTTGCTTTGCCACAGACCTAAAAGCAACAGGGCTAATCGACCATGCACTGGAATTTCTAAAACCATGAGTCGAAAGGAACCTTTTCTCTTTATAAGTTGATTATCTCCAGTATTTGTTCCAGTGGTAGAAAGCCAACTAACATAGCTGGTCACCAAGATATAGACATCCTCCCTCCAGTTATTCCCTACTTCCTCTATCAGAGAGGAAAGCGGATAAGCCCCTCTTCCTCCCTGCTCCCCCAGAAGAGGATATCTTCCCTTAATATTTACCTCCAATGCAAGCCACCAATCAAGGTCTTTTCTGCTGTGTCCTAGGAAATAGTATGAGCCCTGAGATCCTGGATTAGTACTATTCAAAGTAGGGTGTTGGCAGCAACATCCCTTGAAGCTTGTTAGAAATGCACATTCTCCAGCCCCACCCACACCTTCTGAAAGTGCATCCTTTGGGACAGAGCCCAGACCTGCCAGGTGATAAATGTATTCACCTGCTTTTGAGCCCTGGGCTGAGGCCTAAGGTTATACACTTCTACCAAGCTCCCAGTGGATGCCCATGTGCAAATCTGGGATCTATCTCTGATCAGAATCTGCTTTATAACAAGATCTAACAAGATTTAAATGTCCATTAAAGTCGGAGAACTCTTTCTTCTGAGTTGCCTACAGAGCCCTTGAGGCAAGTCAGAGGATAGAATGCCTGAGTTGAATTCCTATCACAGAAGTGAAATAAAATAGGTACCTAAAGTAAATATCTTCTCCAGGTGGGTCTGTGTCATAAATTAATTTGGGATTAAAAATTTAAGAAGGTCATACCAAAATGGGACCTTTGTCCATGCCATTCTCTCTGCCTCTGATTATTTTTTGTCTTTTCTACTTTTCCTAGATTACCATGAGACCTTGGATCCTGAGCAACTTTTTTAGGAACGTCCTCACTGATTGATGACTAGGCGAGGTCTCTGTGGTATGTGTTTGTGAGCACCAAGAGTGGTAATTTTACATGAATTCATGCCTGTTTCTCTTTTTCTGCTGCATGGGGGCAGGTACTGTGTCTCATTTTATTTAGTTTTATGAGCTTACTCACCTGTTACAATATCAAAAGTCTGCCATGTGCCAGTGGCCTCCAAGATTCTCCCTAATGATCCTCTCCTTCCAGCGATCATGCCCTTGTAAATAAATCCCTTCTTCTTGATTATAGGCCAAATATTGTGACCCTGATGAATAGCATATGATAAAAGTAATGAACTATTGCTGTCCAGGCTAAGTATCCAAAAGTCTGTGCCTTCACTAGGCATGTTTTCTGTTGGCCCCCTACTGCATATTCTGAGCCAAGCCAGCTGTCATGTTATAAGCTGCCCTATGGGAAGGCCCACATGGCAAGGAACTGAGGTCTCCCCAGCCAGTCAGGAATCCAAGGCCTGTCAACAACCATGTGATTGTTGATTGACAGCTGCATTGCAGCCTTGGGAGAGATCCCAAGCCAAAGGCACTCAGATTCCTGACCCACAGAGACAATATGCAATAATATCTTGGTTGTCTGGAGCCACTATGTTTTGAAGTAATTCACTACTCAGAAATAGATAATGACACTAAGGAAATTAATGAATATGATATGTCAGAGAGTCCATTCATCCTCACTTTCACCCCTCACTTAAAGATAATGTATTATCCCTGCTTTATAAATGAGCACATAGATGATCATACAGGCTAAATAACAAAAGGTATATGGTCACAGCTAAGTGACAGAGGTAGGGTTGGAACTCAGATTGTCTAACTCCAAGGCTGAGCTTAAGCCATTCTGCTTCAAAATTCAAGATGGATTTCATTCTCCACAAATATTCCCAAGGATGAAGTGGGAACAGAAAACTTCCCAGGTCTTCACCTTATACAGTATGAATCACACCCAACTTTTCTAAGTACTTTTTGTTCACTTTTTTCATGAATCATTCAAAAAGTTACTACTACAAATTAAATTTTGATCTTCTCCTAACTCCTACCTTCTCATGCTCATGATCTATTCTCCTGAATTCTTCAGCCACATTTTGGGTTGGGCCACTGTTATTTCTCAGACCTATCACCCATGACTCATTACAGAGAGCATGATCCTTTGGGAAGTGGTATAAAAACTGGAGAATGGAAGGAGGAATGAGTCATATACCATATATTTGATTTTATTGATTGTTTGATTAACTTTCTTTGAAAACCAGAGGAGTCAGAGGATGTGAAAGTTGGCCAAAAGAAAGAAAAAAAACGAAGAAAAGTAAGGCAGGACCCAAGTAATGATGCCTTCGAAATTCCTCTGTAACTACAGAGGTTAAGGATTTTGGAGGAAGTCTCTAGACAGTACATAAACATTCAGATTTCTCTCTTTGCCTTGAGACCAAGTAACAGAGGGGATTCTAGGGGTCGAGGAAAGGGTGATCTGCTGATTCAAAGGAGCTGCCACTCATGTGACAATTATTTGACATCTTACATTAATCTTTAAAATTCATACTGCAAATTTCTGGTATATAACATGATAAATGCACATTTGTTTAATTAAAAATGCATCTTCTTTGGATTTCAAGCAAATTTATGTTCAAAGGAATTCCCCCATATTATGCGGCTTTATATATGCCCCCACCCCAACACCTCGTACACCTCCGCATTCTATATTACATTTGTATGGAAGGATTTAAGAATATGTATTCTTGGGCTGGGGGTATAGCTGAGTTGTAAAACAGGTGCTTGGCATATACAAGGTCTTGAATGCAATCCTCAGCACACATGGAACAAAATAAAAAAATATGCATTCTCCATAGTTTAAGTTGCTTCAAAAAGAATGACCTTACCGATTAAAGAAGAAGAAGAAGAAGAGGAAGAAGAAGAAGAAGGAGGAGGAGGAGGAGGAGGAGGAGGAGGAGGAGGAGAAGGAGAAAAACAAAAACAAAAAAATAGTATTTCAGGGATGTCTTGACTAAAATTATACACAAAATCCAGTAAACCATGTCTACCTGTTAAGTTACCTAAAATAAAAAATCAACTGTCTTGCTTCTGAAATTTCAGATTAAAAAAACAAAATTGTCCCTAGAAGATTTTTCCTCTCTCTCTCTCTCTCTCTCTCTCTCTCTCTCTCTCTCTCTGTCAGCTTGTTCTGCTCCTGTGGATAGCTGTGCTATTTAATACCCTCTTGGCACTTCGTTTATTTTCCTCCCTTGATTGCCTCTGAATGTACTGTAATCCTCTTTTCTGGTTACTGTCCCTTTTAGTACAGGTAAATCAACTGTATCCAGTCATGGGACAGATGCAGCATGAAAGAAGGAAATTACAATTGCTTTATCTGATGCTGTCATTCAAGTCTGGGATTGAGAAGCAGACATTTTTAAAAGTCTAAGGGCTCTGGCATATCTAAGAAGCAGATGGGAAACAAATGAAGCATTGACAGATTTGCAAATTCCAGCTCTGTGATATTTGTCTGCCTGAGAGTGGGTGGGACAGAGAAATGTAAGAGAATAATGAGGATATGGGCAGGGGAAGGTTTGCCATTTTTCACATTCTTCTTTGGATATGGATTGAAGAAAGGATGTGGGGAGGAGGCGGTCATCCTTGGCTTTGCATTCTGACCATTTCCTAAGTGGACTGCTGTACTCCTTAGAATTTAAAATTGTAATCAGGGGCCTCTAATGGATAATTCTGTAATTATTGCATCAATTTTCAGAAACTACACATTAATGGGCTGGGGTTGTGGCTCAGCAGTAGAGTGCTCGCTTAGCACATGTGAGGCCCTGGGTTCGATCCTCAGCACCACATAAAAATAAACAAAATAAAGGTATTGTGTTCACCTACAACTAAAAAAAATTTTTAAATAAAATACCTATTAATACTGACTAAATTAAGCTTAATAGAACTTCATGGCTACACAACTGAGTAAATGAAGTCTCACCAAAGAAGGGCCCTATGCTCTTTCCCAAACTTAAATCCCCCTCAGTAGCATGTTTGACTGTTAATGTAATCAAGCAAATGAACACAGGCCAGAGGAGGCAATCAAGAAAGGGGACAGGTAAGGTTTTACATAATAAAGAGACACTCTCCCTAGCCACCCCCCCCCAATGTGTGGGGCAATACTTAATAAAGAATTAAAAAAAGAAAACTCCCTCATATATTAGTTCACTCACCAAGCAGTCATTGACCACTTCCTGTGTGCGAGGGGGACTTTCATCAGTACTGGGAACACAGAAATGAACAGGGTTTAGCTGTCTTCAAGGAGCATGCCTGTTGCTCATCTCCCTACACACCCAGGGAAGAGAGGCACAATGAAAACAATCCAACTCAGCCCAGAATGCCCCAACTTGTGCCAAAGAGAAGTTCTACTGCATTATCTCCTCCTTTAAACACAAAGAAAATTCCCAGGTGGGTTACATTTACACATTAAAGATGGAATCACATACGGTCAAATGTATTTAGCTTTCCCATGAAGTAGATCCACCTGTGCCCAAAGTTTGGCAAACTGATCTATTAGAACATTGAATCCACGACTGAAGAGTCAGGAAACATATCCATGAAGTGCCCTTGAGCCCCTCAGACGCCATGTAGAAAAAGCTTACGTAGGTTTTCTAAGATAGATAACCCTTGTTGAAGTCAACCAGCCAGTTTTTCAACCATTATTTAATATTGTGCTAAATTCATATCATGAAGTAGATATTTTTGTTTTGTCTTAGCATTTTGTCATGCCAAGGATTGATCCCAGGCACTTGCTATCCTGGGAAGGTCAACAGTGGTAGAGTTTACCAGGGGAGGTTTTTTAGAAGAGGTGAGCTCAGAACTGGATGTTAGATCATTATATGCCTGGAGGCAGGTCTGCGGCCAAACCTCCCCAAGGCTCCATTGACTCATCCATATAATGGATACAGTGCCCACAGACTGTGGGAGTCTTACAAGGGTGAAACGTGATAACATGGATTTGGTACCCAGGCACATGGAATGCATCAATGAGTATTCCTTCTCTGTTTCATTTTATGCTTATGCCACCCACATTTTGTTTTCATTTATTGATGGGAATGGTGATGAAAATAAAGAATAATATACCTTCCACGTTTTCTATGTTAAACATGAATTATTTTTAACACACACACACACAAAAAATACAATGTGAAATTAAAATACCACTTTATTTATACAGTTCTGGTCTTACGGAAGTAATGGGTTTTGGTGATTTCACAGCAGAAGATCAAATGAGGGAGGGCTTTCCAGCCACACAGAAATGTTATTCGAATCTGATAGTAAGTGTCTTTCAGTTGTTAGCTAAACCCAGTACACTGAAATAGATGTCAGAAATGTGATGCTCTCTTAACTACCCGGTTGCTTTCCAAAGGCATGGTAAGCATTGAGGGCCCTGTCATTCACTGACCCTAGAGCTTGAGCATTGCTGTCATTGCTTCCCTGCTTCTTGGAGTCCCAGCCCTGTGGGGGCGGGCAATGTCCAACCCCTGCGGGCCTTGTTTGTATCAGCAGCTGGAGTGTTGTCTGCCCAGCAGTGTATGTAGCTGCATCTGAAACTCAGAAAGGACAAACTAGACTACTGTTTTAGGGTCTGTGAGTGAAAACCTACTCAGACTTCAGGAGCTTTCTGCGTCCCACACTAGACACACTTGCGATACCCAATAAATGTTCTTAATGTAGAACGAACCCTACCATTTTGAGTTGACATCATGGTGAGGAAAAATCTGCTTTCCAGGAAAACCACACTAATCCCAGACATCTTAATCTCTCTGAGAAAATATAGGCATGAGAAATGGGCATAGCTCTGAGTTCAGTCTCAGGTTATCAAGGTTTATATTCTGTTATGGGGTTCAACTATGCCCCCCAAAGTTATGTGGCGGTCCAAACTCCCAGTACCTCAGAATGTGAACTCATTTGGAAATAGAGTCTTTATGGAGATACTCAAGTAAAAATGATTAGATAAAGGGTGAATTTTAATCCAGTATGATTGGTGTGCTTATATAAGGGAGAAATTTGGACATGGAGAAAGATACGCTCAGAAGGGAGACAATAGGAAGTAACCCAAGGAGAAGATGGCCATCTATAAGTCAAGGAACACCTTAGCTTCTGGAAGCTTGGAGTAAGGCCTGAAAGCAATCCTTCCCTAGCACCTTCAAAGGGAGAATGAACCTGTTAATATCTTGATTTTAATCTTCTGGCTTCTACAACTGTGACAAAACAAATTCCAGTTGTTCTAAGCTACGCGCTTTGGGTTCTTCCTTATGGCAGCCCTAGGAGATGAATCCAACTATAGAATAGCATATTCCCACTGAATGAGACCGGTGTCGGAAAGGTAACTCAATCCAGACACCCAAATTCCACCAAAACAATTATGGGGTTGCATGAACCCTGGAGAGGGAAAAGGAACCAAAGAAATTGCTTGCTGGAACTAGGTGAGACCAGATTAGGTCCTCTGGTGACAATTGGCCATGGACACTGGGTTCTGCAGTGGGCATTCTTCTTCCTGTCTCATCTTTGTGTCCATTCTGTTTTTTGTATTAACAAATAAATCTCAATTGCGTAGGACATTAGTCTCATAATATTTTCAGTTTTCAGAAACTCTATTCATCCCCACCTCCTTAGAGAACATGCTGTCAGGGACCAGTGGGAAAGAGGGGCCAGGTCTCCAGCCTCCACCGGCCAGGTTGGAATCTGCTGTCTCTAGGGCCCTGCTGAGAGGTGCCATGTGACAAAGGCAGAGAGATCTCTGTATTAAATTCCTGGAACTGGGAGGGGTACAAGAGGCAGGAAAGTGAATTCCAGGGCAGTTGCTACATGTCGGGGTCCTTGTTGTGAGGTGACAAATTGCAATTTTGCACAACCCCCTAACATGCAGCAGCTTCCCGGAAATCTACTTTTCTTGTCTCTTGTGCCCCTCCAAATTCTGGAAAAGTAATCGAGAAATCACTCTGCTTTTGTTGTTCTTGTTGTTGTCTTCCCCACATCACCATTCAACAGGGAAGAAGAAGAAAACAGCAAAATCCAGTAGGATCCAGGAAAGACCAGAGCAGCATGAATCACCAACAGATAGGACAAGATAAATGATGGTTGCTACTTGGAATTCTAGACACACTTTGGGACTGCAGTTCTGTGAAGCCCGAGGGTCTGATGAGAGTCAAGAAAAATATGCATTGGGACTTTTCAAAGAATGTGATCATTTGTTATATACAGTCAATACTCCTGTCATTATATATATAAAAAAAAACACAACTACATCATTGGGGATGGGGTGTAGCTCAGTGGTAGAGTATATGACATGCTTGGCATGCACAAGGTCCTGTCTTCAATCCCTAGCTCCAAAGCAAAAAGAAAAGGTATGAAACTCTGTTCATCTTCACCTCCTTAGAGAGCAGGCTGTCAGGGACCAGCAGGAAAGAGGGCCAGGTCTCCAGCTTCCATTTTAAGTTTAATAAATTACATTAAACCACACTCAAGAAAGTAGAAAATATAAACCAAAATAAGAATAAAATCATCCAAAATTTCATTACCCTAATACAACTTTCCAAATATAAAAAAAGAAATCATTAAAATATAATATAAACATACAGTTGAATTATACAGATTCAAATGGAAATTATAAAAAATTTTATATTTAGTGGTAGTAAATGTTTCATAATGTGAACATATAAGTTGTTCAACTTCAGCATGTGCACTATTTAGCTGTAACCTATACCTCAGTAAACTTAGAGAGAAATTTGTTTAATTTTTTTTGTAACAATTTTTTCTTTAAAGAACTTGAAGTTTAAATTCTATGTGTTGAATGACCTGAAAATTATGCTTAGAAGGAAATATACTAAAATATAGTAGGTAAGTTTTATTGTCTTCTTGACAGTTTTTGTCTAAGAGTTTTATAATGTCTTCAAGTGACCTTCTAGCTAGGATTTGGTAAATGTTCCATTTTAAGTCCTTTCTTGTTTTTCTGTCTTCTGCTTATTTATTTTTTCAGCTGAAAAAAAAATTTAAGAATACCATGAACTCTCTCCACTTTAAATAATATTCCCAATAATGGACAATAGAAGGACAGTTTGAGACTGTGTTCGTTGGTTTTTCTATTATAAATATTTGAGGTAATTAACTTATAGATAGAAAAGGGTTATTTGGGTTCACAGTTTAGAGGTTGCAGTCCATGATCAGTCGGTCCCATTGCCTTGGGTCATTGGCAGGAGCTCATGGTGGAGCAGAACCATTGATTCCATGGCCACAAATCAAAAGAGAACGAGGAAAGAGCTAGAATCTCACAGTCTCTTTCAAGAGCAGGTCCCCAATGCCTTAAAGGCCTCCAACTACATCCAACTCCCAAAATTTCTACCACTTCCCAATAGTGCCACCGTGGGAAATATGCCTTTACCACATGGGTCTTTGGGAAATGCTTCAGAGCCAAACTACAGTAAGAACATGAAACAAACATTTTATTTTCCTGTCATCAAGTTGTAAACAGATAATGTAAAAGTAGAAGAGGTTTAGGATATCAGCTATATAACATGTTACACATAGTCATCTGTATGGTTTGGATATAAGGTGTCCCTTGAAAAGCTTATCTGTCAATGCAAGAATATCCAGAGATGAACTAAGCAGATTATGAGATTTGTGACCTAATCAGTGTATTAATCCACTTGATGGCTTAATAATTTGAGTGGATTACTGGGTGATAACTGTAGGTGAGTGGGGCATGACGGAAGGAAGGAGATTACTGAAAACTTGCCCTTGAGCTTCATATTTTGTCCCTGGCTCCTTGGACTTTCTCTCTGTTTCCTGGCTGCCATGAGCTGAGCAGCTCTTCTCCAGCACACCCTTCCACCATGTTGTTCTGCCTCACTTCCAGTCCAGAGCAATGGAGTTGGCCAACCACGGACTGAACCTCAGGAACTATGAGCCAAAATAAACATTTCCTCCTCTAAATTGCTCTTTCCATTATTTCAGTCACAGTGACAAAGAGCTAACCAACACATCATCCCAGCTCTGGCTTTCTTAACCATACATGATTGTCTATACGAGCAGTTCTCAAGTTGTGGACCATCTTGATATCCAGTTGGGGATCCTGAGGACCTTCATGGAATCTGCAAGGTCAAAACAATTTTCATAATACTCAGACAACATTTTCCTTTCTTATTCTCATTCTCTTATCAGTTTAGTGTTGTTTTCCAAAAGCAGCTACATAAATCACAGCAGACTATGTACAGAAAATAGGAGAACCCTGTTGTCTTCTATCACGCTCAACGTAAAAGAGATTCACAGATTCATATAATAATTCCACCTCTGCCTACCTTTTAATTTAAAATATATTTATTTCTCATAAAATGTTTATCTATGTTAATATGGAATGGGCTTATTATCAAGTAAATTATTACATATTTTTTTAATTTCTCAGTTGTAATTTCTAATAAAGTCAATGTCAATAGATGTTACAAGGGCTCTTGTTTTAAATAATGTAAAGGAGTCCTGAGTTCAAGAAGGATGAGAGCTACTCTCTACCTGCCATCTGACAGACAAAAGGCCCATGACAGCAGAGTCCCATGACCCTTGCTGCTGCTCTAGGGCTGACAGTCCTTTGGCAGCTGTTACCCTATAGAGTGGAGAGTTTGAAAGGGACTTCAGGGACCTTGAGCCTGGAATTGATGACAGAAGATCCAAGCATAACTTCTTTCTTGGTTACAGAGAGAGGAGGTAGTGAAACATTAAGGAAGTGAGCAGGCATTTGAGGAGAAGAATGAGAGAGGAAAATTGTGAATTAAGAGAAGAAAGCTGGGCATCTGCCCTGTGCCTTTTATTCCGCTTTCAGACTTCAAAATACCTTAAATCAATTCTAACTAGTTTGTCATTAGTGCTGATATCTGATGCAGTATGACATTAGGGCATAGGAGAAGCCTTCACAGCCCACAAAAACATCTCCCTGAAGTATGAATTCTTTAGTCAAGGACAGAGCATGTCATCAGACAATTAGAGATCAAAGACTATAACACGAATTCCTGTGAAGAGTTTAAGTGTGTTTAGAGTTGTGATGTGCAAACCTGCATGTACTTCAGAATAACGTAGAGAGCCTGTAAAAACCTGGATGTCCAGGCCCTGGAGGTAGGATTCAGGATCAGCATGTCTTATATCCTCCTAGATGATCCCAATGTACAGCCAAGATCAAAAGCCACAAAAGGAGGAGGGAGAGATCAAGAAAAGAATCATTGCAACTGACAATGGCCAGGGATGCTTCCTGCCTGAAGGAAAAAGGGGATGAGAAGAGAACCCAGAAAAGCAGAAGATGGGCCTCACACCTTCGTTCTGGGGCTTAATGGGGCTTTTTCCTCCCTGACACTTCCTGTCTGAGCAGTTGAGGTTTCTCTGATGTCTCTGTCTCCCAGCTGAGTTCTCGCTCTGCCAGCATACAGAGGACTTGGACAACGGAGGAGAACTTTACAGTTTCCTTTTCAGCTCTTCAATCAACAATTTCGGTCACAGATCAGACTGGTAAATCTTTACACATCCGAAAGTTAGACTTTGACGTGCTTGTTTTTCTTCTCCTGTCTGACTCACAGAATGAGTCATAAGGAACCTTGTTAATCTCCATTGGACTAAGGGGAACAAGGGCACAGGGAGAGGCTGCCCTTTTTTGGTGAGGGTTGGGCTGAGCCTGAGTTCAGAGCTGCCTTCTCAGCCCCCATTCCAGCCCTGGGAGCTACCTCCACGACTTTATTCTTAGATCTCTGTTCCACTCTCTGGTTGAAATAATGGTGGGGGGTCAGTAAACTCGTGCTGCCAGAGATCTGTGTCTGGGACATCCTCCTATTTCTCTCTGGCATCTCTGTCTCCTAAGGTACCTGAGGATAAAAACAAAATTCTCAGGCTCAAGAAGGCTTTGGGGGTAAAGAATCATGCCTTCTGGAAGAATATGATCCAACGAGCTAAGGGTCTTACCAGCACAGAATTCTGGAGCAAGGAGACATCTTGAAACCTTCAGGAGAAATGTAATCTGTCAGCTCTTTTATATTTAGGCAGAGCAACAGAGAAAGTTATACTTACTTCTGACCCCAGGGAAATTGGAGTATGTGTATATACATATATGTGTACATGTGTGAACACATGTTGTGTTTATGCACACATATGTGTGTGTGTGTATGTGTATGTCTATGCCAGGGCAGGTTCATAAGGAAGTAAAATTCTCAATTTCCATAGTACGGAGTTAACAGTCACTATCTGTTTAGTTCATTTGAGCTGCTATAACAAAATACCATAGACTAGGTAGCTTATGCACAGCAGAAATTTATTTCTCATAGTTCCAGAGGCTGAGGAATCCAAGAACAAGGCATCAGCAGAATTGGTGTCTGAGGTATGAGCCACTTTCTGGTTCATATATGGTGCCTTCCTGCTGTGTCCTAACATGAAAGGAGTAAAGGGTCTATCTGGGGCCATTTTTATAAAGGTATTAATTCCATTCGTGAGGGCTTTCCCCTCCATGATTTCTTTGCACTCCCTCCCCCAAACTTTTTATTTCACTCACAGCCTATAAGCTCAGTCTTCCAAGAGTCCTTTGGCTTCTCCAGAGTCAGATTAACCCCCACCATTTTTGGCCCACAGCCCTGGGGGGGGGGGGGTGAGGAGGATTCCTAGCTTTGTCCTCTATACCTTGTGCTGTGAGTTCCTTGGGACAGGAAGCACATTGTATCCTGAGTCTTCATAGCTATGGCACATGTCCAGTTGATGGGTATTGAGATAACAGGTAGATGGTTTGTGAATTCCCCAATTTCCTCCCTTGGTTCCAGGGGTGCATAGTGTGGAACCTATAGCACTGGTGAGGAATAAGGAAGATGTCACTTTGTTACCTGGCCCCCTCTCTGGGCTGCATTCTTCACCTGTCCATGGATGGGGCCCGACAGCTTAAGCAGAGCTAGACTGAGAGAGGCAGGTAGGGACTTTATAGCCACATTCAAACATACCCACTTTCAGTTTTACTTTTTTCTAAAAGACATTCTTCTGGAGTCCCCAGCCAGCCAGCAGCCCGATAGCTTCCTAAAGAACAATTCTGTTCTTTAGCATCCCCAATACAGCTCCACTGTTGTTATTATTAGAATGTTATTTTATCTTGGGTGGGGAGGGGAGATACTACAGCGAAATTTGTTCTACTTTCAGCTAGGCTGAAATGTTCACAATCTCCAAGGAGGTTCTCTCTCAGTACCCCCTCTTGGTCAACCAATCATACCTTGAATATGTCTGAGTCTTCATAACTATTGAATATGTCACTATAAGAATGCAGCTTTAGGGACACTTATTTGATTTCATGGAATGAAGTTTATCTGATTCTAGGATTTAAAATAAAGCCAATTAAAAATGGCTTTTAAAAGAGAGAATGCACCCTTGTCTTCTGGGTTATGAAACATGTCATCTCTTTTTGTAGGAGTCAGAAATCAGCATTGCCATTTTACCGAGAGAACAGAGGCATAGAGGATATTAATGTTTTGTTGAAAATCCCAGAAAGCAAAATCTGGTCTCATGCCTAAAATTGATCTCTGTTGTCTATGTGTGGCATCTGGGAAATTCTTTTCCAATCGAACCTGGGTGACGTGAGAGACTAGGTAGTACATTAGCATGAAACAGTTCTACGTGGTCCCTTGCAGGAGAAAAAGTGCCACCTAAGCATGTTCCTGGTACAGATGGCCATTCTCCATTTACCAGTTTTATCTTCACAATTTACTTTTTTAATGAGCATTTTATTCCTAAATAGGAATCATGTGGTCGCTTTACTTTTATAGCCATGAATATTGGAGGCCGACAACAAAATTCCCATGACTTCCACCCACTCCTCTTTGCCCAAATCTTGGCTGCATCAGGAACAGCAGTAACATTTTCAGAATGCAGCCTGTCACAGCTGGGTCGGAGCCATGCTCTTCCCTTTGTTTTCAGGCAAGCCAGTTATAAACACATTTCAGACTTCCTGGTTTCTCTCAATTCTTTTAAAGTTCGAGTGCAAGATTGTTATACCGAATTTCTCCATTCACTGTAAGACTCCACCTTTGACAGAAGAGAAATAACACCATGCTGGCTCCAGTAGCTCCAACACACTTACAGCATGAAGCACAAGCAGCAATTATCAATACCTGTGTGCTGAAAAGGAAAAGCACCTGGGGTCAGGGTAGGAAGCTCAGCCTGAAACTGGTCAGAAAGGAAGGACAGGGGGCATTGTACTGAAGGGGCAAGAAATACAGCTGCTGTGAGATAGTCAGGACCCGGAGTACTAGCCATACTCAGAGAATTGAACAACAGCTGTAGAATAGATTTGAACGCAGTGGTCGCCCCCTTAGCCACGGTTTCATGTTTTGTGGGTTTTGCTTTTGGTGTTTTCAGTTACCTGTGGTCAACCACAGTCTGAAAATACTAGATGAAAAATTCCAGAAATAAGCAACTCATAAATTTTGAATTGTGCTCCATTCTGAGTCCTGAGGTGAAATCTCGCACCATCTGCTCCATCCCACTTGGAACATGTCATCCCTTTGTCCACTGTATCCATGCTATATATGTCATCTTTCCGTTAGTCACTAAATAACCATCTCAGTTATCAGATTGACTATCACAGGATTATGGTGCTTGCTTGCATTCAGCTAATCTTCATTTACTTAATAATGGCCCCCAAATGTAATAGTGGAGATGCTGACAATTCAGATACCCCAAGGAGAAGTCATAAAAGGCTTCCTTTATCATCTCACATCATCATTAAGAGAAGGATGAATAAATACATTACAATAAGATATTTTGAGAGACAGAGAAAGAGACCACATTCACATAATTTTTAATATAGTATATTATTATAATCGTTCTATTGCTATTGTTGTTAATCTCTAACTGCGACTAATTTGTAAATTAATCTTTATCATAGGTATGTATGCACAGGAAAAACACAGTATATACAGGGCTTGGTACTATGTTTCAATCATAATCTGGGGGTATAAGGACACATTTTGACAGATAAGGGATGGCTACTATTCTGCCAATCTGTGCTGTTGCTTGTGTGTGTGTATACACAAAACGTGTGTGCATTCTACTCAATCTCTCTCTCTCTCTCTCTCTCTCTCTCTCTCTCTCTCTCTCCCTCTCCCTCTCCCTCTCCCTCTCCCTCTCCCTCTCCCTCTCCCTCTCCCTCTCCCTCTCCCTCTCCCTCTCCCTCTCCCTCTCCCTCTCTCTCCCTCTCCCTCTCCCTCTCCCTCTCTCTCTCTCTCTCTGCAGGAATTGAACTCAGAGGCACTCAACCACTGAGCCACATCCCATCCCTATTTTGTATTTTCTTTAGAGAGAGGGTCTCACTGAGTTGCTTAGTGCCTCACTGTTGCTGAGGCTGGCTTTGAGCTTGCAATCCTCCTGTCTCAGTCTCCTGAGCAGCTAGAATTATGGGCATGTGCCACGGCACTCAGCTCAGTCTCACTCTAAGGGACAAAGTACAAGCCTCAGACAGGGCACTCTGATACCCAGAATCCCACCTTCGGTTGGAGCTCTGAATAAAAGCTGCAGTGCTGATGTCTGTGCCTCTCACATCCAGAGAAGTTGCTGTGGTCACCAGACATCTGCTTAAACAACCTCTGACGGTCAAAAAATAGTCAAAGGAGTTTACTGCACAAAGTTGTCACTTATTCAAAGATGTACTCCTCTGCATGAGAAAAGTGGGTCATTTTCCCAGTGAGATCATGCCAGAACATTCTCACCCAACTCTTTACGTGATTTCATCTTATCTTCCCAAATATCAAGTCCTTCAGGAAAACTTTGTCTTATGTCCCATCCTCAATCAGGGCTCTCGTTACATACCCAGCCTTGAGCCCTCATCCTTGGCAGCACTTAGCACAATTATAATTAGAGAAGAAATTAGTTATCTAATGCTGAATCCCTCCTCTTTCTGCTTTATGACTATTGTCTTAATGTTATGTAATTGTTTGTCAAAGGAATGAATGGTAACTTCACCTCCAAAACTCCCTAACATTCATAAGAGCAAAAAATCCAATATATAGAGAGAGATGTAGAGAGAGTAAGTTTTCTTTTTATACTGAGGTCAGATATCTTCCCTTATGCCTCTGTTTTCAAATACGAATCACAAAAGCTAGTGAGAGACTGTGCACTTAAGAGAGCAGCTGGGACCTTTTCTGGACACATAGGTGCACTTAATGTATGTGACGACATTTGGTGGCTGCTATGACTAAGCCTCTATTTAGTGCTCATTGAGATAGTTATAGATTTCTATTTAGAGTAAATTTAGCCATAATGACACCAGCAGTCATCACCATAATAGCTAACTCAAAGAAGCAGCTTTCCTCCAAAGAACTGAGTGGCTCCCATTTAGCCTGCTATTCCTGCCCCTCTTTGGACAGTCCAGGTAAATCTTAACATAGCTTCCAGCACATTCCAATCTTGCCCCTCATTGGAAAGTTCATTGACTTCTCCAACCCGCATCAGCACACCTTGCTGGAATTCCCATAGCCCTACAGGCTACATGATCAAGCATTTATTTATTTGTCCAAAGAAAGATGTTTTGTACAGTTCCTGAAATGTGCAGGCATTGTGCTGAGTGTTTGCAAGTATTCTAAAATTCTAAATTTTCCTATTATTTCACAGATGCAAATCATTTGCCCTTGAGGTTTTTGGAGGGGTAAGAGATGGAATGGAGATGGAAGCGAGGGCAGCATCTCATGCAGTTTTAACCCCCAGTGCACTCAAAACAATGTTCCGTAGTAGAGTTAACAGATGTCATTCCCCCCATCTCATGACTCATCAATTCAATCACATAGGAGCCAGGCCTGACTATTGCAAACAACTTTGAAAGACCTGAAATTCAATAGACCAAGTCAAGAAACAATGACAAGAATAGGCCAAAAATAGTCAACAGAAATATTCTTAGGCAGGGGTAAGGCCACAAAAATACTCTTTTGAGCCTAAAAGCACTCCCAAACATGAAATTTTGGCTGCTGTTCTTATGTGACCCCACTCAGTGATAGGGAAAAGTGCAAAAGAAACAGTCTGTTTTCCATTGCTATCACTAGATATCACTGACCAGATTGTTCATAAAGAATAGAGGTCTATTTAGCTTGTGGTTCTGGAGGCTAGGAAGTCCAAAAGCATGACATCATCATCATGCCAGCTCCACGTAGGGACCTTCATGTGACATCATAAAATGGTAAGAAAGACCAAGCCTGCCAGCTCAGTTCTCTTTCTCTTCTCATTAAGCTACTAATGCCATCATGGGGTCCCATCATCTAACTACCTCCCCAACACCCCACCTCCAAATACCATCAATATATGAATTTAGAGATTGTTTCCAACACATTAATCTGTAGGGGGACACATTCAAACCATAACAAGGACATATTCCAAAAAAATCACCATGAGAGAGGTAAACTAAAGAAGGAGATAAACTGTGAGAGAAGAAAGACAGGCTACCAAAAAAAAAGTTATTAAATCAGAAACCAACTATAGATGGAAGAGGAAGACAGGACTGGGGCACCATGTGCATGATCCCTTTATGCTTTGTGCCACTTGACCCCTCTCAGCTGATTGCACCAGGACTAGCACTTGGCTTAAAGACTGCTTCATGGCCTTTGTGGCATTCTAAGAAAAGGTCATGTCTGCCCCAGGGGGATGCTCATTTCAGATAGGCCACACTAACTAGAGAGTTGTACCTGGCCTGCACTCAAGTCTTGCTGAGAAACACTTCAGAGGTGGCCCCTTTGCCACCTACAAAAGCACAGATAGGCTGTAGCAGAGTTAGTGCAGTAGTGACCACGAGAATCAATGGACAGCAACTCCCAATGGGGCAGAGGAGTCCCAGATTGTTAGAAATGCATTGTATAGTTAATGAACATCTGGTTTTCCATGAGATTTACTGAGATCAATTTTTATTCTTTGTTTACTTCCCCCATGTGAGCACGTATCTAATCCTCACTTGCTGGCACAAACCCAAAAAACACACATCGAAACCGGGATTGTCCTCTCAAACATAGAAACCTGTCACCTCCAACTCAGGAGTCCTAGGAGAGCAACTAGCTTCCCCCACAAAAAAAGAGACTATGATAACTGTGAGGATTTTAATTCTTCCTGTTGTCAAACAGTTGAGTATATTATTGTTGTTCTAGAGAGAGCAGAGTGTTCGAGGTTTACCCCTGAAAATATCATGGAATCTATAAATTTTAGAGTTTTTTTCTGGCTCCTAGTCGGCTTAATATACGTTCTCTCTTATCCAGTGAAATCCCTCCTAGAGCCACAGGATAAGCCAGGTCACTCAGTGATCAGAGCAGAGAGACAGGAAGCAACTGTGACATACAAGACAGATGGATTCCCAAGGCTTGGGGGCAGGGGGCGGGTAAGGGGTTGAAAGGGAGGGGAACTTATTGTATCACAAGCAGCAGGAGACTTTTTAAATTCCAAGCAGTTAAGAGTTAGAAAGGCAGATAATTGGAGCTACAAGAATATGATTGATGGAGACTCTCTCCTCAAAGTCCAAAGTAGGAATAGATGGAGAACCAGTCCTCAGCATTTGGTATACTGTGGGCGCTAAGGGAAGGAAGAGCCCATTCTCTCATTAAGAGACAGGGGTAAAAGTACTGAGAGACAAAGAGGGAGAATTCTGTTAAACAGGATAAAGATATCTAAACAAGACTTTGTCTTAATCCTATTTTCTTTTGCTACATGGAAATACCTGACACCAAGTAATTTATAAAGAATAGAGGTTTATTAGGCTCATGGTCTTATACACTGTAAAGAGCATGACAGTGGCACCTTCTTGTCATTGGTGAGAGCCTTCTTACTGGGAAATGACACAGCACAGGACACCACATGGAACAACACAGCAAGCAAACCAGAGAGAGGTTGCTTTGGTAACAAAGCCATTCTCTTGATGACCCATTAATTTATTAGTCCATGAATAGATTCAAGCATTCATGATGACTGTCCCCAACACCTCCCTCACCTTCCGATACCATTAAAATAGACTTGAGTATTATGTTTCCAACACATAAAATGTGGGGACACATTCAACCATAGCAGACATGAAGGGACTTGGCCAGATTTGCTGTAGTCCTGTCTGACTAACATGTCCCATTTTCTTAGTAAGGAGAAAATGGAAGTTAGTATCAAGGCCCTACAAGCAGGTGTCTGTGACTCTCCAAATACAGCTATTTGCATCATAACTGTGCAGCAAGTTGTATGGGGCCTCCCTTTCCTTCTCTATTTACTTTCTTGTCATGGTTGGAAAGTTCCAATTAAATCTTTTTACTCTGCACTACAATGACTTCGTTTACAACTAATTTACCACATATATGCTGATGTAGAAGCAAAGTCAAAGAATTAAGGTCATAGCAAAGTATATTCTAATTTGGTGTTTATTACTGAAATGATTATATTTTATGTGACATTCCTGCAACATAGACAATATTATGCATTTTGGCTGTGCATCATGCATTGCCCTCTGGGTCCTAGTAAGAGGATGAAGTGTGCAGTGGTTGGACAGATGTAGTCCAGGGGTGACATAGGTGGCACACATGTCATGCAGTCCCCTCCTTAACCCTAGTAGGCCCTGCTCATCCATCAGGTACTTCTTCCTGTAAAGCCATTGTCTCCAGATCCTTGTCCACAGAGCCACGGGGAAGCCTGTGTAATCAATTGGCATTGGCAGTTGAGATCAGATCTAGTTTCCCACCCAGTCTTATCCGACTTGGCTGTTTTACCAAAAGGAGTTTTAAGAAATCATGTCCAGGGAAAAGAGTCAGAATTTATTCTGAATATGTTCTTCAGAGCAAAAGTTGAGAGTCTCGCTGAGATTTAGACATGCAGATGGGAACAAACTAATTGCACTGATTGATTTTTTAAAACACTGAAAAATATTAGTCACATTTTATATATAAGAGAAAAAAAAATCAAAAGCCTGAGTTAAAGAGCTCTACCCGGCATAGTTCAGCGATTCAAACAGAGATGCCATCTCAGTTATGGTATTCTGAAGGGCCACACCGGAGAAGCAGCCCCCAGAGAAGCAATTTGCAAGATGTATTCTTGTCTGGGGTGCCACACGTTGCACTGCAGCGATGAGTCAGAGGCCTCAGCGGGAAGGAGACGGTGCTGGTGGGCTGGTGAAGAGGCCTCCTCTAGGGAGGCATGAGTTGGCAGCCCAGCAGAGGGGAAGCTGGCATGAGGATCTTGTGCAGGGAGAGGACCTGGGGGTGGAAGGGAGAGGCTGCAGAGTAGCCTGCACTCCAGCACAGAGACTCCAGCACAGCAGTCTTTGCACATTCTTTAAGCACCTTGGCACGGACAGAATCTGCATGTGAACTTGACTCCCCCTGCCATTCTCCAAGGAGTTTCAGAACACAAAGACGGGAAAGAACCCCAAGAGTCACTTCAAGAGACTCCCTGGAATTTTCAAGCTGAGACTGTATTTATTGATAGAGCTACCAGCCAGTGCTCGCTTTGTACAAATGAGAAAATAAAAGCCCAAGGAAATCAAGAAGTTTAGCAAAATGGGACCTGGGATTCAGAGCCAAGAGATCTGACCTCTGATCCAGGAATTTTCCTTTTATTCCAGGATGGCTTTTCAGAGACAATAGCCTTGAAATCTTGAAGCTGGAGACCTCAGAGCTCAAGAGTCTCATGACCGAGTTGCTGGGTCACTGAGTTGTCACCAACTTGAGAAATATCCTTTGTGCTGAGGTCCTTCTCGGTGACGCCCTTTTAGAATCTCTATCGACATCCATCATGAATCACGAATGTCCGGCAGCGTGGTGGCAGATTCCGACAGAGTTTATGAAGAAACAAATGGGCCAATGCGGAGAAAATGAATAGGGCGCTGACACTTCTGCTTCCCTGAATGAGGCATTAGGCCTGAATTATTATAACAGGAAATGCTAAACTACGATGAAAAGAAAAGGTGTGATTACTCATGTCAATGTTAAAATTGCCATTTTTCAGGAGGGATTAATCACCAGCCATGAAATCTGCTGCACTTGATAAAAAAAAAAAAAAATAGTTTCCTCTTCTCTGGGAGTTTTCTCCCTCAGCAGTAGGATTCTTATATATATAACTATTGGTCCTTTCCAAAAATTAAAAACAGAAAATTTTAAAAAGCTCTGGTCTAAAGAAGTGCTCAAGTGTCGGGAAGGTCCCTCTTCTCCAGGACAGGGATATAGGTGAGGCCAGAAAGGTGTCTTTGAAATTGAATGCCCTATGACGTTTCAGGCTTAGTCTGTCTCAGATAGCCACACATCGATGGGGGACTCGTTAGGGAACCTAACACTCATAGCTGTGCTGTGTTGGCAATTGACATATGGGGTGGAATAATGTCCGGTCTGCACCCAGGGGATGGAGCCCACAAGGGAAAGGGGAGGCCAGGCTATTGGGGGATAAAACAAGGTGCACAACTGGGTTGGGTGGAAAGACACACTACACGGGTCTAGCAGAAAGAAGCCAACTGGAACAAAGTGCCTGTCCTAGTCAAAGACAGAAATGTTTGCAGAATGCTAGAAACTGCCATGTTTAAAGGCACCTCTGTTGGAGCAGCTGTCGTGTAGATTCCAGAAATTAATTTTGGAGAGGAGGACACTAGAACCACATTGTCACCTAAGGATCTGAACATGGTACACACGAACAGGCTTCAGTGTTTCTACAGATTTCCTGAATTTATATGCAAAATAGCATATAACAGAGATGCCATAGTTTGCTCATGTTTATGGAGAGAAGAATTCATTGATCTACAAATTAGGGTCATGGAGAACGATGACCTCAGAAGTATTCAAGTTTCTCATTAATAGAGGGACACTTCATACAGAGAGATGGGAAGGGACTCTGTGCTCCTTGTCGGCAAGGCATTCTTCTGTCTTGCCTCCATGTATCTCCGACACATATTTGTCACTCAAGAATAACATTTATAGAATGGATAGGTGAATGGGTGAATGAATGAGGGTCCTCTGCCCTCAGACTGTTTATACTCTACCTCACCTTCACCCTCCATAGGTATTTCCAGCTCCAACTTAACATAGGGATGCTGCATGTCAAGTGGGGTGCCTTCAGTAATAGAGGGCAGATACATTTAATGGTGATATAGAGAAGCTGGGGCACCGGGCCACAGAAGCATAGGATTCAAGAAAACACTGCCTGATGCCTTCTTCACTCAGAAGCCACCCCTTGTTCATTCCTGTTCCCACTCTGCCACCACCTCTTTTCAACACAAGAGAGAGCTGGTGTGCTCCAGGCTTCTGAGACTAGCCCTTGGTCCTGAACTTCCAAGCTCATCAGTCCTGCATACAGCTCTAGGAAGGTTTTGTCCCATTTACTTTTTTAGTAGAGGACAAAGAAGTTCACGTTAGAGGAGAGTGTCTCTCTTCCATAACGCCTGAAAAAATGGCATTTTATTGTCACATTGTGGCAACCGTACTGAGTCTGCATTTGCCCTTCTCACATCTCCACTTCCTACCTTGCGGGGGCAGTGAGAGAGGGTGACAGTGACCAACAGAGAGGAAAGCAGCTTTAAAACCCATTGGCTAACTGCCTGATGATATCTTCTTCCTGTCTCCCTCTTCTCTCTCTCTACTCTTCATTCTCTTCTTTCTTCTTTCCTTCCTTCTCTCCTTCTCGTCCTTCCCTCTCACTCTTCCCTCCTTACTGTGAAGCGCAGGTCTTGGTGCTAGAGGTACAGCATTGAATAAGGTAGTCTCTGCCCTTCTGGGACTCTCTAGGACTGGCCCACAGGTCAGGAAAGATCTCAGGGCCAAGAGAAAGTCCTGATGATGCTTCAAAGACTGCTGCCGGGCAAACTCTGAGAAGGCAACAGAGGAGAAACGTGGCCTTTGGCAAGTGCAGGTAACTCTGTGTGATCGACGTGGGCCCACCTGTAGGTCTACTGCAATGAAAATGGGCCAAGACAACACAGCAAGGGACGGTGCTGGAGAGTAAGTGGCCCAGTCAACCAACACCATGGAATTATCAATATGAGTAATCATCACAGCAGAGAGAGTGACCCCTAACCAGCATTCTAGGAAGCCTCCTAGTTTCCTGCTTGGGAGACAGATGGAGAGTTTGCATCCAAGATAAGGTATTCCTATTCCCAAATGCCTTCTGGTAAAGCTTATTGCCCTGCAAACACTCCCACCATCGGTGAAGTCCTCCTCACTGGGAAATGGAAGGGGACAGAGTCAATAGTTATAAAGCTCTTGGAACAGTGCCTGTTGCATGGTAACCACAGGTTTGTTAAATAAATAAGGAAAGGTATGTTTATCAAGTATCATGTGCCATGTTTCGTCTTAGGGACTTATTTAATTGCCTGACAAAAACCTTAAGATTTGGATCCAAATTTTTACTTTATGCTTATGGAAATTGAAGTCTTCAGAGAGTAAGTCATTTGTTCAAAGTTCCCAAAAAGTGACTGGGAATTCAAACCTAGATTCATCCTCTGCTGTGTCTAACTGGGACCCCAGACCCCTGGGGGCTGGCTGAAATCTTGTGTACTTCTGCGTTGTGTCTGAGTGTCAGTGAAAGCAGCAGGCCCCCATCCTTCACGGTGAGAGCCTCTTCAGACTTGGGAGTTAGCACAGTATTCCCATGATGTGTGCAATGATGGGACCCAGCAGCGGGGTCTTCAAACCCATGTAGTCAGCACCGAGCCCTAGGCCCTGGATGCTCTCAGAATCCGATGAGAATGTGATTCCAAATGCCAAAGAAGGAATACCTCAAAACAAAAGGACTGAAGACGGAAATAGGAGCTTGCTCAAGTTTAAATAGCTTAAAGTTTGCTAGATTCTCATCCGATCTTTGTCCCAAGCCTCTTCCCTAAAGGAGGAGAACTTTATCAATGATGGAAGAAGACACCTTGTGGCCATGTTTTAATTCCTTATTTTTAAAAAAATCCTGGATATTCTGACATATTTAAGAAGAAATAAGAGACAGTAAAATAAAAATAAAAACAGGAAGGTTCTAGAGCCTGCTTTCACTAGCTGGTTCTACAACTGGAGGTAATTCACTTCGTGTCGCCGTCCACCCATCTGTAACATCAAGGGTTTGGGGCTGGATGGATTTTGATAAGTGCTACAACTTTGGAGTCAATGATGGAAGAAAACCAAGTTCCCTGTGACAGATGTGCCTCTTTCTCCTGTGCTCCTCCTTCCTGTGAAGACGGCTCTGACTGCCTCCCTCACAAGTGTTTCCTGTTCTACAAGCCCACGCAGCTCTGCCCACGTCAACTTCCCCAGCACGTTCAGGCACCGGTTCGCTTCCTCCATGGCGCCCACCACAGCTCGTCATTACATATTTATAGGTTGTCTGGTTTATACAGACTGCAGCTCCCACGAGATCGCAAGTTCCAGAAGAACAGCTCTTGTGCCTGCTTTGTTTACCAATATACACACCCAGTGTCCCACTGTAGTGTCTGGAGCATAAAGAGTTTGGATTAACATCTGTCAAATAAAAAGCATCTGTGATTTTCCCTTTTTTGATCATTATAGTTGCTATCATTTATTGAGGGCTTGCTAGGGTCATACGTTGTACTTGGGCCTAGCATGTATGACTTCATTAATTCATTATAAGCCCATGAAGCAGGTGCTATCTGTTTTTTTAGAGGTAGATACTGAAGTTCATGGAGGTCACAGAATGAGTACACTCTAGAATCTGGATCCAAACCACATCTGACTCATTCATTATCTCTAATATACCACCTTTGGATCCTCTGTGACTTTGAGCATTGGGCCAGACACCTGGTAGGTCCCCAGGATGTGTTTAGTGACTCAAGTCTCCATCTGAAGAATCTAACCTATGACAAATGAAAGTCAGGGCTTGTTATGGTGAGGAGAGGATATGAGGTTTCCCCCAAAAGCTCATGTGTGAGACAATGCAAGAAGGTTTAGAGGAGAAATGATTGGGTTGTGAGAACCTCAACCCAATCAGTGAATTAATCCCCTGATGGGATTAATTGAGTGGTAACTGAAGGTGTAAGGTGTGGCTGGAGGCGGTGGGCCGTTGGGAGCGTGCCTTTATGGTATATTTGGTGAGCTGAGCTTAATTTCTCTCCTTGTTTTCTGATCATCATGTGAGCTGCTTCCCTCTGCCACACTCTTCTGTCATGATGTGCTGCCTCACCTCTAGCCCAGAGAAATGGAGGCTGCTGTCTATGGAATGAGGCCTTTGAAATCATTAGCTCCCACATAAACTTTTCCTCCTCTAAAATGTTCTTGTTGGATCTTTTAGTAGCAGCAGAGAAAAAGCTGGCTAAAACAATACTTAAGACCAGGAACTAAATCTGAAGCTCCAATGCTCAGAGTCGATTTTGAAGTCCAGAGCAAGGATTGGTAGAGTAGAAAATCTCTTTCTAACAAGGAGATTCATTCTCATGTCTATGGAGAATTTAACAGAGATCCTTTCTTCCCGGTATGAGGGTGTGACTTCAAATTTTTCTCAAAATGCCCATTTTTAATTAGAATACTTTATGTGGGTTGCTAAGTTTCTGAGAACTAAAAGGACATTTGTGCCTGGGGGACAGTTACAGAGACTGATCCCTTGGTAAGTGCATAATAAAAGAGACACAGAGAGCAACAGAAATTAAACCCACAGCGAACCCTTTTTATTCCGTTTCAAATACCTAGAGAATGACTTGGCAGCTACAGAATAAAGAAAAAGAACAGAAACAAAAAGCAATGCGGGGGCATGTAATTTGGGATTCTTTATCCCAAGGGGATCCTTCTGAGAATCTAGAGTTGGCAGAGTTTATTTATTTATTTTTTTTAAGACTGTCATATCTAAGATTTCCTTCTGCAGGTGGGACAGTGAAGCTCAAAGAGTCATGGCAAGGTCAAACCAAGGTCAGTCCAAGTGATCCATGAATGATCCATAATTCATGCCTGTGCCCTACGACACCACTCTTTATGGGCCTTTAAACACCTGCTAGAAATGTATGGGTGGTGAGCAAGATGGGGTGGGGGTGAGGTGCTTAGCTCTCCAGCAAGATGGTTTAGAGTAAAACTAGAAATTGGGTTCACAGGCCAAGAAAATAAGATGTCAAGAAATGCAGAATCATTTATTACTATTTGTCTCTGAGACTTCTGTTGAGTTATAAGAAAGATTCCAGATTCTTCGGGGCCCATTTGCAGGTCTGCAATTCTCTTGTACTTGGGTTCCCCAGCCCTTAAACACATTGCTATAGTCCCCTTAAAACGGGGGCCCAGGGAGTAGCTCAGTGGTGGAGTGCTTGCCTGGTATGTGCAAGGCCTCAAGTTTGATTCATAGTTCAGAAAACAACAAACAAACAAAGAAAAAAAAATTGGGAGTAGCACCAATAAGATCACAAATATCTGATTAATATTAATGCACTTAAAGAAAGAATGGGCCACTCAAAGAGGGGTCAACATTAGAATAAATAATTCAGAGGGCAGAATTTTCTGTACATTCAACACTCTCTGGGGGAGAGGGATGTGATATCTGAGGTAGGCTGGTAAATAAAATCACCAGAGATATAGGACTAGGATGTAGATATATTTCATAAAATATTTCTCCAAACCAGATCTGATTCTGTGGCCATCAAATAACTATCAACTAGGAATAGAAGACGAGGATGTGCTCAGAACCATGGAGACCTGGTTTGAGTCCAGTAAGGAAATAAGATTTGGGGTCCCCATCAAAAACAGACAGCTAAAAAACTTCACAGGTGATTTATACTGATTTGAAACATTGTGGAGTCCAAATATTCCTCCCACCCTGCTCTACCCAATCATTTGACCTCTGCTTCTACCCCAACATTTACCTTCATTAGCCCTGCATGGACAGGACTGTCCCACTCCCATCACTGGAGAAAGTGATGACTCTTGTTATAAGTAAATAAATTGTGGGTGTGGGCTTTCTTGTCTGTTTGTTTGCCCCTTTGAAGTGAGTTGATTGGGAGAGCCTTAGGGAAACTGCAGACTTGATAGATGAGGGCCAGATCCCGTCTGTAAATTTTTCCAGGCAACAAGCCCCACCTTAGGCAGTATTGGCACCAGCCATTCTTCACCCTGTCTTGCATCTCTTCTAGGGCTTTGCCAAGATGGACATCCCCTGCTGGCTGGTCTCCCTCACTCTGCAGGACCCAGGACCCCAAGGCTGTCCAGAAAGGGAACACTAATACCTCCCTTGTTGGTCAATTCCACGTGTCTGTGGTGAAGACTCTTCCCTTCTTCCTTGTGTTTCCATTTTCTTACATACATATTGGAAATGTTGCCTCTGAACCTTGTCCAAGGCCCAAATGAGACCATGTATAGGAGGTGGATTCAGAAAGCACCCAATATTTTACAGATATGATACTCTGATGATTCTACCAGCTCATATTTCCATGTGTTCTATAAACTGATCAAGACAATAAAGAGGGCTGGGGATGTGGCTCAAGCGGTAGAGTGCTCGCCTGGCATGCGTGCCGCCCGGGTTTGATCCTCAACACCACATAAAAACAAAGAATGTTGTGTCTGCCAAAAACTAAAAAATAAATATTAAAATTCTCTCTATCTCTAAAAAAAAAAAAAAAAGACAATAAAGATCCCCTTCTCCAGCCATTTCCCTTGACATTGGCAAATCTCCAAGACAGATGGCACATGATCTGAGAGTTACCTTATTTTGGCCAGTCTGGTGTTTTAAAGTCTCAATTCAGTTTCATTAAAAAATCAGGATCTTTTTTTCCCCAAAATCTATCTTCTCCTTGTTCTTTTAAACATATGAGAAATGATCACAAAAATTTAATTCACGAAACATCTTCATTCACTTGAGATATTCCCAATGGTACCTTCAATTTGTTCATGTTTAAACAATCAAGATATATCTTGATTCCCATATATCATGCCCTAAGTTTTACTTTGTGTCCCATATATCAATGTTTTTATGCATTGGCTAAAAGTCTGAGTAATTGGAAAAATTTTTTTTTCCTTAATATCAAGAGGCACAATTTTAGAATTTCTGTTTTATGTCAACTCTTCTATTAGCAAACCATTCAACAGTGTTCTGGATTAAAGATGGGTATGTTCACTTACCTAGGAATCTCTTAGACACTTACTAGTCATGTAGTCATCCTCATTGTCATGCTAACAGGTATTTATATTATGGCTAAATGAATTCCTAATATGGCTAAGATCCTAGGAGGAAACAAGGACACTGAACTGTCTCATCTTTCCCACTGACTTCCTTGGAAGGTTCTGACAGTTAATCTTCATGCTGAAAACCAGTCGATAAGAGTCTTCCAGCGTGTGTCCTTAAGGCAGATGTACATACAGTCAAACAGTGTTCATTCACACTGGGGCTGGGGCTGCTAAGGACAAATCCTGCTTATGTAATAAATCTTGGCAGGAAATCCACATAATTCCCTACTCACAAAACATTTTTCTCAGTCCACTCTCTCTATGCTATTCTGAAAAAAAAAAAAAAATCCGGAAATCAAACCAGCATTCTTTATTTTTAGTTCATCCAAAATTTTACTCATTTGAGGCATGTGGGCATGGAGCTATCTTTAGAACCATCAACCAAATGCCATGGAATCACAGATTATTAGGGCCTGGGTAAATATATAGATAATTTGGGGTTATTTTGGGTCTGGGAACCCCAACATACAAAGCTAAGCTGGAATGGGGGAACTGAAGTCTTGCTCATTTGGCCTCCCCCTTTATCTACTCCTCAGACACTATCATGTAACCTTAGGTTTCTAAGAAGCAGCTGGAGAACCACACATCTAGACCAACCCTCTCATTTTTTCAGATGAAGAAAAAAAAAAAAAACAACTCCTAGCAGTCCACTGGCAAAGCCAGGAGAATAATGCAGTTCTCCTGATTCCCACTTACATGTTTCTTCTATCATATTGCATTTACAACGTGATTATCATAGAAACTACTTTTTTTCTCATTCCATTAGCCATAAAAGCTCAGCTGAGAGATAGCCAGATGAAACTTTGCCTACTAGAGGCACAAGGAAATCAAATAACTTAATTGCAATTGGAAAGGAACTCTTTTCTTTGAGAAGATAGCAAAATAATTATTTCCTAGGACAGCATGGTACTGGTACCAAAATAGACATGTAGACCAATGGCACAAAATAGAAGACACAGAGACAAACCCACATAAATACAGTTATCTCATACTAGACAAAGGTGCCAAAAATATACATTGGAGAAAAGATAGCCTGTTCAACAAATGGTGCAGGGAAAATTGGAAATCCATATGCAGCAAAATGAAATTAAACCCCCATCTTTCACCAGGCATAAAAATCAAAGTGGATCAAAAACTTAGACACTAGAACAGACACCCAGCACCGAATTGAAGAAAAAGTAAGCCCAAATCTTCATCCTGTTGGCTTAGGACCTGACTTCCTGAACAAAACTTCTAAAGTGCAAGAAGTACAGTCAAGAATCAATAAATGGGATGGATTCAAACTAAAAAGCTTCTTCTCAGCAAAGGAAACAATCAATAACACGATGAGAGAGAGTACACAATGGAAAAATATCTTTACCACACTCACCTCAGATAGAACACAAATCTCCAGGATATATAAAGAACTCAAAAAACTTAACACCAACAACAATAACAACAACAATAAACCCAATCAAATAATGAACTAAGGAACTGAACGGAAGAAGAAATACAATTGATCAACAAACACATGAAAAAATGTCCATCATCTCTAGCCATTAGAGAAATGCAAATCAAAACTACACTAAGATTTCATCTTACTTGAGTGAAAATAGCAATTATCAAGAATACAAGCATTAATAAGTGTTGGTGAGGATGTGGGGGAAAAGGTACACTCATACATTGCTGGTGGGACTGAAAATTAGTGCAACTACTATGTTAAGCAGTATAGAGATATCTCAGAAAACTTGGAATGGATCCACCATTTAACCTATCTATCCCACTCCTCAGTTTATACCCCAAACACTTGAAAAATCAGCATACTACAGTGATGCAGCAACATCAATGTTTATAGCAGCTCAATCCACAATGGCTAAGCTATAGAATCAATCCTGGTGCCCTTCAACAGATGAATGGATAAAGAAAATGTGGTACATATACACAATGGAATATTACTCAGCCTTAAAGAAAAATGAAATTATAGCATTTGCAGGTAAATGGATAGAACGAGAGAATATCATGCTAAGTGAAATAAGCCAATCTCAAAAAACCAAAAGCCAAATGTTTTCTCTGATAAGCAGACGCTGATTCACAGTGCAGCAGAGTGGGGGGATGGGGAAGAATGAAGGAACTTTGGTTTATATAGAGGAGAGTGAGGGGAGGGGTGGGGCTGTGGGGATGGGAAGGGCAGTAGAATGAGACAGACATTATTACCCTAAATACATGTATGATTACATTACTGGTGTGACTCTGCTCCATGCACAGCCAGAGGAATCAGAAGTTGTGCTCCATTTGTGTACAATGTGTCAAAATGCATTCTACAGTAAAAGAAAGAAAGGAAGGAAGGAAGGAAGGAAGGAAGGAAGGAAGGAAGGAAGGAAGGAAGGAAGGAAGGAAGGAATATTTCCTAGAAGGTTCTGTATTATAGTTTGTCATGGTGTGCTATGCTGAGGAATGCTTGCTGAGCCATTCACTACCCGTGTGACCTGTAGCAAGCCGTCTAACTTTTCTGAGCCTTAGCAGATCTTGTATCCTCTGAGAACACAGACCACTGGATGCCGTGGTGATCTGTGGTCTTCTTAAGGTGGACCTACCCTCAATTTGCCCCTTCTTTCCTTTCATGTCTCGATTCTTCTTATGGAGAAATATATCCTTCCTCTTGTTATTTTGTTTTGTTTTGTTGTGTGTGTGTGTGTGTGTGTGTGTATAAGCATTTTGTGCATTGAATGACCATCTTCCCAAATGGATGTTAGCTAGGGTGGGACAGCATGACTGTATCATTTTACTTCCTTTTACCATGTGTTTTTTTAAATATTTTTATTAGTTGTTCATGAGTATTTTATTTACTTATTTATATGTGCTGCTGAGAATCGAACCCAGTGCCTCGCACATGCTAGACAAGTGCTCTACAAGTGAGCCACAACCCCAGCCCCACTATGTGTTTTTCTGCTCTTTCCCACCAATGATACAGGAACCTAGATCCACGCAGAGTCCTTCTTTGATATTTCTAGAATCCCCGAATGGTCTCTTGTACACTCCTCACAATGTGTTTAACTAGCCCCTTCTCTAACTCTGCTCCAAGACTCTTCAGACAGAACCACGTTCATTTGATACCACTGCACCTGCCTGGCACAGAGCCACCTCTGCTGGGCTGCACCCTAGTTATCATACCCTGTTGTCACTGTCTCTTTCCAGCTGCAGAAAAGGGTGATGGCAGCTACCTATGGTTTCTACCTTTCTCTGTTGTGTGTACAAAAGTGTTTATTTCTGATTCCCTCCTTCCTTTTCTCCTATTATTCCCAAAGTTACTAGATTACTAGGTAGGACTATGACTGCATTAAAGAAGGAATAAAAAAGCCAAGCATGGTGGTACACGCATGGAATCCCAGCAATTCAGGAGGCTGAGGCTAGAGGATTGCAAATTCAAGGCCAAAGCCAGTTTGAGCAACTTAGCATGATTCTGTCTCAAAAGTAAAAGAAATAAAAGAACTTGGAACATAGCTCAGTAGTACAGTATCCCTGGGTTCAGTCCCCAGCAACATACACACACACACACACACACACATACACCCCACAAAAAAAGGAATAAACATCACTCAGAGCTGGAAGCACTGACCAATTAGAATTTCATTTTTTCCTTTTGGGGAGAGGGGAGGAGCATGAATTACATGAGGCAGAAGCACACTGTTGCTGTTATTTAAAAGTTTAATTATAAGAAAGAATTATAATTATTCATATAATTATAATTATATGAATATTGGATAATAAAAGAGGTAGAATATTGCTCACTCAACACCCATTTTAAACCCCTGAGTTTGCCTTCTTTAGCTACAGAACAGGAAGCTAAAATTAGATTTCCCAAGTCCCCTTTTAACCAGAATGGGGCCTGAGGTGTGGTGTAGTTGTAAGGCCTAAAATTAAGGTTCGATAGTATGCGCTACCTTGACATCTGGTAAAACCGGGAAGGCTTCAATGACCTAATGACAGAACTCCTGCCCACTCTGCCCTTGTAGATGAGGTCTTTTAGCCAAATAGCCCTTCTTATCATGAAGCCCGGGCCCAGTGCCTGCTTATTCCTGAGTAGTAGGTTTTAGTCCTGTGCCAGTTAATGGGATTATTTTTTTAAAAATCACTTTCTCCCAGGATGGGAACTGGGGGTCACCTCACTTGGCAGCCCACAGTCAGGCAGTATCCTTCCTACACTGTGAGTCTGTGGGATTCAAAAACTGCAGTGAATCTCCTCTGCCCAGTGGTGTATGGCCAGCCCCCTAACCTTAGAGCAGGAATCCCAGCCTCACCAACTGAGTAAAGAGGAAATGAGTCAAATATGTGGTTCTACCAACCAGAGGCTTCTTCATGAGATTTTGAGGCAGAGATAAGAGGCACAGGAGAAGCTATGTGAGAGTACAGAGATAGAGGATCCAAGTCAAGCATAGAGGAAATTCTGGTGTTGGTCGGGGTCCTGGAAGTAGCAACACTTTCCAAAGCATGGGCCTGTCTTGGGCTTTCTCACGGCTCTATTGATTCTGGCTGCCATTTTCCTGGGTAAATTGAATTCTAGACTGGTTTTCTGGATCTCTAGAGGTTCTCTAAGCTAATTAATGTGTTTTAGTAAACTTCTCTCTACTTAAACTATATGGAGTAAATTCTGATATCTGAAATGAAGAACTAGATAATAGAAGTGGGTAAAAAAAATGGGGTTTTATTTTTCTCACAAAACAAAGTCTGGAGGAAGATCATCTTGGGATGGTTATTTCCAGGTCCCTCCTATCTTTCTGCAATGCCTTTGTCTTCATGGTCATCACAAAAGTCATTGCTCTAACTTCAGTCTCAGGTCTATTCTCTAAGAAAGAAGAAGAAAGTGACCTGTGGTAGAAATATAAATTCATTACTTTTGCTGGGTAAAAAACTCTAAAATCTAGTGACTTAAAGCAGCCGTCTTCTGTCTGCTGAGTGGTTCTTCATCTCTGGGTTAGCTCAGCTAAGTTGTTTTGGGCTCATTCATGCATTGACAGGTTGGCTGGACATTGGATGGTCTATTATGGCTCATTCATGTGTCTAGTTGTTGGCATGCTATTGACCAGAGCAATAGGAAAACTTGGACTATGTGTCTCATCAGACAGGAGCGTAGCCTTAATATCTTTGCATAGCAGTTTCTGGTTTCTGAAAACAGCAAGAGAAAGCCAGGTCTGTCATGCTAGCACATTTCTGTTTCAGTTTGCATCTTGTTTGCTATTGTGCCATTAGTTAAGCTAATCAATCACACAACCAATGCCAGAGTCCAGGGTATTGGAACAGCTTCTGCCTCTGGATGGGAGAAGTTACAAAATCAATTCCAAAAGTGCAGCAAAGGGAAGGACTTGTGTCCATTCTTGCAGGCTTCCGTGAACATGCACCAAATAAAGAGGATAAAACATGCCCAGAAATTCTAGCAGATTTCTATTTCTCATTGGTCATAACTGCAATTGGTGATTTTTAAAAAAATAATCCCATTAACTGGCACAGGACTAAAACCTACTACTCAGGAATAAGCAGGCACTGGGCCCGGGCTTCATGATAACAACCAGGGAGGCTGCGATGTTTTTTTCATTTGTTTGTTTGCTTGCTTTGTTTTGTTTTAAATCTGGGTTGCTTCTCCTCATGGAATAAAGTTATAGGTCTGTGAGTAATGGTGGGGGGTGGAGTAGGGGTAGAATGGGGACTGGGCTGGATTTTAATAGTGTCTGCCATATTTAGTTTGAGAAGCTATAAATGGAGTCACTTTTGTGAAACTGTATTTTTATCTTTTTAATGGAATATTGGGTGAAGAACAGACCCCATGGTCCCTTATTACCAATCAGTCAATGGTAAAGCTTTGTAACCAGGCAAACTCTCCTCTGGGCCTCTAGTAGCTGGTTCACCAGACTGGTTCAGGTACCACAGCTTGGTCTCTCTGACCCACAAATACATAAACCACATCTCACTTCTTCCTCCTGCTCCCCCAAATAGTCTCTGCCAGGAACACAGACTAGGCCTCCATGGAAGAATAAGCCACCATTGCTACTCAGTTCTATTCCTGAGGCTGAATACAGTGAGTTCAGTGTAGCGGTCTCAATCCTGCTGTCTCACAGTCATGAGATACCAAGCACAGACAACTAGTAACACACAGTCTCATGAGTTCTGATGATCTGGATAATCTGTGTTCTTTGGAACTAGAATCCAGCCTTTTTGTGTGTGTATGTGTGCCCTTTTGAAAAATCAAAATGTTCTGGAGACAAACTTCCGAGTGAACTGCCTCTGAACTTTTAAGAGTCTTTTTTTTTTTTTCCTCCCTCTTGGTTAAATCTCAGTGGAGCCGGAGATGATCATAATTTTCATGAACACAAACTGAAGGTTTTGTTGCCCGTTGAGCAAAGTAACTGCTTCCTATTGCAAAAGAACTGATTCCTATTCTCATTGCGTTGGCGTTTTCATTAAAATTTCCATTATCCTCTTCCTTCCAATGCAGTTATAGATGAAATTGTCTGACCGTGTTTCTCAGGCAAAAATCACTGCTGATCCAAAATACATGCATGAGCTATAGGGGCGGGGGGGGGGGTGGTGGGCGGGAAGCCACACTTCTCCAAATACAAATCATCTTGGCAAGGAAATAAAAATTGGGTCCTGGTCTTCACAATCATTTTAGGTCAGTATTATTAGCTTCATCAGCCTCATCAGAACCAGAAAAATAAATCTAGCCTGAAACAAGAGTCTTGGTGGTGGAGGAAAGGTGATAGAGCCTAAAGATGATCTGTTAATAATGGCAACTTGTTTGTTGAGAGCCAGACCCTGGCCAGAGTCCTTATCTGTGCCTCCTGCAGCAGTCTCTTACAGGCTGGGCTTTGATGGGCTTTGTGAGGGAACTGGAGGGGTAGGTAGGTCTGTCAGAAAATGGAGGCTCCCATCTGGCTTTGCCATGTGCTGGGTGACCTTGACCAAGGACTGTATGCTTTCTGAGCCTCTGTTTTCTTATCTGAAAACCAATATTAATCCAGTGCTAATGATACCTTCCCTGTCCTCCCACTCGCAGGGCAACAATCAAGAGAATGCATTTGAAAGTGCTTTGCTGACTGGAAAAATTCTATTCCAACATAAGAAAGGTGCACTGGCAAAGGTCATAGGAAAAAAAATTGGTGTGTGAATCAGCCTTCCTCAGTACAAAGTCAAGTCTTTAGTCTAGGTCTCTCTCCTCTCCTCAGAGAATGGTGCCTGCCCTGGGCTTCCCTGCCTACTGGGAGAATAGGGAAAAACAAGCACCAAGCCCTTCACTTCCTGCCACCATAGCCACCTTTATTATTTTTTTTTAATTTGTTCTTTTTAGTTATACATGACAGTAGAATGTTTTTTGGCAAATCGTACATACACAGAGTGTGACTTATTCTGATTAGAATCCTATTCTTACGGTTGTACAGGATGAGAAGTTACCCTGGTCATGTATAAGGCTGGGCTAGGTACACGGATGAAGGCAAGAATGGTGTGACTCTACTTTTTGTACAACTAGAGAAATGAAAAATAGTGCTCCATTTAGGTACTATGAATTGAAATGCATTCTGCTGTCATGAATAACACATTAGAACTAATAAATTAATTAATTAAAAAAATACAAGGCTAGGAAAGTTATGTCCAATTAATTCCACTGTCCTTCCTATTCTCCTCCCTCCTCCCTTCCCTTTGCTCCCCAATGGACTTTGTCTGATCCAATGGACTTCTGTTCTTCCCCTCCCTATCCTCCCATGCTTGGGGTTAGGATCCACCTATCAGAGAGAACATTCTGCCTTTGGTTTGGGGGTATTGGCTTATTTCACTTAGCATGATAGTCTGCAGTTCCATTCATTTACCACCAAATGCCATAGCTACCTAATCTGAGAGCTTACTCTGAGCCAAACAATATTCATGTGTAATATCTCACATAATCCTCAGAACAAAACTGTTCTCTGGGTTATATAAGTAGTTACTGATACTCCGAGAAGTTTGGTAAGGTGCCATTATCACAACACTAGTAAGGGTCAAACAAAGGTCAGTCTTTGTTTGAGCCTATGTTCTTAACCATCGTGAGGTTTTTATCATTACTGGGAAAGAATAAGAACTACCTCACTTCAGAGAGATCAACTCTGAAATCAGAGAATTTCTGAGGGCTCAATCTATCATTCCCCTAAAAATTAACCTTCTTCTCTATTGCTCTTTAGAAACAAAGTCCTTAGAGATATTTTCTTTCAAAATTATCTTCAATTTCGACCTATTTTTACAAACATTTATTGAATGTTTATGACATATCAGACATAAAAACGTGTGTGTGTGTGTGTATGTGTGTGTGTGTGTGTGTGTAAATCTAATAAATCCTCATGACTATCTATGAGGTAGATACTTTTGTTAACCCCATTTTAAAGATGACAAAACCGAGGCACAGAAAGTTTATGAAACTGTATAAGGTAATATAGCTACTAAGTGACAGAGACCATGTTAAACCCAGGCAATCTCATTTCAGAACTTATGCTACATTTCTATGCACAGTAAGGAGGTTTGAAGGAATACACCAGAAATTGTTAGCAATTATCTTAAGGAAACTGAATTTGAGTGGGGAATACAAAGGGAAAGATGTTTCCTTTATTTTGCCCATTCCTAGATACTTTTGAAATTTTTACAGTGTGCAAATATTTTTTTCTAATTTAAAAATACATATATATTTAACTATCTTTTGTCTTCAGTATGGTTTGGGCATTCGTTAGTAATTATTTTAAAGATGGGACTGATTTTAATGTTGGAACTGACGTTTTTCCAGGCTGGTTCCAGAAATCTAGAAAAGATGGCCAGGGTGGCCCTGTTATGATGACACTGCAGTCTGTACGCATGGAGGATGCCCAGGTCCCCAGGGCCATGTATCCTCCTTCTACCCGGATCCCACCACATGGCCAGCAGGCAGAGCAGGGGCTCTATGCCTGCATTATGTGGATTTATATCTACTCTGAACCAGAGGGCAAATAGGAAAATGTAAATTTTGGCAGCCGCTTTTGTGGGCACCGGCCTTGTGGGACTCATTCAGTTCCAGACCTCACCCCGGGAGTGATTTCCTCACATCCGCCATAATTTATTGACAAGAGTTGCTTCTGTTCCTGATGCTGAAGGAATTGCCCAGCACAATTTTAAACAAAGCACCGCATGGGTCAAAGCGATGAACTGAATCATCATTTCCTCCCGCCACCAGCCCTGCCCAGGGTCATATGTTTCCCTCCATCCTCTCTCAGTTTTGAAGATTCTGGCAGCACAAATCATTCCCAGACATTTCTCATTGTCCCTCTGTGGGCCCCAAACAAAGGCAACTCACTGTCTCCCCAGCCTTGACCTAGACAGGCAGCTGAGACCTTAGGCATCAGTTCAGGGGTGCCTTGTCACACGCAGAGCTTCTCAAGATAAGCATTTCCAGTATTATCTGTTAACTTAGAAATATAGAGACTTCAAATTTTCCTGCTATCCCAAATACCATAAAATCACACAGACAGCACGTTTCCACATTTTAAACAGGCCATTGAAATCACAGGCCTTTATCATCTTTATCACTTTCAGGAAATTTCGAGGTGAGCTTACAGATGACAACCTGTTTGGGTAAAGGAGTGTCTCATTGGTGACACATTGCTACCATTTGAATGTTTCTCTGAATGTCACTGGTGTTCTGTAAAATGATCTTGTCTGATAAATCAAAACACTGTTCACCGTGTCTCCATCGTCATCATCAAAGACGATTATATTCAGGATAGTTACTGTTGGCTGGAGGCTTTCTGGGTGCCAGGAACAGTGTTGAGCACTTCTCCTGGTGATTTGCCCAACCCCATAACCACTTGCAAGCTTTTCTGGGTTATCATTCCCATTTCACAGATGAGGGAGAAGAGGTTATGAGAAACGAGGGTCTCCCAAACGAGCCACACCATTCTTACAGGAACAAGACGGGAGTTTACATTCATACTAGGAAGGGTTTGGTATTAAACACTTATAGGAACAGATATTTTCACTTTCTCTTAGCCTTCAAGGTCCCCCACCATCTGGTCTCCTCACTCTGTCATGCTTCCTGTCATGGCACACTCTGACATGTCTGCCAAAGCTCCACGGCTATAGTCACATTGATCTCTCTCCTGCCTGAGGAAGTTTGTCATCATCAGTGCTGTGGCAACTCGTCCTGTAAGAAGCCAAACCACTGTTCCCCCTGCACAAACACACACACACACACACACACACACACACACACCACTGTAAAATTGACCTTGTGGTTCTTTGTCTCACTGCTTCCCACAAAAAGGTTTATTACAAAACCTATGACACTTCATTATAGGTATTTCTTTTTCCTCTCTCCTTTTAATCCTAAACTATAGGCCCTTTTAAGTCTTCACTTAACAACTCCATCTTCCCACAGCCCATAATGGTGCCTGGCAATCGGCAGATGCTCAACAAATAGCGTTGCATGAATGAGTGGCTAGACAGATGGATATATGGAAGGAAACCTTCTAGAACTTAAAGGAATCAACATATAAGCCATGAATACTGTAAAGCGTATTTGCTGTATTCTTTGAGAATATTCAGTTCTGCTCTAGAAGACAATAAAACGAAGTAGATTAAAATTACAAGATACATGAGATATAGATAATGAATGAGCAAATGGTTCATGAGACATACACAGAATTCATAAAATGTATTAAGTATAGAAAATAAAGATAGCTGAACACAGATAGGGACAAAAGGACCAAGGGGCAACATATATGGATGAACTTCTAAATATACATGAGGAATATAAGGTGTTCAATATTCATGAGTTCCTAAATGGGTTAGTCATCAATAACCTTTCTGGTATTTTGTGCCCTCTGCCCAAGAAATTTAACAAAAAGTCATTGCTTCTCATCAGGCTGACAAACCACAGCTGTAGACCAGGGGACTCACCCCCGTGTCTCTTTGATAGGACAGGCTTGCGTTGGCTCCAGACACTTTCTAAATGCCAACCCCTCTTGATTAAACCTCATCTCTCACCTACGTGACCTACCATGGGGGTTGGGGGAGGCAGCTACAGCAGGGAGAGAGACCGAATCATGAACATCATGCAACTAAGAATGAGGTCTTGTGGTCCCAGCACCCTGCCTGCACCTAGGTGTCCCTATTTCTGTCCTCTCTTGCTTCCAAATCCAATAAACTATGTTTTAAGCATATTAATTTGGTTTGAGCCCTCTTTCATGACCTCTGGGATACCTTGTCTGGTAGTGTACACATTGCAGGATACCACTGCATCACTGCATCGAGAAAATTTTTCAATGATAAATGTATTTCCAGGCTGGGAATATAGCTCAGTGCTTACCTAACATGCATGACAGCCTGGACTCAATCCCCTGTACTGAAAAAAAGTATATGTGTATGTAGGTACTTTTTAAAAGGATATATATATATATATATATGTATATCCCATAAACCTATGTGTGTGTGTGTGTATGTGTGTGTGTGTACACATACGCACACACATATACTCCTTGAACACCATTTCTATTCACTAGGGCACCAGGGCCTTCCTCTTTAGCAAGCCAAAGTTGTCATGGCTTTCCCCTTGCCAGATTGATCAACCTCTGCTCCAATTACTATAAGAAAAGACAAAATTCAGGGTATCAGAGTCTTCTCCATCCGGAATTCACAGCAGAAAAACTCAGATTACTGATACACTAAAAATTCTTAGTATATAACTCAGGCTGGAGTTGTGGCTCTATTTTGTATGCAAAAATTTGTGACACATCTTGAGGGGAAATTGCCTGGCTAAGATTCTTTATGATTAACTGATGCAAATGTGAGAGGCTCTGGGTCTTTTCTTCAAGAATGAGTAAGTAATTTAATCTTTTCTCCATGTCAGGGAAATAAATGCACACGGATATGCCCTTGCAGAATTCCACAATTGTACCCTATCTAGCCATTTTGAATTCTTATGCATGTGGACCAATAAAGACTTATTATCTCACTGAGTGGGATATTGGCTGAGTTGATTCCTAGTGTGTGATATTGTTTTAGACTTTCATTCTTGTTTATTGGCCATCAATAGTATTATAAGTCCTATTTATTGCTGCTAGCTTCACATAGCTCAAACTCATGTGTGTGTGTGTGTTTGTGTGTGTGTGTGTGTGTGTGTGTGTGTATACACACTCTCTCTCTTCCTACCCAGGCACATTTAAATTTTATTCATATTGAGTTCCAAGATTTTTAATTTCTTTGGAGAAGATCTATGCTAAATAAATCTTTAGAACCACTGGTTCTTTTCCCTAATTCTACCAAGTGGTCCTTTTAAAATGGATTTGTTGAGCATTACATTACAATGTTTGTGCTTGTGAGAGTTTAAAAGCCCCTCATAACCAAGATCTATTAGTTCACTAACTGTCAAAAATAATTTTTTTTAAAGAGAGGGAGAAAAAGTCTCCATTTGGTCTTCTATATTGAATTTACTTTTCATCTTCTAATAATGGAATAGTATTCCATCTCACTAGAACAGCGCCAGCGACATCTATGATTTGAAGAATGTGTAATGCTAGGCAAATAGCCTTATAAGGCCTTAGGGACAGTTGATGTGTCTGTGATCCTGTACAGTTGATTATTGGCAATGCACAACAGAGTCGGGGCTCCGTTTTATATTCTGTGGGTGGAAATAAATAGCACTTGGTGTTACTTGGGACTTTTTCATCTCCACATTTCCATGGATTTGGAATACTAAGACTATACAAAAATCTCCATTTGGAATATTTCTTCCTTGGTCTCATGGTTGTCTATTTACAACCCAATTAAAATTCCTTCAGCTGGGGAAAAGGCCTGCAGTGCCTAGCTCCCCAAGGCCATCTGATGATGTAATGCAGAGCCCCAGGGGGCTGGCTCCTCCAAGGACCACAGGAAAAAAGACTGAGATAGGAGAAGATATCAACTCACCCTGGACCAGGGCCTGAGCTCTCACCTGCTACGTGCTCCCCAGGAGTGCAGCATCCAGACCAAAGTCCAGAGCCTCTTGCTTCCTGAGATTAGCTGGAACCAGTACCTGACCCTGAGGCCCACTTGCTACTTTTGATGAAAAGGGAAGAAGTGACTGCCTGGTCAAATCTCTACCCCAATGCTCCACTTTCTTTCTTGTCCCGCAACTCCCAAGACAGATATTCCTAAAAATTACTAAGGAGTCTTTCCCTTTTCTTTTAGAAATAAGGGTAAAATTGAAATATGCTGATAGAGATGGCCCATTGTCTTTGGTTCACATTAGGATGCAAATGAAATGTTTTCCTGACAGCTGGCTTTAAGGGGTATGCTGTGCTCTGGCCCTAGAGAGGTAAGGAAAACGCAAAAATGGAAATTGAAGTCCTCAATGGAGAAGGAGTTGGAAACATTGAATGATGTTCTCTTCAGAAGTTCTGGGGTGGGGGGGTGGACAGTGCTGAGAGAGGGAGAATGGGGGAGTCTATTGCTTACTTATTCTTCCCCGTATCAGACGTTGAGTTCATAGCCTCTTTTTGAATCTGTGCTCTCTTTGGCCTTCCAGAGAATCCACCTGTAAATGACTAGATCTCAGTGCACCACCTGACATCCCCTGAGATTGTGTCTCTGCCTCCCACACCATTTTCTTCTTCCTCTGGGATTCCACTTTGGGGATTGATGATTAAGATTTTTACTTTGTTTATACATATGGCTGGCAGGACTTTCCAGGAAGTGGGTGAGATCTAGAGCCACCCTTGTTTTAAAGGAGTGTAAGGCTGGAAATGAATGAGCGAAGGTCACCCTCCCTCCGCAGGTCCCAGCAGGAGAGAGGGCTCTGAGGTCTCCTCTGCACTGGGCCTATAGTTGCAATTCTCAAGGGCAGGAAAGGTCGTGGATAGGGGACCTACTGTCTATCAGTTGTTCAGGAAACTGTGACTTCCTATCATTTTACACTGAACTAAAATTAAAAAAAAAAAAAAAACAATAGAAATCAGCTCTTTACCAGAAAAGCTTTCAGCTCTTCTGCTTCATTTATCTTCCCCACCCTGTGTCATCCTTTCTTTCCTTTTGAAGCATTTCACCTTCATCCTTCTCAGATTCTCATTGCCCCCTTTTCCCTCGTCCAATTATGCTCACAGAATACAACTTGAAACATGTTCATGTTAAATTAAAAATTACTGAAAAGGCTCTGGCTCTCTCTTGTCCCTGGTATTACAAGATCAAAGGCTTACATTAAAAGAATTAATCTCACATTGAGGGGATTTCAGCCATCACTCTGGGAGAAGAACATTAAAAGGGAGGGGCCATTAGGTCTTCTCAAAGTCCTTGAAATCCTCTATACTTAGGAAGTGTCTGAGAAAAAGAGAATTGAAGCCTTCGACTATTAATCATGACTCCCAGCATCTGCTATGATGTTTCTGACATGCACTCACTTATATTCTTTGCTTTTCTAAAAACATCATTCAATCTAATCTCCCCAGAAGTGCCTGAAGCCCTTCTAGAATATTCCTGATTTGTATTTAATCAATAGCTCAAAAATCAGAGAATTCACCATCTTGCTAACCAGACCAACCCATTGACAGATATTCCTAAAAATGACTAAGTTCTCTTATTCCATTTACTCATACCTGGTTCTTAGTTCGGTTCTTAAAGTCTTATGGGTGAAATCTGTTCTGTCTTACATAGGACTATTTTTCAGAGAGCAGACGATAGTCCTCTCCAGTTTTTATCTTTATAAACTGAGAGTTTCTCTGGCAGAGTATTCAGCTAAAGACCCAAGGAAGTCTATATCCATTGAAAATATGATGTTTTAAAAATATGGCCATGAATTCTTTGATATATCTCATACAAGATGGGGCCTGTGTTTTCTCCCCTTGAATTTGGATGGTAAGTGACTTCTTTGACCAATAAATTATGATATGTGACACCATGTCCCTTCAAAATTGTTGGATAGAATACTTGCTCTTGGAACTTCAAACTGCCACATAAGAAATTCAATTCTTTGGTTGCCATTCTATAAGGAAGCCCAAGCCACATGGAAAAGGCAATCCCAACAGAATTCAGCCTTCAGGTCATCCCAGCCTGGGTACTAGATATGTAAATGAAGACGCCTCCAGGTAATTCCAGTCTCAGAAATCAGAGTCAATCCCAGACATTCTAGTCCTAAGAAATGAAACTCTACAAAATAAAGACAAATCCTACCTATTGTGCCTTATCCAAATTCCTGATCACAAAAGCCATCAGTATAACAAAATGATGGCTATTTTGCACCATTGAGTTTGGGGTTGATTTATTACACAAGAGAAACCTAGAATGGAGATCAACCCCTAAATCAAATTGACCATGGCCACTTCTGCCCAAGAGTAACATTAACACTAAATTCCTTTGCTCCTTAAACATGGGTATTAAATTTATTATCTTGTATTGAAACGACAACTTCCTCCAGCATATGAGGGAAAAGCAGACATCTCATAAACTGCAGGAAGTAGTCCCAGAAATAGATAATGTATCAAAAAACAGTGTCAGAAGAATTCAAGTCTCTAAAGGTTGTACCTTAGACCCTACCACTTTATATTACAACCCCAATGCAAATGTTCATTTGAGCTCATTTATTAAGATAATAAAGACTTTTAAATCCTCATTCCATCATCAGGTAATAATTATGCCATCTCCAGGTTTGCATCTTCAGAGGAAGGAAGCCAACTTGAATGTGAAGTCTGAATACTACCTACCGTCTTCAGTGCTCTTGAATGCAAGAGATGGTAATGCCTTCCTTGCAAGACCACGGTGAGAGAGAGAAATCAAATCAGGAGACTGTTCAGTACTTACCAGGTGCTTCCTTGCTCCCTGCAGATTTGGTCACGTGCCCTGTCTATAAAGATACCTTACTCATACCTTCATCTGAATTGTTGAAAACAGGCACAGGACAGGGCAGAGTCCAGAACAGCCCCACTGCTGCTGACCACTCCTGAGCCAGCTAATCTACTCTTTGAATTAAATAATGGAACTAGCTTCAAATAGGCGCTGCATAGAAGCAGGAATCTTTACATATTGTGTACTGACATCCTACATGCTTAGGGCTCAGCACAAAGGATTGCTAAATAAATGACTGCAATTCTATGAGTGGCTCTATCTTCAGCCACATGTTCTAGGACATTTGTCATATGCCTAGGAAGTCCATGCTATGCTCTCCTCTGGCCCAAAGCTGGTCCTACCTCCCTCAGCCAAGAGTCACAGCTCACAGAGGTATAGAGTATGAAAGGTCACATAACAGAGAACAGGAAACTGGCGACTCCCTCTGCTACGCCTATTTTCCACTTTCTAATTACCAAGATGTTTAAACTATAACATGAATAGCCACATTAAAGCCATTTGTTATATGCAAAGCAGGAGCATAGCACATTGATAATTAAGGCCTCCCTCTGAGACAACCTACATGCTGAAGGTATAATTAAGCGTAAGTACCTCTTAGTTTGCTAGCCATTATTACTGGGCTTAAACATACATTCAGCCAGTTATTAGTGAAATTCTATAGTGTCCTGAGGAACTGTTGTTTTAATAAATGGGGTAGGAGTTTTCCAGCCTGTACCATGCTGGGTCGTGAATTGGTGGTGTAACATTTTGGTATTTTCATATTCTCCATTTTCAATATGGAAAACTCAGATCTTGGACATCAGGACTGAAAGAAAAACCTCCTGGTGCTATTTTCTGGTTCACATTGGCCTTAGTTGAGAGTTTGCTTTCTTTATTGGAGTTTCTGATCAGAGGCTGTGTCTTTCTATTCCTTACAAAACAAGAAACACCTGTGGATCCTAGTCCTCTTCATATTGGATCCCAGAGAAGCAAGAACTTACAATCAAGAAAACAGCAGCATTTTGAATGGCCTTGCTATGTCTATAGTCCTGAGCTAGGGCTATATTGAAATAGTATGTTTTCCACTTAAACTAGATATATCTAGAAACACACACACACACACACACAGCTCTCCATTTTATTTTATTTTTTATTATTAATTGTTCAAAACATTACATAGCTCTTGACATTATTTTTCATACATTTGATTCAAGTAGGTTATGAACTCCCATTTTTACCCTGTATATAGATTGCAGAATCACATTGGTTACACATCCACGTTTTTACATACTGCCATACTAGTGTCTGTTGTATTCTGCTACCTTTCCTATCCTCTACTAACCCCCCTCAAAAAAAAAGTGGCATTTATACACAATGGAGTATTACTCAGCACTAAAAAATGACAAAATCATGGCATTTGCAGGGAAATGGATGACACTAGAGCAGATTATGCTAAGTGAAGCTAGCCAATCCCTAAAAAACAAATGCCAAATGTCTTTGATATAAGGAGAGCAACTAAGAACAGAGCAGGGAGGAAGAGCATGAGAAGAAGCTCTCCATTTTATTAAAAGAGGCAGAAAGGCTAAGATGGTTCCTCCCCTATTCCTTATTCTGGCTTCTCTTGGCATGTGGGAAAAGGATGAAGACCCACCCTGTGCTCTTCTGAGACTGGATGGCTTGCTTTCTCATCTCAGATCTCTCAAGCAGCAGGTCTGAAATTTCCCTGTAGGAGGGACTGTGAAGGTTATCGTGAAAAATGTGTTTTGAAGCTTCTCTTGCATAGTGAGCAACTGGTGTGCACGAGAAAAATTTGTTTGGGGTGACTTTTGGTAAAATTAAAGAGGTAGAGACCAGCTACTACAGATCATCTGCTGGCATGGAGGTAGACAATGGCCCACATCACCCGTCTTTGAGTACCTCATCCCTAGTGCCTACCACTCCTTGGGGGTTCAATCCACTTTTGTGGATAAAATGATACCTCCATGAAATAGAGTGGCGGTGTTTCTCCTACCCACCATGCAGCCACTTCAGAGATACAGAGGCAGGTGCCTCTATCTTCTCTGGAAACTCTGTTGCCATGAGAGCCTCAGGAGAGAAAAGGCACTTGGAGCCACAATAGAACAGGGTATTGGCCAAAAGTACGGCCAGGGGAGAAGTAGCTTAGAGAACTGAATTCAACAGGCAGTAGAGCAGAAAAATGTGTTAGACTCTGGAATGGTTTTTTTTTTTTTTTTTTTTTTTTTTGGCCTCTGTGACTAAAAGACCCAATTAGAACAATTTTAGAGGAGGGAAATCTTATTTAGGGTCTCAAGGTTTCAGAGGTCTCAATCCATAGAGAGTAGGTTCCATTCCTCAGGGCTCAAGGTGAGGCAGTACAGCCGTGTCGTGGTGGAAGAGTGTGGTGGAGGGACTCGGCTCACAGGATGATCATCAACAGGGAGAGAAAGAGAGGGAGTCAGTCCACTCGCCAGATACAAATATATACCTCAAAGTCACAGCCCCAATGCCCCACCGCTTCCAGCCACATGCTACCCACTAAGTTAATCCCCATGAGGGGATTAATTCACTGATTGTGTTAATACAACCCAATCATTTCTCCTCTAAAACTTCTTTCATTGCCTCATGCATGAGCTTTTGGGGGATACCTCATATCCAAACCATAACATGGAACCACAAAGAATAATGAGATGTACAAAACTCACAGCCTTCAGGAAAGTCCACCAGCGATATCTATGCTGAACCCCAACTTCATGCACTCATGAAACAACTGAATATTCCTAGATACTGACCTCAAAGTAGTGGCCTAGAAATAGGAAGGGAGGAATCCTGGCCCCATACTTCCCCTCACCCCTCTCCAAGACCAGCATCTCAAGTGTGAATGTTCCCATAAAATCTTACCTCCACAAGAAGTCCCCTTTTGTCACTGTGTCAGTTAGCTTTCCTTGGGAATTAATACCTAAGATGATCAGCTTTTAAGAGAAACATTTTATGTTGGCTCACAGATTTCAAGATTTCAATCCAACCTGGCTCCACTGCTTTGAACCTGTGGTGGCACATCATGGCAGATGGCCCTGTTTTCTGATATATCAAAAAGACATGAGTTAGTGTGTAAGATCGTTGTGGGGATCAAAGGAAATGATGTGTGTAGAGTTCCAGCACAGAGCCTACCACATATGAAAGAGTCCACTCACCAGGGATTAACTTAGCGTGTTTTAATTCACTATGAATCAAATTATTCTTAGAGGAGAACCCAGTTTATCTCTAGGAAGAAAATATATAATGTAGACAAGGCCTGAGACGTAGCAAAAACAGTGACTATAAAAGTTTGGAGGGGCTGGGGATGTGGCTCAAGTGGTAGCACGCTCGCCTGGCATGCGTGCGGCCCGGGTTCGATCCTCAGCACCACATACAGACAAAGATGCTGTGTCCGCCAAATACTGAAAAATAAATATTAAAAGTTCTCTCTCTCTCTCCCTCCCTCTTTCTCACTCTCTCTCACTCTTAAAAAAAAAAAAAAAAAAAAAAAAAGTTTGGACTGTCTTCTGAAGGTTCCCTGTGTTGAAGGCTTTGCCCTAAGCTTGGCACCTTTGGGAGGTGGTGGAGACTTTAAAAGGTGGAACCCAGTAGGAGATCCTGGGTCATTGCCAGGGTGCCCTCAAGGGAGACTGCAGGACCTCAGTCTCTTCCTTTCTTTTATTTTCACAGCAATGAGGTGAATATGTTGCTCTACTACATCTCCTTCCAAAAAAAAAAAAAGTCTGAAAGTAGCTCACAGGGAACAAAAAAGAGAAACACCGAGAAGAAATAAAAACAAGAATGGGTATTTTAAATGGAGTCAGGAATAAGCCTTTAAAAACTGAATGCCATAACAATATGTTTGCTTGTTACACGGGAACCACCAATTTCAATCTGAGCTTTCTAGAAACCAACCTTGAAAGGAAAAACTACTCATTTTCCAGATTAGATTTCCCAGGAAAAGGGCTACCACTGGACCAGAGAGGCCTACAGGACTTTACTAAGCAGGCTAGGATGTGTTGCACTAAGGAGGCCCTGAAAGAATCTATGGGGTGGGATGTCCTGTCAGTCACCCCAAAGCACTTCTCTTGAAAACAGTTGAGTCAAAGGCGTCACCCAGAGCCATTGTCTAGATCCATGGGCCTAATCCTGGGGTAGATCTTAAAAAGACAAAAAAACAGAAGAACTGTCTGTCCTTCAAACAGTTTAAACCAGGATAGCCTCGTTCTGCCAAGTTTGGAGCATATTAGTTAAGGATCAGTTACAAACTGTACTTCCATACAGACATTTGGAATTCAGCTCATCTGTGCCATCAGTTAAATGCAGACCTCTATATCTTTTTTTTTTATTTATTTTTTAGTTGTAGGTGGACACAATACCTTTATTTTACTTTTATGTGGTGCTGAGGATGGAACCCTGTGCTTCATGCCTGCTAGGCATGCGCTCTACCACTGAGCCACAACCCCAGCCCCCACAGACCTCTATATCTTAACACAGTTAGGCTGAGGGTAGAGTACCTGGATAAAAAAAGCCATTTTTTTTTCTCTAAGCTTCCTCCTCTCTTCCTTTGAGATCCTCTCTAGGACTCTTTGCACTTTTCCAAACCAAAAGTTACTTCTCTATCCCCCAAATGGGATGCTCAGATTTATTCTTTTTAAGGCACTTATCACTTGCAGCCTGGAGCTGGGCATTTGCAGTATTTTTCTGCCCTGATATGCCCAGCACAATACCATCCTCACAATCACACTCAACAAAACCTCATCCAATGAAAGCAATCATCGGAACATCGTGACATTAAAAATAACCTGTTCTAGCTGGGCACGGTGGTGCATGCCTATATTCCTAGAGGCTCTGGAGGCTGAGGCAGGAAGATTGCAGTTCAAAGCCAACCTCAGCAAAAGCAAGACACTAAGCAAATCAGTGAGGCCCCTGTCTCTAAATAAATCACAAAATAGGGCTGGGGGTGTGGCTCAGTGGTCGAGTGCCCCTGAGTTCAATCTTCAGTACTCAAAAAAAAAAAAAAAAAAGGAAAGAAAATAACCTGCTATTCAAATCACTCTCTCTTCTTATTATGCCTGTGGACTCAAAAGATGAACACTATGGACTTTCATTTTCTTTGTGCAATGGTTGTGTCGCATCTCAAACTTCTGTCTGCGTGAGACCTTCTGTGACCTCCCCATCTACAATGGGAGGTCATGGGTAAAGGTCATATCCTTTGAGGAAACATAAGAGCAGATGGGACAAGGAACTGGAAAAAAAATATAATGCAGGAAACAGCCTTGACCTCTGACCCTGACACACAGACTGACTGGATTAGAGATGCTTGTAAGGCAACCAGGCCTAATGTTGTCATAAAATACAAAGGCTAACATCCTCTGCGCCCTTGATAGGAAATAAGAATCATGTGCACCTTCTTAAAACAATTTGATAGCCATGAGTTACATTTTTCAACCATTACAATAACCTATGCATTATTTTAACCATTTTATAAATGGGACAGTGAGGCTTATAAGAGTTTGTAAAACACTTAAGTTATCATAATAATTTGCAGAATGAGGATTTGACCTCAAATTTACTAGACTTCAAAGCCTAGGCCTTTCCAGTCAGAGCCTTTCCTAGTCAAAGGTCTTTCCTAGTGAAATCCCAGTTCTACCAATTGGGGGATGCAGGACACATTGCTTAATCTCTTAGTCACTTCAGCCTCCATTTTTTAATCTAAAAAGATAGGCATAAAATGCAATATTAGCTTATAAGATTGTTTTGAGGACAAAATGAGAAAATACACATAAAGCTCTTGGCACAGTACAAATAGTAAATGCACAATAAAAATGTGTTTTTGAGATTAGTAATTTCTGCTCTCTACTTCAACAAGGCAACCTGTATGCATTAAAAGGGAGCTATTCTAGCCAATGAGGAACCCAAGCTCATCAACATCTTAGAGTTTATCACCAGTGTTTCCAGAACAAATTTCTACAGACTAGGGAGGGTTAAACAAAAGAAATTTATGTTCTCACAGTTCTGGAGTCCAGAAGTCTGAGTTCAAGGTTGTATTCTCCCTATGTCCTCACATGATCTTCCCTTCCTACATGACTGTATCTAAATTACCTTTTGTTAGAAGAGCACCAGTCATATTGGATTGTGAGTCACAGTAGTGAACTCATTTTAACTTAATTATGTTTTTAATACCTCATCTCTGAATACAGTCACATTTGAAGATATCAGAGATTAAGCAACAACATGAATTTTGAATTCAAATAACAAAAGGTCTCAGCAAATGTTTTCCTAGAAATATTCTGCATTTTATATCTTCTCAGTTGATTTTTTTCTTTTTCTTTCGGTGCTGGTAATCAAACCCAGGGCATTGCATGTGGTAGTTAGGTACCACTGAGCTAGTTGAAGGCATGTCCACTTATTTTCACTTGGCTTTGAGTGGAAAGCTCATTTTAGAATCTCTGGAGACAAACTGTTTCTTTTTCAAAAATGATGTCAATATTGACTATGATGGCTTTTGGCTTATTGGTTAATTTTTATTTTGGAGGCTCTGAAGTGCCATATTTCCCTAGGGCTGCAGGCTGTTCTCTTTATGTATACTATGACTGAGATTTGTGCTTGCCAGGGTCCTTCTCCACAAAGGGATAGGGCCAGGATTGAGAAAATTTAAGTAGAAGGGAGTGGCTTGACAAAGGTGGGTACATGTTTTCCTGAGGACAATGCTTCTCCATTTTTATTTTGGAAATACAAGCAAGTTCACAAGTACATTGGTGCACACATAGTGTGTTAAATAACAAAGCATGCCACTGTAATAAAGCACAGTGGCTTCCATGAGAGATTATTTCTATCTCTGTGTTTGACTGACTGCACTGATGGCCCTATTTTATGGTCTCTTGTGCTTTTACCTTGTAACTTTATAGATTCATCCATTCTAAACAGGTCAGTTTTTGACTTTTCCTGTTCATCAAACACAGAAGAAGTGGCAGAATGTCTCAAACCTGGGCCTTAAGAGGCATTGTAACCCTCACTTGAATAATAGAGTTTGTTTATACTTGAACCTTGGCCTTTCCATAAATACAAGCTCAGTTAGCATGCTGAAGGGATGTGAAGCAGAGAATAAAACATGTGACGGAAAGCCAAGGCCCTCAGCTAATTGTCAGATAATCTCCAGAAGGGGAGCCACACAGCCAGTCCACAACTGAGTAGACAGATGCATGAGACCAGCCAAGAACAAAACAACCACCAAGCTGAGCTCAGCCCAAACTGGTGATCAGCAGACCTGTGATCTGTGTCAGTCATGAAATCTTGGACTTTGAGCAAGATCTAATGCACAATCCCATGCAATTTATTAAATACAACTTTTGGAGGACACTGTGGACTGTGAGTATATATAGTACAAATACACTTGTGGCCAGAGGGTGGACTATGATATACTAATTGTAAAACAAGTCTCAATCTTCTACCTATGTCTATCTCCAAAGTGACTTTGAGGATTCATTTTTAAGAGGTGGAGTCTATTTCTCCAAATTTTGAGTCTGAGTTAGCCCCAAGACTTGTTTCAGCCAACAGAAGTATGGCCCCAAGAGGACTTGAATGGTTCTCCTTTCTCTTGTTCCTCTGAGCTAGGAGAACAAACACAGATTAGCCTGTTGGAAGGCTAAGAGATCATTGTGGGGTAGGGTCTTATCATTTCAGCCAAGGTTATCTTAGATGAAAATAAACCCAGCTGATCTGCCAGTTGACTACAGTTGTAACAACCAGCCCAGTCAAGATCATCTGAATCCAATCGGATTATCAGATTTCCCCAGGAGAAATACCAAATGCTTTTTACTTTAAACCACTAAGTGTTGATATGGCTTGTTAGGCAGCAATACCAACTGATTCACTCTTGAAGAGTGGTCCATGAATGGCGACATGGCCCTGATATCATAAATACAAGGTTTCAATCAATGGATTCATGAAGATAGTGCTCCCACCAGCAGCTGTCACAATGCCTGAAAGTTCTAGGTCTCCATGCCTCTATTCTCTGGGTGGAAGTCCTGGGACTAATCAGTTTGACAGAAATTATCTAAGCTCTAAAAGCAGCCTTCAAAATTTCTGTCATTCCTTATGATACCAAGACCAGGTGGCCTTGGACAGACACAGTTCCTTTCCTACCTCCTTTCTCATAGTTCTCAAGAATAAATATAGAATGTGCTGAGAATGTAACCTCCTAAGAGACAGTATTATGGTTTATATATGAAGTATCCCCTAAAGTCTCACATGTGGAAGGCTTGGTTCCCGATGCAGTGATTTCCAGAGGTAAGGATTTGGGGGAAATGATGGGATCATGAGGGTTCTGATCTCATCAATGGACTAATCCATTGATGGGTTCATCATGGAATGGAGTACTGAGAGGTGGTGGAAATTGCAGGAGGTAGGGCCGAGTTGGAGAGAGTGGGTTCTTGGAAGTATGACTTGAGAACTTAAAATCCCATCCTTAGCGCTCTCTCTCTCTCTCTCTACCTCTCTCCCTGTCTCTCCCTCTTTCCCTCTCTCCCTCTCTCTCCCTCTCCTCTGCTTCCTGACTGCCATGAGGTAAGTAGCTTTGCTCTATCACACCCTCTTGTCATGAAGTTCTGCCTCACCACTCCATAGTAAATGGATCCAGAAGACAAGGAACTGAAACTCTGAAACCAGGAGACAAAATAAATATTTCCTCTTTTTAATTGTTTTGCTCAGGTGTTTTGCCACAGCAGTGAAAATCTTACTAACACAGGGATGAATTGGCTATTACACCCTGGGCCCTATTCTTGACCTCAAAGCAGGATGTTCTTCAACACTTTACTCCCATCAAGCCTTGTTATCCCTGAAATATATAAGCTGATGGACTCCTTTCTGGGGTCCCTCTACTATGTGCAAAAGGAATATATAGAGATGAAACTTCTTCCACTTGGGACAGCTTTCCTAAGCACTAGAGGACTGGCTTACGATGAGTCCTAGCGATGAGTCCTAGGCCTCTGTTGTTCTTTGCTGTCTATCTGAAAGTAAGTGACATGCTTCATATATAACTTGTTGTGTGTGGCTTCTATGTCATGAGACTTAAACTGGTAGCTAGTGAATGTGCTTCACAGTTCCTGGACCAACAGCCTGGTAGAAGCTCTTGCTCTTCCCCACCTGTACTTTAGGCTCCCTCCAGCTGCAAACTTCCATGGCCCACACCCCCAGTGCTCACCTTCATCAGCACTCTGCCCTGACTCCCTAAGCAATACCCCATCTATGCAAAGTGTCTGCTGCTGGTTAGAGTGGTCAATGGACCAGAAAGAGCCCTTAGAGACAGACTGTTTGGGTCACCCTGGTTCAATTGATTTCTAGTCATGTGGCCTTAGGCAAGTTTGTGTCTTAGTTTCTTACTCATCAGGAAAATGGGGCATAAAAACTGCAAGCCTGTAATCATTTTTTTTAATATTTTATTTTATTATTTATCTATTTTTATGTGGTGCTGAGGATGGAACCCAGGGCCTCGCATGTGCTAGGAAAGCACTCTACCGCTGAGCCACATCCCAGATTAAATAAAACAGTATCTTCAAAGTTTCTTGTAGGTAGTAAGGACACAATAAGAGTTGTCTCCCTCCTTTCTTGTCCTTCCATTGACTTCATTTGTCCTCTGAATGCAGTTCCAAAAAGAGGTGGGACCCCCTCCAGGTTGAATTAGCTAAGTGGCTTGTCCTCTAGTGTACACTGCGTAGACTGCCACTGCCTTGACCATGACTTACATGCCCCTGGACTCTGCCCAGGCCACCTTCTCCTCTCATCATAGAAGATTCTCCATATTAGATATTTAGGCTCAGCCTGAGACATTCCTTGCTAGCCTGAACAAACAAAGAGACAGATCCCATAGGACCCCAGACCTCCCTAAGAAACACAACAGGGGCCTAAGGATCCCATAGAGCTTGAGCTGAAAGCCTAGGTGAAAGGCAACCCCTTGAGCCTCAATTTGCATGAATGACTTTCATGGGAAGGAATAAAGCTTTCAGGCACTGATTTCCTGCAGGAAGATCTGAGGCCCAGAAATAGGAAGAAAGGGAACATATAGCACCTGGTCTCCTTCCAACCCTATAGACTTGATCTGAGTCCAACAGACAACTCTAGGACACATGTGGGCTAGAACAGGCAGGTAGGTGCACACACGATGCTGCCTTGGATCTCCAGTTTGCAGCTCTGACAGCAATGCCCATTCATTTGTTTTTCATTGATTCGCTCATATGCCGAGTATCAGCAACAAACAAGACAAAGCCCTTGACCTCATTAAGATGACATTCTAGCAGGGGAGACAAGCAATAGACAAATAGAGACATGTGAGGTATTGTCAGATAGTGATTAGTGCTATGAAGAGAAGAAAACCAGGACAAGTGGTTATAGAACGATGATCAAGTGGTCATGTGCAGCCTCTAGGAGAAGGGGCATCATTTGAACCAAGACCTCAATAACGTGGGGGGGAAGGGACTGTGATGATCAGGAAGAAAAGTATTGCAGGCAGAAGGGATGACACGTGCCGAGACCCTGCAAGAGCTGGGCTCAAGGAACTTTAAAAAAGCCAGGACAGGGGCTGGGGATATAGCTCAGTTGGAAGAGTACTTGCCCAGCATGCACAAGGCCCTGGGTTCAATCCCCAGCACCTAAAAAAAAAAAAAAGCCAAGGCAGCCCACTTGATGAGTAAGGAGGAATGATGGAGTTAGATAAGCCACAGAAGCCACCACAAGGAGTTTGGATGTGATTCTTAAGTGGGGGAAAATATTGAATTAATGAGATCTGATTTCTGTCCTTAAAAGGATTGCTGTGGCTTTTATGTAGGGAACTGGTCTATTGATCTTAGGGGGACAAGAATAGAAGCAAAGACCTCAGTGAGACGGCAATAGCATTAGGTGTAGTCCAAAAGCAAAGCTGGGGATAGAGGCAGTGAGAAGAGATTGGATTCTGCATGTTTTGGAAGGTGGAGTCAATAAGACTTCCCAACATATTGGATTTTCGGAGGTCAGGGCAAGGAAAGGAGGAGTGAAAGATGATCCTGGTGTTTGGCCTAGAAGAAAGGGAATGATGATGGTGGTCACTGAAAAGGTAAAGACAGGGGTAGGAAAAGTAGGGGACAGGAAAAATCTGGAGTTAGACACTGTTTCAGGCAATGTAAGAGGAGGTGACAAGTAGCTGTTAGGAACAGAGTCGGGAGCTGGGGGAAGAGGTCAGGACTAGAGATCTGGATTCAGGAATTGTTAGCATAAGAATGGTGTTTAAAGCCCTGCTAGAGGGTTAGGGATGTGGGTCAGTGGTAGAGCACCTGCCCAGCATGTGTGAGACAGCCCTGGGTTGGATCCCCAGCATCGAAATCACCATAGTCATTGTCATCGTCGTCGTCATCATCACATCATCATCACATCATCATCATCCTAGGATGAGCTATACAGGATCTCCCCCAGTGTGTGTGGGATGAGGGTGGTGGTTATGGGTGGACCTCAGTCTGCTTTTGGATATAAAGTTTTATTGAAACACAATCACACCCATTTGTTGGCCTGTTGTCTATGACTGCTTTTACACTACATCAGCAAAACTGAGTAATTACAACAGAGACCACTGGCCAGCAAAGCCTCAAATATACACCATCTGACCTGTTAAGAAATGTGTCAACCCTTGAGCCAGGAAGAGTGTGGACTGAGAAAACAAGAGGGCCAAGGAATTATCCCCAGTAGAGGGCAGGATGAGGAAAAGGAACCCTCATGGGTACTGAAATGGCATGGCCACAGAGGTGGCAGGAAAACCAGGACAGTGTGATACCCCAGAGGAAAGATCACTCTGCCCAGTCCCTGGGAGATTATCCTGGGCAAGTCAGTAACCAGGCAGGCTTGCCTAGACTGGAGAGTGGCAGTGGTCATTGGCATGGCTTTGCTCCGAGGTTCACATGTCCTGCCTTGGGGATGTCCAGATATACTTCTTGGCACAGTGGGGGAGGGGACTGTGAGTCTAGCTCATGGGCAAAGAGACAGCAGAATGAAAATGAGAATGTTCATGGAATCTAATCCATCTGATGGGGCAAAAATGGTTTGAATAGTTAACTGACAGCTTAGTGTTTGCTTCTTAGTTTAGGCCTTGAGGAAACTTTGGGACAAATTGACAGCCCAAGTCTAGCAACTATAAAGGACTATACAGTGCCCATTGCAGTATGCTAAGCCCACCACTGGGTTTATTATTTGTTATCCTTATTTTTCCTTCAACCAAATTTCTTCAATGGTTTTTATTCTTTTGTAATATGTGTGTTTTATAAAATACTACCTCAAATCCTTTATCTCTCGGAGAGGATACACACAATATCTGTACCTACCAATATATGTACACAATATGTGTATATACACAACAATATACTAATAATTATTTGCAAATACCTTCCCTATTCTCTTTGCTTCTTCAGTGGTTTTCTAGATCTCAGTTTATAAAATCACTGCCTGCTTGCGGTCCAAATCTACATTTTCCAAACTCATACTTAATTCCTTTCTCTCCTTACCTGACACATTAAATCAGTTACCAGTTCCATAATTTCTAACCCCCAAATGACTCTCCCTCCTCATTCCTGTCTCCTTCACTCCTTCCTATTTTATCCACCCTTGTGACCCTCATGACTAATGCTATTATCTACTTTCTTAAAAACACTTGCAAAGTGTATTAAAGTTCCTAAAAAATAAATGCAAAAAATGACTAAGAACTCAATAGAAAAATGGTTAAACTGTGTTGTAAGAAATCATAGAAATGGATATAAAATCTCTCTTAAACTTAAGAAGAGATGCTCAATCTTACTCAATAAAATAATTGAAAATAAAACTTCACAAAAATAACATTTTTTTTTCACCCAAACATTGGCAATGATCAAAATTCCCTAACACTCTGGGTTAACAAGGGTGTTGAGAAAGGCATCATTAGGCCCTGGTAATAGGAGCTGAAAATTATCAACCTACTTGAAGATCATATTACAAATGTTTGTTCTGCCAAAAAGGGACCCCCAGGTTCCACATATCAATTTTTAACACCATCCTGTGTCTAATCAACTGCAATTTAAATCCAGGAGGGTGAGCATATATCTAAAGAGAACTTGCCTTTTTCCTTGCTTTTCCCCTAAAGGTTATAACATTGAGTCTTATGGAATGGTCCAGATCTTTCCATTTAGGTGAGCCTGGGGGCTGAGGCTCAGCACAGCAGGTGAGGGCCTCCAAACACCCAGGGAGACAGTGGTGGTGGGAGAAAGTCTCAGGAGGTGGGCAGCCAGCCAATGAAAGGAAAAGCCCAGAGATAAATGAGAAGGAGCCTCACCCTTCGGCAAGAAAATATCCCATTCATCAATGTCAGGGCACCCCACCTCCCACTGGGCTGGCAACTGAAACAAAATCAAGTAACCAAATACAAGTTCCTTCCTGTCTGTGGAAGGCAATATTATTAGCAAGTTAGCAAGCACATCCATCAGTGGTCAAAGAAAATCAATGGGTTTGGGAGTTTTACGAAAACAGGAAAAAGGCTAGAATTAAGAGCAGAAAGGTGATACGCCCTTCACAGAACTTGATATTACTTCCACAGTGATAGGGCAATGGCAGGCTTCACACCCACCCCCACTTCCTCAGTCCAGGGAGGGGTCCTCACCTCTTTAGAGACAGGGCAGTGGCTTCCCTTGGCTCCCGGAGGTATTTTTATGCCTGCACAATGGCTGGCCAGGACACAGGAGCCCCCTTGTTCTGGCCTGGGGGTGGAGGGTGGGGGTGCATTTGTTGCGGACATCGCTTTGAAGTCATTCTGGGACATGCATGTGATGCAAGAAGGGGAAAGTGTTGGCGGAAAACCTCTCCTGATGACTTCTTCCAGCATTCTCTCTCCCCAGAAACGAACAAGTATGTGGCTGAGAAAGAGCCTGCAAATGACTGACGACTCAGGAGGGGGCTGGACAGTTTCCTGCTATTGGAAAAGTGGGTGGGAGGTATGGCTGTGCAGAGGATGTCAGGGAATGACCCCACCCAGTCCCTGAGCTCCAAGTCATCAGAGGAGCTTTTATCTCATCTATTCTCTTCTTCTTTCTTTTCTTTTTTCTTTTTAAATTATTCTGGGATTTCATACACTGGGGGCCCAAGTATTCCCAAGAATCCTTTGTCTTAAGACAAATCACCATGCTCTGAAGACAGACCCACCTGGCATCCTTCCCCACCAAAGTGAAGAGCAGCGAAGGGCATGAACCTGGCACTTCTGCATCAAGACAGGGAAGGTTGCTTTCAACTAATAACCAAGGGGGAGCTTAAATCATAGGAGGGAGTACAGCCTTCTGACATCTGGAATTTTAATGAACTTAGATCAGGGAGACAGAGCTAGAGAACATGCTTAAAGGCTCACAGAAAAGCTTTTTTAAATAATCATCTTGATTGATTTTCTAATTTTTTGTAGGCACTAAATAAAGATGTTTAAGAATTCGTTCTCATTGTTGAACAGCAGATTCTTTTAGCAATGATCATTGCTAAAACACCTCCACTTCTAGTGAGTCTGTAAATATAATAAACCCCACATTATGGTGTAGACATAAGGTATTCTCCAAAAGCTCAAGTGTGAGATAATGAAAGGATTTCCCAGAGGTAAAATGTTAGATTATAAGAGTTATAACCTAATCAGTGGATTAATCCACTGATATGGATTAACTGTGTGGTAACTATAGGCAGGTAGGGTGTGGCTAGGGGAAATAGGTCACTGGGTTCCTACCTTTGGGGTTTATATTTTTGTCGTGAGTGAGTAGAGAGCTCTCTCTCTCTCTCTCTCTCTCTCTCTCTCTCTCTCTCTCTCTCTCTCTCTCCCCCTCCCTCTCTCTCTTTCTCTCTCTCCTTCTGGCCATCATCTAAACTGCTTCCTTCTGCCATGTCCTTCCACCATTCTGGGCCCAGAGCTATGGAGTCAGCCATCCATGGACCTGAAACTGTGAGCCAAAATAAACTTCCTTTTACATTTTTCTTGTTGGGTTTTTTGATCACAAAGACAAAAGGCTGACTAAAACACCTTACCACCACCAGCAGCATTCTGCTCAATTATCTTATTTTTACCTCTTTTATTTTTTTTTATTGGTTGTTCAAAACATTACAAAGCTCATGACATATCATCTTTCATACATTTGATTCAAGTAGTTATGAACTCCCATTTTTACCCCAAATACAAATTGCAGAATCACATCAGTTACACATTCACAATTTTTACATAATGCCATATTAGTGACTGTTGTATTCTGCTGCCTTTCCTATCCCCCCTCCCCTCCCCTCCCATCTTCCCTCCCTACCTCCTCTGTTGTTGTTCAGTTCTCTCCTTGTTTCCCCCCCCTTTTCCCTCACAACCTCTTATATGTGATTTCATATAACGTTGAGGGTTTCCTTCCGTTTCCATGCAATTTCCCTTCTCTCTCCCTTTCCCTCCCACCACTCATCTCTGTTTAATGTTAACCTTTTCCTCATGCTCCTCCTCCCTGCTCAGTTCTTAGTTGCTCTCCTTAAATCAAAGAAGACATTTGGCATTTGTTTTTTAAGGATTGGCTAGCTTCACTTAGCATAATCTGCTCTAATGCCTCCATTTCCCTGCAAATTCCATGATTTTGTCATTTTTTAGTGCTGCATAATACTCCACTGTGTATAAAAATGCCACATTTTTTTATCCATTCATCTATTGAAGGGCATCTAGGTTGGTTCCACAGTCTAGCTATTGTGAATTGTGCTGCTATGATCATTGATGTGGCAGTATCCCTATGAGCTCATGACTCTCAGAGGCTGGGCAGCTCCTGCTACGGCTGAGGTAGCTGACACAGGTAGAGGAAGAGGCACAACAATGAACTGGAAGCCATACACAAACCTTTGGCTGAGTCCATTTGCCTTTCTGGAATCTTGTTCTTCATGGAACATAAATGTGGAGTAGTCCACTTGCCCTGAAATTACCCCTCACCACCATTATACAAGAGAAGACAAAGATTCATGAGAACCCATCTCTCTCTACATTCAGTTCAAGCTCTCACTGAGTAATGCCCCAAACCCCAAAGTCAGCCCTGTCTTCGACTTCTAGTCTGTGTCTCAGACACTAAACATTCCTTTCCTAAGGACCACCAACTATTTCCATGTCAAGAGCACCCAGAGGAGAGTTCTACTTGATTTTCCCTTGCCTAACCTCCTTTCTGCTTGGAAAAGATTCTTTCTGCTCTACAAAGCAAGACCCAATCCCCTTTCAGGAGAATTTTTCTATAAGGGGATTGGCAGGTGTGACGGGGGCTCATTCTCTAATGTTGGTCATTGGACCTCAGGAGTGGGCAGAATTTCTGATGTGCAGGTGCAAGAAGAGCCCCAGCCCCTTCCCCATTTAGCTTGCAATGGACCCCCATCCTGGTTCAGTAGGACATGTCCTCTGGGCCTCAGTTTGTGTGATCCATTTCCTGAATCTCAGTCAAGAGAGCTCTTTTCCCAAAGGAAGATCAGTAGAAGAAAGGGACCAAGGTTTGGGATGCAGGGAAGCTGGTAGGAAAGTGATGGGGAGTGATACTGGTCAAATTATATTGTTGTATCATGTGCACATATGAGTACATAACAACAAATCCTATTGTACATATATAAACAACAAAGCCTGGGTGCCCTAGAGAACTTTTAGTTCCTTCCCTGCCTTGTGGGTCTCCACAGCAAGAACTATACCCATTCTTCCCACAGTACTGTCCATGAAGATACCACACTTAGATTCAAAAACATCAGAGTCTGAAAATAATTCCAATATTTCCTTCCTCGGTGTTTTTATTTGGTAGATGAAGAAACAGACCCAACACTAGTAAGGAAAGGAAATGTATTTGCAATGTTTGGCCAAATCATTCACCTGGGGTTCACATGCTTTGCAACTCTAGGTTGCTGTATCTAGATTTTTTGAACATGAGAGGAGCATTCATAATGAACAGGTTTACTGAAATGACTGAACATCTGGGTGGAGCTCTATAAAAAAAACTATCTATCACAGAGAAAAGACTGGCCCAGAGGGAGGTGAGACTCCTGTCCCTGGACCACAGATAGAATGTGGTAGACAAAAGCAGATTACAATTGGGAGCACATTAACAAGTAGAATCATGTAGGCAAATTTCTGCTCAGATACTCTCTCTGCCCCTGGAGTTTATCAATCCTGAACAGTCACTGTGAATGCAGATATTTTTCAAATGGAAATGATAAATCTTTTCTTTTCGTGGGAGTAAGAAACAACAGAGTAGAGACATTGATCCATTCCACCGACGACCATGCAGCCGGCTGTGGCCTATGAGGGAGTTCATAAAATCTCTTGAAGAATAAAACTCGTCTAATTCGAATGTACCCATTACATTGTTTAAAATGAGCTTTTTTAAAAAAAAAAATGCATCCTGGTGATTTAACTCATAGAACAGTCTAATCAAGAGCACAAAAAGCTCCCAGGCACATTCTGTCTTTCCAAAGATGGCGGCTGCCACCGCCACCATCACAGACCCCCCCCCAAACAACCTCAGGCACAGTACGTTCTTTGCTCCCCCACACAGACTCTTCATCTTTTTCCTTCTCTTTCTACCCACAGATGCTTGTGTGGCTCCAGACTTTTCAAATATGTTCTCATTTGGACCCATAGTTTTCCTGCTGAGGTCTTCAGTCTGAGATAAATCACTAAGTGCAAGGAAAGCTGTTTCTTGCTGTCCATCTGTCCCCCGAGGACACAGCTTGGGGGTGGTCAGCCTTTGGCCCACAGGGAGGCTGTGGGCATTGGGATCTGCTGGAGGCAGTGTGCAGCTTCTGTTCTTCACCTGCTCTTGGGAGTCCAGGGAGGCCCAGGGGACGCCATGGCCCCAGGCTTCTGTGCTGTGCGGCAGCCCCAGGCCTACACTGGTGGGCAACGTCCGCTCTCCTGGCCCGGTTTACTTTCTCATTCTCTTGAAAGGCAACTCTAAAGTGTTCACTCATACTGACTCTTAGAAATGAGGGGCTGAAAATATAATTTGAAGAAGAGAATGTGGTTTAGAAGCACCAAGAGAGCTGCAGGATTACCCCTCGTGTGAGCTGTCCATCACTCTAATATAAAACCTACAGGAGGATGGAGTAAAGATACCTTGCTTGTTTTGAGGAGAGCTTCAGAAAGGATGGCATTTGTCTCCAGAATAAAAAGATGACGACAGTTTAAAGGGGCCTCCTCCCAACCGTTCCCTCCTTCCTAATCACAGTCCCACTCCCAGTACTCCTGCCTATTTGTTGGCCTGTTCTGCTTGTAAGCTCTGTAAAAAAATAAACTGATGTTTGTTTTGTTCAGAGTTTTAGCCCTAGAACTCAGCCCATAGGCATAGAGGACATGGCATATAGTAAGCTCTCAAGAAATATCTTTTGAATGATTAAACCAACATTTCTATCAAAATTGCATGGTGTAAGTTTCTAATATAAGTAAGGGGAAATATTCTACCATGTACCCTTGGAGTTAATAATGCAAACCAAGTCATCAAGCATTTGCAATTTTCAGTATATGAGATCTAGATGTAAAAAAAATGAGAGATCTCGAATCTCAAATTCCAGGAGCACGTCCTATTGCTGTCACCAGAAGTTCTGCAACCTTCTCTGTGATTCATTTTCCTCCTCTGCAAAATGAGGGGATTTGAGGATCGTGTGGAACACTCCTTCCCATCCTCACCCATGGACTCTTCACATATTTACTGAAACCTAAGGTTTGTCTGCATGCAGAATTTAATGCAGCTGAGAGCATGTTCAATCACTAGCACTTCTGGAATCTTCTCTTTTGAAACACCTTCCTGAAACATAAGTTTTCTTTTTGCTTTGTACATAAAAGTTTCCTACTAAGTATAATTCTCCTTGAGAACCCAGAACTCACTCTCAAGGAACAGAAGAAACAGATGAAGATGTAGAAAGGACAGAGCTGATAGAACTATGTTGTTTAGCTGTTATCAGAGGGACATCTGTGGCTGGGCTGTTCTGCTCCTAGGACCTTCAGGAACACAAAAATATGGTACTGAGTCAGGCACTATAGCCCACCAGTAATCTCAGACCCAAGGCCCATCCTTTGAATTTTGATATGGCCCCAGGGGCCCATGTATATTTAAAACAAAACTGGCAAACAAAACAAAGCATTGCAAAATAATTGCATAGTGTCTTCTTCAATTTACTGTGGAAATTGCAGATTCGTGCTCTAAAACTATACAAATGACCTCTTTAGCTATAAAGCTTCCTGATGTTTTAAATTAGAAACCCATCAAATAGATGAAAACTACTTGTTGAAATTTGCCTCCCAGTGAATTTAAGTTGCCAGCAGTTCAGAGCTTCTGAAGCTGTGAAATACCAACGAGTGTCTGCAGAATAGGGCATGAAATTAGAAGATGCCACTGTCAGAACTTAGATGATATTTGTCATCTTCCTCACCTCCAAAATTATACAACAAAGACTGATGTAACTGTGTTGTTAATAAAACCAGAACACTTGTAAATATTAGCAAAGGACTTAACACTACCTCTCCAAAAGGCAGGCCTTCATTGAGAAGGTAAAATGAAAGAAAAGGGTAATCTTAGAAACTGAAACACGTCTATTATCAAGAAACAGTGCCACAAGAGATGTTTCAAGAAGTGGCAAAGAATCCTGGAAAGGGAGAGAGGAATTCTCCAGAATTTGTTAGTGACTCTAGTGCAGTTGAAAGCAGAACCCTTCGCCCTTTCTGAGCTGCATTCCCTCTAGTGAAAATGTGTATATTAAGCAATCGCAACTTGAATATCTAATTTGTTTCTTCAACTTCAAACCCATCAGACAGCATTCTGATATTCATTTGGCAAAACTCAAGTAAATTTCCATATTAGGGAGAATATGTGTTCATCTGACAATAAGAGTTTTTAAATATCTCCTTTGGAGATTTATTTCTCAATGAAGATTGATGATTTACCATTTTGGTCTGGGAAGCAATATCTTATAAATTGGGCACAAATGAACCTGGCCTCCTTGAGCAAATGAATCATCCCTGAGAAGCTGACAAAAGTTTCTGAGTCTTGTGGCTATGTCACGAGGAAGCAGGCATCCTGGGAAGCTGACCTTGACATACTTTCTTTCTGCAAAGCTGAGCTTCTAAGATGAAGGAACCCTTGGCAGGATGTGCATCTCAGTATATTTTCTCTAAGAGGAAGTACATTTTCTAGACCATTTTCCAAGGAATCATTGAGGAAGAACTAAACTCCTCATGGATAGGTAAGACAATACCCACATGATGTGTTTTCCAAGTTGTAGAACATTTTCAATGAGAGGATCAAGCCACAATAATTACTATGGAAATCATTCAGCAGTGACTTGTGCAGGCCTACCCCATGCCAGTTAGTGCGAGGGATATGGTGCTGAAACAGGCACAAGTTTCCTTCCAGAACTATCCGTCTATGAAAGGAAAGAAGATAATTTATACAATACAAAGTCGAAACTGGTATTTTCTACTAGATTGTAGAAGATATGGTTGAAGTGCCGTGCATACAGTTCAGCAGAGGAAGTATTACTTACTTTATTTAACAAACACTAATTGCCAAGTAGTGTTCTAAGCACTTAATATATATTCGCTCATTTAATCCTTCTAACACCTACAAATAGTTACTATTGCTATTCTCATTCTACAGATGGGGAAACAAAGAGACACAATAAGAAACTTGCTCAAACTCCCATGGCAGAGCTGAGATATGAACTGTGGCAGTCTGGTTCCAGAATTCTTGCTGCCTGCCACCACCCTGCTGTCTTGTACATGGCAACTGGAGGGACCCAAGGAAGTTTTTATGAAGGCGGGGATATTTACACAGAGCCTCAAGGAGGAGGATGGATGGCATTTGGATGTGCCCACCCGGAAGGAAGCACATTCCAGGCAAAATAAACTATGTGAGGGAAGCCGGGAGGCCAGCATACTTGGGGCAATTGTTTCCTAGTGAGCCAACAATAGTCCTACAGCCTGAGCACAAGGGCAAGTTCAGAAAGAATAACTGTCAGTCAATTCATAGAGCCTGAATGAAAGGTCAAGTGTGAGGGACAAATAATGGTTGAGAACCTAGCCTTTCCAACTTCAAATTCCACAATTTCCATCAATTCTTTCTATCCCAATCTTTAGCTGCAGAGTTGACTTGAAAAGAAGGTGAGGATTGGATAAAAGCAAATCTGTATTAGGGCAGTTCGCATCCATGTAGCATCACAAATTCCAAGTACACAGTCTCATAATCAATTTGTTTCATCAAGGAGGCAACCCTGAAAATCAGAGACTCAACCCTTGCCCAGGGGAAAAGAACCAGAGCTAAGTCCTCAATGTAGAACTGGTATTGGAACCTGCTGGAAGCTTTAATAGGAAACAGTGATTAAGATTAAAGGATGTCACAAGGTTGAAAGAGAAAAATATGCAGGTCTCCTGAAATCATGTTTTGAGCATTGCTTTTTACTGAAGTAGCCACTGACACTGCTGACCAACACAGACCTTAACAGGTCTTCAGATGTGAACTCTCAACTGTCCACCCGCTTCATCATCAAGCATCAGTCAAGGGGAGGAAGAAGTTACCTGTCTCAGCAGGAGAGGAACTGACTATAGAAACACTCACATTTGGGGGAAAAAACAAGAAGGTCCAGAATTGGTTACATGTGGGGAAAAAAGCCGCCCCAGGCCACCAGCTCTTATCAACTTCTTGAAGGATCTGCTTACATCAGTCCAAAAAGAATTGCTGCTGCTGCTGCAGCCTCCTCTGTGGTCTCAGGTGCACCTTCAGAGGATGAAGCACGAGAGCGGAGGTGGCTGGGCTAACAGTCACTCCCTCCAAGAAACTGTGAGAAAGTTCTGAAGCTGGATCTACAGCTGGCTGTCACTGTCCCCCAGACACACAAGCGCCATTCCTAAAGGGGCGGGAACTCACTAAGCATCTTCTTTGCCTTGCAAAAAACACCACTGCAGGGCATCTCAGCTCTCTAATTCATTTGTTGATCAAGCACTTGCAGAAGTTGAAGCTACTGGTTTTCCCATGAGTTTTAAGAGCTCTGTGGACTTGAGTCAGTGACTGAGATGCTTATGGGGAATACCGGGTTAGGAGTCCTGGGCTGTAAGAACTGCTGAGAAGGCTTCATGACTTAGGGGAAAGTGTGACTTCATTGAATATTTAGCCAAAGAAAGAAGCACATTGAAAGTTCAGGTCAAGGAAACCCCACTCTAGGTACACTTGGACCACAAACACACTTCCAGGGCTTAAGAAATAGAAATCATTAAAGGTAGAGCAAATTAGCTTGGGTACTTGGAACCTGGGGACTGAAAACAGAAAATTTGAGGCCTAAAACAAAACAACATATTAGCACAAGAAAAATAAAAACTGCAAAACCTGCATTTTGGTTTTCTGCTGTTTATTAACTGCTCTCAGGAGGAAAAAAAAAAATTCTACATCTCTGATTTTGAGGACCAAGAAAAACCCATAGCAAATTGTTAAGTGCTGAGGGCCATTACCAAGTAGGTATGACGCATCGTAATCCTTGCCAGTGTACCCCATGTTAAATGGACTTGCCTTGGAAATTTGCTGCGACCTTGCTTGTGTGCTTTAGTAAGATGAACCTGCTCAAGGTGATCGAGGGTGGATCCAGGTTTGAGGAAGTATCCTGCAGGTTTGAGGAAGTATCCTGGTCCTTGGGTTTAAGGCGTTTCCCGGTTTAAGAATATGGGTTTTAGGGAAGTTGAGGTTGAAGATTATTGCTGCTGGGATTAGGGTGTTCCTGCTGCTTGTTCCTGTTGAGTTCTCGTGAGATTCAAATGGGCTTTGGAAAAAGCCTCGTGGAGGAGGATTTGGGGATCGGACATATTGGAATTGCCCCTGAACGTGTGTGGAGGCTGGTGTGAGATCGGGAATAAAGAATTGCTGTTTGAACCTACAAAGCTGTGTGGTGGCTCGTGATTCTGTGCCAAGCCGAGACATTGGCACTTGGCATTTGGCAGTTAAGTATTTCTGAAATAACTTAAGTGTTTCTCTTAAAATAAAGATAACAATTGTTTGCTACTTAAAAAGGGGGGGGGGAAGCACAAAAAAAATAAAATAAAAATTGTCCTTAACTTATAATATCAAGAAGTACTTACTAGTATTTTACTCGTTCTTCTTTTTCTGTATGTATGCACACATGTGTATTTACACAATTGGGATTGTTACACTCAAAATGTTATCACTTAAATTTTTCAATTAATATATCATTGCTAATTGTGAGTGATGTTCATTATTATCTATCTTATAGTATGTGTTCAAATGGGAAATAACAGCTTTTTCCCAACATAAAAAAAAGCTTCTTTCTAAAAACAATTCAAAAATACAAACATTATAATATTCAGGGGAATTTGCATCTGTGCTGAAGATGTACAGAATTTTTTTCTGGTCACTATTCCCTAAACAGCATAGCATAACCTGCATAACAGCTATTTTCATAGCATTTACATTCTATTGGGTATTATAAGTAAATCTAGAGATGATCTAAACTACGTGGGAGGGAGTGCATATGTTATATACAAAAACTATGCCAATATTTAAGAGACTTGAGCATCCACAGATTTGGTATCTGATGGGTGTCCTGGAACCAATCCCACATGGATACCAAAGAATGACTTTATTTTAAAAAAAGGGAAAAGGATAATGTATTCAATTAATAGTGTTAGAAAAACTGCCTAATCATTTGGGAAGTTTTACAGTTAAATCTTTATCTTTTACCATGAACACCAATAAATAATAGATATATTGCAGTGCTAAATATTAAAAACAAACCTAAAAGAATCATTAGGAGAATACGTAGGGACCTACGTTTCTGATCTTAGGGAAGGGAAGTTCTTAACTACTTAAAAAAAGATCAATAATCAGAGTGTTTATGGTTAAAAATCTTACAAATCATTAACTGAAAGATAACACAAGAAAATCGATAATGAGGAATTTCCAAGAAGAAATGTTTAACAGACATAGGTTAGAGGGCTCAATCTTGTCAGCTGAGAAATGCAAATTAAACTATATCAAGATAAATTTCCTGCTCTGTCAAGCCAGAAAACATTAGAAGATTAGTAATATGATTCCGCGTTGACAAGAGGGTAGAGAGATGACATTCTTGCCTAACATTAGTTGAAAAGTAAGTTAGTGTCAACTTGGTGAAAGATAGCGTGGCGGAAACTATCAATGTTTAAAATGAATGCATCCTTCCATCTGGCAATTCCCCTTTAAATAATTTATCCACATAATATCCACAGTGTTTATAAAAGGAACCAAACAAGGTGTTCAGTGCAGCATTGTGGTTTGTGATAGCAAAAACCAGACCTGGACTAAATGATGTGGGAATGATAAAAATGAGCCAGAAAACATCCAGACGTGGTGAAACCTGCTTATTATAAATTATTGGCCAATGGCTAAACAGGAACAAGAAAGAGTCATATGTATTACAAGGAAAGAACTTTGACATCTTTTGTCGAGTGAAAAGAAAATTACATGAAAAGAAAAGAACAACATATATGGAATCGTCTCATTTTGTTAAAAAAAAATACACACAAACAAACTTTGTCTCTCTGTATGTGTATATCCTTAAGAGTTTGGAAAGACACAAACAAAATTGAAAAAAAAAAGTATTATCTCTGAAAAGGAGGGAAGGATTTGGTAGGGTGAACAAAAGAGAGGATGAAATGGAACTTCTGTTTTTTTTTTTAATCTGTGTTTTATTTTAATATTGTTGGAAGTTTATGCATTGAGAATGTATTCATGTTATTTTTGTATTTATGGATATGTAGAGGAGGAGAGTCAGAGCTCCATCACATACAACCAGTGACAATCTTTGAATGAATTATCTTTCCATCTCTGTTATATATAGAAATAGAGATACATAGTGTACAGAACTGGTATTTATTCATTTATTTATTCAACCAAAACTTAAAGTTATCTACGTGATCAGGATTCTAGGATACAGCAGTAAACTTAAATTTCCTAACTTTATGTTAGTGAAGGTGAAAGAAAACAAACCAACAGAAAATATATCATTAAAATGCAAATAAATGCTATAAAGAAAACAAATGCATCATCACACTATGAATGTAAGCAAATGAAGCAAATCCAATGGTGTGGGAATATTTTCATTTTGGAAAATGTAGCTTCTTAGCAATAGTGTTAATAATTATGCATTCCATCACATGGTTTATTTAAGCGACTGGCCATTGATGAATGCTCAAGTTGCTTTTACTGCCATATACACTTGTCATATATTCTGTCCAAGTTTGATTACATCGTTCACCATTTATTTACTGATATTTCAGAACAGGTTATTATTAGAAACAAATCTTTTGTTTAGTATATAAGTGGAAAATCTCCCCCTAATATTGTCCTCATAATCTTGTTTATGGTCTTTTTTGAGATTGCTCCACAGACGTTTAAATCCTATATGTGTTTAAAAAATCCATATTAATATAATTTAGAGATTTTTATGTCATGCTTGTAAGGACTTTTACCATCTCAAATTTTAAAAAGACATTTCCCATCTTTCTAGTGTATTTATACTTTCATGCTTTTCTTCATTTAAATATTTGATACTTCTAAAATGTATCTTGATTTGCGAAATAAAGCAAAGAACTACTTTCATTCTATTATAAAGCTGAGACTTGATGACCCAGTATCAACTAATATATATCTATATAAAAGATTATGAAGACAGAGGGAAGGGAGGAGAAATTCCGTATATAAAGTAACCAAAAAAATCACAGATGAAAAGACAATGGAGGGACATCTTCAAATATTGAAAGAGAATAAAAATTTCTAACCTGGAATTCCATCCTTAGCAAAAGATATTTTGCAAAAATGGAGGTTAAGTAAAGGCAAATAAAAGCTAAGAATGTTCACTGCCAGCAGACCAGCAGTATAAGAAACGTTAAAGGGATTCCCCCCCCCCCCAGGGAGAAGGAGTACAATATCAGGTGGAAACTTGGATCTACACACACATACACACACAAAAAAAAAAGTGCAAGAAAAGGTAAAGATGAAAATAAGTGTAAAATACATTCTTCCTTGGGCTGCGGGTGGCCCTAAGTGGTAGAACACTGCCTAGCACACACAAGGCCCTGGCTTTGATCTTCAGCATCACACACACACACACACACACACACACACACACACACACACACTATATATATATAATATATAGTGTGTGTGTGTATATATATATATATATATATATTTTAATATATATATATATTTGTAAATTCTTTTTTGTAAATTCTCTAAAAGCAAATTCACTGGCTACAGTAAAAATAGAAATACTATGTGTTGTGGGTTTTATAACATATGTAACTTAGGTTGTATGATGACAACAGTACACAGAATGAAAGCAATGGATTGGAAATAAACTTTTTTCAGATTCTTTCACAATCCGAGAAGTGGTTATTGGAAGGTAGACTGTTTTATGTAACAAGGCCCTGGGGCATTATAAACCCTAGGGCAGCCACCATAATATTTTTTTTAGAGAAGTGTAACTAATAAGCTAATAATTGGGATAAAATGTAATCATAGAAAAAGAAAGAAGCCCAATTAGCACAAAAGAAAAAAAAAGAAACAGGAACAAAGGAACAAAGAACAGAGGAACAGCTAAGAAAAAAGTAGCAGGATGGTCAATGTAAATTTAACCCTATCAAGACTCATAACCCACTTGAATCAAATGTATGAAATATGATATGTCAAGAGCTTTGCAATGTTTTGAACAACTAATAATAAAAAAATTTTTTAAAAAAAGAATAACCTGAATTGCAAAGAGACTAAATGTAAGCGTTAAAAGAGATGGATGGGAAAAGAAAGAGCCAAGCATATTCTTTCCAAAGGAAACTAATATTGAACATAAAGACATAAGCTTAAAGCAAAAGGATGAAAAAAGATATTCTCTGCATATGTTAATTAAGAAAGCTGGAATAGCTAATACCATTATCACAAAGTACACTAGAGCCTAGGGATAAAGAGGGATTTTTAACAGATGATACAGAGGTAATTCACCAGGAAGATATTTTGAAGCCCCATTGTTTGGTGCATTCAGCCTGAAGGTAGGGCAATCCTCATGTGTATGTGCTGATAACAGAGCTTCAGAATGTGTATCTGGATACACACTCACACACGATAGAGTTGAAGGGAGAAATAAATACCTCCACAATTAAAACTGGAGATTTCAACATTCCTTTCTCAATGACTGATAGAGCAAGTAGAAAGAAAGTCAGAGAAGATATAGACACTTGAACACTTTGATCTGATTAACATTCATGGACCATTCTATCCAATGAGAGCATCAAATATGTAATTTTTAAATTATACATAGAACATTCAGATTGACCCATTTCTGCACCAAGAAATAAATCTTAACAAACTTAAAGCATACCAATTATGCTTCTAACTATAGTGGAATTGAATTAGAAGTCAAACTCAGAACATATCTTGAAATCCCCAAATAATTGGAAATCAAACAATATTAAATTGCTCCTTTGAGAACAAGATACTCATTATTTTTTTTAAGATGTTCTTTTATTTCTCTGGATTGGGTTTTACTATTCTCTTCATCAATCATGTTCACAATTTGGAAGTTCATACTAGGTTTTTTTTTTTAAATTTTTATTATTTGTTGTATTGTTTCTTTTTTGAATGAGACTTATTATATTTTATAATTGATGATTATTTGTGTATAAAAACTTTGATTTTGCACTTTAAAAATCTAGCCACCTTATTGAATATAATATTTCCTCTTTTTTCAGTATTTCTATTATGAGATGGGCTCATCTGCAAATAATGAGAGCTTCCTCCCTATTTTAGAATACTTTTTTAAACATCTTCATTTTTTTGTCTAATCATGAACGAACACTTTCAGAACAATGTTCTAAAAATGTTATGATGCCTAGAACATTGATTTCCCCCACCCACCCACCGCCCATGGTGGGGACTGAACCCAAGACCCAATGCATGGGAGGCAAGTGCTCTACCCACTGAGCTACTTCTCCAACCTGTGGGATGTTGTTTTGTTTCTTACTTGAATGCACAGAATTCCCAGTCTTCACCCATCATACAACATGATTTCTAGGGGCCACAATGAACTGACAGAAATGTGGCAGCAGGTACAATGCGGTTGCACTTTGCAAAAGAAACTGGAGAGCCTAGTTCCGTGTAACCGACACACCCGCTGGGGGCAAAAGCTAAACAAAAAGCCTCAAACTGCCATAGAGAACCAGATTAGTTCAGTCACTGCAGTACAGCCCCATACCTGCAGCTCTCCTAGTATTTTTTTTTTTCTTTTTTTTCCTGTCCTGTTGGGAAAGGTGCGGGGCTGAGAGTGAGATTTAAGGGACAGGTTCACACTGCCTCTTTGGGAGCCTAAAATTTGGCAACTTAAGCTCTGAGCCTTTCTGTTCTTTGTCCTGCACACAAGTTAATGCCTTTAGCCATTTGGGCTTTCAGGGATTAGCAAACAGTTGCCCTAGAGGGGAGAGGCACATTGCACTTGCTGGGTGTTAGAAGTAGGCAGAAGGTTGCAGAAGGAGTCAGATGAAAACCTCACTCATTTCACAATTTTACCTGAGGCCATCCTATCCTTCTCCAGGCCCTAGAATATTATGAACCTTGGAAGAAGTTCACCCCTCTGATGGTTTCCCGGCCTTGATGAAGGAGCACAGTGGCTGGCCTGGTCCATCCCTGACCAGTGTGAGCCTGGAGGTCTTCGGGTCTATAGTGGAGATCCTGAACTTCACCTCACAAGACAGGTATGAACTCCACCCAGTGATACCCACAAAACTCCTAGGCCAGTAATAGGTGCAGAAATGCTGTGCACTTGCCCTCTTCTTGCTGTGTTTCTTATGTTGTGGATACAGAGATTTCTTGGGAGAACGCTGGGCCACTGAGGGTCTGTTCGTATGCATAATTTGCTCCCTTGGAGTTTCTAGAATTTCAAACTGTGGCAGTGAGGCTGGGGCCAGTCAAGGGTAATTCTATAATAATAAAGAATAATAGAAAGTTCCTGTTGGGTTTGGGCATGTCCATTGGTGCCTAACATGATAGACTATGGGCAACTCAAGTCCTCTGCAGCAGTGGAACAATCCTAAATCCCATCTTTGTGTTTTCCAGATGGTTCTGGGGTAGATTTTCTCTCCAAGAATGACACCAGAGATAAATGGCTGAACTGGGAAAAGAACATGCTTTGGGTCAGGCAATGGCTACATGAGGCTTTGACCTAGACTTGTTTGCGATGGTAACAGTGAAATGTACTTGGACAGAGCAAGCACAGTACTGCCCCTCCATGAGATGACATGAACTGTAGCAAGAATCACAGACATTGGCCCCATCTTCCAAGTAAATTTTATAATTATGAGGGGAAGCTGTCACTAATTCAAAAATTACCATCACTTAGAGAAGCACTAGGGGTGCTGAGTGTCATGTTGGGGTCTTAATCATGGAATTTTAGCCCCAAAAGGGAAGAACAAAGTTCTTTTTGGTGACTTCCCTGTGCTTTGGTCAATGCAGCAGAGAAGAAGCCTAGACCAGGTCACAAGCGGAGCAGAGGAGTGGAGCCTCATGAGTGATGACCAGAGGGGAGACCCAAACCACAGAGTAACTGGGCTTGGAAGGAGCAAAGACCGTGAGGCCACAAAGAAGAACATTGTAAGGTGCTCCAGGAAGTGCTCAAACCTCCTCTGGGTGATTCTCTTGGAAGGGGACAACTTGAAGATCTGCTGTTCTGGACTTTTTAGCTGGTAGAACATGACACGAGACAAAGCTGAACATCACTAACGCTCTCACTAGGCCTGCATCTGAAGCCAGGCTCCATTTCCCTTTTCTTTGGAGTTGGCCACGCCCACCTTTTGTTGATAGGTGTTTCTCATCCCTGAGTCACATTCTGGCCTCTGTGTCTTCTCTGTAAAACTGCAGATAGCTCATGGTTACACCATGAGGGTGGGAATGCTTCTGAAGACCGCAGGAATATTAAAATGGATTTCCCATAGGCAGACCATGGTACAAATGAACCCAAGACTTACTCAGCTGCCATAGAATCTGTTCTGCTTTCTCAGCACCCTGGACCAGCTAAACAAAGCTTCCTTGTCAAGAGAAGTCTCCTGACCCCAGAAGTAGGCGGAGAGTCCGGCTCCCTCTGGTGGAACTGGTTCCATGGTGCCGGGTGACAGAGTGGAGAGATCCAAGTCCTGGATTTGCTAGCTGGCTCTACCTTGGCTATAAGTACGACTTTTGGTCAAACTCTACAAGATCTGTCAAATAAGGGTAGGAATTATCTGCCCCCTGTCACAATGTCAATAGGTTTCAAGGGGATAATTTTTGAAAATGGTTTGTAAACCACAAACCCCTGTTCAAACCATGTTGTTATTAAGTGTTCTGGTATATTTTTTTCCCCTTCACACTATGCTCAGATGTGCAAAATAAACGTGACATCTTGTTTTCCATAACTCACCTGGACTTCTCCAGATTCCACCTCTTGGGTCACAACAACATTGATCACCGCCTGTCAGGGGAGATTCTAAATGCTTATACATTTATTGAATCCTGATAGCAACCCTAGGAGGCAGATGGTAATATAATCTTCAATTTAAAGGGAAGAAACTCAAAGATGTTAGTTAGCGACATCAAAGTCTCTTCCTACTCCAACAGTTTCTCCTCAGTGTAAAGCAGTCTTCAGGAAAATGTCCAGTGTTCTGTCCCATCCCCCTGCCCAAGATGGCCTCTGGACAGCATCTGGGGGAATTCACAGTGTCCTAGCAGAGGGGCCTCCCTACCTCATGCACCCTTGAGCTACTCTCGGTCCTGTGGGGCTCTGTAGGGCATGATGGCCCTGTCTCTGGACCCTGCCATCAGTGGCAAGGAGGCTGTGGAGGCCCAGCATTTCCCTGGCTGACTTGGCCCCACATGGCTCTCATGAGCTGAGAGTGTCCCCCTGAAGGCTGCCTGAGAACACTACTGCACTAGAGCCCACAGGGTCCTCCTGCAGCCTCCACGATGGTGACATTCAGCTCTCTCATCTTGCCTCTTCCTCTCCAGCGTGTCTCCTACAGAGGGACTCCTGGATGCCTTCCAAGCCACATGGGGGAGCTCTGCCCAAAGGCAGCATCCTGTCATTTCCACTCTGATTCACTGATCCTGGAAATATTTTTAGAGCACCTACTATGCTCCCCAGACAGTTCAGGTGCTTGGGACTGGGGAACAAAACAAAGACCTTTTCCCTTGGGAAGCTGACATTCCAGCCACCCCATGACAGTGGAGGAGCACCCCTTGAGGTGGTTTCCTCTTAGAATCCCAGCAAGAAGCAGAACAAAAGCTCTCATCCTTGTCTCCCCTCTCCCAACACTATGTCCCCTCTCCTGGAGCAGGGAGTCAGTCCATGCACACTGTTTCTGGAACAGTTCCCCTTCCCACATCTCAGAGGTCCTGTGATCCTCTTTCACAATGACTCCCTCTGTCCCTTCCAGGATATCTGCTTTGAGTCTCTGATGGAGGCACAGCAGGGTAGGACTCTGTTCTTAACATGCTAAAGGGAAATATTTGAGATGCAGAATTCCCTCTCTCCCCACAAAGCCTGATTCTCAAGACTTTTGTTCCAATAAACAGGCAAAGAAAGTCAACTTTGTGACTCCAAGTGGGAAAGCGGTAACCCTTTGTTCTAGAGATCCTGCCCTGGACACATTCTGTCTGTGCAGTGTTGGAGGTATAATGTTAGTAGAGAACAAAAGATTTAAAAGGAAAGTTCAACTCCATCAGCAACCTCAGCAAATAACTTCTTCAGGTGTTCCCTCTAGCTTCCACTATGACAATGACATCCAGGAAATCTCTCATTGAGTGAACAAATCTTCTGTTAGGCAGCACAGTCTATTATTCACACACACACACACACACACACACACACACACACAAACGCACAATGTATATGGCTCCTACTTTAAATGCAGCATTGAGGAATATATAGGGAGTCAGTTCATGCCCTGGAAGAGGAAGAGAAAACTAGCACAAATTCCAGTCCTGGCATATTAACTTTGGGAATACAGAGAGGGATATGGAATGGAATTCTCTGAGGCTCTTCCTGGAAGAGCTACAGATGGGCAAAAGAAGGGCAGCAAAAGGCTAGAGAAATAGTTGACAGAAGCAGAAAGGCAGGAGTGGTCATGCTTGAGGCTAGAGAGAGAGGCCAGGCTGACCAAGATGGAAGCCAAGAAGGGGAAGAGACCACTTAACAAAAACCTTAAAAATCAGAGAGAAGAGTATGGGTTGGAAATGGGTTAGGCTATGTGAGGCGATGGTAATAAACAGAACCCAAAAGTTTCAAACACCATCCAAGTTCATGTCTTCATGATGTAGATAGTTGTCCCATCTCATTGGTGAGTGGCTTTCCTCCTCACAGTAATTCAGGGTGCAGATTTTTGTTTCCAAAGCTGTCATCTCCTTACCTTGTTGTTGCCTGCAGACAGTGGGTGTTCTTCTTGGTCATTTTGCTGACATTCCACTGCCTGAACTCAGTCATTTGCTACATGGCAATACATGGAAAACCAGGAAATGTAGGCTGGTCCTGGGCCAGGGAAGAAGACATGGATTTTCAGTGCACAAGTAGCAAAATCTGCTGCATATATATGAAAATCCCTAAGGAGCCGCTACTGCAGGTCTCAACACTCAGCCCATTGCCTCGGCATCCCAGCATGACTCAGGGTGGTTTGGAGAAGAGAAATATCAGATGCCAGTTGACAGCTTGGAGATGGTGGATGAGGTTATGAAGATCCAAAGCTGGCTGATGGCATTGAATGCAGAAGAAAAGGGGGTAGAAAACAGTGGAATTGGGGGAAGAGTTGATTTTTGGAACTGAACCTAAGAATACTCAGTGAATTGACTAAATCTAAGGTGATTGCAGAGTCTATGATAGAAATGTTGATAGTTGACACTAGACTGAACCAGTCTGAGAGCAAAGAATTGATGAGGTAAGGGACCAAATATTCACAAAAATAGTAAGAGTATCTCTCTCTCTCTCTCTCTCTCTCTCTCTCTCTCTCTCTCTCTCTCTCTTTTTCAAACTTGTTCTTTGTAGATATACATGACAGTAGAATGTATTTGGACATATTATACATACATGAGTATAACTTATTCTAATTAGGATACCATTCTTGGGGTTATAAATGATGCAGAGTTACACGAGTTATGTGTTCATATATAAGCATAGGAAAGTTTTGTTTAATTAATTCCAAAGTTATGACTTTCTTATTCTCATTCCTCCTCCCTTCCCTTTGTATAATCCAATTAATTTCTTTTCTTTCCCTCTTCTCCCTCCCTTGTTGTGGGTTAACATCCATATATCAGAGAACATTTGGTTTTTGGGTTTTGGAGGGACTGGCTTATTTCACTTAGCATGATATTCTCCAGTTCCATCAATTTACCCAGGCTACCAGGGATCTGGTGTGACCTGCCCCATGGAGGATGCTAGTCACCTGAGAATAATGACATAATTTCATTCTTCTTTATGGCTGAGTAATATTCCATGATGTATACTTACCACATTATCTTTATCAATTCATCTGTTGAAGGACTCCTAGGTTGGTTCCATAACTTGACATTGTGAACTGAGCTACTATAAACATTGATGTGACTATGTCACTGAAGTATGCTAATTTTAAGTCCTTTGGATATATGCCAAGGAGTGGGATAACTGAGTCAAATGGTAGTTCCATTCCAAGTTTTCTAAGGAATCTCCATATTGAAAAGCAGTAAGAGAATTTTGATGAAAGAGATTCATGCTAAGTTGTCTCAACTTTCTTATAAGGATTTAGACCTCAATACATAAGATTGTGACTTACTATAGGTGCATAGCTTTCAGAGAACTATACCAGATGAATTGGTGCCAACTTCACCTTTGAATTGTCCCTTAACCATATTGAACACAAAGAAACCCATAGTTATTTTTAAAAAATATTCCAGGGAAAGAGGTCCTCCTTCCACCATGAAATCTAATACACCACCCCTGGTGGGAAATGATAGTGTCTTCCCATGAATCTTTTTCAAAAACAACAGTTCTGCAACATAGTAATGGATAGCAATCACAGGGTCTCCCATAGGAGACCCTCACCAATGTTCACTGATGATCTTTCATGACTCTAAATGATCCACAGTTTACTCTTGAACTATCCTTAATAAATGGAACCATCAGGCAGTAGGTTCCATTGGTCTCTCTAATAAAATCCCCACCTGCACCTGTCCCTATACGCACATGACCCCTCTTACAGAGGGCATCCTTCTCCCCTGGGTTCAATGACTAATGTTGGATCGAGCTGTTCTCTCAGCTCGAATGTCATTTTTTCCTAACAGCACATCCACCCATTCTTTGCTCCTGGGGAGATGACTCACCTGCAGTTTTCTATGCCCCAACTCCTACCTCCTCAACCCCCAAAGATTGGCTGGACTGGAGTGAGAAGCAGAGGAGATGTCTTCCAGGGAAGACAAGATAACTTCCCAAGAGCGATGGATCCCACAGCCAAACACTCTGTGAAAAGAAGCAAGGCCCCCCCCCCCCGAGGCATGATGAGCAGCCCTGGGAGTAGGAGTGGTCCCCCAGGGGGAGAGATTGAGAAGACCCAATCAGCCTGACCAAACCCTGAGCGCATGAGATGCCAGGAACCTCTTTTGGTCCCCACGAGGGCCTCTTCAGGACACCCACAACTCCCTGGTAGGCTCAGCTCCATGATTCATCCTGCACATTCCCATGGTGGCTTTGAGAAGGGCTGGAACAAAGGGAAAACTAAAGTGAGAATGTTCAAGTGCAGCCCTGTAGGAGGACTTGGCTGCAGAAGTCGCATCAAGGTGACTTAGGAGTCAGGGTTACGTGAGAGACCTACAGGCCACCAGGGATCTGGTGTGACCTGCCCCATGGAGGATGTTAGTCACCTGAACATAAACTCACACCCTAGGCTAGAAGGTGAAAGAGAAAGGCTGCAGTTCACCCAGGCTGGGGATTGCTTGGCCTCTTCCTGAAACAAAACTCTTGCTTTAAAATGAAGCAAACGGAGATTCGGCTCAATACAGTTGATCATTCAGCAAGTTTGAGCACATATCACGTTCCACGCTCGGGGCTAGAATGGAGAGTCACATGCTTCAGAGCTGGAAGGAAACCCGCTGACCCGCTAGTCCCCCGGGGCCTGAAGGACTAATTTGTCTAGAACACTAACAAGTAGCCATTGATCCAGAAGAAGGCCTCCTTCTTCCTGTTTCTCTTCATGATCCCCTGATCACCTTCTACCAGGAAATTATTTCATAATCAAGAAAACGTGTGAGCCAGAAAACCTCAAAATTGAGGCCAGGAGAGAGAAAATGTATAGCCACTGTGCTGTGACCCCCATGCCAGGGCAGGTGGACCCTCCCCATCAGGAGAGGCCAACTGTCCTTGTTTCTCATAGAACATAAGCCAGCCTGTGTCCTCTGCAAGACCATCTTCTACTGAAATTCACTCATATCCTTAGAATCAGGCAGCCTCCCCCTTATGTTTGTCTTTTAAATGTGACCACTCAGAAATGCAGGAAGGAAATCTGGTGGCTCCATTTCCATATCCCTAACTTCCTCCTCGGTGCTTCTCAGGATACCAACCTTACTTCCCTGTTCTCCACCACCTCCCCCAGTTAGAGGAACTGCAGCGAGTCCACGGTGGAATGAGCTATTGCAGTCAGAGAGACATTATTTGAATCCAAAAGACATCAATGATGGGCGGTACCATCAGAAGGAAGTCACTTAATCTGTCTCCGTGTCTTTACTTACAAATTGAAATGGATGATAATACACCTCTCAGAAGTCTCGTGCCTTAAATAACCAGCACACAAATGACCATCCATAAATGTGGCATATAAATGGAGCTCAATACATACTCATTTCATTATTCACTCATCTCAAATCTGTTCTATCTTTTTTTTTTTTTTTTTAACCACAGGGTCAAAACAGACTGTGCCTTTGCAAGTCACACTAGAGGTCTGGCTCCCAGACATCACCATCGGGCTGTGCCTGTTCTTCACTCCATCACCAGTGCGCCCCGCACGAGGCCCACTTGTGAGTCAGCCCAGTCACCAAGGGTCCAGAGAACTCTGAGATGGGTTTCCCTCTGAAATGGCACCGTTCTGACCAGGGTCTTCTGTGAATGCCAAGCGTTTCCTTTCTCATCTCTGGGCATCTTTATTTAAAAGATCCAATGGAGAAAGGATGAGAGACCCTGGGGAAGTGGTGTCTTTCCCTGAATCCTGCTCCCATTTCGACCAGCAGCAACATCCTTAGGAGAGCCAGGAAGGCTCTGAGCTTGCCCTGGGGCCAGAGGGCTAGTGCTCTCTTCCTTTGAGAATGGAGGGGATGGTGGTTTTCAAAGATGGCTGCAGCAGCATCTCCTACCCGTCCAGGCTCAAGAGCTGACTTTGAGATCTCCCTAATTTCCTCCTCGGTGCTTCTTCTCCTCCCTCTGAACCTGGGATGGGCTTGTGGATGTGACAGGAAGAACACACCAGGATTGTCAAGGGGAGGACACAGAGGTGCTACGGTTTCTGCTTGCTTGTCTTGTATGATTATTATCTTCACGGGTGGTGCACAGAGAAGTTCTAAATCTAAAGTTCCAGGACAGGAACCAGGATGCTGCTGCTGCATTTCAGCATGAACTTTGTCCCTAAGAAGATGGACAGGGTCCATCCTGGCAGACTCTCACCTCCCATAGCCTGGTCCCTACCCCCATGGGTGGTTTGGTCAACCTCCAGGCCACCTGCCCAGAAGCTCTAAGGTGCCCCCTGCTGGTCATGTGGGAAATGGGCCTTCTTCTGGGACAAGGCTGCCATGTTTGCTACTGCTCAGTGACATGTGCCCTCTGGCAGTGAGGCTGCTACCCTGGAGCCAGGTCCTCCCACCTCACCTTCCCTTCCAAGACTCCCGCTTGCCTAAGAAGGGTGCTGCCCATGCTCTGACCCTGTGTTCTCACCGTGGGCATCTTCCCCCAAAGAGAGGGGAGAGGAGGAAGTGGTTCCTCCTTGTAGGCCAGCTTTAAGTCCCTGTAGAACACTGCAGCCTTCCAACCCCAGAGAGGCAGAGAGGGATAGAGAGGAGACAGACAGAGTGACCAGGGAGGAAGAGAGAGCTGAGGGCCCAGGAGATGGCCTCACTCAGCCACGATGGCCCAGATTCTGCCCATGGGCAAGCTCTGAGCTGTGCACTGAGGGTGAAAAGATGAAGGTGCCCCTGTCTTGCCCTCGGGGCATTTGGAACCTAGTGAAGATCTAGACAGATAATAAAATCCAACCACTGATGTGTGCTAAGCCAGCCAAGGAGGGTGAAGGAGGAGTGGGATGTGGCTGAGTCTTGAGACTGTCACCTGCCTCGTGCCCTCTCCGCCTTTGCAGTTTTCACACAACGGCCATATTTTGGGAGTCCTCACTTGTGCCAGACCTGGTTCCACAACCTTCACTTATTTGGCTTCTTTGAATCACCTATTCCGTCCTTCTAAAGATGAGGAAACGGAGACATAGGCCAGGAGGCGTGGCTCGCCCAGGTCCCATGGCTGGTAAAGGCCAGGGCCAGGATTTGAATTCGGGTTCCCAGGCCCCTGCTGGGAATTGTCACCCGGGGGCTCTTCTGAGACTCTCACAGGAGAGCCAGGCTGAGGACACCTTGAGATCATCTGCACCTGTTTCCCACAGTGACCTGATCCTGAGATCCGAGCAGTGCTGACTGAAGACAGAGATACCAGGTCCCTTCATGGAAAAGCCCATCCGTGACATCTGATGTGAGGCCGCAGAGCTGGATTTTTACTATTGTCCCAGATACTCACCCCCAAATCACCAGATTTACCACCATATTTTATAAGTGACAAAAACAACTCAGAAGAGTCAAGGGAAGAGACCAGGGTCATACACTCCACTCCAGGCCAGTGGCCAAGCCGTCCCCATGTTTTGGCATCCCTCGATTCCCACTTGTTATCCTAGCTGCTCTTCCAGGGAAGTCTCCTTCGAGAGAACTCCACAAATATTTGTCTCCTGGTGCTGGCTTCGGAAGTGAGCCTGAAAAACCTCAGTTGGTCTCAATAAATTCCATTTTGTTCCACGCAGGTCCAAGGTGTGTCGGGTCCAGTGGTGTAGACAAGTCTCCCATGTCCTGTGATTGGAAGGAATCTCAGAAGCACTACTCCACTGCCCTGCTCCACCACAGGTCTGAAGTTCTCACCGTTAGATTTGCTCCTCCAGGCACCCTAGAGGAGGCACCAAAACGCAAATGCTTACCTGAAAAGAGTGGCGTGCTAAAATAGTCGTTGAAACCTTTGTCCAGCAACAGATCCAAACTGTGAGGGGTGGAGGCAAAAGGTAGCTGTGCTTTGATAGAGAAAATAGATAAGAAGAAGATGAAAGTGTGAATTCTGGGTGTCACAACAGAAGTGAAACCAGATGGGAATTAGGTTTCTGGGGTAAGGGAAGCCGGAGGAGGCCACCAAAGACAAACTTCGCTTCTCAGAGTTTGGCTTGTCCTAGTTGGAATCTGCTCTCCTCACCCCAGTCACAAATCCAAAGAGGACATTTACATACATTAAAGATCTAGATCCCCAAAGGCCCTTGCGCTAAAGCCTTAGTCAGTCTTCATCTTGGCACTGTGGGGAGGTGGGGCCTCTGGGAGGTCTTTAGGTAGGAGGGAGCCCTTGAAGGGAAAATTTAAAACCTCGTCTCTTTTTTTCCCCTCCTTTCATGTCCCGGCCACAAGGTGAATACTTTTGTCACATGCTCCCACCATAATGTGCTGCCTTCCCAGAGGCCTAAAACAGCAGAGGCCATTGATCACCTCCAAATCTGTGAGCCAAAAGAAATCTGGTTTTCTTTATAAGCCGACTATCCCAGGTATTTTGTTATAGTAACAGAAAGCTAACTACTATACATGAAAAGCCTCTTCATCACCATTCCCTCTTACTGATATTTGTCAGAGGGGAATGGCAAACTGATGAAAAACACCAGGCAGTGTAATTTCATCACACCCAGCCCTGGGGAGTGAAAGCAGACTGCTTGTGCATTGGAGAATGGAAGTACACCTTGGAGTCTTATTAACATAACATGCAGTTAAACAGGGTCTTTTCTTGTTCTCAAGAAATAAATCCCCTTGGGTGGAGACAATACCAATACATCGAACAGAATTCTCTGCTAGAATGGCTAATGCTGGGGGTTTCCTTGAGAAACACACATCCTTGGAGGGAGCGTGGCTTCAGGGTTGGTTTGTTTGTTTGATGATTTTTAATCTGGTGTAGACTTGAGAGCATTCCAAACCACCACCTCTGCCTCACACCCAGGTAATAGTGACCAGGTGATCTAACATTCCCACTTGCACACTCTTTATTCTACATTGCAGGAAAGGGCCTTCTTACCCACCATCATCCAACACTCATCTTCCAGTGTCGCACCCTCACACCAACTAGAAAGAATGGCAGAAATGCAGCCAGGACACAATCCTTTTAATTTTTTTTTTTTTTTTTAATCACTGGAGTGCACAATTCGAAAGAGGACATCTTGGGAAGACATGTCCTTCATTCTCCATAGGAAATCAGCCAGGCTAACCACATGCCCTCTCCCTCCCCTTTCCAGGATGCTCAGATGTCAAAAATGGAGGAAACTTGAGAGATCATCTCCCCCAAAGGACTCCAACTAAGAAGCTCATGGGAGGCAGGTAAGCAGGGAGTGATTCAAGCCAGATGGAGACTAGTGTGACTCAGAGTTTATACCTCATCCAAGAAAATAAAATCCAACAATTTAAGCCTCCGTTCTGATTCCAAGTCCATTGGTCTTTTCTCTTAAGTCAAGTGTATTAATTTCCTAGAACTCCCTCAGCAAACGGCCATCAATTTGGTGGCTTCAAGCAAAAGAACTTTATTCCTTCACAGTTCTAGAAGCCAGAAGTCACAGTGTCACAGGGCAGTGCTTCCTCTGAAGACACTAATGGAAAATCCCTCCTTGTGATGTATTCCTTGGATTATGGTCATGTAGCTTTGGTCTCTGCTTCCTCCTTCACATCACCTTTTTTTTTTTTTTCTGTTGTCTTTCTCCTCTTCTCTTTGTAAGAAGGATTGACATTGTATCTAGGTCTCCAGAGAAACAATCCAGGATAATCTCATCTCAATATCTTTAATCTGATCACCTCTGAAAGACCCTTTTTCAAATAAGATTATATCCATTGACTCTGAGGGTTCAGATGGGGAAATGTCTTTCCAGGGGCCACGTTTAACCCTGGTGGAGTGAAAAGTTAACCCATGGGCCACATCAGGACCTGCAGGTGGATCTCAACAAAGTCATTTCCTTTGTTGCTGATGCAAAAGCCTCTAAGAAATCAGAGAAAAGGAACCTTTCCTCCCTTGCTCCACCTCCTGACTTCTCGAGGTCACAGCCCAGGAAACAAAAGCTTACCTAGAAGCTCTCAGAAAACCGAAAAATCCAGTTCCAGGAAAAGGAGATGGCAGCCCTGGTGAGAAGCCTGACTTCAGACGCTCTCAATGGACTCACAGAGTGGGTCGTGTGGAGCCAGCTCCAGCTTAGCCAGGACACTCACAGAGAAAACATCCAACCCCCTCTCCACCCACCCCTCTGCCCACACTCCTTCTGTCCTCACCAGCCACACGTGCCCTCGAGGACAGCAGCTCTTCTCTGGAGTGAGCCTCCAGAAACTAGCAGACTCTCTTCCCAGGACATTGAGCAACACTTGGTCAAGTATTTCCAGCATTCATGCACTCCCCAGCAGCCTGCAAGACTTTTCTCCAAGGAATTTCGACACACATAACCAGTGCTTTGTTCCGATGTGAATAAGGGCTTGTCTGGGTGCCAGTGTTTCACCATACAGGAGATTGGCAAACAGGGGCCCAAGCCTCTCAGCAGACACATTTCAGTCCTAGGGATCTTTCTTCATACTATGCACAAATGTCAAACCACTCTAGAAAACACAGACAGGAGGGGCTGCCCATCCCATTTGCAGGTTTCATTAATCCAGACATTCTGCTGTTACAAACCCTTTTCGTGTCAAGGAACCACTGTCATTTTTGCTAAAGATGATCTGGGCTAAGCTTGGCATTGTATTGTCATCAGTGTCTTCTGACAGTGTATTGTCACTCAGAAACTCCTGACACTCTCCCCTCATGCCCTTATAAATGAAATTGTTTTTTTTAAAAAAAAAAAAGTGGGGACAGGGGTCAAGGGCTAATGGCAATAGCTCACGTCTAACTCTCAAGCCCCAAAGCAACAGTGGACTTCCACACACTGCTCAGGGTCCCCAGTGGAAGAGAAGGTCTAACTTGTACTGAAGGTCTAACCTGCTGAGGCTGGGCTGGTAGGTGTCCTTCTAAAATAGGATTCTTCCATAGCTCAGTTCTTTGCCCTGTGGTCTTAGAAAATTTTATTAAGATAGCTATATTAGTTGGCTAGGACTGTCATAACAAAGAACCTCAAACTGGTTGTCTTAAACAAGAATTTATTTCCTCACAGTTCTGAAAGTTAGAAGTTTGAGATCAAGATTTAAATAGGGTTGGTCTCTCCTGAGACCCCTCTGCTCAGCTTTGCAGATGGCCTCTTCCTTCTTGTATCTTCCCATGGTCTTCCCTCTGTGAATGTCTATGTCTAAATCTCCTCATCTTATAAGGATGCCACTTACATTGGATTATGGCCCACCTATGTGAACTCATTTTACCTGAATGACCTCTTTGGACCCTACATCCAAATACAGTTATATTCAAAGGTTCAAGAGGTTAGTACCCCCAACATATGGATTTGGTAGGGGAAACATAATTCCATAACAGTATTATCATTCATTAATACAACTTACCACATTCCACTAATTCTAAAACATAAGTTATTTTGCATTTTTAACATCTGTAAAATCAGGTCACAGGTAATTTGATGTTTTTTGATGTTTAATTGGCAGGAATTTTTCTTCATTAGTGGCATATAAAGTAATAGATAATGCCATGGATTTAATAATTACAATAACCCTTGCGAATATTGCTACAGGATTAGGTACTACTTTTATCCTTCATTTACAAATTAGAAAACTAAGGTAAACAGGTCCAAGGATACTCGTTACTAAATGATGAAGCTGACTGTGCTGGACTATCTCATGGTGTTACTATGAGGCTAAAGGAGTTAGCACCCAGGAGGTATTTAGAACAGAGCCTGGTACAGAGCACATATGCACTTAGTTTTAGTACTCATTAGTCTTTATTCGGGGAACTCAAAATGGCATGCGTATACTTGATAATCATCGTGTATCAAGCTAATGCTCCCGATAGCAGGTCCGTCCCCATAGTGATATGTGACTCTGATGTTTCCCTCTTCCTAAGCCAACGTTTGTAGTCTAACAAAACATAATGGAAGGGTATCCATCTCTTCTTTCAACCTGTGTGAGTGTTTTCTAATCATCTATCAGACAAGATTGAAGGCAAAATAATAATAATGATAATAATAAATAAGAAAGATCCCTCTTTTTTGAGGACTTAGTGTTGAGTAGGGGGAGAAGAGAGATAGCAAGTAAGTACACACACCAAGACAGTGTGTGACAGTGGCCTAAAGGAGACATTGTTAAGATTTGAGAGGCTGGACCTTGATCTGGGGTGGGTGATCAGGGGGGCGGTGTCTAAAAGGTGGAGACATTTGAACTAGACTTAGATGTATCATAAATGTGTAAGTCACATGTCTCAGTCCATCTTCTGTGGTATTAACAAAATAACTGATTCAAGAATTTCAAAAATAGAAGCTTTTTTAGTTCATAGTTCTTAAGGCTGGGCAATCCAAGGGCAGAGCACCTGCCTCTGCTCAGCCCCTGGTGGAACCTTCTTTTTGCATTAAAACATGGTGGATGGTATCCTATGGTGACATAGAGAAGCCAGCTGACTTATATCCCTCTTCCTCTTATTGCAAGACCACTAGTGCTATCATGGAGGATTCACCCCCACGACCTCAGCAAACCCTCATTACTTTCTAAAGAGTCTACCTACAAATACTATGAACGTGAATCTGGGCACTAAGTCTCTAATAGATGATCTTTTGGGGAACACATTCAAATCCGAGCAATGAGTAAGATTTCAAAATGTTCAGATAGGGCCAAGAAGGTAGTTGGAGCCACGCAACAACATAGACAAAATCTGAACAAAATCTGTGTGGCAGAGTCCTGGAAGATGAGTCCAGTGAGGTAGGGGCATGGACTGAATGTTTGGAGCCCCCCAAAATTAATAGGCTGAAACCCAAATGTGATGGTACTGGCTGTGGGACCTTTGAGGAGATAACTAAGAATAGACATGGTCTTGAGGTTAGGGCCTCTAGAATAATGAAATTGTTGTCCTTATAAGAAGAGGAGGTGTGACCCGAGCTCTTGCTTGCTATCATGTGGGGATGAAGTAAGCAGGTAGCTATCTACAAGCCAGGAAGCAGCCCTCATCAGGAACTGTTGACTTGGAACTTCCAGCCTCAAGAAAAACAGAAAGGAATAAATGGTGGTGGTGTTTTGTGATGTGAGCCCAAGCTGACTCTGACAGGCATTTTGGGGGTCAGATTACTAGGGACTTGAATGCTTCAGGAATTAATTTAAACTCATTAGAGAGCAAATGAAGTCCTTGAAGGCTGAAGGTTTTAGGGGAATGAATCATGATTTATTCGAAATTATGAAATTCAAGTGGAGATGGTAAGGGAATGGCCTGTGGAGAGGAAAGACCATCAGCTGGGGGAGCCAGGAGAACTCGCTGTAGTGGTCCAGGCTCAGGGTGTCCGACTCATCCCAGCTTGCCCAGGACCTTTCTAGTGTCAGCCTGGAAAGTCCTGCATCCCGCAGTCACAGGAAAACCCCGTCAGCCTGAGGAAAGGAGGCCCTAAGCCCAGATACAGGAAATGGAGATGGGGAACTCCATGAAAACTGGAGACACTAGGAAGGAACAATCTACTCACATGGGAACCTGTCAGGTGGAGAAAAGACGGATGGAGAGGAGGAGGTAAGAATGTTCAGAGTTTTTAAACCCAGTTGCAAAAGAAAGAGAGAGAGAGAGAGAGAAGAAAAGAATAGAATGAAAAAGGGGTTGGGGGTGTCAGATAAGTTGGATTTGGAAGACTGGGTGAAGTATTTCATTTCTAATGCCCTGAATTTAAGTAGTTTGGGGGCCTCCCGTGGGCTAAATGTATGAGCCCCAGGAGAGTCAGAGCTGCTGAGGACATCTGGAGTCATCCCCTGGAACAAATCTGCGGCCGTCTGGAAAAGGAACACAGAAGAAAAGTCACTTCCCCTAGGGACAGGTAGTCCAAAGCCTCAACCATGGTCTGCAAACTGTACCACAGGAAAGAACCATCTGGGGTGTGTGTGTAAATGCGAGTGTCTGAGTCTTACTCCATACTGCATCGGGGTTTAAGGTTCAAGACAACATTTTTAACAAGTTCTCCAAGTGATTGTTTTGCAGATAGTCTGAAGGCTACAATTTGAGAAACTTTGGCCCGTGGGGTGTGGGAGTTAAGAGAGCCATCAGTGTGTAGGTCAAGTCCCTCACCCACTTCCCTACTCTGCCTTGGCTGCTATGCTGAGTGTAAGCCCCCACAGGTGAAGCCATCACCTCTTTCTCTCCAGGCTGCCCTTTCCCGACAGGCCCCCTAGCTCTGGGTGCCCAACACCCTACTTCCTACCCACAGTTATTTATACCAGGAATTTTCATTTGGTTCCATGAACAATTCCCTTCCTTTTTTTCCCATCCAATCCCCATTTTCCCAAAATGTTTTTCCCTGTCCCCCCCCCCAAGACTGACCACTGTAACCTACAGAATTCTGTGGGTCCATCTAGCTAGATCACCATTTTGACTCACTTCCATCAGTCAATACAGTCAAACAAACAGGGATGGCTGAAAGAGCCCCCCAAAAATAAGGTAAATCATTTTTCCTGAAGTTCTCCAAGGTGCATGCATTCAGGACACCCAAACAAGTTCCGTTGCCAGCTCAGATCTGCAGCCTGGAAAAGAACATAAACATCTGTGTGGGAAGGAGAAAACCGGCTCCATTCTGTCGCTTCTTCACCAGCCCACGACCCAAGTCAGCCATATCTGAAGTTACTTCTCAGACACCATTGTAACATCTATGCATTCTATGGTGGAAAAGGACAGGGAGGAAGGGAGTCACCATCAGCCCTTGCCCCAGGCTACTAGCAGAGCAATAACCCCATAGTACAATGCTCAGCACTCTATTCAGTATTCAGTAGTAATCTCATAAATGCCTGAGAACGTTATAAGGCTCAATAACAAAAGCTCATTTGTTACTTTCAGTGAAAACAAGGTAAGAGAACTAGGCTCTCCTCTGATACTGAACTGAGTTTGAGTTCATCCTACCGCACCTAAAGGAATCACAGAAGCTCCCCTACTTACAAGCATCCCATTCATACTCATGTACAAGGCACCATACTTAATGACTTCATGTCTCTCTGTGTACTACCAAGAGATGACATTGCTGGCCATGTAAAATGATTTGGGTTTGGCCACTGTAACTTAACTTGTTTATTTCACTCATTCAGCAATGACACATTAAGCACTCACTATGTGGCAGACCCTATTCTAGATGCATAGGATAAATCAATGAGCAACCCAAATGAAATCCCTGCCCTTATAGCGGTGGCAATCTATCAGGGTGAAAATAGGGAGACAGATAATGATCAATTGACATGACATGAAGCAAAATGATATAATATGATAAAAGGAGGTAAGGCTTATGGAACAAAGTAGAACAAGGAAGGAGGCTGGAGTGAGCTGGAGTTTAATAATAGGCAATTTTTAAATATTATTGTTTCAAGGTAGGCCTCATGGGAAGGTATTGCAGTAAGTATTTGAAGGCTTTTGGCCGGAGCAAGTGGAAAGACGGGGTTGCTGGCAGCTGAAAGTGGTCAGCCTGGGATGAGCACCAGCTTGGAAAGAAGGGTCAAGGACGCCACCTTAGAACACACTTGACAAAATTCTAAGTGGAGATGTCAAGAAGGCAGTTGGTCTGGGGGTTTTGTGGTGTTTTTTGAGTGCTGGAGCCAAGTCTGGGATGGAGTTATAAGTTTGGGAGACTTCAGTACACAGATGATATTTAAGCTTTGGTACTCAGTGAGATGGCGAAGGGAAAGAACATGGATGGAAAATAGTGGAGCGAAAGGAGGTGAGCCATTGCGAGAAGACAGGGAGTAGCCTGTCAAGAGACAAAGAAGGAGCATCCATGATATAGGAGGAAAGGTGACAGCATGTGTATCCGGAGTCCACTGAGGCTGTTCCCTGGGAGAGGGAGTGACCCACTGTGTCTGATGCTGCTGACAAGTCAACTAAGATGAGGAGGAACATTGGCTGTTCCCAGCTGCCATGATGCAGCCATAACAGAAGCCCCCTGAGATGAGTAATGGGTAGGAAAGGCTGTTTAGAGAGAGAATGGGAGGGCAGAATATGGATGTGTAAGTACAACCAGCTCTTTCAAGGAATTCTCTTGCAAGAGCAGCAAAAAGATTGCCGTCGCTGCTGATGAAGGTGGGCTCACTTGTCTTTTTAAAGGGGAAAAGTAGTGGTGACCAAGGGTGAGGTGGAAAGGCCTGGAGCCACAGCCTTCAGAAAGCAAAGCAGGGATAAGATCTAGTTGACAAACTGCGAGCGTGACTTCAGAAGGGAGCACAGAGTCCATCTGTGGCTGGGAAGGCGGGGGCTGCAGGTGCAGACGTGGGAAGGCAGCAGATGGGACGGTGGAGTCTGCAGAGATTCTCTTCTGACTGCTTAGGCTTTCTCAGGAAGTACGAAGCAAGGCCATCCGCTGAGGGAGAGAGGAGACAGGAGAGTTTGACGAGAGAAGAGAAATTATAGACTAATTACTTAGGATTGTGGGAGGGTGACTGGGAACGGGCTACATACTATTTCAGTGACAGCATTAAAGGTGTAGCCGAGGATGATAGTCATGACTTGAACGTGAACCCTGTGAATAGGCTGTGCTTTTCTCCAGCCAGGTCTGGCTGCACAGGTGCGGATGTGGGCAAGTGGACAGTGGGTCTAACCACGGCTGTGATTTTGTCAAACTTGGACTTTGTCAAACCGGGACTGTGTCAGAGCGACCAGGAGATCTGAGCACTTCTGCAGAGTAGTGATTATGATGATCAGCCATGGGGTGTGAGTCGGGTAAGGGGGGGAAAGGGGACACCAAAGGGGGAGGTCAGAGAACAGAGGCAGGATGAGGTGAATGGGTGATTCCAGCGGGTTCTCAACTCTTGGATTCAGGCTCCTGTAGAGACGGAGTAGGGCAGATAGGAGGTGGTGGACTGAGATTAACATGCATAAGCTTGAAATAAAGAGGAATTGCAGTTATTTGGTAATGGATGATCTGGAAATGACATCAGAGTGAGTGGCAGAGTAGAACAGGGGACAAAAGCATTGGAAGAGTGGAAGTTAAGCAATGGAGAACCCACAGCATTGGAAAGATCATCTATCAGAATCCCCAAATGTTAAGAGAAAAATTAGAGAGCGACAGCAAACCAGGGAGCTAAAAATCTCCAGAAAATAAAGAGGAAATGACCACTTAAGGCATGGCAGCAACAATGAAGGGCGTAGAGTGAAATAATGTGCAATAATCTAATAGGAGATTCCAATTTGGCGAAGTTTAGGGAGGAGAGTTGGGAAAAGGTCTTCAGAGGCAATGGGAATCACAACACCCAGCTCTCTGCCACGCGGGCCCAGTGGTGCAAAGGCTATGGGAGAAAGAGGGCCAGCCCTTGAGAGACTGCGGAGGAGGCACCATTCTCAGGGGAGACTTAGGTAAAAAGAAGACACTAAGAATATTGGAATTTATGGGGCTGGGGTTGTGGCTTAGTGGTGGACTGCTTGCCTAGCACATATGAGGCACTGGGTTCAATTCTCAGCACCACCTATAAATAAATAAATAAATGTATTTTGTCCATCTGCAACTAAAAATAAAAAAATTAGAATATTGGGATTTATACTGGGCCTGGTGGCACACACTTGTAATCCCAGCAGCTCTAGAGTCTGAGGCAAGAGGATGGAGGATCACAAGTTCAAAGCCAGATTCAGGAAATCAGAAGTGATCTATGAGACTGGGCTTCCTGTGGTAACTAACTAGAAGGCATGATCCAAATAGTCCTGCTGGACCTTGGTCACATACTGGTGACAAAGCTGTAAGGATTAAAAGGTAGAGAGGAGTGGGTACTTCAGGACCCATGTTGAACCCCAGAGAATGGGGACATAGTTGGCTTAGGAAGCCAACTTAATTCTTAATTCCTGAGCACAGGGGTTAATCCTAACGTCTATAAGTTGTGAGTTTCAAGGATCCTCCTTGAGCCTTGTATATAGCGAAAGCCAAGTGCTACCCAAGACCAAAGCCCATTTGACCTCTGTCAATGGAGGGTGGAAAACATCTTATTTTTACCTTCATAACAGCTGACATAATTTAAAAAATGAAAAGTGTGTTGAAGGTACCAGTAACAAAAGACAGATATACTATGGAGACCAACATAGAAATTAGAAAGAAAATTAACAGAGGTAAGAAAAAGCCCAGTGATGCTTTTTCAGAGACATTCTGAACTTGCAAACAACCAGATTTAAGAACAACCTGAAGAACCTAACCTGTTTATAAGTCAAGGAGCTCCAGATATGTAGCAGTTAGTTCTCTGCACATCATAATGTGCCCTGCACAGAGGTTGCAGGTAATCGTGCAGTTACTATTATAGATACCTGATCTTTAATTCCACACAAGTGTTGTTTTGGGGAATTATTTTCTGATCTTAAAGTAATCAGAGGAAGAGAAGAAAATCTATTTAGATGATAAAATTCTGATCTCAAAATACTTATTGGCAGAAGCATGAAATGATGGATTTAAAAACAGGTGCCAGAAAAATCCTCTAATGTAAACTGCCCCCTTCCATTTCCAAGGAGATTCTACCACTAACTTGATCCTCAATCAGTTATGTCTTGAGAGATCTCTGTTTAGGCTTGCATTGCTGTTTCCTTTTTTGTGTATTTACATCTTTTCTTTTGAACCTCCTCATAAGTTTCTGGAGATTGCTGCCCTTGTTGTAATTCATGACACACAATAAGTACTTGATACCAATACCATGGGTCTGATCACAGTCCGTAAACTCTGGGACTTACTGCCTGAGTCATCTTATTCTACTACTTTATGCTTCCTAGAGTTCATTACTTGGGAACTGCATTTGATATTTATATAGACAGCATTACTCAGCAATCTTATTCTGGAGACCTTGCTTATTATTTGAAGCTTTGTGTCCTCTGGCTATTTTCTTTTTCTTTCTTTTTTTTGGGGGGGGGTGTTGAGGGGGGTACCAGGGATTGAACTCAGGGGCACTCAACCACTGAGCCATATCCCCAGCCCTATTTTGTATTTTATTTAGAGACAGGGTCTCACTGAGTTGCTTAGCACCTCATCATTGCTGAGGCTGGCTTTGAACTTGTGATCTTCCTGCCTCAGCCTCCTGAGGAGGCACATTCTCTCATATTTCCTTAAAATACACTCTTATTTATGGTAGGATATTCATGTTACTGTTGAGTACAGAGGCACAGAATGACTCCACTGAGACAAAGTGCCCCTGGTGAGAACAGAAGAAAGAATAATGTCCTTTATTCTCTGACTTTTGAAAGCTTGCTTATCCTTCAATGCCCTGCTCCAAGAGAACTTCTGTACATCAGGTGTACCCCACCCTTCACTGCGCTCCCCAACTGTCAAAGCACTCCTCACAGTGGACAGATGGTATTCTGCCTCCAGAGCCTCAGGCATCCCTGGAAATGCTGTCCTTTTTTGATGACAGGAATCATGTGCCTGGGTCTCATATTCAGCTCACCTCGGGACCATTTTCTGCTTTTTAGAATAAGTGTGTGTGCACACAGGTACACGCGTGCAAACTCCCGAGCACAGATACTTTATGCGTTGTTGCTCCCATTGTTTGAATGACAGCTTCCCCTCCCAGTTTAAGAAAACCCTATTCATCTCATAAAGGTCACTGCCTCTGTGACCCAGACCCTCCAAGCCAAGGTAGCCACTGTCCCTCTGTCCTCATAGCCCTATGAGATTTTTTTAATTAAACTATGACTTGATGCTTCCTCTTCAGGTTCTTCTTTTGGGAACCTGCCCTGATGTTCATACGGACAGCATTATTACACAGCATTGCTCCAGGACCCCTGGGTAGTTTTGGGAGCTTCACATTTTCTGACCATTTCAAATGAGATTCATTGATTTTATTCATGTTTTAGCATGAAGCCACCAAGTGTACATGAACGATATCGTCATTCTCTCGTTAAAAAATCTGTCTTTCACTGAAAAGGCTGAGACTTTGATATTACTCATCTTTATATTTCTAGTTTCTTGCCTAGTGTCTGGAAAATATTAGGTCAAAGGAAAAAAAAAAAAAAAGAAGAAGAAGAAGAAAAGAAAGCCTTCTTGACCTGAACTGAAGAGATTTCACAGGCAAAAAGCCCAAATAAACAAGGTCAGAATTACAAAGTGTGACTTTGGGATTCTGAAAGATCTTTCCTTTCCCCCACCAAATTTTTTTCTTAACCTCTGGTCAGAGCAGGAAATTGCACCAGAAGGGCTTTGCCTCTTTAGTCTTTGAGGCTTTGGATGTGTCATTTGGGTCTCCTGGGATGGGGTTCAATTTAAAGCTGCCCTGTCCCAGGAACCATGGAGGGTCATGACTCCCAACGTCCAGACGTTCTGGGGCAACAGCCCCGTGCCTGCTAGTAGTTGATTCAGGGAATCAGCCCCCAAATCAGGGCTCTCCAGAAGCAGCCCAGACAGTCAAGAGGGGGAACCCAGGTGTAGACAGGTCAATCAGGGGAAAACACTGGAAGAAGAAAATGGACTACAGGGAAGAGAAAGAGAACACTTCACAGGGCAACTAATTTCCCATTCATTTTACGCCATCATCACCACCACCCTCACACCAGCTCTGTGGTTCAAGTCCACTGCCCTGTAATTTATAAGATTATAGCTCCTCTCACCTTGCAGTGCATTTGACACATATCCACAGGAGAGACTTAAGGCTTGTTAATGCCAACGCTCCTTACACAATTTAGAGATAAAAATCAGAAACCGATCTCACCTTTGACAGAATTATGCTGATTGCTTTGGGCAGGACAGGACACACCAGTGATAAAGAGAAACCAACCTAGTAAAAAGGACAGAGAAAAATGGAATTCCACACTGTTCACGTAGAGCCAAATGCCATGGGTGCTCCATGGAGACTGATGCACCATTCAAGGGGTGATTCAGAAGATTACAGCTTCTCCACAAGCGAGGTAAGGTCCATTGATGGGGATCATGGGGTGATAACCTGACACCAAGTTCAGGTGCTGGGAGTTTCACTGACACCTTTATCTGCTCTGTGATCTAACACTGCCAACACAACACAGAATAGTTATACATGCTTTTCTATTTTTATGCATTTTCCAGTAAAATATAACTATCTTAAATGAATCCCTTTTAACTGGTTTCATGGAGGGAAGGAAGGAAAGTAGGAAGGGAAGAATTCTCAAGTATTTAGTAGGATATTTTCTCTTCTTTTCTCCCCTTCTTTACCAAGTCCCCAATCCCAGTCATTCCCCAATTCAGATGACAAAATGTAATTGGTTCAGTAAAAAGAAGAAAGAGATGATAACAGAAATTAGGTATACAATAGGCATAACTATTTGGTCCGTTCTACTCAGATATTCTCTGTTGAAGGACCCTCAATGTATCCATCACACTATTGGATGCCAAAGCAGTTGTAATAAATACAAGTGCCATGATCCCAGCCTTCAAAGAGCCACCTACTCATTGGTGATTGAAGGCTCCCATACAGAAAACAATTGCATTATCTGATGAGTACCAGTAGCTCTTTCTACTGGACTGACATCTCTCATAAAGTTTCTGTGAAAAGAGTCTCATATCCTGAGGCTTTGGTATTTCCACCATTGATCCCAATTTAGGATACTGGGGAGATAAAGGTTATTCATTTATGTAATTTTCAAACTTTACTTTCCTAATTCTGGACAGCACCTACCCCTAATGTTCCTCACCTTGTCCTGCCAGATGACCTAGAGGGAAGTGGTCCTTTAGTTCATCAAGCCCATGACGGCCCCTCCAGGTGTGACGCCTCTAACTCTTCTCCTTTCCCCAGATGCATATCTTCACTTACAGCCTCTGTCTCCTCTTCAAGTGCTTCTTGTCTTACAACTCTTCTGGCTTCTGTGTCATCCATTGGATGTGTGCCTTCTAGACTGTGTCCTTGAATCAGTGCCCTGTAGGCTGTCTTCCAGACTGTGTGTCCTTGAGCTTGTGTCTTCTCGTCTGTTTCCACTAGACCATGTTCTCTAGATCATTGCGACACCTCCCTCACATGGCCTTTTCCCCTACAAACATTCCACCACATCACGGTACACTGCGACTTGGCTTCCCCTGATGACATCAACGGTCACTGGTAGGCGAGGGAGATGATTTCACTCCAAAACCTGATGTGAGGGCGTCTGTGTGAATCCAGCCATGTCTCACGCACAACTGGAGAAGTCATCCATGATGAAGTCAATACCAAAGGCATAAGATTTGAGAGTCACCAACTTGTGAGGATAGTTAAAACAAGAGAGCAGAAGGCACAACTCTAGAGTAGATGGACATTGCACAGAGTACAAAAAGAAAAGAAGTCCAAAACTGGTGATCCTTGAAAAAAAAGTCATGGAAGGAGACAGAAGACAGTCATCAACACTGTTGGCCACCATAGAGATGGCAAATATGACAAAGATAAAATGGGCCATTGAGTTTGGCCAATGCATAGTGGGTCCAAAAGTCATACCTTAAACAGTTTCAGATAATAAAAATCCAAATGATACAGGTTGAGGAATAGAAGAAAAGTGAGATGCTGGTTACAGACTTTTCTTTTGAAAAGCTTTAACTGAAGACAAGGAGTCAGGTAGTAGCAACAGGGCCATGTAGGATGAAGGGATTTCCTTAACTTTTTAGTTGTGGCAATTACTTTCAGATGGGTTAAACCTGTACCTATGAACAATCTAGAACATGAAGCATATGGATACCGCAAGGTTGAGCATTCCAAACAGGATAGATGACAAAGCAAGAATATGAAAGAGACGAGAGTTAGAATTCAGGTGAAGATTTTAGCCTTAAATTAGTTCTCTGATTCTAAAAGAAATTATTTGACATGTGGGAATGTGGTTTAAGGACTTTGGTATCTTCCTTAAAGGAGGAGGAAAGTTCATCATCTTCTAAGAGTGAATGAGAAAGGACTTAGTACTAAGTTTGGAAAAAAAAAAGTGGTCATAGTTTGAAAAAGTAGAAATGGATGAGAGGAAGGGGTGACTGGGGACAGAATTGTTGGTCCGTGGTTTAAGGCCAGCTGAAACAGTGCATCTGTATGCATAGTTGTCTTAAAATTTTTGTAACAGCTCTCTATTCTGTTTGGTAACTGCAACTTCTATGCTCCATATTTATGGGTAGAGAAACAAGATTATAAAATTGAACTCCATTCGAGGAATTTGTTTATTGGGTTATTGTATTAGTTCATTTTCTTCTGCTATAACAAAAGACCTGAAGCTGAGTACTTTCTAAATCAGAGAAGATTATTTGGTTCATGATTATAGTAGCTTGAGGGTCCAAACAACACTGGACTGGCATTTTAGTGAGGGTCCCCTAGCTGCTTCACAATGTGACAGAGAAGGGGCCCTCTTGAGGGAAGTAACAAGGAATCCCACAAAAACTGCGATCCTTGCTGAGGGTGGTATCTCCAATGACCTATTCACTTTCCACTAGGCCACACCTCTTAAATATTCCATCACCTCCACGTTATCACACTAGGAACGAAGCTCCCAGCACATGAAACTTGGGGAACATACTCATACCACATTAAATCCATAGCAGAAGTAGAGCAGAATTTGTTCTCATTGTGACAAAAGCTAAAAAGCACAAGATATGAAATTGTTTTCCCTGCCTGTCATTCTTCTGCTGGCAGAACCCTCTGTGGGTTTACTGAATGCCTTCTTCTCCATCACTGTACCCCACACTATATTGCTCCTTTCAAAGGAACTTGGTATTCAGGAAAAGAAGTAAGGTCAAGTGCTCATGCTCACAGGATTCACTGATCTTACCAAGTGCCCTTCATCCAGAAACAGATGGCTTCAGGGAACAGAGAAATGACCACTAAAATCCAGCAACAGCACGAGCCAGGAGATAACATCTACCTGGGTTGTAGCATATGATCTGAGTCAACAGCAAATAAATGGTGACAGTTCTCCCATAGCCAGTCAGAATACTAAACCACAGGAACCAAGCAGTAAACTCTTGCTCGATCTCATATATGATTGCCCATTTGCTAAGTGTTTGTATCCCGTTCCTGAAACTTTAAATTCTGCAGCTTTAAAAGTATTGATTCTAGCCGGGCATGGTGGCACATACCTGTAATCCCAGCAGTTTGGGAAGCTGAGACGGGAGGATCGTGAGTTCAAAGCCAGCCTCAGCAAAAGCCAGGTGCTGAGCAACTCAGTGAAACCCTGTCTCTAAATAAAATACAAAATAGGGCTGGGGATGTGGCTGTGATTAAGAGCCCCTGAGTTCAATCCCTGGTACAAAAAAAAAAAAAAAGTATTGATTCTCTAGGGGATGTAATAATGATTGCATTGAACTAGAAGTTGAGGTGGTTTGGGGCTCTTTGTGCCATTGTAACAATGAGCCAAAAAAGGGAGTTGTCTTGTACCTGGGCAATTGGTCTTGATGATCAAGGTGAAAAAAGATTATTACACAATGAGGGCAGAAAGAAATAGATGCCTGAGGGGAACCTCTTAAAATGAGAATATCTATGACCATAACTAGTAAAGTCTAATATAATAACCTTGCAGAGGCAAGAAGATCCAGGACTATAATCCTCAGGAATAACTATTCAGGGAACCCACTAAGAGAAGAATCTTGAGCAAATGAAGTTGTGGTTTAGGGCAAAGAAATTTATTGTAGAGGGAAGAAACTATAAATACTAAATGTAACCTTGGTTGAGTATTTACAGAAATGAAGGTTGTAAGAGTTTCCCATGTTTTCTTCCATTCTTCCTCTCTCTCCTCTGCCCTTATCTATAACTGTGCTATCATATGTATACCATTTTTTATCCTTCTTGCTCTTTGTTTTACTATTGAAGTTGATGTTATCTTCCTAATTTATTTAATAGTTCAGAGGTTAATAAAGTTGGATTGTTAATGAACTAGAGGAGGAATAACTATTACTGAGAGATGGATGCTCTCACCAGTAAGACTTCTGGAGAGGGTAAGTGTGGGTATATGCTTGACATGGTACTTTAGCCATAGGAACTATTAAATCATACAAACTTGATATTATTAGGTCAAAAGGTAAAATATCAGCAATTTTATAAGTTCCAAGATCATACCTTTGATTAGGCAGCAAAGAGGTTAGTTTGTGTACCAACCTGAATGGGCCTTGGGATGCCCAGACATTTGGTTAAACATGATTCTAAATGTGTCTCAGAGGATGTTTCTAGATAAGATTAACCTTTGATGTGATGCTATATAAAACATTCTCTATAACGTCTTCCTTCACTTGAAGTCCTGAACAGAACAAAAAGGTTGACCCTCCTGTGAGTCAGAGGGACTTCCTGACTTCTTATGAGCTGAGACACTGGATTTTATCCTGCCTTCAGACTGGAACTGAAGTCTAAGCTTTATGGGTCTCGAGACGGTTGTCATTGGGCTGAAACTAAACCAGCAGTTCTCCTAGGTCTTCGGCTTGCTAACTGCAAATCTTAGGATATGTCAGCCTCCATGATCCCATGAGTTAATCTTTCCAATAAATATAAACTATCAGTTCTGTTTGTCTGGAGAACCCTGATGAATATAGGTAGAAACATTGGTTGTTGCTATTGTTGTTTAGAAATTTAAGTCTAAGGCTGGAGTTGTGACTCCGTGGTAAAGAGCTTGCCTAGCAACATGCGAGGCATTGGGTTCTATCCTCAGCACCACAATAAATAAATAAATATTATTAAAAAGGAAATTTAAGTCTAAGAAAAGGTGTGTATGAATGTTGAGCGTAAAAGTGGTGGTTTGTGGCACTCCTGAGAATTACCTTGTTCATTTCTCACCCAACCGTCTCTGGGATGTGTGTGCCAAACTTCTCAGACTAATAGTGAAGATTCTGTATATGATTAGGACCTACCATTCAATTGAACTTGTATTTGTATCCAACTGTGAATTGAGTTATCTGGGAAGAAAAAGCAGAGTGCGAGGCATTACTTTTTCTAAAATGGACCAGGGTAGATAGGTGTAGTTCTAGGCTCTACAGCTACAGGAATGGCTTTCCGGTTGGCTTCTTGATCTGGAAACTCCTTATAAATCAAAGCAAAGTGGTTCTGGACCAATCACTGTCTCATTATGTAGAGAAAGCAGCTCCCTTGGCAGCCCAGCTCTGCAGTGTTGTTTTAGGAGTTGTTCCTGGAATTTCTGCCGAGACTAAAGCCTGCTTACCATCCTGCTCAATGATTCTTTGAGCTATACGCACTCCTTAAAAAATCTCTCAGTGATTGAACTAGATAGAGTTGATTCTATTGCCTGCATTTAAGAATTCCGGCCAAGAAATATCCTATTTGTCACTGAGCTCTGAGTTCTAACTAACTCTTTCCATCCCTGATGCATGTGACTCTGACATTGAGAAGGAGGACAGCCCCATTCTTCCCTCACCTGTTCTTTTTCCTCATCCCTTCTCACAAGGCACCTTGATGTGCTAGGTGAGGAAATGAACAGTGCTCTGATCCATGCAATGATTTCACCTAGTGGTCTCTGAATGTGTACGTTGGAAACCCAGGACAGCCCTGGCAGGTGCTGGAGTAAAAGACTGAAGTCTTCTACATCAAATGCTGATAATTAATATACATTGCCTGGAAGACCATCTGCTAAAACTACCTACCATGTTGAGATTCTAAGGTTTTCTTTTTTTTTGTTTTCGTTTTTTGCAATAGAATCTTTTTTCTTTTCTTTCTTTCTCTCTTTTTTTTTTTGCATTACAATTCTTCTTACACATATACAGCACAATTTTTCATATCTCTGCTTGTATATAAAGTATGTTCACACCAATTAATGTCTTCATACATATACTTTGGATGATGTCCATTACATTCCACCGTCCTTGCTAACCCCTTGCTCCCTCCCTTCCCCTCCCACCCCTCTGCCCTATCTAGAGTTCGTCTATTCCTCTCATGCTCCCCCTCCCTACCCCACTATGAATCAGCCTCCTTATATCAGAGAAAACATTCAGCATTTGGTTTTTTGGGATTGGCTGATTTCACTTAGCATTATCTTCTCTAACTCCATCCACTTACCTGCAAATGCCATGATTTTATTCTCTCTTATTGCTGAGTAAAATTTCACTATGTATATATGCCACATTTTTTTTATTGATTCATCTACTGAAGGGCATCTAAGTTGGTTCCACAGTTTAGCTATTGTGAATTGTGCTATAAAGAGAATTATATCACTTTTTTTTTTTTTTTTTGGACTGAGGATTGAACCTAAGGGCACTTTGAGCTCTCTCCTAGTCCTTTCTTTTCATTTCAGACAGGGTCCCCTAAGTTGCTGAGCGTCTCACTAAATTGCTAAGGCTGGCCTTGAACTTACAATCTTCTTGCCTCAGCCCTGAAAGTTCCTGGGATTACAGGCATGCACTACCACACCCAACTCACTCAAACATTTTTCAAATACTGTTTTGGTGACTAATAAGGGAGATATTCTGAGATACTGTGGAAGAATAAATGTGAGGTGCTTTGCTTCATAGATGAATGAATCATGATTACCAACAGATATCCATCCTTTCTGTACAAAGTGATCGCTTTCAATAAGCCCCACACTGTGTGAGATATATAGCTCATAAAGGTAAATTACATAGAGTTCCTAAGCTGGGAACTTCCAGCCTAGCATTTTGCTTTAACACAATGCTGTATTGAACTTTCTGCATGATTCTTAATAAAAGTGCTATTTTCTCTGAAACAATGCACATTAACAATTAGATGCCCTGAGTGCTAGATGAAATGCTCTGTATCTCTTCACTTCAGTTCTTCCTTGGTGATATTTTCCTAATGACTCAGTAAGTTATGGTGGGAGGCAAACAAAGTAGTGAATGGAAAGTCGTTCTATAAATGTTTGAGTGCTAGACAAAAGTAAGGTATTATGATTCTTAGGAATCCATTTTTTTCTTGAAGACTTCAGAATCAGGCATCGCAGAGGAACTGGCTCATCCTGAGGTCCTCCTGAGCCCAATATCTGGCCAGCTATGGCGTGATAGGAAGAGGGAAGGTTTAATGTCACTTGTAACTTTGGCTCTATAATATACTAGCTGTGTGATCTCAAGCAGGTGACTTCCCCTCTCTGAGCCTCAATTTCTTCATCATTAAAGTAAGGCAGTATTTCCTATAAATGGCTGTTGTGCAGATAAAGTGAAATAGTATATATGAAATGTCTAGTTCAGAGTCTGGCACATAGCAGCTGTTGAACCTGCCAACTTTTCAAGTTTCCACCCAACTGCCAGTACTCTGCCTGTCCCATCCAACCTTATAAACTTTCATCCACTGTAATGCTACAACAGAGAGGTATATATCTGTTTTTCCCTACAATTTCAGTGTATCTTCTATTTAAGTCAGACTTACAACCTCATAAAGTTGGATTTTTGCTTTTTTTTTTTTTTTGGTTTGTTTTTTGTTTTTTGTTTTTTTTTTTTTTTTTTGCAGTGCTAAGGCTCAAACCCAGGGCCTCAAACATTCTAGGCAGGCACTCTACCAACAACTTTTAAAGTGGGTAAGTGGTCCTGAAGCTGTTCCATCCATCCAACCTACTCAACTCACAGTTACTGACTGCCCCTTTGTGAGCATCACAGCGGGTGCTCCTTAAGCCAGAAAGGCCTCAGGAAAGAACAGGTCACTATTATTTCTCTGGCCAGAGCTTCATAAAACACTACTGTGTATGAAAAGCCTGTCCGAGGACAATTGTTTCCCTGCATGGTAATGTACAAAAGGACATCTCAAGCCATAGCGAGGGGTCATTGGCTACCTCGGGCAGTGGAAATATCCTGCCCACACAGCAGGAAGCCAGCTCAGCCCACCAGGCCACACAGAATTTCTGAATGTGCCACAAACTTGGAGCATTGAAGGAAATCCAGGCCCTGCACCTGAGTAACAGAAGGTGACAACATCTAAGGCACTGTCCCTGGGCTCTAGCCTCTCCCTGTCATTTACATTTAAAGGGTTTGAGAATGAGTGAGGTAGCCATGGGCTTTGGAAAACACTCTGCCAAGGGAGAGGGGGGAAGTTCTGGCATAAAGGATGGGCATGGATGTGGGCTGGGCAGCCTTCCATCCTGGATCATATCCTGCCACCACCAAGTAGGCTCTGCCCATTCTCTTGGCCCATCTGCCAGTTATCCAAGCCTTCAGCAAAAGCTTACGGCCCTGAAGGCTCAGCCAGACTTCACAGCTGACTCCCCGACAGACGAGGACTTTGGGGTGGCAGCTGGATGACCTAGAAGTTCAGTTGCTACTGGAAATGATGCCATGGCACTTGAGCATCCTGCAATAACAAAAAGTCAAGAGAGGGCTGGGGATGTGGCTCAAGCAGTAGCGCACTCGCCTGGCATGCGTGCGGCCCAGGTTCGATCCTCAGCACCACATACAAACAAAGATGTTGTGTCCGCCGAAAACTAAAAAATAAATATTAAAAAATTCTCTCTCTCTCTTTCTCTCACTCTCTCTAAAAAAAAAAAAAAAAAAAAAAAAAGAAGAAAAGAAAAAGTCAAGAGAGCCGGGCATGGTGGCATACACCTGTAATCCCAATGGCTCAGGAGGCTGAGGCAGGAAGATCACAAGTTCAAAGCCAGCCTCAGCAAAAGCAAGGCACTAAGCAACTCAGTGAGACCCTGTCTCTAAAGAAAATACAAAATAGGGCTGGGGATGTGGCTTAGTGGTTGAGTGCCCCTCGTTCAATCCCTGGTACCTAAATAAATAAATAAATAAATAGTCAAAAGAATTTCCAGGCTCCTATCTGTGAAGTTCAGCTCCATTATCTCTTAGGTTAGCATGAATGGATTTAATAACACAGAGGGGTGTCAATCCCTTAAGAAAGCCAAATGGAAATGTAGCTGAAATGAATAATTCTTGGTCACAGAGACCACCTTAGTTCTAGTTCATCGAATCAGTCACTGCTGAGTTAAAACTCTCTTAGATACATGGGGACCATAAGTCAGTGTTTCTCAGCACAATTCTAAATTGACCCTTTCTGCGACTCCTTTTCTGCAGAAATCCTTCATGATCACAAGTAGTGCAGAAAAGAGAGTGGGGAAAATGACCTTAACTATAAGTGATAGACTTAGAAAAAGAAATTGCAGCATAGGATCTGTCAGTACACAGTCTTAACAAACAGTAAATTGTTCTCTTCCTTTTTTCTTTGAATATCCAGCAATAGCAGCTGCAGCTTCAACAGGCCACGGAGTTCCAATGCTATGTGAGACCATCCACGCTGAACAGGAAGCACCCGCAAACCTCTCCAGCCTCTACCCCACTACCCTACAAGTTTATCATCTGAAGGTTGGGCTGTTTGCATTATTTAGAAGCATAATCAGCTGGTGAGTATAGATGAGGTCAGAAATTCTGCTTTCTCATCCTCCTCGCCCAGTATTTCTCAGCACTCTGGCACTCTGGGATGTCTTTTCATGTCTCTGAACAATGCTGGGCTTATTGTTCTCCCCAGCTCTGCTGGGCATTCACTGGGAAGAGACTGCTCTGTTCAGGGCTGATTTTCCTATGCCCCTCAATCTGCCACCCCAATTTGGCACATAAAGGCTGTATCACTCCAACCTTCACTGCATAGAGCCAGTCAGTTCTTGCAGAAATACCCTTTGGTGCTTGTTGGAGTGGGAAATAGGAATTGGTTCCAGGACCTCCCGTGGATACCACAATCCTGAATGCCCAAGTTAATTATATATAATGGTATAGTATTTGCATATGACCTACACATAGCCATAGGCATTAAATCATCTCTAGATTATGTGTAATACTTAATACAAAGTGAATGCTATAGAAAGAGTTATTAAATACTGTATTGTATAAGGAATAATTACAAGAACTAAACATACGTGTAAGTCAATACAGACTCAACCCTTGTAGACCTAACTACACCAATACAACCCATAGCTGGCTGAATCTGCAGCTGCAGGACACACACATACAGGGCGACAACAGTACAGAAATGAGGAGGACAAGCCTTTCCAAAAGGGTTGGGCTGAACACCCTTCATTTTTGCTATTTCTTGCCTCTGTCACCTTAAGTGTCTTAGCACCTCAAACTTCCAATATAAGGATCTTCCCATGTGAAGCAACTGACCTAGGGTCACCTTGGGGTCCCATATCTCCATTCTCAGTAGGTCCATTCCAAGATGTCTTAGCACACAAGCAACTACCAGGAAGATATTTAGAGAAGATTCACAGAGGGGATAGAACTGGAATGGAGATTTTGAAGCAAAAAAGCCAGCAATAGCAGCTGCAGCTTCAACAGGCCACGGAGTTCCAGTGCTATATCAGACCATCCACGCTGAACAAGAAACTCCCGCAAACCTCTCCAGCCTCTACCCCACTACCCTACAAGTTTATCATCTGAAGGTTGGGCTGTTTGCATTATTTAGAAGCATAATCAGCTGGTGAGTATGAATGAGGTCAGACACACCCCCTGAAGGCTCAGCCAGACTTCACAGCTGACTTGTTGACAGACAAGGATTTTGGGGTGGCAGCTGGATGACCTATATGCCCAATAGGTAGAAAAGAGAGTGAAAAGACATTGTAAGAACTCAAGAATTCATGGTGTCTGTCTAATCACTGAGAAGAAAAGGAGAGGATGGCTAAGGGAGAAACAATTCCCAGAGCCCAGCCAGGAGAGCTTCTTTCTATAGGTGCTATTGAATTTCATCCTCAAAACATACTTCATTGGTTCCTATTGTTGGTGTTGCACAGGAAAATCAAAGCTGTGACAGTTTCAGTCGTAGACTTTGTTGACACCACGATCATATTTGGAAAGTGCTACTCCAGAGATTTTCTCACTTGAAGAGTCAGGACTGAGGGTGAATGGAGACTGGAGAAATGGAGGCCCTGGACTTCCTGGCTTCTTGCATGTCCGTCTCCTCATTCCACACCTCAGAGCTTCTTGGGGCATCACCACATTTGCAAGATGGGCAAGGCACAAGATACCAAAACCCTAAAGAAGAGGCATCGGAATGAAAATATTTTTCTCTTTTTCTATGAGCAGAAGATCCAGGAGAACATAAGCTACTAATAGCTCTATTTTCAAATACAACAATGTTTATACTTCCCCTGAATCTGACTCACAGAGAAGGGGACCCATCCCTTCCATGACTTCCTTTAGAATGGCATATCTAAATTCAAACTAGGGGAATTATTCAAAGTTATTTAAAGTCCTTCACCACCTATAGGAGTAGAACCCTGCAATGAAAGGGCCAGGCAAGCAAGTTCTAGGATTCCTAGTCATCCGGGCAGACAACAATGTCTCCTATGGACCAGTCTCATTTTGGGTGCTGGGTTGGAATGACAGCAAGATGCAAAGAAAAATGACTCAGGGTCCTCGCCTTTAAGCCAACTAGTGAATCTCATGTGCACATTCTCTCTCCCAAAATAGCTTTGTTCCAATCTCAGTAAACAAAGGCTCATGAGTAGCATCATGGAGCACCTACCTGCCCCTCTTGAAAACTTCAGCCCCTCAATTTTTTCAAACTTTCCTTCAAACCACTCCTATACCCAAGTTTTAAAAACTAGTATACCACGGGTTAAAAAAAAAATCTGCTGGTGATGAAACAAGGAAATACTCAAGTTGGGTTTTGCAAATCCCAAACACAGTTTTCTCTGTATACAAATGAACCCGGAAGCGTGGATTGGAACAAAGATGACCCTGTAATACAATCCTCTCTGTGCAAATAAGAATGTGTGAGCGGGGTAGTGCTCTCCTTGACTGAGACTCTTATCCTGGGGAGTTGGGGCATGACTCGGCCTTTGACCACAGTTTTGTTGAAGGTCAGCAGTATCTCAAGTCTTGGGGAACAGAATGAGCTACTAATGCAGAATGGAAATTGAGATTTCTTTTTTTTTTTTTTCCTGGTATAGCAAAAAGAGCACCATCCTGAGGCTCCAACAACACTGATCAGAGGTTTGAACTAGAATCAACTCTGCAACTTACAAGTAGCCCCAAGAATTCCCAAGGTAACCTACATTGGCAATTCCAGCCTCAATTTTCCTCTCTGTAAATGGGAGGGGAAGGTAACAGTGCCAGCTCTGATGACCTCAAAGCAGTAAGTATTGTGGGATGTTAAACATATATTTGAAACCAAGATGTAAACTATTTAATGTATCATGAGCCTAAGAGACTGTCACTATTGGTAAAATTGTCTCCAGAGCAGCATATTTAGAAAATTTAAGTAGTCTAGTTGTGATCCCATTTGTCTCCTACCACTGCCCTCCTGCAGAAATAAAAATTAGCTACCTGCTAAATAGAAGGACAGCCCAACAAAGAGACAGGTAATAATTTGTGAATTCTGTTAAGAATTTCATTGGCCACCTGAACTTACGTCTTAATAATTGTTCAAACATTACACATGTACTCTCAGTGTGGGCAGAAAAGACTCAGTAGCTTTACCTTTTTTCACTATTTCTTTTTAGAAAGGTTAGAATTTTTTCTTCTTTTTCACTTTTTAAATTTGCTCTAATTAGTTATACATGACAGTAGGATGCATTTTGACACCTACATAAATTGGAGTACAACTTCTCATTCTTTGGGTGCTACATGATGGAGCGTTATACCAGTGAGAAGCTGGATTTCACACAGACTTTTCTCCTATTTCTCCTATTCCTTGTATTCCTAAGACAGGTTAGTTCTGGAGACCCAGAAGAGCCTGAAGCCTAGGAATTTTCACTCTAGATCATTCTGGCAAAGATCTCCACACAGAATTCTCCAATACCCATCTGGCCACAAAAAGTTTTGTGTTATCTCTCAGAAGATTGGATGTCTTTCTTTTAGTTACTGGTAAGTTCACAACCACATTCAAGTGGTTGGTAGCTCTAGAATATCCCCAGGGGATGCTCAGCACATGTAGAACTCACCTGCTACAGCCTTGCACTGCTTTGGGGTTCCACTCTAACCATCTTAGCTAATTCACATTCTCACACTTTCAAACCCAGATTCCTACTCAAATACCTACTGACCAAAATTTGCTATAAATAACACATTTTGTCAGGCACCTCTGTAGTTCATACTCACCTGGAAGCTGAGATCTGGACACCATCATTTTCTGTTCTAGTGACAGTTTCTTGCAGATGGCCCAGCCAGCCTTGGGCCCTCTTGGCTCTGTCTCTGGAGTGCTTATGACTCTCAACTATATTGCTGTACTTTGTCATCTTTGCTTAAAGAGTCGGCAGAACTCCTTCTTCCTCTGAGAAGCATGACCCATCCACTCACACAGACCCAGCATGGGAAGAGCAACCACACAACTTTTATCCTGGCACTTACTACTACCTACCTATGTGTCCCTGTTCTTTCTCCAGTGAGCGAATGCCACCTGGAAGGCAAGGATTGCCTGTCTCTATATGACACTTCCTTCCTGGTGAATTCCTCAGGGCTCCTTTCTGGGTGAAATGACACAGGAGTCCTATAGTGTTGAAGAGCTGAAATGTAGGAGAGCTATGTAGAAGGTACCTCTACAAGAGCATGAGCTCTCCTATTTCTCCTATTCCTCATATTCCTGAGGAAGGCTAGTTCTGGAGTCCCAGAAGAGCCTTAAGCATAGGGGTTTTCACTCTAGAAGGCTGTTGGGAGAATACAAAACCACCCCTCTGGCCAAATGAGAATGCTAAAGCCCAGATGAGGGTGTCAGGTTCACTTCATATAGCTAAACAGGAGAGACTAGAATAAAATGAAAAGCCTCAGCAATCCCGAAAAAGCAGTATTAGCTAATTTCCTTCCTAGAGATCTGTCTGAAACTTCAAACAGCTTAATATTGACTATCACTGTTACCAACGTTTACTGAATTCCAACCTTAGTGAAGGCTAGGCAGAGTCAAGGGAGTGAAGGGGAGAGCAGTTGGTCAAATACACCCCAGTTCACTAAAAAGAAATAATTCACTGTGAGGGACTGTCCTCAGACCAGCTGAGGCAGACGGGCCTCTTCACAGTGTGGCCAGTAGGGAAGAGAGCTGAGTGGTCATTTGGGATCTGCCCCAAAGCTGCTGTGCCATCTTAGACCACTCTTTCAACCTCTCTAAACTTTGGTTTTCTCATCTGAAACTGTACTTTTTCATGTGAACATTTTAAGACTGTTTCTCATGGGTATATATTTTATGTCTGAGTGATGGGACTTCAAACCTTTTATGCTTGGGCAAAAAATTAAATACCTAATGGAGCCAACCTCATTCCTGTGTGTCACTAGAATTTACATGAAAGCCCATTCATTCTAGGACTATATTAGTAATTCCAGAATGTGAAGAAGGAGGAGCTCGTTCATGTGTCCCTTGTTATTACACACTTTGTCTTAACTTGATCTACTTTTCCTTGCCTGGTTCTTAATCTTTTTATTTTGGGGGTGGGGTGGTGGTGGTGATGGGATGCTCATGTATGAAGGGTTGTATTCATTGTATTTCTCAGTTGACATCACATTGTCATCATTAGGCTCTTATGAGTCCCTTTCTAATTTATGTATGTGATCTTTTAGCCCTACTTCCCACCCCTATTCCCTAACCCCAAAAGCGACCATCTAATGTCATTTGCTTGAATGTGTTCTTAAAAAATTTGGAGTTTTGTTTTGTGTGCATCTAGTTTAAAATTTCCATAAATGCTACTGGTGGTGTATTTCTACTTTCCTGGTAAAGCAGGCAAGAAAGTCCCTACCACCAAGCCCAGTCTCTCCACCACAGAGAATGCCTTGGAGCAGAGGAGACCTTATTCTCTCGAAGTGAAAGCGCACATTGCATTCACCCTTGTGACACAAGGAAGGGAAACAATATGGCCTAATGATTAAGAGCACAAACTTTCCAGTCAAAATGACTTTAGTCTGAATCCTGTTTTTTCACATTTATATAACTTCAGGCAAATTACTCAATCTCTCCATTTCTTCATATGTAAAATAAGGATAAGAGTAAATCATGAGATTAATATGAAGATTAAATAAGATAAGCTTAGAAAAAAAAAAAAAACGAGGGCTGGCCCAGAGTAAATTCTAAATAAATGACAGCTAAATTTAGTAATAAATACTTAGCAGAGTGCTCATAGATGCCAAGCCCCACAGGTCTCATGCAAAGGAGAGAGCTTTGAATGAAAGACAAACAGAAAGTTAAGAACTTTAAAGGCATGACTTTTAATTTTCCATGGGAACACGGAAAATTATACCATTAAAAAAAAAAAAAATCTACTCATTAACCCTTTGAGTGCCTGGGATAAAATATTCCAATTCAGACAAAAGTGTCCGAACTGATCTTTGCTGCATTGACACAGAGAGACAACAGAAAAAGAGTGTTGTACTAGGGCCATCTTCATGCTAAGATTTATTGTTCAAGGAACCCTAGAGTTCTTAGAGGTTAGTCAGAACCTGGGAGATCCTCACAGACCATCTTCCCTACCCGTTTCCTTTATACATGAGGAACCTGGATACATGAAGCAGCTTCTGTCACTGTCACATGTTTTGTGTAACCTGCTTCAATAGACATGCAGCAATCATACAAATAACTTCTGTAAGTCGCACTTCAGAAAGTTCTGGTGTTGCCTCCAAGTTCACCCGCACCTGCAAGGAGATAGCAGTGGAGGTCATGCCTGACTTTTCCTTAGAACCAAGACATACCCCTAATGATCTCTGGAATCAGAACACACTAGGGAGGAATGTGGTTTAAACTTAGCAAGTCACATGCTCCTGAGCCTCAGGGCCTCTCCCTACTTCCCACTAATTTAACCTTTAAAGGGCATGCCCTGGGGAAACAATGATTACAGTCATTGCCCTTCAGCAGTGGGAACCCTGGGCTGTGTGTCTAAAGCTGCCTGAACCAGGTGAGTCACAGAAGTGACGCCCAAAGCCACAGTGATCAGAGCGCGATTATGAAAACCCCAACCTGCAGTGTTGGCTCAGGGCATCGAGCTGTCTACTTCCTCAAAGAAATGTCTTTCGACAAGCCTAATGATTCAGACAGATCAGAAAATATGTTCTGCTTCTATTTATACTTTCCAAACTGGCTGAACTGCCCTTATTAATGTTGTTAGCACATGCAAATGGTATCTATTGACTTTTAGCAGAATGATAAACGTATCTTTTCTCTTTACTTCTCGATAAAAGAGCTTCTATATTTGCTTTCAAATACCTTCTTCCAAACCTAGGATCAGTATCCACTGATATTCAATTTGTTAACTTGGAATTAGAAAAGTCAAGACCACTGCAAGTTCAAAGCCACTCTCAGCAACTCAGTGAGACCCTGTTTCAAATTTAAAAAATAAATAAGACGGGCCAGGTATGTGGCTCAGTGGTTAAGCACCCCTGGGTTCAATCCTGGGTACCAAAAAAAAAAAAAGAGTCAAGGTATGAACAATAATAAACAGCTGATAAAGATGGGCACTAGCTGGTCAATGAACTATCATCATAATTAGTGCCAAAAATACAAGAGCGAGCAATTTGACTTTATACTATTTGTATGAAAGCAGCCTGGAAGAATAGAGACAGGCAATGTTGCAATTACAGAAAAATCTTGAGGTGGATATATTTCAGAATTTCATGAACCTCAGCATTCCCCCTATTCAAAATATACATGGTATAAGGTTCTTGCTTAGATCTGGATGGTCATTTTAAGTGACAGCCACCATTTTAAGGGAAAAGTTTCACTTTCCTGCCCTTTCTGAGAAAGGCTCAACATTCCCTCCTGACAACATTAATAAGGGCAGTTAAGCCAGTTTGGAAAGTATAAATAGAAACCTAACATATTTTCTGATCTGTCTGAATCATTAGGCTTGGCGAAAGACATTCCAACCCTTAACCACCCACATTAGGACTCGACTAATGGTTCCTGAGCCTCCCCCATAAAAGCCCCAGAACTCAAGCCTGTTTTGCCTCTCTCTCCTATAGAGAGATGGCCCTTATTTGTCAGCTTTGACAAATAAACTCTCATGTGTATCTCTGCCTGGTTTCCATCTTTCCTTTCTTGCTTACCATCTCTCGTTCCTTGCTTTCCCTTCATTTTGATGCCAAAATCTGGGATCAGCTTCCCTGGTGTGCCCGCTCCCTTCTTCAACGGTCACTGAGCATCCTGGGCCCCAATCGGGATACCATCGTGGGACCAGGCCCTCCATTCTGCCAAATGCCCTCTCTGCACCTACCCTGGACATTACAGATTTCCAGTCAACTTAGACAATCTATGGGTCTTGACCATAGTGAAGTGACCATTGATCATCTAGCACTCCCAGGGTTAATGTGTGGTTGGGGGCACCCCCAGCTGCAGCTTTCACAGCTATGGCTGATCCTTACTGTCAACCAAGTCTAGAGGTGGTCTTTTATTTGGGCCCTGGATTTTGAAAAAAAAAACACCGAGGATGATTGGGAGTTGTTCCTGGTGAGATGACCTCTCAGCCTTGGGTTAATCTCTATGGGCTCCTGCCCCAACACCTACCCAGTGGTGGTGACAACGCCCTGAGCCTAACCATCCTCTCAACTAGGTCATACTAGAGACTGGGGAACTCCCCAATTCTAAACTCACTCCTACGTCTCCCACCTCCCATGGGCATCTCCTCATCCATTCCCTCCCTTAGTCTCCTAGTCTGCCTCCTGGCTAACCTAGGGTCTTTCTCTCTCTCTTACCCCAGACCTAACCCCCCAAAAAACTTATCCGCTTGTACAATCAGATCTGGCCTCAATATCTGTTGGATAAAGACTCTAAATGGCCACTTAACGGCACTCTAGATACCAGTATTATCAGGGATCTTTTCAACTATTGTGAGCATTCAGGAAAATGGAAAGAGATATCATACATTCAGGCCTTCTCCTCCCTACATTCTAAGCCCTCTCTCTGCCACCCTTGCTCTCCCACACAAGTCCTCTCAGCTCTCACCTCCCCTACGCCTACTTCCAAAGGGACAGAAGATCCTACCCAGGACTCCTTCTCCTTCGACCCAGAGGATGAACCCCCACCATATCACAATTCTCTTTCTAATGAAGCCTCCACAGCCACTGTCCCCTTAAGCCCCTCCGCCATTCTCTCCTCCTGCCACACACTCACGGGCTGCCACTGCCCAACCTGCATCTCTGTGTCCTCAACACGAGGTGGCTGGGGTAGATGGTGTAATCCCGGTTCTTGTGCCTTTCTCTTTGTCAGATCTTTCTGATAGAAAAGCGGCTTGGGTCCTATACTTCAAGTGCCCCCACATAGATCAAAGAGTTTCAATACCTGACTCAATCATATGATTTGACCTTCCACAATGTCCATATGATCTTGTCTAACACCCTCCTGCCCAAGGAGCGCAGGTGAGTTTGGGAGCAAGCTAGAAATTATGCTGATGAGGTGTATCACACCTCCCCTACCCATCTGATTGGCACTGAAGCAGTCCCTGATCGGGACACCAATTGGGATTATAATTCATGTAGAGGAGTAACTAGTAGAAAATAATTCATTACTTGCCTCATGGCAGGACTTAGAAAGGCACCCCATAAAGACTGTCAATTATAAAATGCTCCAGGAAATCTTCCAAGATAAGAATGAAAACCCTTCAACATTTTTAGACCGACCACCTGACCAAGGCTTTATTACAATATATTATTCTGGACCCTGAGACTCCGAATGGGAGACAACTACTAATGACCTAGTTTTTCTCCCAGAGTTTCTCCAATATTAAGGCCAAACTAAGGTGCCTCGAGAGGGGGCACTTAACTCCCCAAGTTGAGGTTCTGGAAGTGGCCTTTAAGGTGTATAACGGGAGAGATGAAAAGGCCCAGAAGCAGAAATATCAGATGCTTGCTCCAGCCATCTGTCTGGGCTGGCATCTGTCCCTGGTTCCACTAGCCCACAGAAGGATCCCTCAGGACCACCTGGACCCTGTTTTAAATGTGGTCAGATGGGTCACTGGGCTCATACATGTCCCAAGCCTCACAAGCCTCCAGGCCCTTGTCCTAAATGCCATCAGGAGGGACACTGGACCGTTGACTGTGCCCGAGCCTATAGTGCTATAGTGGCCCCGGCCATCTGGCCCTTCTGGTTCCCCTTTCCAACTCTTAGGACTGACTGCAGAGGACTGACGAGGCCCAGGTCCCCATCACCCGATCACTACCATAGCTCCGCGAGAGCCCAGGGTAACTCTGAGTATTTGGGGTAGGCCTGTCTGCTTCCTCCTAGACACCAGGGCTACACATTCAGTCCTCAAGGAGTTCTGGGGGCCTGGGATCAGCTTCCTTGGTATGGGGGTATAAGGTCCTTGCTTAGCATCTGGATGGTCATTTTAAGTGACAGCCGCCATTTTAAGGAAAAAGTTTCACTTTCTTGCCATTTCTAAGAAAGGCTCAGACATGGGAGCCTACTATTCATTCTATGACCTCTATTGTTGCAGTAGAGGGAAAATCTTGCCAACCCTTACACACATCTAGCCTTGTGTGTGCTTTTGAATGTCTAATTTTTACCCACTCCTTTTTGGTCATGCCACAGTGCCCTGTTCCCCTTATGGAAAGGGACATCCTCACAAAGTTGGGGGCTATGCTTTCCTTCTCCCCTCATATATGCTTCCATCCAGACTCGCCTGCCGCTCCCCTGATCCTCACCCTGACCTTAGGACCATGCCCTATTCCATCTGCCATTGCCTTCCCATTACCCCCTTCCGAGGTGGACCCTACTGTCTGGGATATTTCAAGTCCTTCTATCACCTCACACCATGAGCCCATTCACATCCATCTCAAAGACCCTCTCCATTTTCTGACCTAATCACAACACGCACTGACCCAACAAAAACTTCTAGGCTTACAACTCATCATTCAAGGTCTCTTGCCAAAGGGATTTCTTAGATCTACTCATTCCCCTTATAACACCTCATCTTGGCAGTAAAAAAGCCTAATGGTTCCTACCGCTTGGTCCAAGACCTCTGTTCCATCAACTCTTGGTGGTCCCAATCCATCCCATGGTAACCAATCCTCATACCCTTCTCTCCACCATTCCTTCCAGGACCTCTTCCTTCTCAGTACTAGACCTGAAAGATGCTTTCTTCTCTATTCCCTCCAGTCTGACTCTCAAGGCATTTTCACTTTTACATGGACAGACCCTGAGTCTTGTAACTCCACTCAGCTGACGTGGTCAGTCCTCCCTCAAGGGTTCTGAGACAGCCCTCATATCTTCAGACAGGCCTTGGCTGAGGACCTAGCATCCATACATCTCACTCAGTCTCTGGTGCTACAGTATGTGGATGACCTCCTTCTTTGCAGTCCCTCCTCTGAGGTCAGTCATCAGGACACCTGTAAACTTCTGAACTTCCTTTCTGCCTGGGGCTACAAGGTTTCTCCATCCGAGGTACAGCTTTCCTTGGCAATGTTAATGTACCTAAGCCTCCTCCTGACCCTACACACAGAGCCATTACGGTCGATAGAAAAGGCCTTATTGCTAATATACCAACACACTCCACTAAGGAAGAAATTCTCTCCTTTCTAGGTAGGGTAGGATTCCCCAGAGCTTGGATTCCTAACTACTCTACATTGGCTAAGTCTCTATATGATGCAGCCTGGGGTCCACTCTCTGAACCCCTATTACACTCTGTTATAAAGCCCTTCACCAGGCCCTAGCAGGCCCTCCACTGGGCCCTCCTCCAGGCCCCTGCTCTCCATCTCCCTGATCTCACACGCCCATTTCACCTTTATGTGACTGAAAAGCAGGGATTTGCTCTAGGGGTCCTCGGACATGTGCTGGAGCCAACCTTGTCCCCTGTGGCTTATCTATTGAAGGGTCTTGACCCTACTGTTCGGGGATGGGATGGGCCCCTTGCCTACCAATGTTGACCTCAGCCTCTCTACTTGTAAATGAGTCAAAGAAACTCACCTTTGGGGTCCCACTCACCATGCTGGCTCCCCAGAACCTAAAGGAACTCCTCACCTATTAGGGTTTACATTCCTTACCCGTCTGCTGCCTTTTATCTCTACAGGTTTCCCTGGTGGAAGATCCCAATCTTACTTTCCACATGTGCTCACCTTTAAACCCTGCTATTCTCCTCCCTGCTCCTCAGGACTCTTCCACCTCTTCTCCTCTTACCCATTCACGCATTGAAACTCTGGAGGAGCTTCTTCCATATCCCTCCCACACACAGGAAGGACTCTTGCTCCAGGCAAGGTACAAAGGGTTCAAAGACGGCTCCTCCTTCCTTCAGGAGGGCGTTCCTCAGGCAGGGTATGCTATAGTCTGTCTAACCTCGGTTGTGAAAGCGGCTCCGCTCCCCAATAATACATCCAGTCAGCAGGCTGAACTTGTTGCCCTCATCAGAGCCTTCCCTTTGGCAAAGGGAGCCTCCCTCAATGTCTACACTGACTCTAAATACTCTTTCCACATATTTCTCTCCACTCTGCTATTTGGAAGGAGCCTGGATTCCTTACCACCAAGGGAACCTAAATTACTAAGGTCCCCTTTATCTCCAATCCCCTTCAGGCCTCAAAGCTTCCCACTGCTATTGGAATCTCACATTGTAAATCCCATCAGACAGACACCTCCTTTGTGACACTCGGCAACAATAGGGCAGACTATGAGGCGAGAACCCAATATGGGATACCCTTGGTGGCCCGCCTTGAGGGTATCCCATATTGGGTTCATAGCTCCCATTTAAAATGGTTTTCTCCACCCTTTTATACAGTGACATCCATAGGCCCTCTCAAGCTGCGTTTCTCCAAGGCCAGAATCCCCAGTCTTCCTTTGGTCTCTGAGGACCACGAGGACACTTCAGAACCATGAGTACCATCCTTCCCTTTTTCATTTTTGCCCTCCTCCCTTAATTTGCACTCACCTCCCAGGGTACCATTACCAGGAATTACCATTTCAATTTCTAGGAGGCTTAAGTCAACTTGCTCAAACCATACTGACCATACTCACCATACAATACCAACTTGATTCTTTTGCTGCTGTTATTCTGCAGAATCGAAGGGGCCTTGATCTATGTACAGCCCAGAAGGGCAGACTTTGTACCTACAGGAGGAATGCTATTTTTTGTCAACCAATCTGATATAGTAAAGGACAAGATAAAACAACTCCAAGGCTGGGGTCATGACTCAGTGGCAGGGTGCTTACCTAGCATGTGGGAGGCACGGGTTCCATTCTCAGCACCACATATAAATAAATAAAATAAAAGATCCATTGACAATTTTAAAATATTTTAAAAAACCTCCAGAAAGACCTTGAACATCAGAAACAACAGCTCTCCTCTGCTGAAGGATGGCAGCCAAGTAACCTCCTTCTCCAGTAAGCACTTCCTTTCCTGACCCCTCTCCTTGTCATAGGCCTTCTGTTAATGCTTGCCCCCTATGTCATTAAATTGGTTCAAGACCAGATAAAAAATCTCTAATCAAACAATAAACTAGCTTTTGTTACAGGAATGCCAATCCCTCACCAAAAATTGGGGCACCAGAGATAGCATTCCACCACCACTCAACCTCAGTCATCTTTCCAATGACATCGGGGCCCCCAAGTGAGGGATTCAAACACGGCCCCTTCCCAGCAGGAAGCAGTTATAGAAGATTGGCCTACATCCCTGTTCCCTAAGGGGCCCAATAAAAACAAAAGGGGGGGAATATAAGGTCCTTGCTTAGTTTCCCTTTCCCACATTTAAGGCTCTGTTTCCTGAGCCTCCCCCATAAAAGTCCCAGAACCCCAGCCTGTTTTGCCTCTCTCTCTTATAGAGAGATGGCCTTTATTTGTCAGCTCTGACAAATAAACTCTCGTGTGTATCTCTGCCCGGTCTCCGTCTCTAATTTCTCATTTACCAGTCTCTGGTTCCTCGCTTTCCCTTCACATGGGGACTTTCAAAAATGTATCATATTTTTCCTACTTCATTTCAGGTTTTACAAATTCCTTCCTATCAAGTAAACTGCATTTATTAAAACATAATTAACTGATTTCCACCCTTTCATCAGGTAAGACATATATAACCATAATCACAGCTTCAGATCAGCTTGATGATCAATGTTATCAAACTGAATTAATTTAACTCTAATCAAAAGCAAAAATACCATGACATTCTAGTTAATTAATGCAGTTTTATTTTGGGAAATGTGCAATGTCTGTGGGACTTTTTGAGATAATGAAAATACTTTGAAAATCCTCCTTTTCTCCTTTAAGAGCCCCCACAGGCTCAAATTGCCCAGGGGATGAACCACTGGCTTAAGGTCTCCTAAAGGGTTAAATAGTAGAAGTCATGTAGCCTTGACTTGGAAAAGGAAAGCTGACTTTTATTTCTAGCTCTGTCTCCTCCAAAGGATGCATGTAACTAAAAAATGAGTACAATGCTTACTTTTCTAGTATTTCAATTTTCCCATCTTAAAAGTGGGAATAATCAAGAGGGAAAACAATTTTAAAAAGCAATTGAAAAATCTAAATCTCAGAGCTGAACTACAGCTGTATAAGAGGAAAATAATGTGGTTCAGAGACATAATGAGTTCAGAGAGAACCTTGTGATATTAATAGTTCACCATTTCTCTGAGTCCCAGATATATACAACCTGTTTGAGGGCTTTAAGAATTCCAAATTTTCAACTAGACCAGATTAGTACCATTTCAAGTGATCTAAATTTAATAGCCTTCAGGAAAAAAGAGTAGGCCAGAGGAAGAAACTATTTTGAATTCTGAAAAAGAAAATTATTTTGTATTCTGGATGAGTGAACAAAAAGTTTTAACTTAAACCCTAAAGAGACACGAATTTTATTTTGATTGGAAATAAAAATTTGTTCAATTATGTCCATATATTCTTCTCCTTTAGTTTATATGGCAGCTGTTTGGGGTGACTTTCCTTAGGAAATAGTGCTTGTAACTCCATAGCTAAAGGAATGCTTTTGAGAAGTGTACTCACATGGAAAAAAGTCCCTTTCAACTTCTGATTTTTCTGGAAGCCCCTCTTTGAGTTGAATCCCAAGCCACACATGTTCATTCTTATGCAAATAAGCCAAGTATCCAAGCCAGGTGCAGAATACAGGAAATTCCAACACAGGAAGGGAACTTTATTTACAGAGATTTCCAACATTCTCAGCATTAACTAAACTCTATCCTTAGGAAGAGTCAAGTGCTAAGGAAGTTGTTCTCTCCCAAAGATCACTATTTCTGACTTCTCTCTACACAGCCATCTGCTCTAGAAAAAAAAACTCCATCTTACAAAACAAGTGATCTTTGTTTCTCTAACATTTTTATTGGAATCAAAAGAAAACCTCATGGTCTGTGCTGTGCTGTCTTTGGTGACTCGTGGGTTCACGTCAATTGATAACCAGAGAATGTAAATACATAAAGAATAATCCTAGAGGTGAGCATTCTTTTCAGTGAATGCTCTAACATCAAACCCTGGCTCCTTTGCCTGCAAAGCTCTCCAGAAACCTCCACAGCCTGGCCTTGCTCCATCAAACCTCAATCTCCAAGCCCTCTAACACTTCTGTCCCAACCAGGATTGGCTGTTCTCTACATCTGTCAGCAGCTCAGTCGCCACTCCTGGGTCAGGTCCTGATGTGTCCTTGTCTACAATGTCACCCCCACTCCTCTACTCATCTCCAAATCCTGCATAGATCCCAACTTCTCTCTGAAGCTCTTTCCGCTGACTTAACCCCTGCAGGTCATTCCCCTTTCAGAGTTTCAGTTGTATCATGTCCAGTGCCACATGTATTAGCACTGACCCATGATTGTCCAATAAACCAAGATACCACCTACTTGTACTTTTGCTATTACTTTACAAGTTTTTAAACTTAGGATCTTCTGAGCTCCCTGAGAAAGATAATGTATATCATTTCTGAAGATTTTTCCACAAAAACTCACTTCTCTAGACCAAATTTATTGATAACTGAGTTGATTGACTGTAGAGTATTAGAATAGAGCCAATTCCTAATTAAATTGAATTGGCTAACAGACCAATTACATGTTTTCTGTGATTTTGAGTTTAGAGCAATGTAAGGCAAAACTTAACTTCCAGAAATAAATGAAATAATCTCCACAAAGCTTTCCAGTATGTATGTTGGGTTCTGAAGTGATTATCATACAGGGCTATTCAGTTAATACTGCTAAACCAAATGCAGGTGAAAGGACAATACAGACCAAGGTCATCTCTCAAAAGGATCATTTTGCTCACAGGGTTGTGGCTCATTGACAGCAGTTGGCAGTGTGCAGATTTTAAGAGCAACTCCACACTTCAGCACTAAAGTCTTATTCCAAAATCCCATTTCCAATTGACCCTGGGAAAAAAGAAAAACAATATCTCTCCTATCATACAGAATGCTTCCAAACTATCTCTACTGGTCACCCTGTAACATGTTTACTGACTTAAAATCAGGTGCTGCCTCTAGTAATACCAGACCCATTTGTGATAAACAATGACACTTCCTGCAGCCTGGTAACTGAAAAGCAAAACAAACACCAGGAGGCAATTATGGACTAAGGCAGCTTTAGACAGCAGTAATGACAAGCAACACTTCTCTCTGCACATTCTCAGACTCCGCCCCTATGTTCTGATTCAGGGAAATTTGGGGAAGGCCCAAAAATCTGCATTTTCAGTATGATGCCAAAAGTCCTTGACCACATTTTCTAAAATACTGGTTTAAAGGAATGCTCCTATTTTGGTTCACGTGACCTAAAAAAAAAAAAAAAAAAATCCTAACCACTGCTACTTTGAAGCTAAATGGAAGAGCAGCAGGAACTCTAATTTAGAATGTTCTATGACACAATCTTCCATTATCTCCCACTTTGTTTTCATGTCATCTATACTCACTAAAAAAAATGTTTTTATCAGGGAATATGGTTGCAGTGGCTATTGTCATATAACCTTTAAAAAAGAAAACAGAAAACCAGAAATCAAATCAGTGGCACCATGTTACTTTGGAAGTAGAGTCAATGACTGAAAATAAAATTGTCAAATAAGATTGCTAAAAATAGTCCTCATCCGATATCCTGGAGAAAGCTCCCACTGGAAACTTGCTTCCCCACAGGTAATAGTAATAAACTTTGAACAACAACAACAAGAAACAGTTATCTAAAAGTACTACATGAACAAAAGCAGGCAGATTCTAAAAGGAAGTTGATGTTTGGAAGAAGGGAATATCACAAGGAAGTAGAGTGAGTTTCCCTTTTTTTTTTTTTTTTTTTTTTCTTGGACCAAGGAAAGAAGGCCAGGGGGCACTGCTGAAACTCCCATAGAAATCTGCAGTCTTTCAGGTTTGAAGAACCAGAGAAAAGAGTTCAGAGCAATGACAGACCATAATTAGGCAGTGCTGAAAAGTAGAGGCCAGAGAAGCAGAGCCACAGATTATAACCGCTCCATAAATTATAAATTCTGTCCAAATATCTGGGTGATTCCCAAGCTACATATGCACAGGGCAAAGTTCCAACAATCCAGCTAAACACACCAGAACTAAAAGGAGATTTGAGTTGCCACGCCAAATCAGAGTTTTCTATTTTATTCCAGCCCAATAAACTAATTGCCTACTAATAAAAATATATGGAAAACAATTACTCTCTTCCAGATTATGTACAACAGAATATGCACAATGCCCAAAAGAGAATCCACAATTATTTGGCACATGAAAAAAAAAACAGGAAATGTGATCTATTCTCAAGAGGAAAGATAATTAACAGAAATCGACATTTAGATGACCTGAATGTTTAAAATAGTAAACAATAATGTTAAAGTTACTATTATAATTATGTTCAATGATATAAAGGACAATATATTCATCATGAATAAAAAAGATAGGGACTCTTAGCAAAGATAAAGTGTAAAAAATAGAGATTTTAGGAGAATTATAATATCTGAAATGAAATATTCAATACATAGACATTAGTAGGATGGAGATAATACAGAAAGTGTCAGTATGCAAGAAAACAGATTAATAGAATTTATGCAACTGAAGAGCAGAAAAGACAGTTAAAATTACCTTTTCTTTACTCAGCTCAGCCAGATGGCATTCCCTTCTTTACCTTAACAGAAGAAAGGTTTACAATTCTCTAAAGAAAGTAAAATGGAAGGTCCCTGGAACCAAGCATAGTTGATGGCACAATATGAAAAACAGAACAATAAAATAGAAATTAGATTATTGACTATGGAGATAACTCCCAACCCCACATGGGACTCTTTCTCAAAATTCTATCTACCATACTTATATCCTCTAAGCAAGGTATTCAAATGTTCTTCTTTGGGGAATCTTACCAACCTGGGAGAAACAACCCAGTGATCTGAAAGCCAAAGTTCTGCCCTCTAGCAAAGCAACCAACCATTTCGTATCCAGGAGAAAAAAAAAATATATATATATATATCATCCAGGATGACTGCACTTCAGGAGTAGGGTAAAGAAAGAGAGCAAGGATTTCCATCCAGTATAGGATACCCCTGTTTCTCAAGCCCAACCCTATTTCTCATTCTGCGCTATGTCTAATATCCATACCAAGGAGATAAAAGGAATGTCTAGGGAGTGAGGAACAGAAGGAGTCCCCCTTTTTACTACATCCTCTTTTCTAATTTTGAAATTTGAACTATAAGCTTATATTAGTCATTCAAAAACTAAAACATCATTTTTCCATATTTTTATTGGTACATTATAATTGTACATAATGGTGGGATTCATTGTTACATATTTGCATATGAATGTACTATAACAATATAATTTAGCCAGTATTTTTTCCCAGTATTTCCCCTTTCCCTTCTTTACTGATCTCCCTTCGATTTTCATGAGAGTCCCCCACCACTTTGTTTTTCTTTTTCTTCTCTAGCTTCTATATGTGAAAGAAAACATATAACCCTTAACTGTCTGAGTTTGGCTTTTTTTTTTTTTTCCTTAATGTTCTCCAGATCTCAATGACATAATTTCATTCTTCTTTATAACTGAATAAAACTCATTCTGTGTTATATATACCACATTTCCTTTATTTATTCATTAGTTGACAGACACCTAGGCTGGTTCTATAGTTCAGCTCTTATGAATTGTGCTGCTATAAACATGGGTATGCAGGTATTGCTATGATATACAGACTTTAATTCTGTAAGATAAATACCAAGGTGTGGTATAACTGGGTTTTATGGTAGTTCCATTCCTAGTCCTTTGGGGAACTTCCATACTGATTTCCATATGGTCGTACTAATTTACAATCCCACCAACGGTGTAAAAGTGTTCCTTTTTCACCACATCCCCTCCAGCAACTATTATTATTTGTATGCTTGATGACTGTCATTCTAACTGAAATGAGATGAAATCTCAGTGTAGTTTTGATTTGCATTTCTTTAATTGCTAAAGATGTTGAAAATTTTCTCATATATTTGCTGGCCGTATGTTTTTCTTCTTCTGAGAAGTGTCTGTATAATCAATTTGTCCATTTATTAAATAGGTCATTTGTTGTTTTGATGTTAAGTTTTTTGAATTCTTTATATATTCTGGATGTTAATCCTCTCTCAGAAGAGTAGCTAGCAAAGATTTTCTCCCATTCTCTAGCTTCTCTCTTCACATTCTTAATTGTTTCTTTTGCTGTGCAGAAAGTTTTTAATTTGATGCCATTCATTTTTTTTAAATAACTGTATTTTATTTCTCTATATTTTTATGTGGTTCTGAGGATTGAACCCAGTGTCTCACATGTGCCAGGCAAGTACTCTACCACTGAGCCACAACCCCAGTCCCTTTTATTAATTTTTGGCATTGTTTCCTGAGTTTTAGGGCTCTTATTGAAAAAGTCATTGCCTGTGCCTAGAGGTTGGAATGTTGAACCTACATTTTCTTCAAGGAGTTGCATAGTTACTGACATAATTCCTAGGTCTTTGATCCATTTTAAGTTGACTTTTGTGCAAGTTGAGAGATAAGGATCTGGTCTCATTCTTCTATATATAGATAACCAATTTTCCCCAACACCATATATATAAAAGGCTGTCTTTTCTCTGTATGTTTTGGGTGCCTTTATCAAAGATCAGATGTTTGTAGACATGGGTTTGTCGGTGTCTTCTATTCGGTATTATACCATCGGTCTATGTGTCTGTCTTTAGGCAAGAGCATGCAGTTTTTGTAAAAACGTTAATTTTTAATGTTTAGAAAGGGATTAACAGAAAAAAAATTGAGGAACTATCCCAAAAGTGCAACAAAAGAAAAGAGAAGAAAAATCAAAGCATTAAGGTAAGAAATTTAAAGAATCAATTCAAGAAGTCTGACATGAATGAGTAATAGTTCTAAGAGGAAAAAAGAAGAAAAAATAGAATAGAGGAAATTGTCAGAGAAATTCTCAGAATTAAATATTATTAGTCTATAGATTGAAAGTAACCCACAAAGTGTTCTGCCTAATGTTTGAATAAACAATTATCCTCATTATATCAGGCAACAAGGGAAGCAAGAGGAGGAGGAGGAGAAACTAAAAGCATTTACAGAGGGACTGGGGTTGTGGCTCAGTGGTAGAGTTCTCACCTAGCATGTATGAGGCACTGGGTTCAATCCTTAGCATCACATAAAAAATAAACAAAATAAAGGTATTATGTCCATCTACAACTAAAAAAAGAAATTCTTTAAAAAAATGTATAGGGCTGGGGATGTGGCTCAAGCGATAGCGCGCTCGCCTGGCATGCGTGCGGCCTGGGTTCGATCCTCAGCACCACAAACAAAATAAAGATGTTGTATCCACCGAAAACTAAAAAATAAATATTAAAAAAATTCTCTGTCTCTCTCTCTCTTTTAAAAAAAAACGTATAGAGAACAAAACAGACCCATGCAAAAGAAATCAGAAAAGCATCAGAATGCTCAACAGCAACACTGAAAACCAGTAGAAAACAAATCAATACTGTCTTCAAAATTCTGAAGAAAATCATATTGATACCTATAATTCTCTTACCAGTTAAATAATAAATCAGATATGAGAATAAAGACATATTTCAAATATGCAAGGAGCCTAGTATTTTACCTCCAATATATCTTCTTTTTTTTTTTTTTAAAGTAAGCTTCTAGATGATAAGTTGCAGTAAAATAAAATAAAGGTGAAGGGCATAAGAAAGGTATAATGAAAACCCGGAAGGTTGCTGGGCAGCAGCTTAAGATACAATGAAGTACACATTACAGGAGGAGGATAAAGGGCACAGGGAGGGGAAGGCTTTTGGAGCACAGTGGGATTGACTGATCATCCAAAAAAATACTTGACCACTTGGGAGCAAAATTCAAAGTGTGTGACAAATCTGAACGATCATGGTAAAGGGATTAAAGAAATATAAGGAAATGAAAAAACAAGATAAGCCTTATCTTTAGCAAAAACAAAAGTTTCTAAAACAAATAAAATGTAATTATAGCATGCTACATGGCTCAGAGGTAAACATTAGATACACACCCATAATAAACACCAGAAATGACTTAACCATAAATTTGATAAATTACATTGGTAGAATAAGAGAAATAGAATAAGGAATATTCAAAAGCTGAACTTGACTGTTATTTTAGAAACCCATAGAGCATATCTAAAATTGATAAGTAAAAAAATAATAGTGTATGCATATTATTTAGAACCAGGAAATCAATACCAGAATAATCAGCTGTAAGAATGGATTGGAAGTAACTACCTCTGGCACTGATTGGCTATAGAAGTGGAAACTGGTTTTTTTTTTTTTTCATTATTAGCCTTTAATTGGAATTTGATTTTTAATTAGGACATGTACAACTTTGATAAATATAGAAACAGTTTAAAATAAATGTCTATAATAAAGGCTGAATTGCCACCCATTAGAAATATTGCTAGGAGAAGGGCACCGTGGCCCACTTCATCATTCCCAGTGTATTAGTAAGGGTTCTCATTCTTTGGCATCTCTTAACCCAATCAAGTTGACAATTCAAACTGACCATTATACCTAGTGCCTCAAGAGGCTGATGCAAAAGGATCACATGTTAGAAGCCAGCCTCAGCAACTTTGCAAGACCCTGTCTCAAAACAAAAAAAAATAAATAAATAAAAAGGACTGGGGATATGACTCAGTGGTAAAAGCACCCCTGGGTTCAATCCCCAAAATGAAAGACAAAAAAAGGAAGGAAGAATCCTAAGAATAATTCCAGAAGTGGTAATAATAATGACAGCTAAAATTTAAGTCAATCACCACCTGCCCATACTTTGTCTAAGCACTTAATATATAATAACTGATTTAATACTCATAACATTCTTATGTCCTTGTTTTTCAAAGAAACTGAAGCACGGCCAAGTTAATTAACTTGTCTGAGACTCATGAAACTCTAAAATGCTCCAGTCCGAATTTGGACTGTGACAGAAGGTTCTAGAATCTGGGCAATTTACTATTAATTGTCCCTTTGGGGAAGACTTTCTTCTAATTACTCTCTTCTTTCTTTCTGTTTTATGCTCTATTTAGAGTCAATGATTCTAGTATGCCTAAAACCTATTAAAATAAAGTTCAATGTTTTAAAATATTCAAAAATAATATTTTATTTGAAAGAATTTTTAAAGCAAATATGTTTATTACTACATTATATAAATTATAAAATGATGATCACCCATTATGTGAGAATTTATTTTAAAAATCAGAAAAAAAAATATAAAGAATCAATTATTCTCCTCTCCAAAATTTAAAGTCAGCAGTTCTCTGGAGCTAGACAGAGAGGTTTGAAGACCACTGTGAAGGGGAGGGGGAAAGACCTTGAGTTTATAAAGCTTCTGTCATCTTGAAACCATTGAAGTTTGAAGCTATTTAAGTCTTGGAGCATCTTCATCAAAACAAGAACACAACGTCATATCCACATTCTTCTGTCTAGAAGTGACATTTCCCCACAAAAGGGCAGCAGACACTCATACTTTGCAGGAAAAGTACTAATACCACCCTGTCCCAATCATTCTGGTCCCTGAGTTACTTGGTCAAGTAATACCAGGCAACCTTGTTGATGAGAAGAATTCCGAAAGCAGTTCTGATTTCTTTAGCTCTGATGAGAAATGATTACTTTAAATAATGGTTTGATATATAGTCAGAAGCAGAGAAATGTCATTCATTAAAATCACATATGCTAAAGGTCAGCCTAACTTTACAAGTATTGTCTTGGGGGTTTTTGGAGAAAAGGGGAAAAGTGTAGTGTTTAAATCATTTAAATGACCTCTTATGTTTCCCTTAGTTTCAACATAATTCCTTAGTAAATTAACAGCACTTCCAGCTCTGAAGGGTTTTTGCATATATTTGATGTTCTTCAACTTAGCCTTCTTTTGAAAGAACATTAGTTATCTTCCACAGAGTTCTGGGAAGATTGTACAGGTCTATGTGACTTTGGGGAAATTTTTTTTAACCTAAAATATTGTTTTAAACATTTAGACCTGGCTTTGTTAATCTTCCATTTCTTAAAAATTGGAACATCACAGTAACATTATAAGAGAGCAGTTGTCTATAATTTGCACAGCTAAATTTGTCTTCTGGGTTGTCAAATATGCAAGTGTATTGTTTGGAATAATAGTTAATAATAGCTTTTCCAAGCAAGTCGGAAATAGAGCCACTATCATTTAAAAGCTGGAGCCAAAAGGCACTGCCTCTCCAGCAAGATACTGAGTTAATGAGGAAGACCTCTTTCAAACCAATAAGCAGCACCATCAGACAGTTATCTGGGCACCCGCTACCTTGAACTTCAAGTTGCTAACCCATTGCAATGTGATCACTAAGAATAGACCCATTACCGTCTCTTCAGCAAGGGCTTGAGCTAGACAGCTGGCACTTGATCTGTGTTTTGCAGGAAATGAGGACTAACAAAAAGAATAAGGACCTGGGTTTATAGAGTTTCAGCTGAGAACCAGGGCAAGCTGTTGGATTAGGAAAGGGAGTAACTTTAAGACTCCAAGATTTGAGGGCACCTGGAATAGTTCCTTTGATGCGGTGCCCAGAAAAGCCTTCCCGGATTCCCCCAACACAGGTTTTGCCCTGGATATTCTCCACCTGTCCCTCTGGGATCACCCTCTATTCTTTCCGCTCAGCATTGTGTCCCAGGAGGCTGACCTCTAAAGGACTACCACCATACAGCTCGGCTGACCAGTGGCCTCCCGTTGACTTTGGCAGGTAGAGGTAACAAATGCTGGGAGAGTGAGGATGTAGTATTGATTTTGCAGTACAGCAGGACGTGGGTTCCCCTATCTAAAGCTCAGCACACTGCCTCAGCTGCTGATCTCACCAGTTTCATACCCCTCTGCCCTGTTGCCCCTCACACTTACAGGTAGCAGTGGGTTTTTTGCTATTGCTGGTCCTGGTACCTCTCCATCCCTTGCTGATTTTCTCTGAACCAGCTCCACTGCATGGAACTCTCATCAATCACCCCTTCTGAGCAGGTCACTGGCTTCCTGTGGGCTTCTGATACCCTGATCCTCATTGTCTTCCTTTGCAGCTAATTGAGGTTGGCTCTTGCTCTATAGAGATTTCAGTTTGGGGAGAATACAAAGATTGGTAAGATGTGTATCTGTCCAAGATGCCTAAGACTTAGCCCTAGTTCAGTTGTTAGCTCTCTGTGTGAAACTGAGTGAGTCACCAAAACTTCTCTGTCTTGTTTTTAAGGCTTTAGTTATTCAGATGCCCAAGGTATCCTCGTCCTCCAACCCACCCCTTCCGTCAGGCGCTTTCTAGAACCAGGTGTCCCTGGCAGTCACTACACACAATCTCCCACTTAACACCTCTCTTCTCCAGCAACATGATACTGTCTTTGCCAACAGATGCTACTTCTCATGTCTCCACCAAAGTGCAGAGCACAATTCTTAAGCTAACTTCTTGGACCTTGTTAACTAAAACACTTAGGAACAATTCAATATATGTAAATTTATATCAGTAGCAAAATATACTTATCCATGAATTTTATGACCACCTTGCCTTCATGTTCTGTTACATTTTGTTCCCCAAGGTCTTTGGAAATGTAAAAATGCAACATATGGCATATCCTGCTATGTAGGTAGATATATTAGAATGGATGTACATATCCATAGCTATGTATCCGTTTATCTTTCAATTGTTAATATATCCTGGGATTGGAGTAGAGAGTAGAGTCATGACATAAAGAAGGCTCTAAAATAACACAGCTCTGGTTTCATCTTCAGCTCAGGCTACTTATTGCATCATCTTGGTCAAGTGGCTAGGACTTTCAGATCCTATTTCCTCTTCTGTAAAACATGATAATTCCTTTTCTGTTGCAGGTTATCATTGGGGATTAAGTTACTTGTTTTATATAAAGTGCCTGACTCACAGAAGATGCTTAATAAGCATTTGTTTCCTTCATCCCAGAATTATGATACACACACACACACACACACACACACACATCCAGAAATTCCATGAAAGTTCTCTTTTTATAAGAGCCCTCTATTCTTTGAGTCAAACTCAGAAGATAAGATCTGACACCAGAAGTCTAACAGATTGACAAAATAAACTTTCTACTACTGAGACCTTCAAATTAATGCTACAACGTCTCTTAAGGTCAACTATTTAATCATCAGAATGTAGGTGAATAAAAAGACTTAGGAATAGTAAAGACTTGAATTCTGTTACCTCCTGGGTCTTAAGAAACTGGAGAAGCCTCTAAGAAATAACCAGGAAGATACAATCTGTTTGATGGTAGGTATCTTTAGCCCAGCTCATCAAGCTGTTTGTTTTTACCAGCTAATAAGAAAATAGACAACAAGAAACTTCTGAGGCTGAAACATGTATTTACATACATATGCAAATACATGTATGTATATTATTGCAGTTTATTATTACATGCCAATGTGCTTCAGCAAAGCTGTTTTTAAAAACCACATGAAAATTAGTTGTAAAAAGGAAAAAAACATACATTGACCCATGCACTTGTTTGAGTATTTTACTGTGCATAAGTTATATCTCAATAAAGTATAAATAAATAAAGCAAGATGTCAAATGGTGAACACAGGAAGCTCCCTGTGTTCACCTGTAAGAAACAGAATATAAGAATATATATGTTTGTGTTGGGATCTTCATGTAAAGTTCTGAAAAATTAAATAGGGACCAGGGAGAGGAAAATAAGGATGAAAGAAAGAGTGAAGCTTCTCAATATCCACCTCTTTGCAGTATCTTGCTCCTTTGACTCTTGAAAACAAAAAGTAAATAAATCTTTACAGAAAGATGGGTAACCAATGACTGAGGTGGGGGCAAATGTGGGTACAGAGGAGATAAGTGGCTCAATGGACATTTTCTAAATTCAGAAATACTTTGAAAGTACAAACAAGAAAAGCCCAAATTGGAAAGTTCAGCAATGTTCAGTGACAATGCCATCCACAGTTTGAGCTATTGAGCAAATGTGATCTGTAATCTGCTTACCACACAACTTTTCTTTTGCCCAGGAGAATGAAGATATCACTACACAGCTATCTCTCAGTTCTGACAGGGATTGGTCCAGTCCTTACCCCCACCATACCAAAATCCACAGATGCTCAACTACCTTAGATAAGGTGATGTGGCATACATATATGTAACCTACATGATCCTTTCATATGCTCTATACATTTTCTCTAGATCCCTTACAATACCTAGTACAACATAAACCCTATGTAAATAGTTGTTACATTGTATTGTTTAGGGAATAATGACAAGAAAGGGAAGTCTGTACACGTTCAAAGTTTTAAAAAGGTTTTGTTTTTGTTTTTGTGTATTGTGTGTCCTAGGGATTGAAGCCAGGGGTGCTTTACCACTGAGCTACATCCCTTCCCCTTTTTCTTTTGAGACAGCATCTCACTGAGTTGCTGGTGACCTTGAACTTGTGATTCTGCTGACTCAATCTACCAGCTTGCTGGGATTACAGGCATACACCACTATGACCAACCTGAAAAGTATTTTTGATCCAAAGTTGGTTAAATCTATAGATGGGAGAACCCTTGGACATGGAGGGCCAGGTGTACTCAAAACAGATATACCAGATTTTTTTTTTTTTTTTTTTTGAACTTGGGAATCAAACACAGGGCTTTGGCAAACACTTTGCCACTGAGCTACATCCCAGCCCGTCAGATATATTTAAAAGTAAATAAATCCCAAACACCATATCCTGTATTCTTGTTATGATACCAAATCAACCAAATGGTAAAAATGCCCTGAAAGACATTTACATGATGAACACACTCGTAGCCTTGACAGAGTCCCAAGGAGGGTCCATGGAAGATGAACGTCATTCTCTTAGGGAGCTCAGGTTGGTTCACAGGTGAAATGGCAGGGGACAGTTCTTGAAGATTGTCAGCTAAAAAAGGAGGGACAAGTTCAAAGGGGAAGCAAAGATGACTTCAGTGACTTAATTAGACATCATCATCACAGTGGCTGGAAGGAAATGGGTTCTGCCTATCACCAGACAGAAAGAGGCCCAGCATGGCCCATGCATTTCTTGACTGTTTCCCTTGCTCATCTTTTAGTCAGTGCTGGTAGGTAGCCCATGTGGGCACCTAAGAGTCCTTCTCCCATGGTCCCCCTTGCCCTCCTCTCCTGCCTTCCCCTACCCCCCAGGGCCTGGCTTCTTCCTGCTGCAGCTTCCTGAGTTCCATCTAACAAATCCTCTTTGTCACTTGGATTAGTTCTATAGGGCCCTCCTGACAAAAGTGTCACCTGACCAGGCAGTTAAAACAACGAATATCTACTCTCTCACAATGTGGAGGCCAGAAGTCAGAAACCCAGGTGTCAGCAGGACCCTGCTCCCTCTGAAGGCTCTAGGGAAGGTCTTTTCTTGCCTCCGCCAGCTCCTGGTGGACCCAGGCTTTCTTTGGCTCCTGGCAACATTACTCCAACTGCTACCTCTGTTGTCACAAGGTGGCCTCTTCTCTATTTGTGTCTATGTCTCTTCTCCTAGTTACATTAAATTAAGGGCCCACCCTATTCCAATATGGACTTATTTTAATTTAAAAATCTTAATTGTATTTACAAAGACCCTATTTCCAAATCAGTTCTCACAGGTGTCAGGCGTTAGGACTGTGATGTATCTTCATGGGGGTGGAGGGGACACATGTCCTGGAGGTCTATGTTTTCCTGAGAGGGATCTCCACGGCACAAACGAGTCTCTTTTTTTCTCATCTGTAAGGTATCTCATAGCAATCTTTCGATGAGTAATTATGTTAAGAGCCTCCATCCCCACCACAGGGTGCAATGAAGATGAACACAGGGGTAAAGAGAGTAGAAAAACCACTTCCTTCCACCCTGAGAAGGATGAGCAAAGGGTGGCGGGAGAGAAGGGGAGGGGGCCCACCTTGCCACTGCTTTCTGTCTGCTTCCATGCCTTCTGCCTTATGAGCTCCTTAGATCAACCTTGAAGTGATGCCAACTTAAAGGCTGTAGTGGAAAGAAGGGTAGAACCCTGCTCTGCCACCAACTCTGATAAGTTGTGTAACTTCTCTGATCCCTTTTCCTGAGTGTAAAATAAGAAAGTTGAATGAAGATTTCTGAAGGTCCTTTTTAGCTTGCCAATGTCGCAGTTTCATGGTGACATTTGGGGGTTTCCTGCTGTCACTCACACTGGGTTAACCAGAGGTAACTGACTCAGGTTATGGCAGACAGACCTGGCTGGGCTCCCCCATCGAGATGCTACCCCGTTGCAGCCCATGGCTCCTCTGCTGTCCACACGCCTGGAAGACCAGAAGCCTGAACTGACAAAAAGGAAGGGATGGTTCCAGAAGGGTGGGCAAGGTGGTTCTACAGACATGGAGCAGGCCCAGCTCCCCCGATGCCCCAGACACAGAGTCACTGGGTTCCTGCCACTCCTACTTTTCAACTGGTCACCTTCCCTGCTCGTTAGCACCTTCCTCAGAGCAGGGCAAGGGAGATTGAAATAGACCAGTTAGGCTTCCTGCTTACGAGAGCTTGACTTAGAAGGCCTTAAATTTCCTGAAACTTGACCTCTCAGCATCCCCGCTCCCTTGATATCACCCCCAGGGAGTCTTGTTGTCCTCCTCTTCTTGACCATCCTGTGCTACAGGGTGCTGGATTCATTCCCACAGACACAGAGCCATCCATCCAATCAACAGGCCGTTCTCAAGCATGTGCAGTGTGAGATGCTGTCACTACCCCCAGAGGGCTGGCAGCACCCTAAGGATAGTAAGAGGCCAGGTGGCCTTTATTCTGCAAGGGTCTTCATAAGAGGGGCATCAGGAGGACAATGGACCTTCTGGATACCCACTGTACCAGACTTTGAATCTTGGCCACTTAAAGCCTTAAGGCCATTGGCTTGGGGGAAGAAGCAGTCTGTACAGAACATTTCTATGGTTGATAGAAGCCTGTCATATTCCTTAGGCCCTATCTTATGCAAGTTCATGTCTCCTGTGTTACCAAATGCTGAGCCACTGATGAATGATGATCATGGATCCATTGGTGACTCTGCTGGTAAGTTGCCCTTCCTACCCTCCACCTCCCCCAACTCCCACAGCCCCATGGGTCAGGACCTTCCAGACCATGTGCCACCTCAGTGGTCAGTGCTGACCTCCAGTGCTTATGATCAGAGTGTTTCATTCAGATTACAAAAGTTTTTCCACATTGCAACACAAGCCTCCACCAGAGATTGCTCTCTTCCCTCCACTGTTACCATTTCTTAAGTCTTGTTTCTGCATTGACTTCATCCCAGCAGCTTTATTTCAAGTGAATCCAAGCAGACTTCCTCTTTTAACTTAATTCAATCTTAGAGAAAACTGGCCTCCAAAAAAGAGCTCTGACCCTATGCAGATGCTGTCTTTTAAGCATAGAAAATATACTTTCTCCCTATTTTTGCTTCAATGGCATCTAGCCCAAGTCCACTTTTCCTGCATGCTTCTGGGGTTTAGTTCTTTGAGATTAGCTACTTGGAACTTGTTTCTTTCTGCCTGAAGGCCTAAGAAGACCTAAGAACTAAAAAGACATGTATTATGGTTTAGATGTGGTGTCCCCGAAAAGCTCATGTGTAAGACAATGTAAGTAGGTTCAGAGGAGAAATGGTTGAGTTGTAAAAGCCTTACTACAATCAGTGAATTAATGCTGCGATGGAGATAAACTGAGTGGTAACTGAAGTAGTAAGGTGTGGCTGGAGAAGGTGGGGACTGAGGCGTGGTTTGGGGGCATATATTTCTATCTGGCCATTTCTATCTGCCTTCTGATCACCATGATGTGAGCTGCTTCCCTCCGCCATACTCTTTTGCCGTGATGTTCAGCCTCACCTTGATCCCTCTGGAATGGAACCGGCCTTCTATGGAGTAAACTCTCTGACACCATGAGCTCTCAAATAAACATTTCCTCCCCTAATGTTCTGGTCAAGTCCCTTAGTCTCAGCAATGAAATAGCTGACTAAAAGAAAGTATGTAGAGGAGTGGAAGATGGAGTCATAGGAAGCCTGGTATCCTGCCAGGCTCACCTAAGACTCACCTACTTATGTAAACTTTATGGAACTACCAATTAGTTCCTATGGTTCTAACTGTATATTTCTGCAAGAAAAAAAAAATCCCAAACCTAATAGCTTAAAATAATAACCATTTATCTCACAATGGTGGCAAGGTTTGTAGGGAAGACTCATCTTCTCTTCATACATTATCAACTGGCATAGTTCAACTAGGGATTGAAGGATCACAGATACTCATTCCTGGGAAGTTGGTCAGCCAAAAGAATTCAGTTCCCCTCTGTGTGGACCTCTTTACCTCTGGACCTAGCCTACTTGGCTTTTGTCACCACAGTGTATGGTTTCCAAGAACCAATGTCCAAGAGAATATGACACTTTTATGACCTAACCTCAGAAGTTTCATAGTTTCACCTTCACCATCCTCTGTTGGTAAAGGTAGTTATGAAGTACCACTCATGTCCAAGGAAAAAAGACACAGTGCCAACGCTGGATGGGAGGTTTTTGTCAGTGTCACATGTTAAGAGAAAATGGGGTAGATATATTATTGGGGACCTCTCTGAAAAGTCCAGACTGTCATGACTTACTTTCTAGCCATAAAAACTTTATATATAGGTCTGGGGACACAGCTTATTAGTAGAGCACTTGCCTTGCTTGTTCAAAATCCCAGCACCACAAAATAATATCATATTAGTCAAGGCTCTCTAAAGGAGCAGAATTAACAGAATATGTATATTTGTCTATAAAGGGGATTTATTGGATTGACTTACATGATCTGAAGTTGGATAGTCCCACAATGGCTGTCTGTCGGCTGGAGAGTCAGTCCCAGCTGCTCAGTTCCAGAAGCTGGACCCTCAGACAAGAGAAACCAATGATGCAGCCCCCGTCAAAGACTGAAAGTCTGGAGACTCCCTGAATAATCACTGATGAGCATCCATGTTTGAAGAGTGAAGAGCTGGATGGAGTCCAACATCCACATGATGACAGCAGCAACTGACACACACACTCAAGAAGCATCAGCCTTCACCCACTGTGGCTTCCTCCATCTGTCTACCAAACAGTGCTGCCCACTTTCAGGGCAGGTTTCCCCCCTCAGTTTGCTGACCCACATGCCAATCTTCTGTAGAAACACCCTCATAGACACACACTGACAAGTCTCAATCCTAGGTGTTTCCTAGGTGTGTCCCAATCCAATCAAGTTGACAGTCCAAACTAACGATCTCCTATAGATAGGAAGATAGATATAGAGCTATATAGATATAGATCAATCTAACTATATAGGTGATGATTAATTTAGATGGTCAACTATATAATGATATACATATCTATAGTATATAGATAGATAGAGATCAGTGCTACAGCAGTAGTGTACACTTGGCATGCACAAAGCTCAAGATTCAAAAAAACACCCCCCCCAAAAAAATAAACAAAAATATTATAGCTATCCTACAGCTCAATCCAAACCCAAACTCCCAAAACCCTCCAAGTCTCATTGCACTACGTCCATTGGAAAGACTACTATTTCTTTTTTCAAATCCAATGGAGGTGCAGATGAGGCTCCTTGGACTTGAATTTTTGAGAACAGCTCTTTGGAAACTGTTCCTCTCTGCCTGAAGACCTAGAAAGACCTATCAATTAAAGGTTTCAGCACCTGGGGCTGGGGTTGTGGCTCAGCGGTAGAGCGTTTGCCTCGCACTTGCAAGGCACTGGGTTCAACCGTTAGCACCACATAAAAATAAATAAATAAAATAAGATACTGGGGGAAAAAAAGGTTTCAGCACCTGCCCCCAACACACATTAACAGACAGTAGTGGTACTGGCACAGGATAACCACTGTAGACTCTCATTCAAGAAGGGGAGAAATGGAGGCATGAAGCCTTGTCTGGACCATAGCAATTCTGAAATCCAATTCTGGGCACATGTTGCCAGTTCTTTGACTAGAGCTCAGTACTACTATCTGGAAATTGCGCACTATCCCCTCTGGGGACTTAATTCTTCTCTTTTAATCTTTCTTCTTTTTGCCAAAAGGTAGTCTGTGTTTATAGTGGAGTGATTTTTCTCAATTTGCTTCCTATCAATAGAAGTTTGGGGATTCATGATTTATTTTCATCTTGTGCTGTTTCTATCCCTTTCAGTCCAGGCTGGTACTGATTCTTAAAAAAAAACAAAAAAACAAAAACCTATAGGTACTTGGTAGAACAATTAATAAGTCTGTACATTAGATAAAAGTCACACCACAAATATCTTTGAGACAAGCTCTCTTTCTACCTTGGACACCTGGTGAGGTTTCTGAGGACAGTGCCTTCAGAATTGTGGATGTTTTGTTTTTAATGGAGAGAATCATGCTGTAGATCCTTATAAAAAGCCTGTTGTCTGTCTGAAAGGTAAATGATGCATCACCTTACATCTTTCTATTGTCTTAACCAAGGATCTTAGAGGCCACCATGAATATATTCTTTGACTAGAAGTCATTTTTTCACTTTGGAATATTTTGCTTACCAAAGAAATTTGGTATAATAAAATATTATTTTTTAACCCAGAAAGCCCTAACTCACCTATATTTCTTCTAGATTTTATTTGATAAATGAGTAGCTCCTTTTTAAGCTCATTTCTCTTCATTTTCCTTTCTCTAAAGCCAGCTAGAAGAAGGCAGGTAGAACCCCCAACAATCTATCCAGAAATCTCTTTAGCTAGAGCATCGAGTTTATTAGATGTGTTTCCTTTTTTTTTCCTCCTACATTATTGCAAGTGACAATGCCATTAAATTTTCTGCTACTACATAACTAGAGCCCCCTTCTCTCCAACATCCAGCAATATCATCTTTACTATTCTTTGATCCTTCACTAATACTTTCTTCAGTGTCTGTGGGTTGCAGTCCCAAACCAAAGCCAATGCTACAATGTTTGAGCTTTTGGGTTTAGCAGAAACCTACTCCCAGTACCAAAATTTGTCCAGTTATTCACTGCTTCATAAACCATCCCAAAACCTAGTAGCTTACAAGAACAATAATTTATTTAGCTCACAAATTTGCCCTTGGAATAGGGCTTGGTGGAAAAGCATTTTTTTTCTACTCTTGCAGCAACTAGGGTAATCTAACTGGTGGATTGAGAACCACTTTCAAAATGACTCACTTGCAAACCCAACAAGATAATTTTAAGGGCAGGGGATGTGACTAACTGGTAGAGCACTTGCCTAGTGTGCATAAGGCCCTGGGGTTCCACCTCCAGCATCACAAAAAGAAGAAGGAGGAGGAGTATATTAAGACAGGTGCTATTGGCTCCGCAGTCTAGGCCTAGGGCCTCACTTCCTCTCCATGCAGGTTTTTCCGTGGGTAGCATGGCTTCCTCATGTCAGAGTAACTAGGTCCAAGAGTGAGCACACCAAGAGAACAAGGTAGAAAACATGGCATTTTTATGATTCACCTCACATAGCATCACTTCCACCACACTATACCAGTCAAGGCTGCTACCACAAGGTCTACCCAAGCTCCTGAGGAGGGAATGTAAACCCCACCACTTGTTAGAAAGAGTGTCAGTGTCACACAGTGAAAACAGCATGTGGGACGGGATAGATGGTAGATAGATAGATCAATAGATAGATAGACAGATGATAGATGATAGACAGTCTTTGCCAAATGGCAGTCTGATTTACTATGATGGTTAATCTCAATTGTCAGCTTGATTGGATTAAGAGATGCCGAGAAAACTGGTAAAGCATACACGTCTGTGAGGGTGTTCTCAGAGATGATTGGCATGTCAGTCAGTGAACTAAGGAGGGTAGATTCACAGAGAAAGGGGGCAGCCCCATCCAATATGCTGAGGTCCCAGATGGAACAAAAAATGAAAAAGGGAATCTCATGTGCACCCAAACTTGGTTCTTTTTGAGTTGGTCCATTTTTTGCTGTTACCATGAGCAATGGACGTGAGATTCCAGTTTCCTTAGCCTTTAGTGAGGACTTACCCAGTGAGTCTCCAGGGGACTTCCAGGTCTTCAGTCTCAGATGGTAGCTGCATCATTAGTCTCTCTTCTTCTGAGGCTTCCAGGTTCTTGGACTAAGCAGTTACTGGTTCCTTCACTTTCCAGCCTGCAAATGACTTCTGTGGGACTATCCAGCCTCTTTCATGTGAGCCAATCTAATGACTTATTTCTTACAATTATATACACATTACATTGGCTATGTTCCTCTAGGGAACCTGATCAATACATCTATCCATGAATGTTCAGGAAAATGATGTGAAAAATAACATCAAGGATATAACCTGGTATCTAGGCTTAAATTGGACATGAGTCTTGTTTCTGAGCTTACACTTCTGTCTCACTACTGAAGGTAAAATATGCTTCTTCCTCTGTCTGTTCTTCAATGAACTCCACATCCCAGACCACCTGGAGAAAGAAGACTTCAGAGAGAAGGTAGTATTAGAGTAGACCAGAAGGATGAATTGGAGTTTGCTATGCAGCCAAAGCAGCAGGGAAGAGCAACAGGACTGATACCTCCTTAGAAGATCCGTAGGACAAGAAGGAGTAGGCCTGGGACTTGTCTTTGCCTTTCTCCTTTCCCAGGGACATGCTTCTCTAATAGACCCTTTGGGGTTTACCCTATTTCTTCAGGGCATATAGGGGGAAAATAAAAACAGGACTACAGAAGTAGGTGGTTTCATGGTGAGACCAAACATGACAAAAGTTTAATATAGTTTATGACCACGACACTACGTCCGCTTCCTTGGTTCACTTAAATATTGTCACTCAAAATGACTTCTGGCCACTGACTCTTGAGTCACTCCAAACATGTGACTCAAATGTTCCTCCAGTAACTACCAAGTGGGACAAAGATGCTACCAGCTGGCATCAGGAGACAGGGTAAGTCTGGAGGTGATGAGTATACTTAGAACATTGGTTAGAGCCACAAGCAGGCAAGGCAGCCAAGAGTGGAAGCAATCAAAAAAGATATGTCATGGTAATGCATCCCTGTCTTTTCTCTTTGCTAGAGTTTAGCTTTCCTATCCACACATGAAGGTGTTATGCTCGTCATAACCACCAAAGTCCCCCACCACACTGACAGTGTGTAAGTCTGTGACTTCCTCCCCAGGCTAACCCATTTTTGCCTTAAATAGCTCTGGTCAATTATTCATACCTGAATGGCTCCTTAGTGCTCAAATGTCTCAAACTCCCCATAATACAAAGAATGGAAAAAAGATGGGAGAATGACTGCCAGCAGGGACCCACTGTTTGGGCAAGTAAGGCCAACATAATAGGCTTTCAATGATGCAAAGGAAGAAATTTCCTTTGAAGGTCAGTTTCTTAGAATTTATTTATTTATTTATTTGCTGTAATGTGTTATACATTGTCGCGACCCCTTGCCCGCAAGGAAGACGCAACTCAGGAATCTTCTTTCAGCAGTTTATTCAGGTCCTTGATACTTTTTCTTCTCTCAGCTGTTTATTCAGGCCTTTGTATTGACATGTCTTTTAGCTTCTACTACTACTCCTACTGCTACTACTACTACTACTACTACTCCTGCTACTACTACTCCTACTACTCCTGCTACGTGCCCCAGCCCTAATAAAGCAGATAAAGCCCCAATGCATAACTGCCACGTGGATCTTTCTCATAGGGTGATTTACAGCTACGTGCCAACTCTCCCAAAATAAGGAGTTGTTTATCACAGGCCACGGTGCTATCAGCGCCATCTTGTAATGGCGGCCACAGTACACAGAAACGGCTCACCACAATACATGACAGCAGAATGCATTTTAATTCACAGTATACAAATGGAACACAATTTTTCATTTCTCTGGTTGTACACAAAGTAGAATCAAACCATTCGTGCCTTCATACATGAACCTAAGGTAATGATGTCTATCTCATTCCACCGTATTTTCTACCCCTATGTCCCTTCCCTGCCCTGCCCTTCCCCTTTGCCATAACCAAAGTTCCTCCATTCCTCCATTCCTCCCATGCTCCCCATCGACCCCCATTTTGGATCAGCATTCTCATATCAGAAAAAACATTGGGCCTTTGGTTTTTGGAGACTGGCTAACCACTTAGCGTGATATTCTCCAACTCCATCCATTTACCTATACATTTCATGACTATTCTCTTTTAATGCTGAGTAATATTCCATTATGTGTGTGTGTGTGTGTGTGTGTGTGTGTGTGTGTATATATATATATATATATTTCAGTTTTACAGTTTCTTTATCCACTCATTCATTAAAGGGCATCTAGTTTGGTTTCACAAATTAGCTATTGTGAATTGTGCTCCTAGTGAAGATCAATTTTAAGAGCAAAACATAGGAAGGGGAATAACATGGATGGTGAAAGGAGACCCTCATCACTATACAAAATTCATGTATGAAGATGTAAATTTGGTGTCAACATACCTTATATATAATCAGAGATATGATAAATTATTGTACAATGGTATATTAAGAATTGTAATGCAAAAGAAAGAAAGAAAGAAGAAAGAAAGAAAGAAAGAAAGAAAGAAAAGAAAAAGAAAAAGAAAAAAGAGCAAAACATAGATCACAGCAACTCTGATTGGATCTCAAAAGGAGGAACCAAAGAACTTTAAGGAATCCAACCAACCCACATGTTGCTTATGCTCTTATAGAACACATTGCAAGTACTTCCATCCCACTACCATGAAAAGCAAGAAGAGTGAAGGAACACATTCACCTCAGAAGTCTAGAGGTGCATCCTAAAATAGTACCTTACAAGCCCAAAATTTCTTACAACTTTTGACTTAAAGTTTATACCAAGATTGCCTCTTACAACATAACCTATGCATGTTTATTTTAACATAACAATTATTTTTTTTCTCTAAGATTCCAAGTAATATTTACACTCCAGGAGTACCTCCATAGAAGTACTATGATATCCTGTGATTCTATAAACACCCTGCTACAATGCCATATGCCTACAGGTGTCTAAGAAGGATGAACCCACTATAATTATTAAACACCCCATCTGATCTATAGCTGGCATATAGAAAAGGGGAGTTATGACTTGCATTATTGTTTAATCATAATGCCTTAAGTAGCTGGGAAATACCAAACTAGAGAATAACAAAAGCAATTCTTTCTCATTGGTCCTAGCAACTCACAGTCAGAGTAACCCAAACATTTCTTTTTTAAGAGACACCTACTTAATACCACCTGCCATATCCCTGTGAGGACCAAAGGAAATTCCCTTCTATCTTCTAAAGTTTTAAATGATTTAGTCTGCTGAAATGAACTGACAATAGATTAAAAGGAGAAGATTTACATATTTATAACATGCATAAGAATAGGGTATCACAATAATCAAAAGTGAGTATGCAATAACCTAGTGAGGTACTGTATTTCATATGGGAGAAGGAAGTGGGAGATGTAGGAAATTTTAGCAGGGGGAAAGATGGGAATAAATGTTCCTCTGGACTCTGGGTGCATGTATGATTTTCAGTCTCCCCTTCTGTGATATGAATTTAATCTTCCTTAGTTAATTAAATTTCAATAAGAGGATTGAAGGTAATTGTTCCTCTTTGATGGAACTGGTCTTTAGGTGGATAAGGAGAACTTCATCTATGAAGTTCATCTACCTTAAGCCTGCTTCTTTGGTTCAGCATGCCAAACAGAGCACCTTAACTTGGGTATTGTTATTCTGAGTTCCAAACCCACTTCTGTAAGGCATTGCCCAACTCAGAAAGCACCTGGAAACCCTTAGAAGTCTTAAACTTGCTGGGCTTGTTTAAGCACTCCCCTGTAATACCGAGGAGGGAGGATCACAAGGTCAAAGCCAGCCTCAGGAACTTATGGAGACCCTATCTCAAACTAAAAAATTAAAAGGGCTGGGGATATGGCTCAGAGGTTAAGCACCCCTGAGTTCAATTCCCCAGTATCAAAAAAAAAAAAAAAAAAAGTCTTATACCATTAACTTGTGCTCTCAGAAGTCTCTTATTGACAGCAGTAAAATCATAACTTATATAGCCAGATACCTCCTCCCTGAGCTTTTCTTCTCCAAAAGCTTGCTGGATCCTTGCAAAATTAATTCCAGAAGTGTCTTGTCATGAGTAAGCTATACCATTAACATAGACTAGACATGTTTGTGTCTTTCCACAATGTCAGAATTTATTGAATAACAAAATTTACAAGCTATATCATTTTCTTGTGTTGTAATTTACCAAGTACTCATGGGTCGCTCACGTCACACATCACACTTTACACGCTGATAAATATAAGTTACAGAAAGGGTAAGAAAGGGTTAGGATGGCTAGAGGGTTTCAGAGCTGCAAAGGCAGAAAGCAGATACAAATGCAAAAGAATCACTGCAGTTGGTCAGATAAGATGAGGAGCCTGCAGAACTTATTCAGGGTGAAGAACTGTCAGAGTGAGAAAACTATTCTAAGACAGGGTCCAGGGAGAAGGTGGTTTTGAATTGGGCCATGTCAGGCAGGGAGACTGTGTTGAGCTGAAACCCTGAGGACTCAGTTGGCAATTCCTCACCCGTGGACTTTGTGAAGCTCACAGGGTGGTCTGATGAAGGGTCATATGTGCCATCTCAAAGTCTCAGGTACCTTTCCTTTATGTGTTTCAGGTGAGGGGATTATATCTAGTGAAACTCATGGGTTGGTTTCTCTGATATGGGTTTGATACATCCATGAACCCAAGTATTTATGATTTAATTTGACAAATTCACAGGGGGCCATTTTTTAATTAACACCATTCATTTATTTGTCAGTTTGTACCTTTTGATCCTGCTGTGCAGATGGTGGTTGTTGGCTTGTACAAACACGGTACAGAGTCATTCCACATTGGCACTTGTACTCAGAATGGAGTAACTCGTGGCAAACTAGTATTTGATGAGATGAAATACCTCAGAGATAGACACAGCCCGAAAACTACTCTTCTACACATTGTGGAACAACTCAGAGCAGGAAAAAAATCTGCTCTACACATACTCCTGGATTTTAAGTGTTTTCTTGAAGTACAGTGCTTCAGAAAACAGGTCCACAGCCAGCCTTGACACAAAAGCAAATATTTGGGCCCCACTCCAGACCTGCTGAATTGGAACAGGAATCTATGTTAGAACAAGCTCCACTGCCCATTTTCTTGGGCACACTCAAGTTTGAGCCATGGACCTAGGAGACCTGCTTGTGATCAGCTAAAACCTCAGCAGTGCTGCCCCTCAGACAAGTCAGCCTGTGTTCTGCACCCTAGGTCAGTAACTCACCCCCATTCCCCTCCACCCAGTTTCAACCTCCTCTGGAAACAGCATCATCCATCATTCAGTCCTCAACTCGGCACAAGGTTCCCATCAAGGTTTCTTCTGCCTCCTCTGAACAACAGTGCATGTGTTTCTATTTTCATCCCACAGAAGGTGTCAGATTCACTGCCTGTCATCTCTTTTGTGGTTGATTGGCTTAATTTTAGAGAAGAAAAAATACTGACCCTGGAGAGAATTAGCTAAAATCTGATCACAGTACTTGAGAGATTAAAGACATTGCCATCATCTGGGTTCTTTCAACTAAGGTATTAAGTTTATCACCTGCGTCCACTATACCAACCACCTTTCCACTTTCCTTTAAAATTCTTCTCTCTTTCAAATTTCTATGAAATTTGAATCTTACATAAGATCTGAAATAGCCTTGTTTTTAATTAACTCCTTTTTGTCTCTATTTTGAAGTTTTGTTTTGGCACCAAGCTGTCTTCAAGATGCTTTTTCTTATAGAAAATCCACATATTAAAAATCCAAGTGGGGTGGGGATGTGGCTCAAGCGATAGCGCGCTCGCCTGGCATGCGCGAGGCTCTGGGTTCGATCCTCAGCACCACATACAAAAAAGATGTTGTGTCCGCCGAAAACTAAAAAATAAATATTAAAAAAATTCTCTCTCTCTCTCTCTCTCTTTAAAAAAAAAAATCCAAGTTGGGTACAGTGGTGCACACCTGTAATCCCAGTGGCTCAGGAAACTGAGGCAGGAGAATCATGAGCTTGAAGCCAGTCTCAGCAACTTAGCAAAGCCCTAAGCAATGTAGCAAGACCCTGTCTCTAAAGAAAATATTAAAAAGGGCTGGGGATGTGGCTCAGTGGTTAAGTGCCCTGAGTTCAATCCCCAGTATCAAAATTTCAAAAAAAGCCAAGTCAAGAGAATCACAAGTTTGAGGCCAGCTTCACAACTCAATGAGACCTTCTCTTAAAATAAAAAATGAGAAAAGGGGCAGGGATGCAGCTTAGTGGTAGAGTGCCCTGGATTCAATCCCCAGTACCAATAAACAAATAAATATTAAAATACATAAATATAATATTATCTTCTTTACATTATTTATTTATATATCTATTATCTTCTATAACATGTCTTATTTTAGATTTCTAATATAATAATATATTAGAAATATAATACATATTATGTAATATATTAGAATCCAAAATAAGACAAATAATGGCCCTCACATTTGACCTCATGGCACTGTGGTCAAATGCCCAGAAAGTCCGACCACCTTGGGCTCCTTATAGTAATAGCCATTATCTTAGCAAATTAGCACCAAGTCTGTTTCTCAGTCTCTTAAATTCAGAAATGTAGTTTTGTTGGCACAGAGGTGATAGCTGCTTCTCTTCCAGCCAGAATTTCAGAGATGGTCCATGAGACTCATAAATCAAAGCAGAAAGGCAGTTGATTAGCTTTCAAAGATAAATTAACCTAGAAATGGAAAACCCTGATCCATATAGAATCTATGCATTATTTTCATATAATTCAATTCCATGGGAGCCCAAACCCTTCTCTGAGACTAATTTATAAATTTCTAATAAGAAATCACTGACTAGACTACTTCAAGTACGTATGACTAAGACATTGTTTTCTGGTAAGAAGTTTCCATGGGAAGCAACGTCATGATCTAAGGGATACTGTTATGGGTTGAATTGTGTCTCCCAAAAAGATACATTGAGCCAGGCATGGTGTGCACACCTATAATCCCAGTGGCTCTGGAGGCTGAGCCAGGAAGATCACAGTTCAAAGCCAGCCTCAGCAATTTAGGGAGGCCCCTAAGCAACTCAACGAGATCTTGTTTCTAAATAAAATATAAAAAGGTCTGGAGATGTGGCTCAGTGGTTAAGCACTCCTGGGTTCAATCCCCAGTACCAAAACAAAAAGATATGTTGAAGTTCTAATGCCCATTACTTACCAACCTGACCTGATTTGGAAATTAGGGGTCTTTTCAGATGTTAAATTGAGATGAGGTCATCAGAGTGGGTTCTAATCCAATATGATCGGTGTCCTCACAAGAAGAGATTAGAGCAGGGATGCACAGGGAGAATGCAGCCATGCAGCTACAGAGGCAGGGACAGAAGTGACAGATCTACAAGTCAAGAAATGCCACCAATTGCCCTCAAACACCAGAAGCTAGAAGAACAAAGAAGGATTCTCCCTGTAAGTGTTGGAGGGAGCATGGATGGCCCCAAGGACATCTCCATTTCAGGCTTTCAGCCTCCAGAACTGTGAGAGAATAAATTTCTGTTGTTTCAAGCCACCCAGTTGATGATGCTTTGCTATGACAGCCCTGGGAAACTAAAACAGCTGCTTGTCCCAAATGGCATCTGAAGGAAGGGAATTAGGGAGACTCATGTTTAAGGGCGTTGGGCTATGAGAGCCAACTCGCCTTTCTTATTATAGAGGGCTTTTCAAAGAAGTCCGGAATATTCTAAATCATTAGCTAAATTCCACTCTTATAGGGACAGTACTTAGGAGATTAAATAGTACTTATGGCGTCATGTTTCAAGATTAACAGAAATCCCATACACTGAGTCAGTCCTTCAAGAAGCAAATGGTCCACTAAGTCTTACAACACAAACTTCGAGGATAGGCAAGAAGGCTCTTGAAAGAGCGACTCCATGGTGACCCTTCCATCCTTCCTTCCTTCCTTTCTCCCCTGACTCAACCCTGAAGGTAAACACCACATTTGGACAATGTTTTTCAGCTGGCAAATATCCTAGAAAAATCTTCCTGAGCTTCGCATTACAGCCTTTATTCTCTGGGTTTGGAGGCTTCTTTAGGAGCCAACAGACTGTTACCCAATGAGCAACACTAATCACACAGACAGTTTTAGCTTATCATTTAAGTTTTTCATGTGATCAATAGAACGAATGAAAGGTTAAACAGTGCACCTCTTTGGTGGCCTTTGATAAGACCCAGCTTCCCCCAAGTATGCATGAGCCCCAGAAGCCCCCCTCAGGCAGCAGGACATGATGTGCTAGTTTTCTTCAGACGGCTGCCCTCTGGACTCATGGAGAAACATGCTGCCTCTCCTAGATCAAGGGCCTTCAACTGCTCCTCTCCAGCCACTATGCAGTTAGGAGACTGGAGCATATCCTCTGGTGAGATGTCTCCCTACCCCTGTCTGGGTTAGGAGATGATGGAGGGAGCAAACAAAGGCTATTCATGTTCTCTTCCAGAAAGATCTAGATATGATTCCTCTTAAATACAGTTATAAGTAAAAGAATCCCAGACTGACATGGCCACCAGGCATGTGACCCAGGTGTGGCCCACAACCATCATCACACTTCCAATTAAAACCCAGACAGCTACAAATGGATCCATTAAACAGAAGTTCTCTATCCCTTCCCAGAGCTCCTCAAAACCCACCTTCAAACCCTCCTAGGGAAACTGCCAGGTTGCCTCATATAAGAAAAAAAAGTACAGATATTCCTGACCTAATGATTTTTCAACTTTGAAATGGTGATTGCACCCATATAATCACTGGTTTTCTCTTTCAATATAGTATTCAATACATTACGTGAGCTTAATTACACTTTATATAAAACAGGCTTTGCTTTAGAAGATTCTGTCCAGTCATTGGCTCTTGTGTAAGTACTCTGAGCACATTTCGGGCCGGTTGGGCTCAAATTATAATATATATTAGGTTTGGTATCTTAAACACATTTTCAACTTAGGACGTTTTCAACTTACAATGGGTTTATCAGGATGTTAAGACCATCAGAAGTACAGGAGTCTATGTATTTTGTAAAAATGTACTTTACCTGTCTCCTACCATAAGCAGCTTTTCAAGGTGTTACTCAGAATACTTAAGGGTCCAGTCAAAAATATTCATATTTGGATACTTGCCAATACCCAACATTACCACCCACCCTGTACAGACACTCTTGTCTGATATGGGCACAATGGAGAGAGCTCAGTAAACATGGAGTGTACCCAAAAAATGAGGTGCTTACAGAGAGAGTAATTCTGGTAAATTGGAATATATACTCTGGGCCTCCCCTCTCTTCCAGGGATCAGAAGTACTGAGCTCCCATTCAGAACACCCTAACATTGATAGACATTTTTGGATTTCCTTTGAAAAGCATGTATTTTGTTTTATCAAACAAAAAAGCTAAAATCCCCAGCTGACTGATTTAATCCTGGAGAGCAGGAAGTTTTAACAGCACATGATGGATGTCCAAATAATCTGCCTCTGGCCCTTTCGGATGAGCTGGGTTTTTCTTTAGATATGTTAATACATTCAATCTGGACACAGTCATATGTTGAAGATCTGGCAACGTTTATGCCTTTTAAGATAACTTTGCACATCTCTGCTCGGATCATGAGTCAATCTTCCATTGATCAACATCCTTGTTTCCCCATTTGTATCTGGGGAATACCTGGCCTTCCCAAGCACGGACAACACATCCTACTAAGTATGGCCTAAAGAATGAAGGAAGAAGATCAGAAAAAACAATGAAAGTGCTATTTTAAAAGCTGTTGTGTTGGATGTTTGTACTTCCTGCTGTTTGTGTTCTTAGGCTTTAATGATGTACAGGTTTATAAAATGCTCTTGGACTGGGATTGTGGCTCATCGGTAGAGCACTTGCCTAGCATGTGTAAGGCACTGGGTTCAATCCTCAGCACCCCATAAAAATAAATAAGTAAATAAATAAAGGTATATTTTTAAAATGCTCTTATTCTTGGAAAATGCATGCTGAAATGTTTAGGGATAAAGTAAGCATGTCTACAACTTATTAATAAGTGATCCAGCCAAACACACAACACACCTGGCATTTTGTTCAGTCTAGGTACAGGTTATGTGAACATTTATTCATTGAATTAATCTATGAGTTTTCTGTATGTTTAAAACCTTTAAAATTAAAATGTTAGTGTGGGGAAAAAGCTGTGAGTGCTTCTGCATTCAGCTTCCGTAGAATTCTGTAGAAGCTGAATGGGGACAACCTCCCTTTTTCCCAGGAAGTCTTGCTTTGGAAAAGTCAGTGGAGTAGTCCAAACCCCAATGCTTCATTATCTGAAATGTTAAAGGAAAAATCTATCTTCATTTTGGACTGAGAGGTCTTTGCAGAGATTATTTATGGCATGAAGGCATCTCTGCTTCCTCTAACTGGAGCCAAGAAACAGGGAGGAACAAAAGACTCTGGACAGGAGGTGAGCTGATCTAGCCAAGATGGAGCAGGCAAGGGTGGAGGTGTGAGGTGGTGGGTAGCCAGTGCCAGTCCTTGGGGAGCAGAGGGAGGCTCCTGTCTCCACCCTTCTGCCAATAAGCTGAGTGGAGGGGACTTCTTCAGCATAGATTGGCTGCTGCAAAATGACCAGAGTTAGCCAGCAAGAGGACTCAAGCAATGGGATTACGGAGCAAAATAATGACTTAGGGGCCTTTCTCCACCTTCCTTGAGAGACCCTCAAAAATATGGAGGTGAGGGAGGATTGGCTTTGTTGCAGTATCACAGGCTTAAGTTGTTTTAGTGGACCAAAAATTGGGGATATATGAGCTGTGTGTGTAGCAAGCTGTTTTCCTCCTACAATCCCCCCACCCCCCCACAAGGACAGATGGTATTAATGGGAAAGTCTTTATTCTGCCAAGTGCTTAGTGGGCACAAGTTGGGGACAAAAGCTGACTTCTCTGGGATGCTAGCCTGTATAGCAAGACCTTAGAGGACGGGAGAACAGGGAAGGAATTTGGAGCAGGTAAGGAGTAAATCCAGGATGCAATGAATAAGGACCAGAGATCTGGAAAAGGAGCTGTAGAGGACTTGGAATGTTGGAAGGCTGAATGCTTTGCAGTAGGATCATATCCTATAAACACCCCAAACTTAGAACAAATGCTACTAAAATTCAGATCTGTTCATGATGAAGGAGTTCCAAAAGGAAACCAAGCTAAAAGGGGTCTTGGCAATCCATGAACCCAACTAAATACAGGCAAAGTAGGCCAGGAAATGCATGCTTTTTTCTTTCTTTCTTTCTCTCTTTATTTGTTTATTTATTTATTTTTGTGTGATGCTAAGGATCGAACCCAGTGCCTCACTCATACTAGTCAAGGGCTCTACCCCTGAGCTACAGCCTCAGCCCCAGGAAGTCCCTTCTGACAATCTCTGACATACAGGTTTATAATTTCAAGTTTGCTGAAAAATAGTTTGGCTAGATACCTGAAGTCTCTTAGCACTAGCACCAAAGTCTTCAAAGTGATTTCTTCCCACTTTTACCAGTGGTGTCTCCCTGCCATACCCTCCAAAGTCCTTTAGTTTTGTGCCAGTAATTTAACTGCTTTCTTTGCAGTGGTTTACTGCTATAGACAACCTAATTTGAGATTTGTCTCTTAAACCTAAGTCACTTCACTGGATTTCTGGAGAGTTGGAGGGTGAGAGTGTAGAAACAAAGAAGGCATCAAAGACCAGCTCACCCACCCTCACAAGGCAAGCCGGGAGGGCCCAGCAGAGGCCCCCATTCCTCCTCCCTCAGGGTGGTCAACATCTCTTGAGCTACTCTCAGGGTAAGAAGCAGCTGCTTTGTTATTCACTGGTGATCCCAGGGAGCAAGAGCTGAATTGTTGGACAAATTGTAAAGATCATTTTAAAGCTTGGTATTAAAGGTGGGGGGGGCTCTCAGAGATAAATAATGGACTCCAACTTTGCATATCATTGAGCCACATCCTCAGGGGTTAACATCTAAAAGGTGAGTTGGGGGGATGGTGGTTCTGGGTTCTGGCCACAAAGAAAGCAAACAAGAGTCCCTCTTCCTGGACCAGAGCCTCCCTCCCCCACATTCTTTGAATACCTTACTTCCTCTAGCACTTCCTCTGGCTTGGGGGAGGGGCTGGGGAGAAGGATGCAAATTTATCTAATCTCTAAAAAAAGCTTGTGGTATTTGCTGCATTCGGGCTGAAGGGAAAGGAGAACCCCTGAGGCTGTTTCCGCCCCCACAACTCAGCTCTGCCTCTGGAGTACACCTTGTGGTTTCCTTGGACCCTACCAATATCTCCTGGAGATACTGCTGGAAAAACTCCTTCTCAGCCTGTCACAGCACAAACTCCAGGTCCAACCACCACAGGAAGTCCAGCCACCTGGCACTTCTCTGAACCAAGCAGGTAGCAGACCCTAGGCCCGGGCATCAAGCTTCAGGCCACATCCTCACTGTCTTTCTTAATCTTTGAGGGCTTGACTCAGCCAAGGAGAGGAGATACCTACACATCCGCCCCACAGGGACGCGTGGGTGGCCAGCAGAGAAATGACTGATGGTGCCTGGCCTGTGATAGCCACACGTGTTAGAGGGCCTTCGTTACTGGCAACACCGTCCCCCTTGCCCAGGGTCCCTGTGGGAAAGGAAGCCATTCAGGGCAGCCTGTGCACACTGAGCTATTGACGCAGATGGCACCTAGGGTCCTGGAGGTCAGTACACCTTATATTCCCATGTTATAGATGTCATAAGCTGTTATTGTATATTTCAGGACACTTAAATGATCCTTCTTTATTCCCTTAAGTTATTAAAAATGAATGGGCTGGTTCTACGGGGAAGAATCTAGTTGGGACAGGCTCTCCATCTGCTCTTCCTCCCTGCTTCTCAGGCTTGCTCTGAATGATGGTCTGCCCAGGGGTGGGAAAGCTGCGCCAGTGAGGGGCCAAGGCAGCTCAGTAGGCCCCTCTAGGTGGACATGTGTCCAGCTGTCCCATGTAGTGAAGTTGCACGGGGCCTCAGTAGACAGTCTGCAGACCGCCTGCCTCAGCATCCCCAGAGAGCAGTGAAAAGGCAGATTCCTTTCCTCCCACACCCAATCCACGGCACCCTCTGGAAGTGGCATCTCAGAACCTCTCCAGAGTTTGAACAGCACTTTGCTCTCACCACAGGAGCAGCTCACTAAATTCTTTTTGAGTGAAATAAAAAGTGCCAAGTATTATACCTAGTGGCTTAGAAGGCTGAGGCAGGAGGATTACAAGTTCAAAGGCAGCCTCAGCAACTTAGCAAGATCCTAAGCCACTTACTGAGATCCTGTCTCAAAATAAAAAAATAAAAAAGGGTTAGGATATGGCTGAGGTTCAATCCCCGGTACCAGAAAACAAAACAAACAAACAAAAAAAATTGCCAAGTAATTCCTGCTAAGGGAGTGGTTAATTCCTCCCATAAAACGGTTGTCTTTTTTTTTTTTTTTTTTAGGAACTCTTGAAGATTCGAAAACTAGAGTTAAAATAGCAAACCCCTGGATATGTGAGACTTTAGGGGGAAGCCCTGTCCAAATCACCACTCAGGCCCCCTCCTTGCAGGCACACAATCCCAACTGTAGTCTGTTGTTGGCACAAAAAATTTTGTTACTGCTCAGCAAAGTATTCTCCAGGTACTTAAATATTATCTCAGTATTCACATCAATGCCCAGTATAATTTCCAGCCTCCAAACAGGGAAACTGAGACTGGGAAAGATGAAATAATTTGCCTTCTCATATTGCTACCAAGTGTCAAGGTACAGATTCAAATCCAGTCATTCAAACCCCAAATGCCGCACAGTTCTACCATACCCACCAAAATCTATTTCATGAATTCAAAACAGCATCAGAGTTTCACAAACTATCAGGACAGGCAAAGAATCCCAGGCTTATCTAGTTCAACCTTCCCATTTTGGAAGTTAAGAGGCAAAACAGTATGAACTGGAGGTTTCCTAACTTGCATTAGTTAAAACCTTCAAGATTTTACTTTAAATCTCAAAATTTCCTCTTACCAAAACAGGATTTTGAAACCCTGGACCTCATTTCTGAAGTTGGTCATGGTTAATTGTATAGGCTTTGGAATCCATAGACTTGTCTGGAGTCTTGGTTCTGGACCTTATTGGTTTTGAAACCTTGGATAAGTCATTTAACCTCTCTGAGACTCTATCCTCAATTGTAATGTAGATACAGGACTAATATTCATTTTACAGACTGGTTGTGAACATGGGATGAGAAGATATATGCTCAGTGCCAAGCACTAGTGCTTAATAAATATTAGTCAACATAAGAGAGAATGTACCCTTGACCATGGCAACACATCCAGTAAGTGACCGAGCCAAGACTCATACCCAGGTTTCAGACTATCCCCAAACTGCTGCTGCTATATATCCCATCAGCCATCTCTGTGCCTCCCACCACTCCCATGAGGTAACCCTGCACTCCCCAGGTCATCTCTCAGGCAATGAAAATATCTGAATTTTATAAATGTCTTAGACAGTGGTAGATGTACCACTTTGACTCGAGAGAGCATTCCCGATATAAAGAACACCAAATTGAGACCTAGAGTCAATCTCACTGAGTTTACTGACTCCCTGAATGGGCCCCAGTGTTCTCACCTATAAAATAGGAAAAACCCATAATATGAATTGTGTCACCTCAAAACTAATATATTGAATTCCCAGTCCCCATGACTTCAGAATCTAATTGTATTTTTTTTTTTTTTTTTGTACCAGAGATTGAACTCAGGAACACTCAACCACTGAGCAACATCCCCAGCCCTATTTTGTACTTTATTTAGAGACAGGGTCTCAGTTGCTTAGCGCCTCATTGTTGCTGAGGCTGACTTTGAACTCGAAATCCTCCTGCCTCAGCCTCCCAAGCGGCTAGGATTATAGGCACCACCATGCCTGGGTCCATTTAATTGTATTCGAAGATAGTCTTTAAAAGACAATTAAATTAAAATGAGGTCATTAGTTTGCAGGCTTAATACAATAGGATTGGTGTCCTTAAAAGAACAGATACCAGGGGCATGTGTGCACATAGGCATGGTCACCTTAAAAGGCAGCCTGAAAACTAAAAAAAAAAAAAAAAAAAAAAGGCAGCCTGAAGATGGCCATCTCTAAGCCAAGGAGAGAGTCTTCTGAGGAAACCAAACTTGCCCTCACCTTGATCTTCAACTTCCAGCCTCCAAAATAATAAGAACATAATTTTCTATTTGTTAATCCACCCAGTCTGTATCCTTTTGTTACAGTTTCCATTGCAAACTAATACAATATATTTGGAGAGACTAGCACAAAGATATTGGTATTGGACAAGGGTTTGATCTTTATACTATTCGAGCAGAGGGTATAGGGTCAGCCTGATGGAGACTTTTGCCAGATGGAGGCTTCTGACACTTCCTCCAAGCATCCTAGAATGCACACACCATGGCAAGAACGCCCTCTGCCTTGGACGAGACTGCAAAGCCAGTGATAGATTTATTGGCACTCCTTAAAACTACCATCTTCCCGTCTGCACTGGTCATTTTAGCAAACCCTTTGTACCAACATCTCACTTACCACACTTCAATCTCTAAATACCAACTTAAACTCTAAGCAATTCAATCACCATGACAGCTTCTGAGACTACTTCTTAATAACATCTAAGAGGCTACTTGGATGAATTGGTAAAATATCTCTCAAAGTAGAATGGGTTCTACATAGGGCATGCTCATAGTTTTTTGTGGGTTTATATATATATATATATATATATATATATATATATATATATATATATTTCAGTTGTAGAAGGACACACAATAATAATTTATTAATTTATTTTGTATGTGGTGCTGAAGATCAAACCAGTCCTCACACATGTAAGGCAAACGCTCTGACACTGAGCTATAGGCCCAGCCCCAAGTCCCAGTTTTTAATATGCTAACTTTGCTAGTTCCCAGGGATCCACCTTTCCATATCTGACTGCCCTGACCTATTCTAGATTATGCCTCTGTGGTCTCTTGTAATTCACAGGATCCTGTTATGGTTTGTGTGTGTCCCCCAGTATCCATGTGTTGTAAATTTAATCCCCCAAATCATCTGTTAATAGTATTTGGAGGTCAGGACTTTGGGAGGTGATTGGGCCATAAGTCATCAAAAATCAATTAAACTATTCATGGATTAATGGGTTATTGAAGGAATGATTTTATTATAAAAGTGAGATTTCTCTGACCTACTTGCTCTGTCTCACCCTGTGATGCCCTCTGCCATGTAATGATGAGGGAAGAAGGCCCACACCAGATACCACTAACATGTTTTTAAATTTCCCAGCCTCCGGAATCATGAGCTAATTAAATCTCTATTCTTTACATATTACCCTGTCTCAGGTATTTTGTTTCAGCAACAGAAAATAGACTAAGACAGATTCCCATCTGATCTTTTTTTTTTTTTTTTTAATCAGTGCTAGAGAGTGTTGAACCTAGGGCCTTGCACATGCTAGGCAAGTACTCTACCACTGAGCTACCTCATCTCCTGAGCCACTGGGATTACAGGTGTGTGCCACCACATGCAGCTCCTCCAGCTGACCTTTTGAAGTTTACCTGAACCTCCAGCCCATAAAGGGAAAAAAAGACTATTCATATTTTTCTTGATATTATTATGATTTCTTACTTGTATTTGTAAAATTTTTGAAATTTTACTTGCATTTGTGAAATTATCTAAAGCAAATATTCACTGAGCTCTAAAATACTATATAATACTCTTCAAAAAGCAAAGACACATCCTCCATTATATAGATCTGCTCTATCTACCAGCCATGTGTGGTTATTTAGCATTTAAAATGTGGTCGGCCCCTCTTAAGATGTACTGTGAGTGTAACATATACAATAAATGTTAAAGACTTAGGTATGGAATACAAAAAAGTAAAAATCTCAATTTAAAATAGGTTTTACCCTGAAATGATAATTTGGGGGTATATTGGATTAAGTAATACATATTCAAATTAATTCCACTCATTTCTTTTTATTTTTTCTTTACACATCATCACCACCAATGTGGAATCTGTGATCCCCAGGACTTGTTCATGTTATAATTTAAAGTTGACATCCTTTCACGCGTCTCTTCCCACTCCCCGCTACCCCCAGACCTATTGTCTATTAACTATTGTCTACCCTCTGCTTCCACAACCTTGACTTATTTAGGTTACATATAAGTGAGATCATACAGGATTTGTCTTTCTGGGTCTGTTTTTTTTTTTCTTTTTTTTTGGGGGGGGGTACCAGGGATTGAACTCAAGGACACTCAACCACTGAGCCACATCCCCAGCCCTAGTTTGTATTTTATTTAGCGACAGGGTCTCCCTGAGTTGCTTAGCATCTTGCTTTTGCTGAGAGTGACTTTGAACTTGTGATCTTCCTGCCTCAACCTCTGGAGCCCCTGGGATTACAGGCATGCACAACCGTGCCCAGCTGGCTTATTTTTTTTTACTGTATCTTTTTTTCTATTTGTGTTGGACAGTGCTGATAAAGAAGGAAAACTAAGGCACAAGAAGACTTTCAAGTGCCCTGCCGTAGGTTCCATGGAAGGTCAGTACTAAAATCAGTGACTGGCAGCTTGGGCAGGACTCACCCATGAGAGGAATATAATCAGATGAAATAGGATGTGTACCATCAGGCATGATTCTCTGAATACATCTCTTCAAAACTGAGGTCTTCATTGATCACTTTGTATGTCCTGAGAAGGAACCATGCAGAGACAAAATAAGACCAGAAGATGAGCAGAAAGCCCTAACCCTGTGAATCTTGAAGGTTCATCTAAATGACCCAAGAATTTTCCATCCATTATGTCCAGAGCAGTCATAAGAATATTCTTTACCCCACTACCACTTCAAAATGTAGACTACTAAGAACAATAGTGAGACTCATATGACAAATATTTTCACTCTGATATCTCTTCTTTATCAATAGCTCTTGGGTGGTGGTTGATAGTCACTCAACAAATCCCCAAATGATGTCATCTAAGGTACTGAAAAGACCATTATCTTGCATAGGACTCACGTGGGTATGTGCATTTGCATCTAAGTGAAAATATGAGGAAGAGGGAGGGCACCTCAACTGGTTTGTCTCTAGCTCAAGGAGGGAAAGCCCATGTTTAGAGACAACACTATCAATCAGTGTGGCAAACGCTACTGAGTTTGGGGACTGTGCTCCCAACAAAAAAGTTCTTCTCCCAGAAAGATTTTCTGGTGCCTTTAAACCCTGAACCTAATCAGAACCATTCAGTAAAGACCCCTGGTTCACCTGCTCACAGTCTAAAATGCTTTCCTCACCTGGAGGTTACTGCTGCAAAAAAAATCCTTAGCAAGACTGGCAGGAACCTCTAGGCATGAAAACAAAACCAAGTCTGTGAACAGCCTGAAGGGCTATCAGTTAAGTTCATAGGAAACTCAGGTTCTTTCCAGAGCTTGCTGATTCTTATTTGACTCGTGACTAGAATATTCTTTAGTTTCAGTAGGCTGGGGGGAGGAGGGGAGTCTAGAAAGTGCATCCAGAACTGACTCCAAAAAAAAAAAAAAAAAAAATGTCAAAGCGGTAAGAAAGGCAAAGAAGGTGAAAGATGTCCGGCTTAGTGGTGCACTTGGGAGCTCCTTGGGAGGCTGAGGCAGGGGAATCACAAGTTCAAGGCCATCCTGGACAGTGTAGCCAGATCCTGTCTCAAAAATCAAAAGTAAAAAGATCTGTGGATGCACGTCAGTGGTAGAGCACCTCTGGGTTCAATCCCCAGCACCCGAAGAAAAATGAAAGAAGGGGGGGGGGACTGAAAGATGATGAAACATGGCTTTATGAACTCAAAAAGCACTGCAGCTTCTAGAAGCTTGGTATAGCTCAGTAGTGACAATCTGTCATGTTCAAAAATTCATATCAATGACCCAACGTGTCTATGGATGTTTACATTTTATGTCCTGAACCCTGTTTTAAAAGGAATAAAGAGAAGTGATCCTTAGAAATATTTTGGGTTAATTTTTCTGAAATGCTTAAGCTCTTGCAGGGGGGGTGAGCATCAGTTATCGTTCTGTCCCCCCCCCCGCCCCCCACAAGCGCCTATGAAAGAGGCTTTGTTAGAAAATGGATGCTGACGGTGGTCACGGAACACAGGTCCCAGGAATCCCCGGAGAAGAGTCAGGTGTCCCGCCCTCAGAAAGGAGCCCTGGCAAAGCCCCGGCGCCCGGGATCCCGCCAGCCTCCAGTGGTGCGCGGCCGGCCTCGCGGGGGCCAGCAGCGTCGGGTCCAGGCGCGCCCGGGCTCCCCGTGGGGCTTCCTGAGTCAGCACCTCGCCTCTGCGCCGAGCAGATTGTCCAAGCCTCGGGGAAAGGAAGCCCTTCTGAGATCCTCCCTTCTTCGTTCTTCCCAAATGGGCTTGGCTATAAAAAGCAAATTAAACCACCATTGTTCCTCTCCTCCACCAAGTGGGCATCCCAACATCCTGCCTGATACCAGAGGCTGCCGCATGGATGTCTGCTGCAGGCCTGGCGACCCCTGCCCTGCTCGCAGCAGTAAGGAGGACCCATACTCCGTAACATATAATGCACAGCAGAAAAGGGCTTTCTGGTTAAGACAAGTAATTCTTCTCGCAGCCTCGGGAAGCACTCCCACGGGCTCTGCCAATGGGCTCTGGCTTTATAGTCCAAGGAGATCCTGAAAGCCTGGCCCTTCATCTTCCCCTCCGTGTGATATTGCTCCGCGAAAGACTGACCGCCTTGTGTTCAGAAGTTCTCCCAAAATATAAACGAGTCACTCACTCCACCCTGGAGCCAAAGCAGAAGACAAAAATACAGTCAAAAAAGAAACAGCTGAGAGTAGCATCATTAAGAGGCAGGGAGCCCCCTACCAGGTGAGGCCCCCAGGGAAAAACAGGAAATAAAACACAGCATCTCTCTTCCTGAAGCTTCTGATCCTGCCGAGAAAAGAAAAATCAAGGAAAGAAAGGGGAAATTGGAAGAGAGAGAGAGAGAGAGAAAGTAACTCTTAATATTTATCATTTATCACATTAATTTAATTGCTGTGTAATTCTCTGCCTCCCCTTACTGTCTACTCCAGGGTCTTTGCTTTACTTAAAATTTAGTTTTCACTGGAAAATTTAAGATTATATCAACAATTCGCTGAAAACTAAGACATTCTGAGAGATCTGCAGGGTTGTTCCTCCTAGAGAAGTATGGAGTAACTTTCTCCAAGGGTACAAGCCAAACATAACCTGGTGCTGCCTGAAGCCCTGTGGCCAGGCAGTGAGGCTGTAATGCATATCCCGAGAAGCTTTTTTTCACATACAGGAAGATCCTACAAGTGCCCTTAGCCACACTTCTCTTTCATGTAAATGGCTTAGACATGTCCTGCATTACAGTTCCACAACCCTAAGGCTGAAATCCATCCCTTCCATAAACTCATGGCCACTCCAGGTACAAGATGCTAAGGAGGGACAGTTCTATGAAAGTGATTCCCAGGAGGAAAAATAAGACTGAATAGCATGTCTTTAGCCACAAGGAGTTTCAAAATTCCTTACTTATCCATCTTTTATAGTGAAGGATGGAATATATATTTTATTTATTTACTCATTTTTATGCATGTATTTATTAATTATGGTACTAGGGATGGAATCCAGGGATACTCTACCACTGAGCTGTACCCCCCCCCTTTTTAAATTTTATTTTGAGGCAGGGTCTTGCTAAGTTGCCCAGACTGGTCTCAAACTTGGAATCCTCCTGACTCTACTTCCTGAGTAGTTGGGATTACAGGCATGAGCCCCTGCCCCTGGCTTGGAATATATATTTTGAACACTAGTTTCTGAAGGCTTAGTGTACCACCAGGACATTTCATGCTGACTAGTTCTCTAAACCATTACTGAACTTGGGGGTCTTTGAGGTTTCCAACCTCAGCTCTCACGTAAAGGTTTTCAAAATGAAACCTTGGTATGTGTTTCCTGAACAGCTTCTCTCTATATGGTCAAGTGGACTTTTTTCTCAGAAAGGGAGAGACATTTCTGGTAAATAAAGGACCAGAACAGGAACTGAGCCCATGACAATGAAGCAGAGTTTGCTGGAGGGTGTGGAAGGATGAAGAAGTTTCCTCCAGGAGGCAGCTCATACTCCTCCAGCCAGAGGTCCTTAGTCAAATGGTCTTCTCCCCCCAGACCCCCCCCCCCCGCCCCAGCTGAGAAGGTTTGGGCATGAAAGCACCAGCCACGACTTCTGTGAGCAGCCAGGCCTCATTTTCAGACCCTAGACCCTGTCTGATGCTACTGTATTAACCAAGCAAATACTGTAAGAAATACAAATTGTATTAGCTTCCAATGGCTGCTGCAACACATTACCGCAAACTTAGTAGTTTAAATGATAGAATTTATCATCCGGAGGTCAGAAGTTTGCAATGGGTCTCACTGGACTATAATCAAGGTGCCAACTGGAGTGTTCCTTCTGGAGACCCTACAGCAGAATCGTTTTCTTTGCTTTCTCCAGCTTCTAGAAGCTACCCACTCACTTGGCTCACAGTCCCTTCCTCTGACTTCAAAGCCAGCAAAGGCAGGTTGGGTGCTTCTCAACGTCGAATTACTCTGACCTACACTTCTGCCTCCGTCTTCTACTTTTTAGGATGTTTTGGTGACACAGGACCCACCCAAATAGATGATCCAGAATAATCTCTCTATATTAAAGTCAGCTGATGAGTAATTTTAACTCCATCTGCAATTCTCCTTTTGTCAGGTCACAGATAACACCAGGCCATAAATGCTAAGTGCTAGGCCCAAAGCAAAAACAAAACAAAACAAACAAACAAACAAAAAACCAAGCACATCATTGATTCAGGGCCAGAGTGCTCATCATGTGTCAGGGAAAGTCGTCATGAAATCAAAGCAGTATGAAGCACCCCAAGAAAATTGTTTTTGTCCATGAGAACTAGTAGGAACCTCAAGAAGTCGTGTGGCTACCTTTATCCAGTGTGCCTACATTTCTCTAGTCAGTCTGGGACAGTGGTTGAGCATGTTAAAAGATGCACATCCACGCAAACTGTTCACCATTTCAACCTATCATTTTAAAGCAAGTCGTCTTTAACAGCACCCATGGTTTTCACAGTATTTACTTGATTCCCACCCCCACACCCTTATACTCTGAGTCACTGTTGAAAAGAGTTGTTTACCATCTTGACAGCTCAGGAGGCAAAGTTCTCACATGGCCCAGTAAACACATGATTTTTTTTTTTTCCTCAAGAGAAAAAAAAAAAGAAATCATATCCCCATTAGCCTATGTGTTGGACTGGATTTGAAAATCTGGCAAATAGTTGGTGGAGGTTAGGTTCACAGTGCATAGAAGACATCCCTCATCTTTACACACTGGTTGAGGCCCGCAGACCTATCAAGTGCTCAGTGGAATCTCTCATTTCACTCTCCTGGTCAGTTTTTGAGGGAGGGTACCTGCTGTGCCTGTTAGGCAGAAAAGGGAAATAGAAGCTCCAATAGCATAACTGAGATGGAATCTGGGTCCATCCTATCCGCAAGTCAGAGTTTCCTGACCTTGTCTTACGTTCACTCATGTAATCATTCCGGATGGCCCTACTATTCCTATAGCATTAATTGCAAAGAAAATGGACTGCCTAGCTGGTGTATGATCAGCTTTGTGTGTGTGCTTACACGTTTGCTGTTGGTGTCAGTAAATATCTCTTTCTGTTCCTTTTCTCAATTTTGACAAATTCCGAATTTCATTATTTTTAGTTTTTCTTAGTCTCTCTTCCTCTGTGTCCCCCACCCCTTCTCTCTCTTCCTTTCCTATAGACATTCGCTGCAGGATGTGTCACACATTCATTTTGGTTGACAGGAAGAGAGGAGTGCTTTTCCATGGTAGACTTTCTGAGTACTTCCTCATCTTAAACCACCTCATTCATTCTGTTCTGTGGCTCTCTAGCCAAGCAGCCTCAAGTTTAATGCACTTCCCTTTTCTAATATGACTTATAGCTGTTTCAGTCTCAGCCCAAATCACTGGTCATGTACCCATCAATTTGAGGCCCCCGATTACTTCTGCCTTTTTTCCATCTTCTTTGTTCATTTTATCCACACTTTTAATTTTCTATCCAAAGTGTTCTCATGGGAAGGTTTTTCACCCCAGACACCCACCCACACCCCTCCTACCCTTCTCCATCTGGTTACCTCCTCTCATCTTCTAAAATTGCCATCTGTCAAAACTGCTTGGTTACAAGGAATACACACGTCACTCTAGGGTTGTAGGGTATCTGAATAATACCATGTAGCAGCTTTTTTTTTTTTTTTAGTAAAATCCAGAGAAATGGCCTAACATTATAATTCATAAATGTAAATTCATTGAAAATAAAAATGTTTTAATCAATGGAGTTGACTCCCCTCTCCCTCAGAGGGGGATTTTGCCCTGTCAAAGAAAAGAGTTTTAATCAAAATAATCTGACGAATTCACTTAGTTGCAGAGGTGTGTAACACCTTTCCTGGGAGTGTTTGCAAAGGAGGAGTTTTATTGAAAGGTGGCTGTGCTAGAGAACACCTTAAGGTTCAGGAGATCAATTAAAATAAGCTGCGGAGCTGAGGCAAGGTGAGAAAGGGAGAGCAGATTGTGTTTCCCTGGTGAGGCATACAGGTGAAGGAGGAGGGGGCTTGTTCCCAGCAGAGATGGGAAAGGAGGTGGAAACCGAGTCTAGCGATCTAAGATGGCCTGTGGGTGTAGAGGGAAGGAAGGCAAAGGACTACAGCTTTGTCCTGAAGCTTGCTTTAGTTAAACTGAGGGGCTTTATGCTTTTAGTTTGAGAAGACACCAGAAATGGTTTCCAACCCAAAGGGGGAAAAAATTTTTTTTTGTTCCCATCTTTAAAATGGTTAGGGAAAATATCAAATAAGAAAATCAGAACAGGAAAAAAAAAAGTTGGTACCTTAAAACAGATATCATTAGAAACAAGGATCTTACTCTATACTAGCGCTAGGATCTGCATTATACCAGAGAGGAGGGTGAAATCATTTATTAACAACTAACTCCTCTGTGTCAGGCAAGATTTAGAGCTTCCAGAACAATCCTGCAAGAAAAATACTTCATTCCCCTTTCACAGTTGTGGAAACTAAGAAGGGGGCAACTAACAAGTTGGTAGATCCTAGACTCAAAGCTGACTCAGCCTGATTCCAAAGCTGGTGTCCTGTCTACTCTTTGCAGGAAAGAGAGGAACATATATTCTCTGTGTACTCTGACTGAACAGACTTCTCATAGGAAGCCACTCGTTTCTGCCTTTGGAAACCAATGTGAATGACCCAATTCAAATGTTTTGCTTATTATTATTTCCTTATTATTGAGCCATTTTTTTTCTTGATGTTTAGACAGTAAACTCAGAAATTTCAACACTATGAATGCTCCGAGCAAAAATCTCAACTGCTAGTACAGAAGAAGGGATTCTTCAAGAGATGCCACACTGATCATTTTTGATAGGACTTTTGTAAGTCACCTGTATTCATGGTTAGCAATACTAGCTGCACATCAGAATCACCTGATTTTTCTTTCTTTCTTTTTTTTTTTTTTTTTTCAGAAATTGGGTTTTGCTATGTTGCCCAGGCTGGCCTTGAACTCCTGGTCTCAAGTGAGCCTCCTGCCTTGGCCTGCCAATTAGTGGAGACTGAAGGTGTGCCACTGCACCTCCTGTAAAAATCTCCTGGGGAGATTATTCAACTAAATGCCCAGCTCCCTCCCTAGGGCTTCTGTTCCCTAGGTCTCAGCAATCTGTACTTTAAAAAAAAAAAAAATGTTGCTCAGCTGATTTTTGATCTGCAGCCAGGGTTGGTACCCACAGACACAGGATAAAAACAGACTTCAGATTTCCTCTCTGTTCTGTCACTTGCAAATGCAATCACAATGCAATCAAACAGAGGCACAAATCCCTGATCCAGAAACTCTTCCAAAGCAACACAAAGCAATCACCAAATAGTTTGTTAAAATGAAGGCTAACACTAAGCGTAAACTAGGGCAGGAAAACCACCAGATGTGAATATATTAAGCTTTATTTTAAGGGATCGCAATGGGAAATTGTTTGAACACTATAGTGGGTGCAGCGAGGTGGCAGATGGTGAGCAGCGAGGAGGAGGAAGGCAGGCTGACCCTGCAATCTACCTTAATCCAGTCCCACCTATCTCTGGCCAGCATTATGGGAAGTGCTCCACTATTTCTTTGACTTGCCTGCTCTCTGGGTATACCTGATCCACTCTCATTTTAATCCAAATATGATCCTTTAAAATAAACAAGGTCTCAAATATTACCACATTCATTGGAATTGTAGCAGTAATACCCAAATGTATTCTGCATTTGTCCCATGTATAGAAACTCATGATCATCCCTGTCATCACCAATCTCCATAAAAACCCTGAGTTTTATTTTGTTTTGTTCTTGTGGTGCTGGGAATTGAACCCAATGTCTCAGTCATGCTAAGCATACATTCTACCACAGAGCTACCTCACATCCCCCAGCCCTGATATTCAAACCTCAATGTGGAGACTTCTGGGAGAAGAATGAAAGTATTTCCCACGGGCTATAACAGTCAGAATGCACTGAACTGAACATTGTCTGTGTTGCTTTAGCTCAGGGTGGTCTGAGGGCAGTCTTGATGCCAGGGAGCCTTTAAAACTAGAAGTACAGCTACCTGCTATAAAGTCTAAATCGTGGTATCAGTAGGTCAGACCCAAAGGGCTCTTAATGTTTTCTGTTTGGGATATATATTTTGGGGTCACAGAGAGATATCCAAAAAGCCTCCAGTGAGCAATGGTGGACTGTAGGCATAAAAGGTTCTGTACACTTAACCAAGGTTCTCAAAGTCACCATGCAGTACAACACTGACAGCACTGTCCTTTGAATGTTGCTGTTAGGACCCAGCAGCCCACAGCTACCTGAGCAGAACAGTGAAAAAAAAAAAAAAAACTGCTTAAAGAAAGCCAGACCCAATTAATTAAGTGCAGATGGAGGGTAATAATCAGCCTGATAAAATAGGGACTGAGCAATTTTAAGAAAGACCATCATGTGAGAAGGAGCCCAGTCCAATCCAGGCTGAGCGAGTTCAGTGTGACCAGGATGTAGGATGATGGAATGAGATTGCCTAAGGAGTTAGAGAGCAGGCTGGTGAGTCAGGCCTCTTAGGATGGAAGTGGCCTTGTGAAGCACAGAGTGGGATCTAGACTTTATTCTATAGGCAGGAGGATATAGTGAAAGCGGTTAGTGACTGGAAGTGATACCAGCAAATTTGCATTCTAGAAATATTCTGCCAAGAGAAAGGACTGGAAGAGGGTACAGTGAGCAGAAGAGATGGTACCCACCAGTAGCCAGGATGAGAATGTAAAAATACAATGCAGATGGAAGAAATGCATACATCCCACAGGAGGTGTTGTCAGCAGGATGTAATTTGATTGGAGCAGGGGAGGTGAGAGAGACAGCATGAGAGCACACAAAGAGGCTTCCAGTGCCATTGACTGAGAGTGACCCTTTTGGACTTTTTGAGTTCGGGCGCCTATGGAGGTATCAGGTAAGCCAGTGACCAACACACCCGGAACTACTTCAGAACATTGCCCTTCTCCCCATCAGGTCAAATAACTAGCCCAGTTAATTAGCTCTCCTGTTACCTCTGTATGTTTCTCGCCAAGGGAAAATTCTCTAGGAAAAGCTAATGCAATAAGGCAAGGGCCTGGTGATATCTGGTAAATGTTTACAATTGCTTATTTCCACTTTGCCACCTCCCCCAGAGCACGATGTGAAGCATTTGCCAATTTCTACAGTGTAAATATTCTTGATATAGCCACGTTCAAGATAAAATGTGACATCACTGAATAAGGAATCGGGAAGCTATATGTAAAATCAGCAAGCCATTTCCACACCCGGCTGCACACGTTCAGCAAAACCTAAAATAAACAAATAACTTTAGCGCAGAATCCAAACCACACGGGCCCATAAGGCCAACCCCCAATCACTTCTACTCTCAAATATCTGTATCCTTCAAAAGTCCTGGTAGAAACAATTCACTTGGTCATAGACCTTTTCTAAAGTTGAGTTGAACCCTAGTTTAAACCCTGCTTTCTAAAGTCGTGATCGGCACTTTTTATCATCAGACCCAATTTTACCAGCAGCCTGACTTTTTAAAGGTCTGCCTGTTAAGAATGACTTTAATATTTTTAAATGGTGGCAATTTAAATAATTGTAGTGGTACTACATAATAACTTTGATTTTGCCACTTGGTCCACAATCACCAAAGCCTAAAACATTCACCATCTGACCCATTATGAAAATGTTTGTTCTGCTCTCAAAAGCCCTAAAGAGAAGGCTAATTCTATGTCCTAAAACCTTTTGGACACCACTGTAGTAAGTACTTGTCCCTCCTCCCCCAGACTACCGTCCCTTATCTTCTCAGGTTAGGTGGGCCCACACTGAAATTATGAGGACAGATTTAAATGGCTTCACCTCTCTCCGACTTATCCTGGACCTCTGACTATTCCTTCTACCTCTGAATAGGGCTGAAAGGTGTGGAATGGAGCTTTCCCAGGGGCTGGCCTCTGTAACCTGAAGTGAAGACTTAACTATCCATGGGCTGACCTTCACCTACAGGAGACAAAAGATAGAATGCGCTAGTAACTAAGTTGCCTCTCCATTCCTCCTTCCAGTGGGATACTCTGAAGCATGTTTCTATGTGACCTTTCTAGAATCAATCTCATGCAGCCAGTTCAATAAGCCACCTTTTACCTCCTGACTCACTTCCTTCCTTCTGGCTACCCTGCTATTGCACCTCCAAGAAAGAATTAGTATTAAGTTGTACATTAGACTCTTTTCTCTGTGGAACATGGCTAAGAAAGCAGATGATAGTATATTGTTTTTGATAATCCACCTTTGTACATAATAATAATAATAATATTAATAATGTAAGGTCACCATTGCATACCTCCTGAATAACTTAAAATGGTATAAGGTCTTATTTTTTTTTTTTTTTTGTTCTTTTTGTTTGTTGGTTGGTTGGTTGGATTTAGGTATGAAAGGGTGTTTTCAGAAAGCTACAGAAGACCCGAGCATGATGCCATGTCATTTTTTGGAGACTGGGAATACCATTAGAAATAGAGACCTGTGGGCTGGGGATCTACCTCAGTTGGTATGCACAAGGCCCTGGGTCCAATCCCTAGCTCTACAAAAATATATAAGTAAATACCTAAAAAGTGGTGTACATTTAAAAAAAAAATAGTAGCAACTCAGAAGAAACAATCAGAGACAATGAGGCAAAGAAAAATAGACTAATTTAGTGAAATGTTTCAGCAGAGACCAAGGAACTCTCATACAGGGAATGTGGACTGCTACCTAACCTCAAAAAGGAGGCCTGAGTAAACCTATCTGAATGGATCTTATTTTATTACCAACTAGGAAAATTGAGGGAGAAGCTACATGTGGAACAGAAACAAAAGGGGAAATAGAAACCCAGGAAAGAGACATCGGAATCAACTGCAGAGATGCTAAATGTGCTAAGGGGCATCTAGGGAGTTTGATGTGATGCGACCATGCCTGTAATTACCCAGCATATCCCGTGCTCCATCCCCACAGCACCTGTCATGATTGCTTTGCCTTCTACAAGGATCTGTGCTCTGCTGAAGAGACACTAGGTAGGAAGGTACTTTGCAGCAGTAGACACTTAAGGCTGGGAGGGGCACTGACCCATTTTGCCATATATTTAACTTTAACTATTGAAATCCACCAGTCATGAATTGTTTTCCTTAACCCTAGATGAAGGTCTTCGAAGTCAACTCATTCTGAAAATCCAAAACATCTCTTAAGTAGATGCATCTGCAGCACCATGTCATCCTCAAATAGTTTTTTTTTGGCATGATGAACTCATAATAAATGCTGTTCAAAAGATTGCTGGAGTATGGCTCAGGGATAGGTCACTTGCCTAGCATGTATGAGGGCCTAAGTTTGATCTCTAGCATTGCCACAACCAACCAAAAAAAACCAAAAAAGTGATTGAAGGCACTGCCAGCCCTTGAATGCCTGCTGCCTTTTCCCCAGAGCCAGAAGCACCAAACGCTCTCCTTCTATATACCTGAGCCAAATGTTGCTTTCGTGGCCTTTCCTTTGAATGCAAAGTCTTGCATTGAGAAAAGAGTGACCTACATATTCACTGAACTCTAGCACATTGCTTAAAATTCTGCTCTCCGGGCCTTGAAGTTGAAAAATATCTGTGGTCAGAGATTCCTTGGCTACTTTTTTTGCCTCCATAACCATTTGATGTTCTCAAGAATTAAGTGATCAGCACAGTATGTGGCACCTAAGAAGGGTAAAATAAGTCTTAGACACCCTGGTAGATCAGTATTGTTGCTGTGGTTGCTACTCACACATTACCTGCTGGGGGAATAGTTATATCAACCAGCCCCTCCCAGCCTTTCCATGAGATCCATCTCAATGAAAAGCTAATTTATCTAGGCCTGCAAGGGCTTTCCTGACCCGGATTCCAAACACCACCAGACAATTTAAGCTCTGAAAAACATGGTGGTATTAGGAGTGATTTCAATTCAAAAACAAAAGGCACTTAGGATTTTACAGGGGGAAAAAATAATAAAAACAAAAACCTTCCCTGAGCCCAGCCCAAGGCCAAACTTTCCTAGAGGACAATAAATAGCCAGGAAGGCCCTGAGCAGCTAAAACTCAGAACCGGGCTGGGGGTGTAGCTCAGCGGTAGTGGGTGTCCTAGGTTTGATCCCTAGCACTACTGCCGCAGTCTGGCTGGGCACAAAATCAGGAGCCACTCAAGCAGGAACAAACTTTATTTTTGAAACTCCCGCCAATGCCCCTTACGCTCCCAGGAAAATATGCGGACTGACACACGCTGGTGTTCTCCCGGCCCCTCCAACAGGAAATCCCCTCTCCGGAATTCCCTCCTACCATACTTCCCCAACCAATGGGAACTCTCTAGGAGTCCTGTAGCAGACCAAGGTGGACAGCAGGGGTCTAATATCCATTTGAATGCAGATCTTAACATAATCATATCATCTCAATGGCTTGCTGGCGTCACCTTTCAACCAAAAATGCCATGCATCATTACTACTAGGCTATGGCTCTTAGCACACTACAAAGTAAGTTCATGGCAGAAAAGCTCCCTGGAGCCCACAGTCCCCTCCCCCTGCAGAGTGCATGGCCCAGTTGGGGATGGAAGGGGCTGAAGCTTGCTTCTGTTCTGGAAGACATTCTGACCCCCCTACCATCCAACCTCTCTTCACCCAAATCCCTGTTGGCTTCAAAGAATATTTTAAAACTACACAGAGAAAGATTAGATAGGATGCTATGGTGTAGCAGCACTCTGGCTAAGTTTGCAGTATGTGAAAACCAGGATAAACTGTTGTATTTCCATGATGGCTGCAAATATCTGAGCATAGGTTCGTTATTTTGCAAATATTACAGGTTTCCCTCACCCACAAATGCTCACTCTTACCCAATATTGTAACTTCCAGTCAATATGTTTCATACAAATTCAGAGTTGAGCAGCAGAATTGTACACTGGATTCATTAAAGCAGAAGACTCTGGTATGTTGTAAATTTTTAAAATTTCATACCCCCTCCCCGCATGTCTCAACATCACCACAAACAGGCTGTGAGGACCACACCCAGGTGCTCAGGTGCACCAGCGCCTTGGGGTTTACTCCTTACACAAGTTCCCCTTCTTGCCTTCCCCTGACTGGCCTAGTGACATTCAAAAGCATCAGTAAAGTCCCCTCACACCTAAAATGGAGTAACCTCCCTGGCTTCCAGTAAAGGTACTAGCTGATGGTCTCTCCACCACCCCCCCACACCCCCCCGCCCTACCTGCTTCTTGGAGGGTCTGCTCTCTAGAAGCTCCTCCCATCTGGCCCCCTGCTGGTCATTCCCTGCCTCACCTGGCTCTCTAGGACCCACAAGTATAATTAGTTCAATTTACTTGCATTTCCTTTGCCTTTTGGAGTGCAATTTCCACAACCCACTGTGTTGTTCACAAAGGGGACTCACTTCCTTATTTACCACACAACAGCCGCTCTAGGGTGCCTCCTGAGAAAGGATCCACAGGATTTTCCTCTCCCATTCATTCTCCCTCCAGCTATCCTGCTGAGATTGCAAACAGAAAACAAACAGGCTCCTCCTCCCTGCTCAGGCCTGAAATAAGAATCCTTTTGCTATTACACACACTTTTATACATATTGCTAGACCACGCTGGCCTTGTGGCCTCTATGGACATGAGCAAGAGTAATGCCATCTTCATCTAGATTTTATATGGGGTTATTGCCTTAAGGAGTCCACAGAGCCAGAGAATTCTTTCACGTCTCTGACAGTGTCCTTTCTTCTTCCCTGGCCTCCTTTATCTGAGATGAAAGAAGAGCCTCAGTTGACAATTCACCTGCTCAGAGATACTGGCAACTTCCCTATGCCAAAAAGCAGCTGTCAGTCAACGGGGAAGATGGCAGGCCTCTGTGGGGGGAGAGGCAATGAGCACAAGGACCAGTGGGGGGTGCTGGGGGAAGCCTGAGGGGTGGGGGGGCAGTGGAGGGAATTGTTCACTGTACTTCAATATACTTCCTGTCTTTAGCTGCCTTTCCACGAAAGAGTGCATTTCTGAAATGCACTCTTCACAAAGCTATTAAGAGACACAGGCTCTGTTTCAACCATTTCTGTGAGAGTGTCAGGCTCCTGGCTCTCTCTAGAGCCAAGGCACCTTCTCTCCCCTAACATGGGGAGTCTCCTTTGGGCACCCTCGGTGAGGTTTATAGTACTGCAGAAAGAGATTTGGGCAAGGAGTCAGGAGGCCTGGCTTGAAGAGAGACAGAGTGGACGTCCCTGGGACCTTTCTAAACTAGTGATTATTCTAGCATCCAGTGAATGAATGAGAGTGCTAATGCCAAGGACCCAGAATGAGAGAGGTTTGCCTCCCTCAGGTGCTTGACTTAGACAGACCAGGACAGCAATGCCTGGAGGAGACCAGAAAGGGTAATACTATGTCACTTTCAGTCAGAGCTTTAAGTTAATACAGAGAAAGCTGCTGGGAAAGTTAGTACAGATCGAGTATCTCTTATCTGAATTTTTTTTTTTTTTTGTACCGGGGATTGAATTCAGGGGCACATCCCCAGTCCTATTTTGTATTATATTTGGAGACAGGATCTCACTGAGTTGCTTAGCGCCTCGCTTTTGCTGAGGCTGGCTTTGAACTTCCGATCTTCCTGGAAATTCTTATTTCTAAGAAGTGTTTTAGATTTCAGATTTTTTTTTCATATTTTGGAATATTCACATGTATAAAATGTATTCACTTAGGGACGGGGCTCAAGTTTAAACATGAAATTCATTGATGTTCATATATGCCTTATACATATAGCCCAAAGGTAAATTCATACAATACTTCTAGTGCACCTATGTTTTAATTGTGACCCTTCCCAGGAAGTCAGATGTGGAAGTTTCCACTTGTAGCAAAATGTTGGCACTCAAAATGTTGTGGGCTTTAGAGTATTTTAGGTTTCAGATTTTCAGATCAGGGATATTTCACCTGTATATCTAATTAGCCAACCTAAATTTAATTCAATCAATACTGAAAAAGACAGGAACATGCTAAAAAGCTACTTTACCGTTTTCTAGAAATATCCTAACTATCCACTTGAGATCTGGGAAAAGGTTAGCAAGGAGTCATGCTTGATAGATAGGACAGGTTTCCAGGCTTGGGGCATTGGTAAGCTGTGGGGACTATCTCTCTGGGCCACCACTGTCCACATAGCTGAGTGAAGCCTTCCGAAGGGTAAGGGCTATTCATCCTCCTTCCAAGTCTAGACACACCCCTTCCCCTGCATGAGGCACACCATGTACCAGTCAGCTGACAAAAGACAATAGCAACAGTGTTCAAACGAGAGAGGGGGAAATCCTTAAATAAAACAGAAATGGGCCCCATGGCCTTGGCAGTGCCCTTTAAACTCTGGAAGAATAACAGCTGCCTTGTTTGGATCCAATCTAATCTTTCAGAATTTATGTTCCTTTATGCCCTTACTTGGCGTTCATACAAATAAAAGAAGTACATAGCCTTTGCCAAATTAGATCCTCCTATTCTGCCAGATCATAGGTTTGACCCAAAAGCCAGAAGGCCCATGACCCTTCAAAATAACGTGGACTAGACTGGGAGCAGCAGGTGAGGAGTGAGTGTGTCTGGGAAGATAGGACTTTTCTGAGGATCTCAAGGGGTGGTGATGTCTCTTCTCAAGAGTCACTTGGACTCCCTGGATTCACTTTAGTGTCCTTCCCTAGAATTATATGAACTTTTTTTTTTTCTTTTTGCAGTGCTGGGGATTGAACCCAGGGTCTTGTGCATGGGCTTCCCTAGAATTAAAACACACAGATTACCTGATGTCTAATGAAGTGTGCTGCTCAGTGGCTATAAGAAACTGCTTTTGTTATCAAAAATAAGCCTGTATCAGAGAGAAGTGGGAAGCATAGACCCACTCCTGCGGAGCTTCAGCCCTTTACCCCTACAAAGACAGATACAAAGTGAAGCAAGTCTGAATCTCAGGAGCCCTCTTAAGAGCTAGTGATCTGAAAAGATTGCAGGTTGGAGTGGGGTCATCTGGACCTATTTCAAATAACCTTGACTCAGAAGCACACAGTGCACAGAAAATTTGCTTGTATCCAGACTCAGTTCTGAACAAATCAGATCCAAGGAGGTGAGTGCCTAGCCTGTATTTTGCCCTCCCCCACACCCCAGTGGCATTAGTGGTCCTAACAGGACACTATAGTCACCCAGGACTAGGAGTGGGAAGCTGGTGGAAAGCTTCAGTTCAATGGGTGAACAACTAAATAGAAACAGATCACTTCTTCTGAATACCCTTAAGCAAAGGGAATTGATTTCATATAAGCAAGCATAAATGATGAGAAGGAACACATTTCTAAATCCTTCTCCCTTATTGCATAAAAATGATTATGTGCCAGCTTTACACTGGTGCTGCGGAGAACAGGGAAAAGGCATGATCTTTCACCTACAGCTCTGTGTGGTAAAGAAAAATAAAATGACCCTCGCATTCAGATGACATGTGATCTCCCACATGAAAATCTGGCTGATTCCGACCTGCTAATAAAGAGCAGAAGGATATCTGCTGGTGTTGCCTTCCCTTGTTTTGAGTTTGTTTGTCTGAGAAGGTAGAATTGAGGATGTAATATTTTCTTTTCCCCTCCAGCAACCATTCAAGAGAAGTTAGAGGGTCCGTTGTGTTTGAAATACAAATGGTGAAGACTGTGAAGAGAAAAAGAATCCATCAGGATATAGATGATGCAAAGACAAGCTCAAGAAATTACTCCAGTCGTGCCCAAAAGGAAAGGAGATAAAATGTTTTCAAGTAGCAGTGAATCCCAGGGGCTGGAAACCAAAAAGAATGGATGACAGGGGTGATCTTGTTCCCCTTTCTTAACCAATATCAAGTTTTCTTACCCCAACTCCATAGAACACACACACATCAATATCAACATCTTCTTTTTTGTTTTAAAACTAACTTGGGGCTTTTTTTTAACATTTTATTTTTTAGTTTTAGGTGGACCCAGTACATTTATTTTATTTTATTTTTATTTGGTGCTGAGGATCAAAACCAGTTCCTCATGCATGCTAGGCAAGCGCTCTACTACTGAACCACAAACCCGGCCCCAACATCTAAATTTTTTAAGTAAGATACAGAGTTCCTGAATTACTTGCACCAAGTAACCCAGGAGAAACTCAGGGCCAGAATCAGCATAGGCTTCTAAATATCCAAGACAATGAGATGAGAATTTGAATCAGACAGAATAATTTCTTGGATGTTGATACACATCCACATGAGCACACCCCAAGTTGTCATATAAAATACAGGACATGCACATTCATTTGGATAAATAATGCACAATTTTTAGTAATAAGTATGTACATGGGACATACTTATGCTAAAAAAATTATTCATTATTTATTCAAAATTCAAATTTACCTGGGCAATGCTGGGCACAGTAGTATATATCTGTAATCACAGCTATTCAGGAGACTCAGGCAGAAAGATCACTCAAGCCCAGGAATTCAAGGACAGCCTGAGAAAATATGGAGACTCCAGGTCAAAGAGAGAGAGAGAGAGAGAGAGAAACTTACCTGGGCATCTTGTATTTTTATTTGTTAAATCTGACAGTCTTAACACTAACAGCTTTTGCCCTCAATTTATGTTGTTTCTCCCACTAGAAATGCCACCCCTCTTCTTGAAACTATTTAAGCCATGCTCAGCTTACAAAGCTCACGTCACACCTTGCCTTCCCTAGAAATCTCCTGATGGGGCTACATGTGCCGTTGTCTCCCTTTTTGTGAAGACCAATAACATATGCTTACAAAATAACGTGGACTAGACTGGGATCCACTATTGTGTCAGTCTCAGATTGTTTCATAAACTTTTATTACCCCTCTGCATCTATATCGCAAGCCATCGGAGTCAAAATCATGCCTCACTCTAACTTTTTATCCTCTGCTGCATTTAGTGTGGGATGAAACAGAAAAAGCTTTTCAATAACTGATGGGAAATTGTTTGCTTTAGTGCACACAGAAAAGACGACAAGAAGAAGATTAAGATATTATTTTCTCTCAAATATGAAAAAAAGAAGGATGAAAGAGTCTAGAAGCCTCAAAAAGAAAAAAAAATATTGCATTTAAAGGTGACATTTGTTTGTGAGATGAGGAGCCACAATTAACTTGTGAATTAGGAAAATTATAAGAGCAAGTGATATATTGACATGTACCTTTGTATCTATGAAAATTCTTGTCCTTAACTAAAGTCCTTGCAAATACTGGAAGAGTCCCTGAGCCTTAGAACCTAAAGGTCCTTAGACATCACCTGAGCCACAATATCATCACACAGGTAAAGAACTGAGACCAGTAAAGGAGACTCCCTTATCTATTGTCACATAGCCAGTTAACAACAGCTTACTGGTCCCCAGGCCAAAGCTCTTCCTGTTTGTTGAACTGACCCTCCAGTTTTAGGGGCAGAACCTTACAATAAAGGGCAGCTCTGCTCATATAAAAAAAAATAATACTTTTGATTGTCTTTTTCTTTCTATAAATCGTTCTTACTTTTAGTAAGGAATCTGGAAGATATAGAAGCACATAAAGAAAAAAATTAAGCTACTCACCAATATGAAAAACCAATTATAGATATTTGATGTATTTGTCTCATGCCTTTTCCTATGCATGCTGGACTATAAGAAAGGCAGGGATCAAACTAATTTTTTTTGTGTGTGTGGGGAGTGGTTCTGCATCTTCAGCTCTAGCCCAGTGACTGGCAATTAAAAAGCACTCCATCTACACTTGTTGAATAAATTATTACATCAATATGCATCTACATAGATATATGTAAGTTATGTATACAAATGTCTATGCTTATGTAATTTGAAAAATTGAAACCATACCATTATAGTTCACTTAATTTTATCACATCAAAGAAATTTTCCCATTTCAACCAATATCTTCCTAAAATACTGTTTTCAAAAGCTGCATAATATTCTTTTGTATAGCTAAACCATAATTTATTTATCCATTTCCAATCAACAGACATTTACATGGTTTCTAATTATTTTGACTAGTACTATGATTACTCTATCCAGACATGGATCTCCATGAAAATCAGTCTGTGGAGAAAATGGGCCTATACCTATCCCTTCACTAATGAGAAAAGTTAGGGAGGTAAAGCAGTAACAAGCCAACTGCCCACAGTCACCTTATCACTCCTAGAAGGGTTATTTGATTCAGCTTCCCTTACAAATCATGAGCTCCAATTCAGGACTGCCAGTACATGATATAATCCTTAGATGATCAATTTGATTTTATCTCAGTTACATCTTACATGAAAATGTCATCCAAAAAAAAAAAAAAAAAGTCACTGCAAATGAGAGAAAGGTATCTGAACCAAAGGGCTATTTAGAGTTGATTTCATCAGTCTTGTTCTTAACTAAATATACACTATACACTAAATACGAAATATACTACTACTAGTAAATATACACTATACACTAAAATACAAGGCTCCTACCTCTCCCCAAACAACTTCAAGCAACTACACTACTAGGAACATGATCCAAATCCAAGTATGAGTGCCAAATTTATTTTCTAGTATTGTCGGTGTCTATAAGTTCCCTGCGGGACCCACACTAGGTTGACTACTTTTTATGTAAGTTTATGCATATACTGACTTTCAGCAACCTATGAGTTCACAGTTCACGTTGCCCCTTTATTGTTCCCTCTTGGCTGATGCAGGACAGTCCAGAACAGGTCCTTCAATGGCCAAGGGCTCAGTTTCAAGATGCAAAGGGGATCTTCACATATTGTTTTGTTCTGAGTGCTCACTGACGTAGAAGAAAGTGCTAGGGAAGAAGCTGGCAGAACAGGTTCCTTACTTGCCAGGGTCACCTGCTTTTCTCTTCCAAGTGTAAACTCAGCTTAGTTCCTGGAAAGGACAGTAGATTTCAGGACAGCCGTTCAAGGTGGAGCGCACTCATAACCTTCCTGCTATGCAGCAGCATTTTGGCAGGATATTCTACAAGTGACATCAGGCTACATACTATCTGGGGGCCGTTCACCATCACTGTGTTGTATGTTGCTGTCTTGTGAGCACAGTCAGGGAAGGACACAGTTCAACAGTCCCCTCCAACTCATGTAGAAATTTAAGGGCCATTGTAGCTGTATGAGGAGGTGGGAACTGGAAGAGATGGTTAGGCCATGGGTGCTGTGCCTTCACAAATGGGTTAATGCTGTTATCCTGAAAGTTTGGCTTAGTTACCACTAACGCGGCTCCTGATATAAGGATAAGTTGGCCCCCCACCCTTCCTCTCTACCTCATAAGTGCTTGATGGCCTTCTACTCTATCACATGAAGCCCCTTGTCCAGTGCTAGCACCATTCTCTTGGACTTCCCAGCCTCTAGATCAGTGAGCCAAATAAACACTTGTTATTTATAAACTACCTAATCTGTGGTATTCTCTTACATCAGCAGAACACAGACTAAGACACATACCTTCTAACAGAAACCCAGCTAATACAGAGCACCAACATCATTGCCAGGTCCCACTTTGTCAACTGATGCAGATTCAGAAGAGACTCCTATAGTTTCTTTTCCAACTAAAAAATGGAGAGATTGGACAAGGAGAACCAATATGCTTTATTTTATGAACATCTTCTGACTAATGGTGACTCCCTGGAGTTAAGACTATCACACCTCATCCAGAGCAAAGAGGAAAAAGAATTTTAGAGTCACAGATTGAAGGGGCCAAAATGAAAACCTAGTACAACTCAAACCCCAAGGCAGCTGGTCCCTGAGAGTAGACCTCATGTCATTCATCTTATACCTCGATGGTTGGTACAATGCCTGGCACATAAAGGACACTGAATACAGGATCGAATGAAGAAATCCTCAAAGTCTGACCACAGGGCTCACTTCTCTATAAGTCATTACTATCGCATACAAATAAGGAACTCTTCTTCAATAGAGGAACAAACGTATGGCCAACACGTCGACAAGATCAAAATGAACCTGAAAAAGAGATTGTGCCAGGACTGCTGGGGCATCCTAGGACAATTGTCATCTCTCCTGTACCTCACACAGGGTCAGTAAGATGCTGGGTGTGGTCCAGAGGTAAGAGCCTTAGAGGGAGTCAATACGGGGGTAGATAGAAAAGAATGGAAAGGAAGAAGGAGAAACACAAGGAAGAGTAAGAGAAAGAGCAGAAGAGTCCTTATCTCCATGGGCTTCTCAAATGGCAGAGCCAAGGGGGAAGTAGGTCAGGTCCCCTGTGGAGTATTTGTGGGTTCACTCCCAGGATGATTTGCTAACTCAAAAGACTAACTGGATCCATCAGTAGGAGGCCATAGGAGGTACTGGGAAGGACTTCAGCTCTGAAGGAAGAACACACAGGGTTGAATTCTATGTCTGGTAGTTGCTAGAAAAATATTCAATATATTTCTCAACTTTTAAGTTTACTTTTTTTTTAAAAAAGCATAAGATTGTTTAAAGCAGTAATTAGAATAGTGTGTTGTTGGGTTTATATCATATATGAGTGTACATAACGATAATGGTACAAGAGAAAGGGATGAGGGGGAGGAACAAGTGTCTATTTTTTACTTTTTCTTAAATTGTTTTTCTTTTTTTGTTGTTCTCGTTTTGGGGGGTTTTCTTGTACCAAGGATTGAACTGGGGCGGGGGGTTGCTTAACCACTAAGCCACATCCCCAGACCTTTTTATTTTTTATTTAGAGAGAGGGTCTCCCTAAGTTGCTTAGGTCCTCACTAAGTTGCTCAGACTGGCTTTGAACTTGCAATCCTCCTGGCCACCGTGCCCAGCCCTGTTTTTACGTTTTATCAGAATTAAGTCAGGGTACCTGAAGTACACTGTACTGAGTTAAGATGTACCTGAAATACACTGTGCTGAGTTAATCCTTACAACAACTACAGAGAAAATAGCTAATGAAAAAAAAAACACATAAAAAAATTTTAAGAAAAATATTCAAATGGTACATTGAAAATATTTCCCTAATCTAAAAAGAAGTCAATAAAGTAGTTACAGACAATTAAATGGGTTAGTGTGTATAAAGATCTTAGAATGGTGCTCCGAGACAGGCTGTGCTACAGAAGGTCCTTGTCATTTTCTTTGTTTTGTTGTCATTCAACTGTGGGAGAAAAGAGAGCTTCCCTAGGAAGCTGGGGAAGATGGTGAGTCACCAGGGGTGCAAAGTCAGCAGACCAGAGAGCATCCCCACACCAGTGTGGTTGGAGAGCCGGAAGCTCTTGACAACCTCAGAATTCTTCCTAAGTTGTAACAATTGTTGGGGGAGGGGAAAGAGGAAGTGGAGGTGCCTGGACATTTGCCCTAGAATAGGACCCAGAAGATGCCTCTGACTTTCAGCCCAGAGAGAAGGCTTGTATGAAGCTGCCAGATTTAGAGAAGTTTTTTCTAAAATTGTGTGAAGAACAACAGAAACCCACCAAAGTTGATCCTGCCCATGTCAAATTAGTGAACGAGGAAGGAGAAGTAGAGCTCCAGCTATTGTGGGCTTGCTCTTGCCTCCTAAAAGGAGAAACATTTATGGACTTGACCACATGCCCCCAACTTTCCCCATCAGGTCACTGAATCTTTAATCTGGAAACGCAGAAATTAACATCCCCACTAAACAGATGGAGAAACTGAGCCAACAAAAGGAGTTGTACTTTCCTGAGAACCTGGCAGCGATTGGTAAATCAGGATTCAGTTCTTGCCTTTTCTTCTGTAACACAACCACTACTATCTCCATCAAATAAAAATGTATTGTGTCCAAAATCAGTACTTCTTTTTTTCTGGTGGGGGTGGGGGATTGAACCCAGGGCCTCAGACATTTTAGGCAAGCACTCTACCACGGAACTGCAACCCAAACTCCTAACCCTCTTTTTTTTTTGAGATAGAACCTTGCTAAACTGCCCAGACTGGAATCCTACTGCCCGCCCCCCACCTTCTGAGTACCTGGAATTTCAAACTTGGGCCTCTGTGCTGGGCCAAGGTTGGGAATATTTAGAGAGAGTTGAGGCTGAGCAAAATGAGTGAAGAGCCTCTGAGCCAGCTGTGTGTCCATCCCCCCACCCCCACCCCGACGAGAGGTCAGACTCCTGACTGTTGAAGTCTGCCTGGAATAGGGAGAGAAGCAGTGTGTTTTTATAGTGCCATAACAAAGAACCACAAACAGGTGGCTTGAAACAACAGAAAATACAGCCAGGTGCTGTGGTACATGCACAGGAGGATCTCAAGTTCAAAGTCAGCCTGGGAAACTGAGCGAGACGCTGTCTCAAAACTGAAAATAAATAATAAATAAATAAAAAAACAAAAAAATTCAATGGGGCTGAGGATGTAGCTCAGTGGTAGAGGGCTTGCCTAGCATGCACAGAAAACTGGGTTCAATTCCCAGTACTGCAAAAAGAAAAAGGAAAAGGAAAATGTATTCTAAATCTAGAAGTCCAAAATCAAGCTACCAACAAGGCTCTTGGCTCCCTGATGGACTGGGACACTGGATCTGCCACACCTCAAAATCCCAGGGAGGGAGAGAAATCCCACAAGAATGACTGCAGATGGGGGAAGTAATCTTGGATAGAGATTGCTCAGACGGCTAAGATAAATGAAGAGTCAACAGCAGATGAGGATGTGAACAACCTGGGCCACAGTGAGGGGCTGAGGTGAAGTCAAGGAAAATATGGGGAATTAAATTTTTGCCACCAGAAGGGCAATGGTGCCTGGGATTGGGATCCCAATACAAGTAGCACACAGGACCATTGTTTTAGGAAACAGGAGCAATTGTAAAGTTAATATGGAAAAATTTTAAAACCAGTTTATCCAGGAAATTTTTGAAAATAGAGAACAATGGAGGAAGATGAACTATATTAAATACTAAAATATAAAGACTGAGACTGGGGATATAGGTCCGTGGCAGAGTCCTTACTTGGCATGTGCCAAGCCCTGGGTTCAATCCTTAGTATGGAAAAACAATAATAATAATAAGTCTACAAGAAATAAAATTGCATAATATTTAAAAACTAATAAGCAAACAGATCAAGATGATAAGTCTAAAAGTCCAGAAACTAGACCTAAATATATTTCATATATAACCAAGTGGCATTTCAAGTCAGGGAGGGAAATATATATAATTCATACCGTAGCAGAGGCTAACTTCACTAAAACATAAATAGATACCAATTCAAAGATAAAAGAGAAAAAATATCAGTAGTTCACAGAAAAGAAAATTCAAGTGGCTCTTAAGTAAATGAAAAATATTCAAAAGAAATGAAAACACAAGGAGATGACATTTTTTCATCCAACAATGTAGCAAAGATCAAAGGACTGGATGATGTGCCATATTGGTAAGCTTGCCAGTCACTTACTTATTTTGTTCTTAAATTCATTCCCAGGCTTTTTCTGCCCTGCAGATTTCACAGTACACTTTGTCACCAAGAAGCATCTCACAGAATGGCCATCTGAAGTCTCAATTATTCTCCAGGTGGAAGACCACACACCAAGGGCATCGTACACACCTTGAACCAATATATGGTGTAGTTGCTCCCAGGGTCAGAATACACTTCATTGGGAGCAAAGAGATAGGAGAGTGACTCCTTTCTCTACACCAATTGCCATTCTCAGAATTTTTGCTGGAGTTCTGAGCAATTTCATCTCTTGGAAACCCAGGGACATAACAGTTTCAGAGAGTAGGAAATTGAGACCACCAACTGGCTCCTTTGGGCTCCTGGTGTTGGCTGAAGAGAATAACCTCAGTTACTAGGAGGAAATTGGGTTTCTGATATACAGTGGGTCATGAAAGTCTGTGTGAAGGGATTCTCTGGGGTACCTCTTAGTACTTTTTGACCAATGGTAAAAAATAACAGAATACACTGCACCCAAACGAGGCAGGACTCTTAAGAAATCAGTCTTTGGGAATTAAGATTGGAATCACTCCACCAGGTAAAGATTCCCAAACAGCAAAGTGCTCACAGAAGACAAAGAGCATGTGGGCGAAATGCATGGTTGAAGAAGAAAGTGATCAAGATCAATGACAGCCTCGTGGCCAGTTACAGACACGAAGACTGAACAGCTATACCTGCTTTTATACTCATCAGTGGTTTCTTTTGCTTTCTAATTGCTGAGAAATTTGTCCAAGAGATGTTCATAGTCCTTAAGTTGACAACCAGCCAGCCTGGAAATAGAGATGCATATGGTGAGAGAGGGATTTTCTGTGTACCCATTTAAGGGAAAGGGTTTAGAGGTAGAGATGGTAAATGACAGTTATAGTCTCTCAGGCAGAAGCACAAAGTCATTTTTGTATGGCAGTTAGATATGGGAAGAAGGGTGAAAATGGGGACTGAGCAGCAAGAAAATTGGATTGTGCAGTTTTTTTTTTTTTTTTTTTTTTGGTTTGCATTTTGTCCCTTTCGGGTTCATTCCCCATCCTCCTTCGTCCTAGTCTGTATCATGGGAAATTGTATTTCTCAAGCTGAATTCAGAAATGGGAGGCACTGACAGAAAACAGAATGGGTAGAGCCCAGAGTATTTCTCTCTCCCTTTCCCTCTTTGTCTGGGGACATCTTGATCAGCAGCTGTTTCTCCTCCAGCTTCCTCCTGACAGCCTGGCCCTCCATAGTCCAGGGTCCTATGAGGCTGGTCAGCATGACTCTAGCTTTTAGCTGTGGATCCTGGGATCCACCAGTACCCTCACTTCCTTTCCTCTGCCCACTATTGCCTGAGGCTGCCTCTCCTACCCCATCTTTGACATCTTAGCTCTTCCATCACCTGGACAATCAGTGTCCTGTTTTTTTTTTTTTTTTTTTTTTTTTTTGGTTGTTGTTGTTTTTTAATATTTATTTCTTAGGTGTAGATGGACTCAACACAATGCCTTTATTTTTATGTGGTGCTGAGGATCGAACCCTGGTCCCGCCAGTGCTAGGCAAGCACTCTACCGCTGAGCCACAATCCCAGCCCCCAGTGTCCTGTTTTAAATCCTCAGAAATGTCTGTTTTTCTTGACAGGCCACAGGGTGTTTAGATGAGCGATGGGAAAACCAAAGGGTGGGGGTCTGAAATAGAACATATCAAGTAAACTGACAAGACTCTGTTGGAAAATTAGCAATATCTACCTCTCTGTAGCTGTGCAAATCAGTTACAAAGACATAAGCCTTTGTTCTAGAAATTAGACTTCTAGAATTTTTTACTGTTTAATTAATGTTTGCGTAAGACTACTCATTGCGGCATTGTTTGTGAAAGATTGGAAACTACCTAAAAGTCCACTGACAGGAGACAGATCAAATAGATTAAGACATATTCCTAAAGAAAAGGAAAATTCAGTAAACTAATATGGAATATAAAGTAAACTAATATGCAGTCACCCAAAAGAATGAGGAAGATTTTTATCAGGATACATTCCTAAGAAATGAAAACACAAGATGCACATCAGTGCATATAATGCCACCATAAAAATAATAAGTATACAGAATATATTTACTTATATTCACAATGATTCTCTATAGCAAGAAAGTAATAAGATTGGCCCCCTCTGGAGAGAAAGACTGGAGAAAGGGGAAAAGGAGATGAGCAGGGCTTTTTTTTTTTTTTTACTGCTTACTCTTTTGTATTTTTAGAATACTGCAATATGTAAGGAATTACAAATTTCAAAAATAAGAAAGCAGTATTGAGATTCCTTGGAAAATTGGAAATGGAACCACCATTTGACTCAGCTTTCCCTCTCCTCAGTCTATACCCAAATGACTTAAAAACAGTATACTGCAGGACACAGCCACATCAATGTTTATAGAAGCACAATTCACAATAGCTAAACTGTGGAACCAACTTTGATGCCCTTCAGTAGATGAATGGATAAAAAAAATGTGGCATATACACAATGGAATATTACTCAGCAATAAAAGAGAATAAAATCATGGCATTTGCAGGTAAATGGAAAGAGTTAGAGAAAATAATGCTAAATGAAGTTAGCCAATCCAAAAAAACCAAATGCCGAATGTTTTCTTTGATATAAGGAGGCTGATTCATAGTTTGGTAGGGAGGGGGAGCATGGGAGGAATAGATGAACCCTAGATAGGGCAGAGGCGTGGGAGGGGAAGGGGGGTATGGGGTTAGAAATGATGGTGGAATGTGATGGACATCATTATCCAAAGTACATGTATGAAGACAAAAATTGGTGTGAACATACTTTATATACAACCAGAGATATGAAAAATTGTGCTCTATATGTGTAATAAGAATTATAATGCATCCTGTTGTCATATATAAATAAAAAAATTAATAAAAAAAGTTTAAAGAAACAAATTTCAAAAATTAAAAAAAAACTAATTTGTTAAAAAAAATGCAACTCTACACTGCTTGTAAGAGACACACATGCAGAGCATGAGTGAGATTAGAAATAAGTGGATAGAAAATATATACTATAAAAAGTTAAATCAAATGCAAAAGAATGCTTTCTTACAAATAAATTTTAGAAGCCGGGCATGGTGGCTCATGCCTATAATCTCAACAGCTCGGGAGGTTGAGGCTGGAGGATTGCAAGGTCAAAGCCAGCCTCAGCAACTCAACAAGGCCCTAAGCTACTTAGTGAGACCCTGTCTCAAAATAAAAAATAAAAAGGACTTGGGATGTGGCTCAGTGGTAAGCAATCCTGGGTTCAATCCCTGACACCAAAAAACAAACAAATAAATCAAATTTAATTAGACAAAGTAAAAGTAAAGTAAAAGCATTAACAGAGGCTAAGGGCAACATTATATAAAATTTGTATGAAAAAAAAAACCACCAATCTTGATTGTGTATGCTTTTAACAGCATAGTCATAAATATATAAAACAAAATCTAAAATAATCACAGGGAAGAAACAGATTATGCCAGGAAAGAGTTTTAAGGACTGGAGATTAGAGCAATATTAATAAGTCTGATCTAATATAGAGATCTATATATAATTTCACTGTCAAATGGAAAGTCTACATTCTTTTCAAGCACATATAGAACATATCCCCAAAATGGCTACAACTGTAGGAGGCAGAAGAAAGTTCAACACATTTCAGAGAACCTGTGTCATTCTGGCTGTGTTCTTTGACTATATGCTGATCAGAAACCAGCAATAAAGACATTGACTTACAATATGTTTGGGAAATTTAAAAATTCACTCCCATGTAATTCATGAACTTAAGTAGAAATTATAATAGAAATGATGCACTATTTGGAACATAGCAACAATGGAAGTATTAAATACCAAATGGAGGCAAAGAATATTTAATGAGAAATCGGTAATTTTGAATGCATCTCTCTTACAAAAACCAGAAAGATTGAAAATAAGTTAATAAACCATTCACCTCATAAAGCTAAAAGGTTTACAAAATATAGAGGAAAGGGTTTGGGGGGTTAGAGTGTTTAAACAGATGCACCTAATTTCTCTTCAGAGAATCCACTAAAACTATATAAAGGAGTTTCTTCAAAGGACAGAAAGGCACAGCACAGAGAGACTAAAAGAGGAGACAACAGCAATGTAATGCGGGAGCTGGGATGAATGATGATTCAGCAAAGCTGTGACCGTCACCATCCTAAGCCAGCAGCAGAAAGAACGGTGGATAAATCAGGTTTGCAGGCAGCAACATCATGGGAACAGTGGGGGATATCAGGTGCTTCTGGAATTGGGAAGGCAGGGGAAACAAATTAAGAATTTGGTGAAAGCTGTTTGTTTGAGAAACAGTTACCCTTAGAGACCATCCTGGAAAAATGACCAGAGTCCTCTGGACAGGGGGCCCCCAGATAGATTTGAGGATATAGATGTCCTGCTCCAAAGAGGGAGATGAAGTGTCTTATGCAGCTTGCTTAAGATTGGAGATCTTTTCTCCAGGGATTCTGATAGTCTCAGAGGAAAGATCTAAAGAGACTGATTTCAGGAGTTTCTCCAAAGAACAGCCCACACAGGTCACCCTACAGCCTGTGCATCAGTCTCTTCCATCCTCTTGAAACTTCCAACTACCTTTTTGAGCAGCTAAGTAGGCAAAGATCACTTTTTCCAGGAGAGCTTTTATGATTCTCAAGGAATTCTAAAGTCACAGAATGACTTGAAGACTCTATTCAACATCTCCTCTCTGGCACTGGGAACATTACTCTGTCTCTGCACAGCTAGGCTTGAGCCGGCTGACCAGTCTTTTGAAACTGACTTTGGAAACATAGTAAGTAGGAAAACATACGCAGGTTGTAAAACCGTAAGGAAACAGGTAGTTTCTGGAAGCAGAAAACAGATTCAGTGAGGCAGATACACACGTGGAGAACTGTGCTGGCCATCTCCATATGCCCGTCCATGCAGATTCTTTCTCTGTCCTTCGCTGTCCTGCTGTGGATCCCCACAGTCTGCATCGCCATTGTACCCATTCCTTCTGGCTTCCTTTGAGGTTTGACCAATGGAAAACAATAGCAGAAGGATGGAAGGCAGGAGAAGACAGATGGCAAGATGTTTATTTGCCCACTGCCTTCCATTTTTGCATATTTTTATTGGGGGATACATCTAACTAGACTTTAATTCTTGTCCCTACAAGAGGCTGGGGGCCTCTTCTCCTTACCTCCCAGTCTCACCTGGCCTCTACTAACATCATCTCCTCCTCTTGCTCCCACAGGTAGAATTGGATCAATAGGCAGAAGTGATATTATGCCCCCATTCCAAAAAAAAAAAAAAAAAAGTTCTGGGGCAGTTGGTGATCTTTATAAAAAATACAGTGATCCTAGGCCCCATAGGACCCCATGCACAAAAATCAATTTCAGGTTAATTAAAACCACAAATCGAGGTTGGGGTACCTGTAAAACTTAATGCAGAAAATATAGAATAATATATCCATGGCCTCTAGTGAGAGGGAAAATTTTCTTAAAAAATAAAAAGGGGACAAATCCTAAAGTGAATTTTATTATATTAAGATAGATTTATTTTTCTTCACTAAAAGACAAACTTAGAAAACAAGGAAAAGTCTGGGAGAAGATACCTGCGACATTAAAAACTAACAGCAGATTATGTTCAAAATTTATAAAGGATTCTTAAAAATAAATGAGAAATGGACAAGCATTTCCATAGAAAAGGAGACAAAGAAAGAAAGAGGCAAATCACAGGGGAGGAAAATGGTTACTGAGTATATGAAAAAATACTCACCAGCCCTGATAAGTAGGGAAACGAAATGCAAAATAAAACAACAGCAAGATAACTTCAGTTGGTGGAAAATGTTGGGGTGATAAGACTGAGGATGAGTGAATATGGAGAAACAGGGCCTCACATTAGTACTTAAAGTTGGAGATATTTGGCAATAGTAGAAAATCTAGCAATTCTACTTCTAGGTATTCATGCGAGGAAAAAAGTCCATCGGTGTAGTAGGATATAAGTACTAGAATATTTATTACAATGCTTTGTAAAAGACAAAAAAAAAATGGAAACCAGATAAAAATCAAATGGAGTGTGGGTAAATTATATCAGTAAAATGGAAAACTATGTAGTAATACAGTCAAAAATAAAATAGCATGGAGAAATCTCCAAAATCAATAGTTAGATGAGAAAGCAAGTTATACCTGTCCTTCTAGATACCACTGGTAGAACTCATGCTTAGCATGCACAAGTCCCTGGGCTCAATCCCCACCATCAAACAAAGATTTGAAAGTTCAAAAAAATATGTTTTCAAAAAAGTCTAAAATGAAACTAGTTTTTAAGGATAAATACACATCGAGGGAAAATGTAAAACTCATGCATAAGAAGAAAACATACCAAATTCGGGATAGTGGCTACCTTTGGAAAAGAAGGACAAGAGAGAGGGAAGAAGCAGGGAGGAGGGGAGGACGGCAAAAAGGGGTTCCCAGGACATTAAGATTCAGTTAGTTTTAACATCTGACAAGAACAACTTAGAGGAGGAAAAGTTCATTTGCAGCTTGCAGTTTCAGAGGTGCCAGTCCACAGACGGCCCACTCCATTGCTCTGGGCTCCAGGTAAGGTCGCACATCGTGGGGGAAGGGCCCAGCAGAAGAAATGCAGGGAGGCACAGGGAAGATGAACCCTTCCAGGGCACATCCCCAGTGACCCTCCTCCTCCAGCCATGCCCCACCTGCTTAAATACCACCCAGTCATTCAAACTAGGATGGACAGATTAGGTTACAGTTCTCCTCATTCCATCATTTTACCTCTGAATATTCCTATCATCTTAACAAGAGCTTTTGAGAGACATTTCATCTCTAAACCTTAACAACGGCCAAGAATAAAAAAGGATTTTGATGGATTTGGGAAGTGAATACACAAGTTTTTGTTTAATGTTATTCTTAGTACTTTCCTGGATGTTTAAACTGTCTCATGAAAATGTTCAGGATCTTGCTATAACCTTAAAGGGTATTACTAGACACATGGCCTCAGAGTAGTAGCAATAAGACTCTGATTCCGTGTGAAGTGCTGCTTGCATGCTTGGACCACAAACGAACAGGTGTTCAACTAGTAATCAGTGACCGGGACCTGTCAACAGCCACAAATGAGGTCACAAAAGAAACAAGGGAAGGCACCTGGGAGGTTTATCCTAGAGTCAAAGACATTCTGAACTTTCCCAAGCATGGAGCATGCCAGCAGCTCAGGGAATGTCATCCTGGAAAGTGGCAGGCTGCCAGTGGCCACTTTGTATGCCACAAAGGATACAGATTCAGATGAGACACAAATGCTGTCCAGTTCTCATCCTCAAGTTGCAGGGCAGCTCTGGCCATGAGATTCCACATGAAAAGAATAATGTTCCTGGACACTGCGGGAGACGATGACCTAAAAATGCACAGGCCTTTCCAAAAGGCACAGTCCTTCCAGCTGCACTCGGAGTCCTGAACCGGATCCCCTGACGGGCCAACCTCAGGCTGGTTTGGGGGGTTGGCAGATAAGCCTCCCTGGAGCTAACTTGGTTGTCTTGTGGATTTTCAGACTCATTGGAGACTTGTTGTTGGTCTGAACTCCTAAGTGCTGTGCCAAGATGCAGCAATCTATTTACATTCACTGGAGTGAACCAATAAATGGGCAAAGAGCTCATTTGTGACACTAAGTACAGCTTCTCTCTAGCATGAACAGTCAACAACAAGCTTCTCATCACTTCTATTCCATTAAACATTGCAAATTAGAGTCCAAGGAGGAAGCTAATTTCCAATCAAACAGAAGAACCAAGGGAGCCCAAAATCTGTTGCCTGTTTCTGCCCATATGGCTGTGTAGGCACGCTCACAGGCCAGCTCACCCACTTCAAAATGCAGCAGAGCAAAATATATGGAAATAAACCAGTGACTTGATCCTGTTTCATGAGCTCCTTTGCTTTTGTTATAGTCGTCCATTTTGATACAACCGGAGGGGCATGATTTGGATACTCCAGGGGTACAGGTGTCTACAGTGGGTTTGCTTCCTGGCTGGGGTCCTCTTGCCACAAATGCCCAGGCAGCCTCAAAGCACACTATGACTTTCCACAGAGCCATTGTACCTTCTGCCAAATGAGAGCACCACATCCACGTTTCAGACCAGTTCATTCTGCTTGAATATAATGTGTCTCATTAATCTCTTCCATCTGTTGTTTATGTGCATGAACAATCCTAAGGGGAAATATAAAGGACTGACACAGGGTTTACTACTTGAGCCTCTGTATCCAGGTTTAATTTGTAAGGAGTTACTATTCCTCCAGATGGGACACAGATCTCTACGAACTGGCTTCCCCCCAACCGCAAAGACATTTGTGAGAACTTCCCTGTCTGCTTGGGCAGCGTTCCCATGGCCAGCAGCACGCAGATGCTCCTGTGTCAGTCTACCCTGGCATCATCAGAAGTCAAAGGCAGAATAGAATTTCCAAGGCAGGAACCGAGGGCTGCCAACTCTGTTATTCAGGCGCTTTTCCTCTTCCTACTGCCGTTGCTGTCAGATCAATTCATTGCTCAACATACCCTCCATCAGGCTCCGGATGGGACAGACAAAAGTCAATGTCAGTCCGTTTTACTACTTGGAAAGAGTGCAATTGAAAGTGCTCGTGTGAGAAGATGCTGACATTAAATTGGCTACCCTGAGGGTCCAGGATTACCAACAATGCGGTCCTCCAATTCCCATGTCGCCAAGGATCACCATCTTTGAGCAAAAATTAACACCTCATGAAAAGCCAACTTGAATGCCCCCAGTATAATTAGATGAGGATAACTGAACGTGTTTATTGGTTTAGCAAATATTTGAGGACCCAATATGTGACAGCTTTTGTGCTAGATAGTGGGACATTCAATGGTACATGAAACAGATACAATTTCTACTTGTCTAAATTATTCAGTGCTCTCATGGGTTGGATTGTGTGCCCCATAAATTCATATGTTGTAGCCATAACCCTCAGGACCTCAGAATATAACCATATTTGGAGATAGAGTCTTCACAGAGGTAATCAAATTAAAATGAAGTCATTCAAGGGGCCCTCATCCAATATGACTGGTGTCCTTATCAAAAAAGAGATTTGGAGACAGACACGTCACTAGGAGAACATTATGGAAAGACGAAGGCAAAGACTGCCTTCTATAAGCAAAGCAATGCCAAAAATCACCAGCAAACCTGGGGAGAGTCACCCTGCCGAAAGAACCTATCCTCCCCACATACTGGTCTCAGCCTCCTCCCCTCTGCAATTGTGGGGCGGTACATTTCTGTTGTTTAAGCCATCTAGTTGCAGGACTTTATTGCAGAAGTCCTAGTAAACTAAAAACAAGCGGCTTCTATGAAATAGTGTCACTCAAACAGGAAGTATTCATGGAAACTTAGAACATGCTTAGCCTATGTCTCTTCTGCCACCCAAGGCAGGTGGCTATCCTTCCCAATGGTGACCATTATGAAGAATCTCAAGAAACAGCTCTGGCACTGCTACATCTCAGGCCACCAGGGCCAGAATTAGTGGGGGCTCTTTGGAGTCCAGTGGAGGGGCTCTTAAGGGTCAGCTGAACAAGAAACAATAAAGAAGAAAGAAATCTCCAAGAATTTTGTGAAGGACAACAAATTGTCTCAAAAATTTCTGAGAATTGTTGGCTGATTGAAGATACAACATTTCTAAATCAACATTTTTCACCTAAATTTTAACCCTACTTATGCAACCAGTGAACTCCATGACCTTGAGCAAGTCTTATGGACCTCTATTCGCCAATTTGTAAACTGGGAGCTTAGAGTATCTGAGTCCTGTCTGGATCCACTCTTGAGACTCTGTGACTGCAACTTGCAACTCATTTTGTGTTGAATAGTCTGTGATAGCAATAACAATAGTTAAAATGTGAATGCCTACTTTCAACAAGTTGTGTTCTATGCAATCTTCCTCAATGAATGCATTATTTGTGCAACTCTATTATAAGGAAAAATTTCTTGATTATTCTGAAATTTCTCCATGTATCTGGACTCAGTGAAACAACAACAACAAAAAAAATTGTCACAAGAAAGAGAGCCCCTGTCTCAGGAAGAGGATGAGGTAGTTCCCCAACTTTCAGAATGCCAGAGCAGGTAGCCTGTTCTGCCCTGCATGCTAAACACAGGATCTGTAGTCAGCTGCAGAAGAAAAGGGTCCCACTGAATGAATGGGGCTGTGTAGCCTATTAGAAATCTCTCAGGAACAATCTTACAGAAGCTATTGGCCAACAAGCCACTAGCAGAGAAGATAATTCAATGTGTGATGGAAGCATTGCTGATAAGTCCATCTAGGCCAGCCATATGTTTTCCTAGAAGATATTTTCCATGAAAAATTATTCCTCTTTGGGAAGGAAATTCCCATTATGGTGGCTTTTGGTATTAATAGGAGTTAGTGGTTTGTCTAGAAATAAGAAGCAGTGGGGCAGGTCTGTAATTTCCTGGAGAAAGAAGCAACTCGTTTCCCTCTCTCTTCTCACAGAGCTGGCCTGGAGGATCAAGGTACCCTCCAACCTGCTGCAAGGAGAGAATTTATGAGACCAGAAAGAAGACTTCTTGGATCTCTTTGTTGCTAAGACAAGAGAGATTGAAGGGAGCCCTTGGAACTAAGTTCAGCCTTGCAGCCTGCACATTTTTAACCCCTTCATCTGCTGACAGTGCCTCTAAAAATTATATGTGAAAGCTCTTTGAAAAGTGAATTATAAATATTTTAAATGTTCTTATTAATTCTAAAATTAAAATTTCAATATACATTGTACTGCAGAAGAAGATAAATATCTGGTTAAATTTGAATCCACATGAAATTTGATGCTATTAATTTACCTCTACCAACCAGGTTTGCCTGAAATCTGTCATTCTATTATCAGCTCTGAAGTAGAGATGATAATCACAACTAAAGTTTCTTAGTGGTTAGGACTGAAAGAAGTCTTCCAAAATATCTGATCTAATTTCTTGTCTTTATATTGAGGATACTGAGCTGTGGAAGGAAACTAAGTGATGTGCTCAAGATTATAGCTGGTCAGAGGCAGAGCTACAGGAAAACCCAGAACTTCTGATCCTATGTGGGTGAGGACATTGGCCTACAGACCCAGAACCTTCTAGATTCCCTTGGTCACTTCCCTGCACCCATACCATGTCTCTCTACCCAGCCCAATTCTTTATTCCTGTCTTTTCTGCATGAAACCTGGCGTCTGACTCTCTGCAAAATAAGCATCTTTAAAATCATGTTTTCAAATCCAGAAACATCATTTTAACTTATTAGGCTTATAACCAGGTTATTCCACTGAACAGTATGACTGATTAACTTGAATCCCATTTGCAAGGCTTTCTACCCTTCTCTCCCTTCCCTGTTCTCTAGTGGGGGTGGGGTAGTCAGGAAGAAGGAACAAGGAAGAGACAGGAAAATGCAGTCAGTCCCTCATCCTCAAGGCCTGGCATGAAGCCCAGGAGAAGGTTGAAAAGAGTGATCAGGAAACAGGCCATTCTAGAGTGATTGTCAGTACTTATTCAGCACATAGACTGAGGATCTAGCCCATCTGGGAATTACTTAGGTCAATAAAAGGTGGTGGGTGGAAAATCAAGAGTTGGAGAACTCTTGGGCATGGCCCAAGACAACTTCTTTCCTAGTCCAATAGTCCCTGAGCTCTCAGATATTTAATGTTCTTGGTAACAGCTCTTGATAGGAACCCCATAGTCCATGTCATACTCACTTGTAACTTTGAGGAAGTACCAGTTGGAATCTACATGCTTCGAGTCCACTGGGAAGGGGTATATCACTTTGCTAAAGACTGGTCTTGCTAAACACCCAACTTATAGCCTTCACTGGGGCTTTATTATTTTGCTTTGGGTCCCAGTTTCTAACATGAATACATGTTAAGTGATAACTGTAGGTGTGGGGATTTCCAGAGGTCTGGTGAGTTTTTTTCCCAAATAGCATGGATATACTCTGCAAAACCTCTCCCTGTGGAATCGCTCAGAGAACAAGTTGAAAACTGAAAGAGTAAAGTCTTTTGACCTACTGACTTTGAAATCATTTCCTCTTTCTCTTAGCAGTCTACCAACTGCCTCCTCTTAGTCTTCAGCTCTTTCTTCTCTTTATTGTTACTTTTCTTGCTCTCTTAACTTGTCTACTTTGATGATAGCCTTTCATATTGCCTCAGGAGGGTCTTCTCAGGGTTTCACAGATATGGTGATGGATCTCAGCTTGCCAGAGTAGAGATTCAGATACACATGACATATTAGATAGGTGACATTCCCCCCCCCCTTGGTATCTTCTAGTCCCCATTGAGTTCCATCTAGCTAGTGACACCCTAGGACAAAAATTTAAGTATGTCCATGCTCAGAGGTCAGATAATCACAAGTACACCCAGCAAGTTGGCAAGGAATTAGTAGAAACTGAATTCCGCGAAGGACTGTGCGTCCCAAGGAAGACATGGCAAAGGTAGCTGCAGGCATGACAAAATGGCCTTGGCATCAAGGCCTGAGAGTTAGAGGAAAGTGTCCCTGGAACAACATATAGACTGCTCCTGGAATCTCATTCCAATTCTGCAGCCAGTAGCTTTTGTGGCAGACAGAGGCAAAAGAGCTGGCCTTATATATTTTGCAGAGTGTTAACTATCAGCAATCTAGGGCTCAGCATCTGGAGATGAGGTGTGGATGGAGGCAACACTATTCAGGTGGAGTGCTAGATTCAAGGGAGGCCCAGGAGCAACAGCCCTACCCAGGAGGTGCCTGGAGTGGGTAGCCCTGTAGAGCAGCAAGCCATGGTTCCAGCCAGGTGGTAAGAGAATCCCAAGGGGCACATGGCCCAGAGGCCAAAGTGAGAGATGAAACAAGAAGCTGTCAAAAAGGATCATGAACATAAAGACATTTCCAGGGAACACCTAGACGTTCTACAGAAGGGAAGAGATTGATGTTGAAAGGTGTGGAAAGATGCAGGATTACTTGGGCCTGGATGGTAACATGATCTCATCTTTCTTGGGTCCATGAGTTTGGGCAACATGGAGTTTATTCACATAAAAAAGGGTTCACAGACCCTCTCAGCCTTTCATAGGAAGAAGGGCCCCTGAATGTCTCTGTGAAACATTGTGCATGATTTGGCACAAGTGTAAATCATAAAAACCAACAGCCATGTGCACTTCCGCTGGGTGCCATGGAAAATGCAATTGGCTATAGTCAGTGATACTCATAAGTAATCCTACCAAGAGGTATTTTTAAGTTGGGTAATATGTAGGGTATGCTTATTTTTGCTTTCCTCTCATTCCACATATATATGATAGTTCTCCTTCATCCCTAATGAATGCTCAAAACTCCAATCCTACCAAACCCTATATGTACTGTTTCTTCCCGTACATACATTCTTTTTTTTTTTTTAAAGAGAGAGTGAGAGAGGGGAGAGAGAGAGAGAGAATTTTTAATATTTATTTTTTAGTTTTTGGCGGACACAACATCTTTGTTGGTATGTGGCGCTGAGGATCGAACCCGGGCCGCACGCATGCCAGGCGAGCGCGCTACCGCTGAGCCACATCTCCAGCCCCCGTACATACATTCTTATGATGAAGTTTAATCTATAAACTAGACACAATGAGAGATTAACAATAATTAATGATAACATAGAACTATTATAATAATATACTGTAATAAGAAATATTTTAAAACTTGTGAATTATTTATTTCTGGAATTTTCCATTTAATATTTTCAGACCACATTTGACTTCAGGTAACTGAAACTGTAGAAAGGGAAACTGTAGATAAGGAGAAATACTGTATATGAACCCAGACTGGATGGTCATTGACTTTGGCCTCTAGTTCACAAATCCTATGCACTCTGCAATGGATCTGTGTCTATAAAGGCCAGAGAGGGACTGGAGGCCTCTCAACAAGGTGATGCCACCTTAAGGCTTTAGATTTGGTTGATTCCTTTTTGGTAGAATCAACAGAATATTCTTCTACATTCTGTGGTGAGAAAGCAACATTCTGTGGTGAGAAAGCAAGGAGTAGAGGCTAACTTTTCCTCCCCAGGAAGGTTCTGAGAATTGAAGGGACTTTCTTGATGTGTCATAAAAATAATAAATGTATATTGTTTCAAAAAACAACACTAAAAAGTGTAGAAATGTATAAAAATGAAAAATCCTTCTGTTTTCCAACAGCCTCTACCTCAATGCAGACAATCCGGGCCTCCAAGTTTGCCACTGGTAAGAGACTGGGGTATGTATTTTTATTGTCTAAGCATATACAAGAACACACACACACACACACACACACACACACATATGTCAGTGTCTTGCTGTTTTCAAACAATACTCTGTCTTGGACAACTTTCTCAGTCAGCACTTACAGGTTCTCCTTATTATATTTTTTAATGCCTGCATGGTAATGCCATTCTACATATGAACCATATTTATTTAACCAGTCTTTTATCAGTAGACATTTAAGGAATTTTGAGGGTTTTTTTTTACTATTACAAAGTATGCTTCATAAATATCTTTCATACAGATAACTTTTGACATTTATATGATTTATTTCCATGAATTCCCTGAAGTAAAATTGCTGAATCAAACTGTGTTAGTCTGTTTGTGCTGCTATAACAAAATACCTGAGCCTGGGTGTTAGAGGTTGAATGTTTCTCCCCTCCCAAACTCACATTGACATTTAATTGCCAGTATAGTTGGACTGAGAAGTAGGGTCATTAGAAGGGGATGAGGCCATAGGGGCTCTAGCCCCATAGGTAGGCTTCATGCTTTAATAAATGTGCTTTATGGGAGTGGTCCCTCACCCCTGCTCCCACCACTTCCTCACTCTCCCTTCCCTTCTGCTCTTCTTCTACCATATGAAAAATAGTATTCCTTTCCTGCAGAGGAAGCAGTGATCCCAGAAGCAGAGACCAGGCCCTCCACAGGCACTAAACTGCCAAAGCCTTGATCTTGGACTTCCCAGCCTCTGGAACTGTGAGAAACGCATTTCTGTTATTTATATTTCATAGCATATTAGTTCGTTTGGGTTGTTAGGAAAGAATAATACAGACTGGGTAAATTATAAACAATAGAAATGTATTTCTCACGGTTCCGGAGGCTGGGAAGTCTAAGATCCAGGCACTGGCAGATTTGGTGTCTGGTGAGGCCTGGTTTCTGCTTCCAAGATGGCACTTTCTGCTGTTGCTTCACGTGGTGGAAAAGATAGAAGAGCCAAGTGGTTTACTGAGCCTTTTCTATAAAGCCTCCTGGTTTCATCAAAGACCCCATCTCTTTTCTTTTTTTTTTCTTTCCTCCTTCTTTTTTTTTTTTTTTTTTTCAACTGGGGATTGAATCCAGAGATGCTTAATCACTGAGCTACATCCTCAACCCTATTTTGTATTTTATTTAGAGACAAGGCCTCACAGAGTTGCTTAGCGACTCCCCATTGCTGAGGCCGACTTGGAACTCGCAATCCTCCTGTCTCAGCCTCCAGAGCTGCTGTGATTACAGGCCGCTGCACCCAGCTCCCCAGCTTTTTTTATATTTGTTTTGAGACAGGGTCTCATCAAGTTGCTTAGGGCCTTGCTAAGTTGCTGAGACTGGTTTTGGACTTGCATCCTTCTGTCTCAGCCTCCTGTTGTTGGGATGACAGGCACGTGCCACCATGCCTGACAAGGCCCTACTATCCTATGGGGTTTTAGGTTCCAACATGAATTTTGGGTAGACACAAACATTTACACCAAAGCAAAAGGATAGGTGTCTATTTTTTGTTTTGATGAATACTTCCAAGAGGCTACACTGATTTATACTCCCAGAAAAGTGGCTCTTACAGACAGAGTTGGTGTTGTAGATTCCAATATGTCCCAATCTTGCCTTCTCCGCTTAGCAGTATTTTTCTTCCAATGGTGTCTGAAAGGATCCTCTGGTGCTCTGGGCCATTGGAAATTCTGCAAGTTTACACAGCTTCACCAGGGTTTTGATGGACAAGGTGGTCTTCAGCTGTTTCAGGGCAGGGTGGGGCTGCAGAATGACAGAGGTTGCACAGTGAGGTCCTCGGGGAGATAATTTAATCAACCCTCTTATGTGACAGATGAGCAAATGGAGCTGTGGGTGGATGCTGTCTCCTGGTGTGCATCACCCTGTCCCGTCTTTCTGGGACGTGGGTGTGCTACAGTCATGCAGAACTTCTCCAGTGAAACCTTAGAGGGGAAAACAAGCTTGTAGAGCCACAGCTGCTGCCAAAGCTACACAAGAGGTGTTCTCAATGGGGCTTCATCCCGGGGCCGGCACATATTATCGGATTATCGACCTTGGGATAAACAAGGTGATGACCATGACGATATATTTATTGAACAACAGATTGAAGTATGAGTGTAGCTCCTGCGGCATGACTCACTCTTCAGCTTGTGATGGGGGCGGGGGCAGTTTCCTTCCCCTATCCAGTCTTCCTACTTCAGCCTTTGAAGTCAGAGCTTGTTCCCTTTCAGAATTTAGAGAGCTACTTGGGAGGTCAAGGCAGGAGGACTGCCAATTTGAGGCCAGCAATTGGACCAGAAGACCCCCATTCTCTGGGGTTCAGGAGCAGGGACCTGATTGGATGGGGTCTCCTAAGCTTATGCAGTTAGGTGACACCTGTTTGAACCTTGACAGATAGAATGAGGAGCTAAGAACTTCCTCGAACATCAGGAGGCCTGTTAACAGGAGGAAGCAGAAATACCAGCAAAGACAAACTGCAAATAAGAATTGTGAGACCTAACACCCCTCTCCCCCCCCACCCCCAACACACAAGACAAAGAGAGAAAGAAATTAGAAAGAAGAAACAAATAGAAGAGCCATCTCTCTTGAATTGTTAGGAGTATTTCTGATATACTGTCAAGGGAGAAGAAATCAAAAACAAATTACAGACTATTGCATTTACTTTAATTATATTTGGGTAAAAATAAATAAAAAAAAAATAAAAGAATCTATCTATATGTAAATGCACATTTGCATCTGTTTGAACGAGCAAGGGAAAAACACAGGTGTTAGCCCTGGTAGCTATGATGGGTGAGATGGAGACCAGGCCAAGGGAGATGGTTTGCTTTCACTTCATATGCTTTTGTACCATTTCAGTAGTTAATCTAAGCATGCCCTACGTTTTTGTTTGTTTGTTTGTTTGTTTGGTACAGGGATAGAACTCCAGGGCACTTGACAACTGAGCCACATCCCCAGCCCTACTTTGTATTTTATTTAGAGACAGGGTCTCACAGAGTTGCTTAGTGCCTTGCTTTTGCTGAGGCTGGCTTTGAACTCTCAATCCTTCTGCCTCTGCCTCCCAAGCCACTTGGGATTACAGGTGTGTGCCACTGCACCTGGCTAATGCTCTACTTTTGTATTGAAAAATATCAATAAAGGAAATTAGATGAAAATAAAAAGAAAATGTTTGTTTCAAATTAGTATGTTTCAGCCAGGCACAGTGGAGCCTGCCTGTAACTCCAGCCACTCAGGAGGCTGAGACAGGAGGATGGCAAGTTTGAGACCAGCCTCAGCAACTTTACAAAATAAAAATGAAAAAGGACTTGGGATATAGCTCAGTGGTAAAGCAGCCCTGGGTTAAATTCCCAGTACAAAAAAAAAAAAGTAATTTTTTTTTGTGTGTGTTTGAGGGGAAGAGGAAAAGGGAAGAAAAAACAAACTACAGAATAGTGCATATTGTATATATCATAAGCTCTATTTTATGTCACCAAAAATATTCATTCAGTTGGGCATGGTGGCACATGCCTTTAATCCCAGCAGCTTGGGAGACTGAGTAAGACTCAGTGAGACCCTGTATCTAAATAAAATACAAAAAAAGGCCAAGGATGTGGCTCAGTGGTTAAGCATCCCTGAGTTCAATCCTCAGTACCAAATATATGTGGTACATATATGGTATATATGTTCTTCATGTATGCCTCAAAATATCTTTTAATATTGTTTAAAATATTTGCTATGAATTTGTCTTTCATTTGTCAAAAAACATTAATTCAAATGCCTGAGGTGACAGCTATACCAATTAACCTGATCTGATAATGACACATTGTATATAGGTGTTGAAATGTCACTCTATCCTATAAATATATATAATTACTATGTTCAATTAAAAATAAAAATATATTAAAATAAATAAAAGCATATCTTTCAGCTTTCTTTTCCAAGAATAGTAGCATTTTCCCCTCAATCTTCTAATTTTTGTTATTCCTTTACCATGCAGAAAGCTATTTTCTTAAAAATAAAAGTATTTATGAATAATTTATAATAGGAGAAAATAATCATATTAAACAAAAATGCAGTATATAAAACTGCTTACACAGATACTCCTTGATTTATGATGGGGTTATTTTCCCCAATAAACCCATCATACACAGAAAATATGATAAGTCAAGAATGCATTCAGTCTACCTAGCTTATCAAGCATCACAGCTCAGCAACACAGTTCAGTGTATTGTTGTTTCCCTTTATAATCAAGTGGCTGACTGGGACCGGGACTCACTGTAACTGCCCAACATGCACAAAAGCATCCTACCATATATTGCTAGCCTAAAAAAGTTCAAAATTCAAAATCTGAAATACAGTTTTTACTGAACATACATGTATTTTGCACTATTATAAAGTTGAAAAATCCTAAGTGGAACCATCACAAGACAGGAACAATCTGCACATTAAAATTTGAATAGTAAAGGAACAGGCAAGGTAAAATGCATGATCAAAAGACTAAATGGGAACATGTCAAAAGGTTAACAGTGAGGGGGAAGTTATAGGTTCATTTGTTAAAGTTAAAAATGTATCCTGTCCCATGTGTGTATAATATGTCAAAATACTCTCTACTGTTGTGTCTATCTAAAAAGAACAAATTAAAAAATGCACAATAGTTTAAAAAAAAAAAGGTATCCTGTGGGCATAGTTTTGCCTCAGAGCCTCCAGGGATGAGAAAGAGTTTGCATGATTGCAGATGGACAGCAGGTCCTGGGACCCCAGCCTCTATCTGTTGACCTGCTAAGGTCACAGGGACAGCCTTAGCCTTGGCTATGGATGGGAGGGATGGCACAAGAAATGCAATCCTGTCAGTGCAGACAGAAAACAGCTGTCAGCCCTGCCTCTGTGACTGGATGGGTACCCTTTACTCTGAGTGCCAACAACATTATGTAAGACAGAAAGCACAACATTAAAATCAATAGAAGTTAGGAATCTCCATGTTAAGCAGATTCTTTTTTCTGGAATGATTGAGAATACAAACTTAAGAGTCAGGCCGCCTAGATTCCAATTCCATTTCTTTGATTTGAATCTGTGGAAACCTCCTTAATTGTTACATGTTTTAATTTTTTTAATCTGTAAAATAGTAATAGTAATAACAATTTATGTCTCACAGGATTATCAAGAAGAATCAATGAGTTAACAGATGTAATAACAGTAGAACAATGCTTTGAACATACCACTGCATACACATTTGCTATTGTTACTAATATCATTCTTTTTACATTTAAAAATGCTGGCATTGGGCTGGGGATGTGGCTCAAGCGGTAGCACGCTCACCTGGCATGCGTGCGGCCCGGGTTTGATCCTCAGCACCACATACAAACAAAGATGTTGTGTCCGCCAGAAACTAAAATAAATAAATAAATATTAAAAAATTCTCTCTCTCTCTCTCTCTCTCTCTCTCTCTCTCTCGCTCTCTCTTTAAAAAAAAAAATTAAAAAAATAAAAAAATAAAAATGCTGGCATTAATACTTGATTTGTCATCGGGCCTTTATTAAATACTTAATCATCTACTATATGCTGGGCATCATTAGTCATTTTGCTTACCATAGATATAATTCTTCTTTAGAACTATTAATTAACTATTATAAAATTCATAAAAAGGAAAATTGAGGCTCAAAGAGATTAAGTATTTTCTGGGGTTAATACCTAATAAGTGGAAGAACTGGGATTGAAGACCAGATCTGTCTGCCTCTGAAGTTGGAGCTATGTCTACCACATCCTTCTACTCCTGCACTGTCAAAGATTTTCATATACATTTACACATAGACATTCTCTTGGTCTTTATTATATGTGAACTGACCTAAGGAGACGTTGGTGTGGTGTCCTTGCTTAATGTTTTCTTTAAATTACAGCTCAGAACCCAGCCCCCTATGCCCCAGGTGTGCTCTCCAGCCTGCTGAGCTGCCAAGAGGGACAGAGCCTGGTTTTGTTTCTATCTACACAGGATGCTCTGGTGCTTGGTTCAGATGTGCAGGGAAGCTTCACTTCATTTAGTCCTGAAAACTTGTAGATAAATTTATCTAATTGACTCTTCAAAATGTAATTTAAGTTCTTATTGGTTAAAAGAGTCCACAACACTCAAGTAACTAAAGAAAAAGAGAAGTTGGACTTCATCAAAAGTAAGAACTTTTGTGCATCAAAGGATACTGCTATGAAAGCGAAAAGGTGATCTAGTGAATGGGAGAAAATATTGCAGATCACATATCTGATAAAGTATTAATATCCAGGATGTATAAAGAACTCCTGAATGCATAAAGAAATCAATAAGAATGATAAAAATTTAATTTTAAAACGGGCAGAGGAGGGCTGGGGATGTGGTTCAAGCGGTAGCGTGCTCGCCTGGCATGCGTGCGGCCCGGGTTCGATCATCAGCACCACATATAAACAAAGATGTTGTGTCTGTCGAAAACTAAAAATATATATATATATTTAGATATATATATATATATATATATATATATATATATATATATATATATATTAAAAAAAATTCTCTCTATCTCTCTCTCTCTCTCTCTCTAAAAAAAAAAAAAAAATATTGGGCAGAGGACTTGAATGGACATTTCTCCAAAGAAGATATACAAATTACCAGGAAGCACTTGGTAAGATGCTGAACATCATTAGTCACTAGAGAAATGCAAATCAAAAATCACAACTTACCACTTTATACCTGTGAGGACAGCATAAACAAAACAAAACAAAAAATGGAAAATCACAAGTGTTGGCAAGGATGTGGAGAAATTAGAGCCCATGTATATTATGGGTAGGAATGTAAAATGGCCTACCCACTGTGAAAAATAGTTTAGCTCTTTCTCAAAAGATTAAATATACAACTGTGACTGAGTCACGTGATTCAACAATTCTGTTCTAAAGAATAAATTGCTCAAGCAGAAACTTGAGCAGATTGTACACCAATTGTCTTAGTCATTGATGTGTAATTTTAACAAAATACCTGAGGCTGAATACTTTATAAAGAAAAGAGTCTTATTTGGTTCATGATTCTGAGAAGTACAAACAGGATGGCATTGGCATTTGGCAAGGGCTTCAGAGTGAACAGTATCATGTGGCAGGATCATGTGCAAGAGAGAGAGAGATCACATAGCACGAGAGGAAGGAAGCAAGAGTGCCAACCAAGAAAGCCAAACTCACTTTTTAAAAAATAATATATATTTTCAATTGATATTTTTCAATTGAAATCTCCCAATCCATGAACATGGGATGTCTTTTCATCTTTTGTATGTGTTCTTTTAGTTTCCTTCATCAGTGTTTTGAAATTTCATTGTAGAAATCATTCACTTCTTTGGTTAAACATGCAGTTATTGTGAATGTGATTGCTTTCTTGATCTCTTTCTCCGCAATTTCATTATTGGTGTAATACACGGATATTAATTTTTTATATGTTGATTTTCAAATAAATTTTATTAAATTTACCAGTTCTAGCAATATTTTGGTGGCATTTTTAGATCTTTGTATATTTGACTTCCTCTTTTCCTATTTAAATGTCCTTTATTTCTTTCTTTTTTTTTTTCTTATTGCTGTTGCTAAGACTTCCAAATCTACATTGAGTAAGTGAATAAGAGTGGTGAAAGTGGACATTCTTGTCTTGCTTCTAATCTTAGAGAAAATGATTTCAGCTTTTCTCCATTTTCTACCATGTAGGCCATGTATGTAGTTCTGATCGTGTTGATCTGAACTTGCTTTATAACAATTCATTCTTGAGGAAACTAATCTGGCACTATGTGAAGTATATTAATTCCTTCTGAGGGCAGTGCCCATGATCTAATCACCTTCCACTGGTTCTTGCTTCTTAAAGATTCCATCATCTCTCTACTGCCACACTGGGGATTCCAGCACATGAACTCTGGAAGACAAACCATACTTAAACTATAGCATCAATGTTCATAATAAGATTCTTCATAATAGTTAAAAGGTTGAAACAACTCAAGTGCCTACCAACAGATGAATAGACAAAAATATGGTATGTACATGTAATAGAATATTATTCAACCATAAAAAGGATAGCAATTTTGATATGTACTAAAAAAATGGATGAGCCTAGAAAACAATATGTTAGTAAAATAAGTCAGATACAGAAGAACCAATATCATATGATTCCACTTATATGAAAAGGAAAATTCATATAGAGAAAAAGTGAATTGGTTTACTGCATAACATTCCATCAGTGGATATGCCACATTTGTCTGTATAGTCTCCTATTAATGAATTTCTGGAAAACAATAAATAGCACTCTGTGCTCTAGTTGATTTCAGTTCTCACATATCAGTCAATAAGAATCTGCCACTTTGATTTACCTGGTGTCCTTTCATTTGTACAGACTTTGAAATCATCAACACTTTTGTGGTCTTTGATTCTTACCTCCATGAGTGGGCTTGAAAACAGAATCAAAGTTATGTCTTAGAAAAATACATTAATCTCTTAATGTGTCAAAGGATTGAAAAGAGATCATCCTTCATGTGAGAAACAGATTCTAAGTTTGTGAGCTCCAGAAAGTCTTTTCAAAAATTGATGGTTCTATGCAATCTTGGGTTTGAGAAGCTAGGGGTCTCCTGGAAAATTAGTCATTGTGGTGGAGACAAAAGACGTTCTCAACAGGAAACATCTCACACAAGAGCCTTGGAATTTTCCCTAACAGATTGATGATGCTTCTGTACATTTTCAACTCCTAAAGATAACTAGCCAGGCCTGAACAACTCATTGTATTTCAGGACATGCTCTGTGTGTTTCCTGCAGCTATCACAATATATATTGTTTCATTCATACTGTGAACCTATGTAGACCAAAAAGAAAATTCTACAACTGATATGCCATTTGTATCTCCTTATGTAAATGCACAGATAAGTGGCACTATCAACAGAAAAATGCACATATACAAACATTGTGCACATAGATATGCATTTTCCCTGTATACATTTACGATTCTTTTATATTTATTTTTTTGTTTAGAATACCCAAATCCTCATTTATCAAGCTCTACCAAGGTAAAGTCCTTCATGACCATGTCCTCCACAAAGTTTCCCCTAGTCATTTTCAGATCTCATGTAGACCCTGCTCTTTGGGTCTACAAATTATTTAGCTTTCTAAATAATTTCCAAATTAGGTATTTCACCTGTGTTTATTCTTCTTTTTTTTTTTTTTAATTGGTCGTTCATAACATTACATAGTTCTTAATACATCATATTACACAGTTTGATTCACGTGGATTATGAACTCCCCCTTTTACCCCATATACAAATTGCTGTATCATATCAGTTTCCCTTCCATTGATTGACATATTGCCTTTCTAGTGTCTGATGTATTCTGCTGTCTGTCCTATTCTCTACTATCCCCCCTCCCCTCCCCTCCCCTCCCCTCCCCTCCCCTTTTCTTTCTCTACCCCTTCTACTGTAAATCATTTCTTCCATTTGTATTATCTTGTCTTGCCCCTCCTTTCCTCTTATATGACATTTTGTATAACCCTGAGGATCGCCTTCCATTTCCATGCAATTTCCCTTCTCACTCCCTTTCCCTCCCACCTCTCATCCCTGTTTAATGTAAATCTTCTTCTCAAGCTCTTCGTCCCTACCCTGTCCTTGTTTACTCCCCTTATATCAAAGGAGTCATTTGGTATTTGTTTTTTAAAGATTGACTAGCTTCACTTAGCATAATCTGCTCTAATGCCATCCATTTTCCTCCAAATTCTATGATTTTGTCATTTTTTAATGCAGAATAATACTCCATAGTATATAAATGCCACATTTTTTTAATCCATTCATCTATTGAAGGGCATCTAGGCTGGTTCCACAGTCTTGCTATCGTGAATTGAGCTGCTATGAACATCGATGTAGCAGTGTCCCTGTAGCATGCTCTTGTTAGGGCTTTAGGGAATAGACCGAGAAGGGGAATAGCTGGGTCGAATGGTGGTTCCATTCCCAGCTTTCCGAGAAATCTCCATACTGCTTTCCAAATTGGCTGCACCAATTTGCAGTCCCACCAGCAATGAACAAGAGTGCCCTTTTCCCCACATCCTCTCCAGCACTTATTGTTGTTTGACTTCCTAATGGCTGCCAGTCTTACTGGAGTGAGATGGTATCTTAGGGTAGTTTTGATTTGCATTTCTCTGACTGCTAGCGATGGTGAGCATTTTTTCATGTACTTGTTGATTGATTGTATGTCCTCCTCTGAGAAGTGTCTGTTCAGGTCCTTGGCCCATTTATTGATTGGGTTATTTGTTATCTTATTGTCTAATTTTTTGAGTTCTTTGTATATTCTGGTTATTAGGGCTCTATCTGAAGTGTGTGGAGTAAAGATTTGTTCCCAGGATGTAGGCTCCCTGTTTATCTCTCTTATTGTTTCTTTTGCTGAGAAAAAACTTTTTAGTTTGAGTAAGTCCCATTTGTTGATTCTATTTGTTAACTCTAGCGCTATGGGTGTCCTATTGAGGAATTTGGAGCCCGACCCCACAGCATGTAGGTTGTAGCCAACTTTTTCTTCTATCAGATGCCATGTCTCTGATTTAATATCAAGCTCCTTGATCCATTTTGAGTTAACTTTTGTGCACGGCGAGAGATAGGGATTCAGATTCATTTTGGTGCAAATGGATTTCCAGTTTTCCCAGCACCATTTGTTGAAGATGCTATCTTTCCTCCATTGCATGCTTTTAGCCCCTTTATCAAAAATAAGATAGTTGTAGTTTTGTGGATTGGTTACTATGTCCTCAATTCTGTACCATTGGTCCACCCGCCTGTTTTGGTACCAGTACCATGCTGTTTTTGTTACTATTGCTCTGTAGTATAGTTTGAAGTCTGGTATCGCTATACCGCCTGATTCACACTTCCTGCTTAGTATTGTTTTTGCTATTCTGGGTCTTTTATTATTCCATATGAATTTCATGATTCTTTTATCAATTTCTACAAGATATGCTGTTGGGATTTTGATTGGCATTGCATTGAACTTATATAGGACTTTTGGTAATATCACCATTTTGATGATGTTAGTTCTGCCTATCCATGAGCAGGGTATATTTTTCCATCTTCTAAGGTCTTCTTCTATGTCTTTCTTTAGGGTTCTGTAATTTTCATTGTATAAATCTTTCACCTCTTTTGTTAGGTTGATTCCCAAGTATTTTATTTTTTTGGGGGATATTGTGAATGGAGTAGTTGTCCTCATTTCCGTTTCGGAGGATTTGTCGCTGATATACAGGAATGCCTTTGATTTATGTGTGTTTATCTTATATCCTGCCACTTTGCTGAATTCATTTATTAGCTCTAATAGCTTCTTTGTAGACCCTTTTGGGTCTGCTAGGTATAGAATCATATCATCTGCAAATAGTGATAATTTAAGTTCTTCTTTTCCTATTTTTATGCCTTTAATTTCTTTCGTCTGCCTTATTGCTCTGGCCAGTGTTTCGAGGACTATGTTGAACAGAAGTGGTGAGAGAGGGCATCCCTGTCTTGTACCAGATCTTAGAGGGAATGCCTTCAATTTTTCTCCATTCAGAATGATGCTGGCCTGTGGCTTATCATAGATTGCTTTTACAATGTTGAGGTATGATCCAGTTATCCCTAATATTTCTAGAGTTTTGAACATAAAGGGATGCTGTACTTTGTCGAAAGCTTTTTCTGCATCTATCGAGATGATCATATGGTTCTTATTTTTAAGTCTATTGATGTGGTGGATAACATTTATTGATTTCCGTATATTGAACCAACCTTGCATACCAGGGATGAATCCTACTTGATCATGGTGTATAATTTTTTTGATATGTATTTGAATCCGATTCGCCAGAATTTTATTGAGGATTTTTGCATCAAGGTTCATTAGAGATATTGGTCTGTAGTTTTCTTTCTTTGAAGTGTCTTTGTCTGGTTTCGGAATCAGGGTGATGTTGGCCTCGTAGAATGAATTTGGAAGTTCTCCCTCTTTTTCTATTTCCTGAAATAGCTTGAAAAGTATTGGTGTTAGTTCCTCTTTAAAGGTTTTGTAAAACTCTGCTGTATACCCATCCGGTCCTGGGCTTTTCTTAGTTGGTAGTCTTTTGATGGTTTCTTCTATTTCCTCTATTGTTATTGGTCTGTTTAGGTTGTCTATATCCTCCTGGCTCAATCTGGGCAGATCATAAGACTCAAGGAATTTATCTATGCCTTCACTATCTTCTATTTTATTGGAGTATAAGGATTCAAAGTAATTTCTGATTATCTTCTGTATTTCTGTAGTGTCTCTTGTGATATTGCCTTTTTCATCCCGTATGCTAGTAATTTGGGTTCTCTCTCTTCTTCTCTTCGTTAGCATGGCTAAGGGGCCGTCAATTTTATTTATTTTTTCAAAGAACCAGCTTTTACTTTTGTCAATTTTTTCAATTGTTTCTTTTGTTTCAATTTCATTAATTTCAGCTCTGATTTTAATTATTTCTTGCCTTCTACTTCTTTTGCTGTTGTTTTGCTCTTCTTTTTCTAGGCTTTTGAGATGAAGTATGAGATCATTTATTTGTTGGTTTTTTCTTTTTTTGAGGAATGAACTCCAAGCAATGAAGTTTCCTCTTAGAACTGCTTTCAATGTGTCCCAAAGATTCCGATATGTTGTGTCTGTGTTTTCATTTAACTCTAGGAATTTTTTAATTTCCTCCTTGATGTCTTCTAATACCCATTGATCACTCAGCAACCTATTGTTCATTCTCCAGGTGATGCTTGATTTTTCCTTTCTTCTTTTATCATTGATTTTCAGTTTTATTCCATTATGATCAGACAAGATGCATGGTATTATCTCTACCTCTTTGTATTGTCTAAGAGTTGCCCTGTGACATAGTATATGGTCTATTTTTGAGAAGGTTCCATGTGCTGCTGAGAAAAAAGTGTAGCAACTTGATGTTGGGTGGTATAGTCTATATATGTCAATTAAGTCTAGGTTGTTAATTGTGTTATTGAGTTCTATAGTTTCCTTATTTAACTTTTGTTTGGAAGATCTGTCCAGTGGTGAGAGAGGTGTGTTGAAGTCTCCCATGATTATTGTATGGTGGTCTATTAGACTCTTGAACTTGAGAAGAGTTTGCTTGATGAACACGGCTGCACCATTATTTGGGGCATATATATTTATGATTGTTATGTCTTGTTGGTGTATGGTTCCCTTGAGCAGTATGAAGTGTCCTTCTTTATCCCTTTTGATTAGCTTTGGCTTGAAATCTATTTTATTAGATATGAGTATGGACACTCCTGCTTGTTTCCGTGGTCCATATGAGTGATATGATTTTTCCCAACCTTTCACCTTCAGTCTATGTACATCTTTTCCTATCAAATGCGTCTCCTGTAGACAGCATATTGTTGGGTCTTGTTTTGTGATCCATTCTACTAGCCTGTGTCTCTTAATTGGTGAGTTTAAGCCATTAACATTTAGGGTTATTATTGAGATATGGTTTGTTCTTCTATCCATATTTGTTTATTGATGTTACTAAACCTGATTTGTTATCCTCTTTGACTACTTTCCCCCCTTTACTGTCCAACCTCCCATTGTTGGTTATCAATGTTATTTTCCATTTCCTCTTCCTGTAATGTTTTGCCAAGGATTTTTTGAAGAGATGGTTTTCTAGCTGCGAATTCTTTTAACTTTTGTTTATCATGGAAGGTTTTAATTTCATCTTCTAACCTGAAGCTTAATTTCGCCGGATACACGATTCTTGGTTGGAATCCATTTTCTTTAAGCGTTTGAAATATGTTATTCCAGAATCTTCTAGCTTTTAGAGTCTGTGTTGAGAGATCAGCTGTTATCCTGATTGGTTTACCCCTAAATGTAATCTGCTTCCTTTCCCTTGTAGCTTTTAAAATTCTCTCCTTATTCTGTATGTTGGACATCTTCATTATAATGTGTCTAGGTGTGGATCTCTTATGATTTTGCACATTCGGCGTCCTGTAGGCTTCTAGGATTTGGGATTCTGTCTCATTCTTCAAGTCTGGGAAGTTTTCTTGTATTATTTCACTGAATAGATTGCTTAATCCTTTGGTTTGGAGCTCTGTGCCTTCCTGTATCCCAATGACTCTTAAGTTTGGTCTTTTGATATTATCCCATAGCTCTTGAATGTGCTGCTCATGGTTTCTTAGTAGACTTGCTGAGCTATCTATGTTCTTTTCAAGTTGAAATACTCTGTCTTCATTGTCTGATGTTCTATCTTCTAAATGATCCACTCTGCTGGTAGTATTCTCAATTGAGTTTTTAAGTTGGTTTATTGTTTCCTGCATTTCTAGAATTTCTATTTGTTTGTTTTTTATTACCTCTATCTCCCTGTGAAATTGATCTTTTACTTCCTGGATTTGTTTGTCGATGTGATCTTTCATTGTCTGATTTTGCTGTCTCATGTCTTCCTTGAGACTCCAGATCATCTGAAGCATGTATGTCCTGAGCTCTCTATCTGACATTCCATCTGTTGCAGCTATTACCTCTTCTAAAGTTGAGTTGACCTGCATTGCCTGTGGTCCTTTCTTTCCTTGTCGTTTCATACCGCTGGCGTTTCTTTCTGCTTGGTGAAATTGTTGTGTCTTTGATATTTTCCCTCTATTTATTTATATTGCTCTTGTATAGTTGGAAAATCACTCTTGCAGGGCAGGTAGTGGTTGTGATCCTCCTCCAATTAGTGTGAACCATCTACCATGCTGGCAGGCCCTAGGTCTGCTTTGCTGGTCGGTCAAAGGTCCACCTACTCAGCAGGCGCCAGGGGCACCTGTGTCACTCCGTAGGTTGCTGGGCCTAACCTCCCGATGGGTTGCAGGTTCGCCTCGTTTGCAGGCTCTGGGGGAGGGGCCGGTTCCGCCCCTCAGCAGGCTTTGGGTCCGCTCTGCTGTTGTTCACAGTCCCCCGCCTACCTGCAGACACTGGGGGAGGGGACGGGCCTAGCCCTCAGCCGTCCGCCGGACCTGTCCTAGTGGGTCCGGTCCGCGTTCCCTGCAGGCGCGTGTATCTGCTGTCACTTGGCTGGTTGCTGGGCCTGACCCGCCCGCCCGTGGCTTGCAGGTTCGCCTCGCTTGCAGGCACTGGGGGAGGGGCCGGTTCCGCCCCTCAGCAGGCTTTGGGCCCGCTCTGCTGTTGTTCACAGTCCCCCGCCTACCTGCAGACACTGGGGGAGGGGACGGGCCTTGCCCTCAGCTGTCCACCGGACCTGTCCTAGTGGGTCCGGTCTGCGTTCCCCGCAGGCGCGTGTATGTGCTGTCTCTTGGCTGGTTGCTGGGCCTGACCCGCCCGCCCGTGGCCTGCAGGTTCGCCTCGCTTGCAGGCACTGGGGGAGGGCGTGTTTATTCTTCTTACCTATCTGATGCTAAGTGGTGTGAAGGGTTAAACTTTGAAAAATCTACTGCTGTTCCTCCTCAAAAGCCAAGCATATTAGTAACCCAATATAGAATTATAAGCTTATAGAATTTAATACTAGAAATGACTTTAATCTGTAAAGGAATTCCTTTCATAAATGAGGGCTGTGATCTGACATGAGCTCCTAGGTGACTACTGTATGTAAACTATGGACATTGCTGATAACTCCCCACTCCTCATGTACCTACTTAGTCAGCTCTTTGTCACTATGACAAAATACCAGAGAAAAACAGCTTAAAGGAGAAAGGACTTATTTTGGCTCATGGTGTCTGAGGCTTAATCCGTGGTTGTGGGCAGCAGGCACTGCTTGTTTCTGGGTCTGAGGTGAGGCAGAGCATCATGCTGGAAGGGCATGGCAAAGGAAAGCTGCTCACTTCAGGGTGTCTGGGAGACAGAGAGAGAGAAAAGGAACAAGATATAGGCCACCTCCTAGATGTTCATTCAGTTACAAATCCATCCATGGGTTAATCCACTGACGAGATTAGCACCCTCATGATCCATTCACTTCCCCAAAATCCCATATCTGAATACATGGGCATTCCAGAACCAAACTGTACCTACTACATACCCACATCCACCCTGAACTCAAAGGGTCACTGTCTGCTGGGACAGAATTAGACACTTCCAGAATTCTAAAGCAATGGTTGATCAGTCAAAGGACAGCCTGAAACTTCTTTCCCTATCTGCCTAAGAGAGGGCACCTAAGACTCATGGGTTATGTTCTTTTGTATCCCTTTCACTTTACAGATGTAAAGAGAGGCAACAAGTTTTAGCTAACTCTAAAGTCTCTGACAGTAAACCGTGGAAAACCAGTTTGCTAGTTCCACTTGCAAAGCACTGTGCTAACATGTTACTTCATCCTATTAGTCATATTTATGAAAAAACTATGCAGAATTTTGTACCTTTGATGCTAATCTGCCTTCTTTAAAACATTTAAACTGGCCTAAACATTCAGCCTAGGATAATGGTTCACCATTGTGTAAGAGAGAAGACCTGCTGGTTGGGGGCAGGAATCAGATGGATATAGATATAAGAAACTGAGTCCAAATCTTAGTTTCCTCTTCCACTAATGAATACAAATGGAACTAGGAAATTAGATCCTCTGGTTTACTATGACTTTGGGGTAAGTCCAATTTTGTGACTTCTCCTTTGCATGTAGAAAATATATTATCCTTCAATAAGAAAGAATTAACTCCTGAGTATGGAGTTAACTGACGGTCAGAAGTACCACAGTGGAGTGATGAATGACTTTGCAACTCTGCATTGGGTGGTTGTGTAACTGCTTCAAAATTCTGCTGTGATTCATCTCTTAAAAATCTTCTTCTTCCTCTTATCTACATACAGTCAGACTATAAACTGATCAGCAATCTTGTGATCCAAACATCACCTTCCTGCTTTCCACCAATACTCACCACCCTTTGTCCTTTTTTTTATATCTCCCTTGAGATTAGCAGGTTAGCCCTGACAGCAGAATGACCCTCAGATGACTCTTTGGAAAACTGACATTTGTTTCTAGTGGATTCCAGATTACACAATGTCCCCACTTTCCCAAAATACCATGCACCAAAATACAGGCTGAATAGAGAGAGTAAAATGAGCACTGATGTTCCACCTAAAGGCCTTCCACAGGCAGCAGGAAGAAAATATATTAAGTATGAGTTCTATTTGTTTCCCAGCCCAGAGGGAAGCCCAGCAACAGACACCAGCCTGTCTTTCATCTCACATGGCTTCCTGTCTGGGGGGAGCTGACTCTTCCCTCCACTCTCTAATTCAACCATATCCACTCATTCAAGCTGTTGATACTCAGCAGATAGCACACAGAATCTGAAACACAATGGGGGGAGGGCTTTTTCCTAATGAGGAGTGACATTTGTGTAACAGAACTACAACAAAACCTCGAACAGTTCTGAAATGACCTGCTTCTCTAGCTGTTCAAACACTGAGGAGATTTCTTCTTTCATAACAGTTCACTAAGTGACTCTCAGAATATTTCACCTCTCTGTCAATTTTCATTCTTCAGGCTGAATTTACCCAGGGTCAAAATTTCACTTATTTATTGACTTTAGTGACTTTGTCACTGGCACTAGAGAAATAATATCAATTATGTCTGTATTTATTTATTTTTGGTACTGGGGATTGAACCCAGGGACACTTTACCACTGAGCTATATCCCCAGCCCTTTTTATTTTGAGACAGGATCTCACTGAGTTGCTGAGGGTCTCATTAAGTTGCTGAGGCTGGCCTCAAACTTGGGATCCTCTGCCTCAGCCTCCTCCCAAGTTGTTGAGATTACTGGTGTGTGCCACCATGCCCCATAAATCTCTTTTTATTTACAGACCACTGTCCCAAGGTACATGTGTAAATAATGTCTAGCTATTCCTATAATATCCAATGTCTTAATAGTCTTATGTTCCAATGAATGTCCAAAACTTGGAATAACCACTATACTTATGATTTATTTTTTACATTTCCTGAAAATGATTTTTATCATAAATTAAGATTTTGAAGAAGAAAAATGTTTAAGGAAGGAACAAATATCTATCACCCATCCTAGAGCCTGTTTCATTTGGACTTTTAAGAAAAATTGCTATTTTTTTTTTTTTTTAGCAAATTTTGGAAATCATTTCTTAAACCAGTTTTTAGACAAGAGGAAGGATTTTCTGATTATCCTTTGGCAGGCAGTAATCTTGGGAAGGATAAGCCTTACAAGTATTTTATTGACATAGCTTTTAAAAAACCCTTAGCATGAATCATTTCCACTATTACAGTTCTTTTAAAAGAACATAATAATGGGTTTAATGCATTAAGGAACAATAAAGATTATACAAACTAGTCAATCAAAAAGTACAAATGTGTCTTGTCAAATGGCAACGGTTGGCCTAGATTTTCAATGTTTCTATAATATCCAATATTCATTGGAACATATAGTTGATCTTACAGATATGGAAGCCTCATTGTGGCCAGCTGTGCTCAGTGTGAACTGTAGCCCTCTTAGTTGATTTCATACCATACAACATTCTCCACACCATAGTGTTTCATGTTGCCTGTTGCTTAGCACCATGGTTCTTGTGGGTGGTGAAACACAAACCATCACCACTGGGGAAAAAGAAGCCACATTTAATAATACTCAGAGTCAGCTCTTCAAGGTACTTCCAATTATCAATTATCTTCCCCCACAAGGGTGGGATGATGGTGAGGTACTTGACATGGGAACAGAATTTGAGATTACCAAACACTCACTTATCAAGGTATATAACATAGTCATGCAATATTTAAAAAACAAAATTTAATACCAAAAAATCCCAAATAAATAAAAGATAAAAATTTTAAATAACAAAAAGTTGAACTTGCACTTGCATAACTTTCCTTCATGGGCTCCACCCTAATCTCAGCTCCATTTCCAATGAAACTTTATTTAAAAAACAGGCAGCCTACGGGGCTGGGGATGTGGCTCAAGCGGTAGCACGCTCGCCTGGCATGCATGCGGCCCGGGTTCAATCCTCAGCACCACATACCAACAAAGATGTTGTGTCCGCCGAGAACTAAAAAATAAATATTAAAAATTCTCTCTCTCTCTCTCCTCTCTCACTCTCTCTTTAAAAAAAAAATTAAAAAAAACAACAGGCAGTCTGTCGTGGGCCATCATATGCCAATTGTATTTATTTAATTTTTCTTAAATGTTTGGGAGAATTCTCCAGTAAAAACCATTTAGGCCTGGCTCTTTTTTGTTCTGAAAATTTATTAATTATTGATTTAATTTCTTCAACAGATTTTCAGGTCACCTATTTCTCCTGGTGTGAATTTTGGTAGATTATGTCTTTCTGGAAATTGATCTATTTTATCTAGACTACCAAATTTTTGAGCAAGGGTCGTTCATAATATCGCTTTCTTACTCTTCTAATGTCTATGGGATCAGTAGTGATGACCCCTTTTAATTTCTAATATAGTCCTGTGTGTGTGTGTGATTTGAGGATCAAATCCAAGACCTCACGCATGCTAAGCGTGCACTCTATCACTGGACTGCATCCCTACCAATTTCTGGTATTAGTAATTTGTACCTTTCATCTTTTTTTCTTAGTCAGCTAGAAGTTTATCAATTTTATTGATCTATTTAAAGAATCAGCTTTTGATTTTGATGATTTTCTCTACTGATCTCCTATTTTCACTTGTATTTGTCTCTTCTCTTAATTTATAACCATTTTTTTTTCTATTTACCTTGGACTTAATTTCCTTTTCTTATTCTAGTTTCTTAAGGTGGACACTTATCTTTTTGATATTAGGTTTTTCTTCTTTTCTAGTTCATGCATCATGCTATGAATTTCCCTGTAAGTACTGCTTTTGATGAAATTTACAAGTTCTGAGGTATTTTTCACACACTTCTATGTGTTAATGTATTTAAAAAATAATAAACCATATCAGTATTATCATCTCCAAACTCAGGCCAATATTTATTAGTCTCTTTTAGAGGTTTCTTTTAAATTTCAAAACAGATTTATCGAGATATAATTCATGTAACATATAATTCACCTACTTAATATAGATATATTTAATTTCCATATATATCAAGTGGGATTTATTAATATGCATACTATTTATTAATATATATTAATTAGATATTAATATATATATTAAGTGGGATTCTGAGTATGTTCAGAGTTGTGCAACCATCACTACAGTCAACTTTAGAGCATTTCATCACGTAGACAAGAAATTCCATAACTATTAGTAGTTACTTCCCATCTCTTCTCCCCACATCCACATTTATCCTCCCCTCATCGCCACATTCTGATCCCAGTCACTTACTTACTTTCTGTCATATTCAAAGGAACTCTGAACCTTTCTTTTTGGAGTTTCTTAAGGTGAGAAAAGACATAACTGGGAGGAAGCATGATGGGCAAACAATGCCCTACATTGACTTTCCCTAAAATAATTATTGTGAACAGTGACCCAGGCATCTTTCATCCACTGATGTATGCCAGAGAGCGCAAACCATAAACAGCCACTGATCCACGCCTCTTTGTCTTGCTTTCCCCTGTAGAAAAGTGATATCTGGCACTAAATTTCACGGTTCCTGTGTGCTGGAACTAGCTGGCACCTGTTCTGGAAAGTCACTTGTTAACCAAATAGTAGCTCAGACTTGGCAACAGAGTATCTGCCCCAGGAAAATCAGCACACAGTGCAAATTTGGTTATTTATTTTTTTTTTTGTTTTTGATTTTTGGGTTTTGAGAACTGGTCCATTAGCACAGCAATGCCAAATTACAAAACCTACAAAGTTCTCCAGCTTTCTATATCTGCTAGCCCAAGAAGGTGAAAACTGGAGGAACATAGAGCTTCTAAAAGTCTCTATCCCTCCGGATGCCATGAATAGGTCAGACTATCTGAGGGAAGAAACTCTACTTTCAAGCAGCAATGTACAAGGTGCCAGGCAACAGCCCAGAATAGATTTTCTAAGAACACTCAGTTACATATCCCATAAACATGACAAAAATATTCTTCAACCAACTTTCATAGGTTTAAGCTTTACTAAAGTAATTCACCCAAATGTACAAGCTAAAAAGGAACTAAAAATGGAAGATCCACTGGATTATTATTTCCTTGGAGGTGGCTGGGATCAAGATTTTTCTCTGGAAATCAATTTCATCCCCCAGTACCCGAATGAGGACAATTACCTGAGGCTAGGCGTTTGAAGAAACTCAGTAAAAATTTAGGGGGAAAATCTGAGCAGAGGAGAAATTTTTATTTATTTAGCTGTAAAAGCTAAAAATAAATTTAGGATCATTATATATTTACTTGTATATAAATACACGTTACTAATTATAATTTGAACAGGCATTTGGTTCTGGTCAAATTACTGCCAGAAAGAAAGAATAGAGATCAATTCTTCCAAAACTGAATTGACTACTATAAATTATTCCAAAGTAAAGATATTATAAAATGAGTTATCTCATTTAATTACTTTGGTATGTATTTGGAGAACACATGAATACAGGCACAGAGAAAGATGGAGAAAGACATTGAAAAATCTATCCATACGGGCGCCTTCACTTTTCTTCCATCTCCCTACCAAAATTAAATAAATAAAAATCAGTAGAACTATTATTTGTGCAGAAGTTATGGTCAAGGAATCAGTTTCACAAACACTACCCTGTACGTTTATAATTTCTACATGTCAAAAGACAAAATTACAACAAATTAGGTTAATCAATTGAATGGCTTTTATTTGCTATTCATGAATAAGGCAGTGCCTACTCTAAAAATTTAGAAAATGTGTCCCAATGAGTTGAGCAGAGCAGGTTGGTTTTATAGGCAAAAAAGAGCTGAAGAAAACAGAAATAGGAGTCAAAGAGAGAGTTGGTCATTTCAAAGTTACTTTCTCTATAAGGTTAAAACAGAGTACAAGCTTATTATGCCAGCTAAAACTGACCTCTTTAGGGATTTGTATTATCTCTCCCTCTCCTGATTTCTCAGAAGGTCTGATAAACAATTTCTTTTTTGCTTGATGACATGGAAATTTAGGATGAGAGACTCCATTTTTATTTGATCTGTTGGATCCTACTGAAGGAACTCATTCTAAACCAATGCCTCCTATAAATCTTATTTGACTTTAACAGTACAACCATTATTAATGTCCTAGTTTTCCAGATGAGGAAATAGCCTCAGAGTGATTAAACTGAATTGGTCAAGCTAACAGTGTAGGTTAGCATATGAGTCAGGATAGAGATGCAATTTTGAGGGGCGGGCAAAGATCAAACCCATGAGTGCTAAATGTACACTACCAGGGATGATGTACCTCATCACCCAAATGCAATTTTGTTTTTTTAACAGAAGTCCTCAGTCTCCTATCCCATCCAGACCATTGCTCCACGTTGTCATTTTCCCTTTATGGCTGCTATGAACAAACATTTTGAACAGTCTCCATTTATTGTGACTCACAATAGAATTAGCCCTAGACCAAGAATTTTCCTTTCTTTTTTATTTTATTTTATTGGTACTGGGGAATTGAACCCAGGGGAGCTCTTCACCATTGAAGTATATCACCAGTCCTTTTTCTATTTGATGTAAGATCTCGCTAAGTTGCTGAGGGTGTCCCTAAGTTGTCCAGGTTGGCCTTGAACTTGTGATCCTTCTGCCTCATCTTGCCAAATGCCTGGGTTTAGAGGTGTATTCCAACATGCTCAACTTCCTGGTCATTTTCCTATAACCTCCATACTACTCTGGGTATAAACCCAGAAGTGTTAAGGATTTTTCCCTACAGGGAAGAAATGTTTTTGCACAGCCCTAAAACATGAGTGAGAAGAGATCACATCTTTTCTGAGCAACTCTTTTTGGGTTTGATTTATACAATATAGAGAGCAGCATAGTTAATTCTCAACTCAAAATGTTTAAAAAGAGAGTTTTCACTATGATATAGATTCTTTTTGGACTCTCATAGAGAAAAGAACTTTTTTTAAGTCAAATGAGTTACTAAAAATGAAGTCATTTGTGTTCCTGGTATGTCTGATGTTTGCAAATATCTAGCTCATATCTCTATGAAAAAAAATTGATTTCTCTAACAATGAAAACAACATGTCTCATAGCATTGAAAGACTCTGATTCTGAGGGAACCTTTGGTTTTTGATGTGGAAAGGCAGTTATTACCAATGATTTTCATAATCTTTGTCAGTGACTTCCTGTGTATCGGAGACCTCATGCAAAGTCTGTTATTCAGATCACAAAATGTAGATATGAATAAGAACATATCAGGGCCTAGCTCAGATTCTGAGAATTTATAATACATTTTAAGAATAATTTTTTAAAAGAGCATTTTCTTTAATTGTTTTGAAGTCCAAAGTAAATGCTATTGGATTTCAAAAATTGCCGAATTTTACAAGATACACAAACTACACAAGTATGAAGGTAACATAAGTAGTAGAGAAAACCTAAACAAACTGGAAACAGCCCACAGGAGCCACTCACTGAAGGAGTGTCTACATTGTCCACACGAATCTTCACTTTGCCTCAGGTGGAGGAGAGTCTGCTCATAACCAGTGACACCAAACATGCTGTAACCAGCTTGGCTTCCAATGCCAGGAACCCCAGCCTGCTCCAGACATTCTCTAAGTAGTTTAAATGGTGGCACCTCAAGATATTCAAAGTGGGTTCCTGATCACTTTCTAAAATTAAGCTCTTATTGATAAAGGACCCAGAATAGATCAGTTGAGGAAAGATAAATGGAATTATTGTGTTATTTTAATCAGTTTTAAAGCCATCCTTCCCATTCTAAAATTCCTGTTTAGCTAGGTAGGATTAAAAAAAAAAAAAGATTAAAAAAAAAAAAAAAAAAAACAAGGGCTGAGGTTGTGGCTTAGTGGTAGAGTGCTTACACCTGGCATGTGGGAGGCACTGGTTTCAACCCTCAGCACCACATAAAAATAAATAAATAGATAAATTTTTAAAAATAAAGGCATTGTATCCATTAAAGAGAGAGAGAGAGAGAGAGAGAGAGTAGTCCTTATTTTAGACATAAATTTGCAAATTGTTTGTGCATTATTTACCCTTTATCAGAAAGCTGGTAAGAGAGAGGTGGTAGAATTTGTTCAGTGGCCCAATATGCATGACACCGATTAAATCTTTGGGTTAGGGAGCACAGACCCAGAAGCCGAGCACCAGTTGCTTTCATTAGAACCCTGAGATCTGAGTTAAGGGCTCTTCCCACTTTTTATTAAAGAGAGCATTCCCTGAGAATCCACCAATCCTAGACCGGTATATATAAATAAATAAACACACCTCAGGGCCTCACAGCTCTCCTTTTGTTTCAATTTCTGGATAATGGAAAGCACTTCCCACAGCCACAAGTAGCAATTTTCCCTTTTCTTTAAAAGCTTTAGGAAGGACACGCCCAGGGAACCATTTGCATTTTGACTATAGCTTTTATCCCTTATTTTACTTCCAAAGGCAACACAACACAAAGTATTGTGTTGACTAACTTGATTGATAACTGCTTCATTTACAATCCAAATGGTTGTTTTTTTTTTTTTTTTTTTTAAAGTCATAGAGGGAATTTAAATAGGGAATCCCAACTGTGCTTTCCAACTAATAGAGAAACCAATTACACTAATCCTGCTATTTTAACTCCCTGGGGTCTATCCCCATCCTCATCTCCCAAACTGTGAACAAAATTTTGTTTTGAAAATACCTGTCCCTCCCACGCCCCTTGGGAAAGGATCCAGAGATCTGATCAGATTTCCAATGATATCCAATACCCACAATGGCTTAGAACTCCCACAGTGACTTAAAGCCATGTTCAACAAAGCCTGAAGAAAATGAAACCCACCGGATGCTCCCAAAACTAAATGAAGTCTTCCTGTGGCACAGCTCAAGCAATGAGGATTAAGGCTTTTAAAACCAGCAGCCAGATGAGCTTCCTGTTGGCTCCAGAGTGGTAAGGTTCTCCTGAGAATCCTGGGGATTTCTGACCCATGGATGTCATCTATTTCCATGAAAGCAGCCAGAAACATAGAAGGAAAAATGAATTAGACTCCTAGCATTACTAGTTGCATCCTGGGGGAGACCTCTCAGACTTCTTGAGACTTCTTTACTGTTACTCCTTACATTATTCATGACTAAAGCCCATCCAAAGCTAGTTCAAAAGAAAAGGGACTAAAAAGCATTTCTAAAATGCTTTTATTTTTTCAAGTGTAGTAAATATACAAAAAGGTACACAGGTTATAAACATACATCGTGATAAACTGTCACAGTGTGAGTATATACATGTAACCACCACCCAGGTCAATTTTCCTGATGACTAAGAATAAAGATTAATGAGGCTGAACACCTTTCACCCATAGATATGGTTTTGTCGGTGTGTTGTTTGGATATCCTTTTTTACGAAACGACATTTTTAGTCTTTTGCTCATTTGTGTACTGAGAGATATATCTTTTCTAACTGATTTTTAAGCAACAATTTGTATATGCTGGATATGAGTCACTGTCAGTCACATGCGTTGCAAACGTCTTCTCCCACGATGTCAGTCGCCCTTCCCTCCTACAAAGATGTCTGTGATGGAAATTATTTATGGTAAATATTTGGTTTGTATTTCTTGAAGAATTCTTTGCTTACTTCATGATCATAAAGACATTCTGTTATGTTCTAGGAAATGTGTTGAATTGTGAATTTAAATTCGCATTTAAAGTTAACATCCACAGGGAATTGACTTTTGTGAGATAAGGATCAAATTTCTATTTTTCTAGATGGATATCCAGTTGACCCAATGTTATTTATTAAAGACTATGATTTTCTATCACTTTGCAATGCTCCTTTGCCATAAATCTAATGTTTTTTATTTGTGTGGTTCTTTTTGGACCCTTTTCATAAATTTGCTCTACTGATCTATCCTTGTACCAGTTACCTACTGTATTAATTTCTGTAACTAAAAAATGTTGAGGGCTGGGGCTGGGGCTCAGTGGTAGAGTGCTCACCTCCCACGTGTGAGACCCTGGGTTCAATCCTCAGCACCACATAAAAATAAATAAGTAAAATAAAGGTATTAAAATATTTAAATAATATGTTGATATTGATATTAGTAGTATTAGGTTTTTCAACTTTCAAGATTGTCTTGGCTATTCCTGTTCTTTTGTATTTCTACAGAAACTTTAGAATCAGCTTGTCAGTTCTCTCAGAAATAAAAGAAGCCTATTGAGATTGCACTGAACTAAATATCAATTTAGGGAGAACTGACCTCTTTACAATATTGAGTCTTTCTTCCATTTATTCAAATTTTCTTTGGTTTCTTTAATTTCTCTCAATAGTGTTACATGGTTTTCTATGTAGATAGAAAACCTTGTACGTTTCATTACATTTATTACTAAATAGTTCATTTTTATATACTATTCTAACTGGTGATATTCAATAATTTTATTTCTAATTTTTTATTGCTGGTAGATGGAAATATTGTTATGGGTTTTTTTTATATGGATCTTGGATCTAAACTAACTCATTTAATCTACAAGTATAACTGTGGATTCATCTGGAATTTCTATGTAATATGCCATCTATGAATAATGACTTTTTCTCCTTCCTATCTAACCAATCTTAATACCTCCTATCTCTTGCCCTCTTCTTCCTCCTTTCCCCTTTTCCTCCTCCTCTTCACCCCCTCCACTTCTCCTTCTCTTCCTTCTTTTTAGGATAGAACTTCATAGAACGTTGATTTGAAGTGGTTCCAGTGACCATTCTTGTCTTAGTCCCAATTCCAGGGGAATGTTTCAGAATTTTGCTTTCAAGTGTAATATTTGCTTTAGGATTTTTCTGGACATACATTATAAGATTAAGGGATTTCCCTTTGGGGAAACCTGCATCTGAGATGGTCTTAAGTAAGTCTCACCTCCTGACAGTCCTAAGTCCTTGTATATTCTTCTCTCACACTGAATCATGGCAGATCTGTATGTTCAAAAGAGTATGACAGAAATGATATGTGACTTCCAAAATTTTGTCATCAAAGACATTTGAGTTTCCACCAAATCTCTCTGGGGTTTCTTAGCCTCTTAGATCACTCACCCTGGGGGAAGCCAGTCATTTTGTCTGAGAAGACCTAGGAAGCTTTGTAAAGATTTTCATAGGTGATAATAATGACAAAAGAACAATGCCTCTTATTAATAACCTGCACCAATTTGTCAGCCATGTGCCTGAGCCACTTTGGAAATAGATCCTTCAAGTTAAGTCTTTTTTTTTTAACATATGAAAAAATATTTTATTATTATTTTGCTATATAACATATTAGTGAATACACCAGATTGCATTTTCTCAAATGGCCAATGAAATACCAGATAACATTTTTATTTGATTCACCCAAGAGTTTCCATATCATATGTCTTTTGGAGGATTCAGATTCTTAGCACGTCTGTGATACTGTCCATGAGGATACAAATGATACTTAGTAGTAAAGAACATTTTTCTAAGTTTTTCTGTCATGGTTTCTTGCTCAAGGTATTCACCTTTGTCTTCTAATCTGTTTTTTAGTACTTGATCATGTGTTTCTTCATTATTGTGCACAGAATCTAGTTGAGGGATAGGTTGTGTGTGTTCCTACAGGATATCCACAGAAGGGTGGGAGCATACTATTGTCCCTCCATCAGATGTCAAAGAGAGCTGTACTCTGCTATTATAGTCAACGGAAAGAGAAGAAAATGTAGATTTATGACAAACGTCAGATGAAGCTCTGTTTTGAATAAATGCTTCAAGAAAGTTCTCTTTGATATCACCCATTTTAATGCTGTTGCTGCCATGGTGTTTGTTATAAGATGATGAGATAATATGATGAAAGATGATATGATATGATATGGTATGATATGATATGAAATGATGAAATCTGCTTCTAGGCATATCAATTTTTATTCCAGGAGACTGCCGTGTTGCCTCAATCCAGGTCCTGTGAAACCTCAAGTAAAGTCTTGATAAGAACTTTAGCTTCAGCCCAAATGTTGACTGGAATTTCATGCCAAAACTAGAATAAGAGCTGCCACCTAAACTAGCTCCAAATTCCTGACCCACAGAAAATGTGAGGATGATAAACTATTTACTATTGTTTTGAGCCACAAGTTTTGGGGTAATTAGTTTTGCTGGAATAGACAATGTAACTCTTATTCTTACTAAATGAAGAGTTTTTATTTTATGTGTTAATTTTAATCAAATGCTTTTTTCTGCACCTACTAAGATAGTCATGATTTTTCTTATATTTTGTACATATTTGAGGAGGATAAACTCCCAGAAGTGGAATTTTTGACTCAAAAGATATGCATTTTAAATTTTCATAGATATGGCCAAAGAGCTCATCAAAAAATGGTATAACAATTTAGACTCCCAACACAAAAGCCTGTTTCTTCATAGCCTTACCTATACATTGAGATCAACCTTCTGATTTGTCTAATATGATAAGTTTAATAAAGATATATTTTTATTATTTTAAATTGTGTTTCCTTAATATTAGTGAGATTAAGTGTATGTATATATTATTAAATGCACATAAGTTTAGAATTATTATGTCTTCCTGGTTGACTGCTCTTTTATCTTTATGAAATGTACCTCTAACTTTAAAAATGTTTCTTTTTCTAAAGCTTATTTTATTTGATATTGTACTTTGTCTGAATGTGGTTGCATGTTATATCTTTTTTCCAAAATTTTATATCCAAAATTTTGATATATTTATTGTTACAATTCCTGTAAGCAGCACATAGTCTTTAATCCATTCTGATAATGTCTTTTTTTAAAAAAAATACCTTTATTTTATTTATTTATATGCGGTACTGAGGATCAAATCCAGGGTCTTGCATGTGCTAGGCAAGCAGTTTACTGCTATGCCACAACTACAGACCTGATAATGTCTTTTAATTGGAGTATTTAATCTCTTTATGTTTAATGTAATTTCTGATTTTTTTAAAAATTTCTTTCTTAGTTATAGTTGGACACAATACCTTTATTTATTTATTTATTTTTATGTGGTGCTGAGGATTGAACCCAGAGTCTCGTAGGTGCTAGGCAAGCCCTATACTGCTGAGCTACAACCCCAGCCTCAATTTCTGATACTTTTAAGGTTTTAATATACTATCTTTTTTTTTTTTTTTTTGGTGCTGGGGATTGAACCCTGGACCTTCTGCATTAAAGGCAAGCACTCTACCAACTGAGCTGTATCCCCAGCCCTTCATATACTATCTTACAGTTTATTTTCTATTTGTCCTGCCTGTCATATGTTGTTTTTCCTCTCCTTTCATATCTTTCTTTGGATTAAGTGCTTTCTATTGCTCCATTTTTCTGTTATATTTGGTTGATGATTATATTTGTATATTACATATTATTACCAACTGAATTTATATATGTTTCTTTACTGTGTGTGAGTGTGTGAGTGTGTGTGTGTGTGTGTGTGCGTGTGTGTGTGTGCTGGAGATTAAAACTAAGGCCTTGAGCATGAATGATAAGCATGTACACTCCCTGCCAAATTATATTTTTTAAAAACTTCTCGGGCTGCACATGTAGCTCAGTGTCAGAACATTTTCCTGGCATGTGCAGGACCCTATTCTCTATTGCTAACACTGTAAAAAGAAAAAAGAGAAACAATTTTTTTTCTGTGTTGATTCTAGAGGTTACAACATTCATCCTGGACTTATTAAAGTCAAATATGAATTGATATTTTTATCACTTCCAAGACAGTGAAATGACCTTAGAACATTTTAACCCAACTGTTCTGGCCTTTTATATCATTGGTTCATTACTTTTAATTGTATATGTGGTGAAAAACGCCCAAAACATCTACATTATTACTTTACATACTCACTTTTTATTTGGATTCATTCACATATTTGCCCTTTGTGTTGTTCCTATTTTCGAGTCTGGACAGTCCAGTTTAATAATCATTTTCCTTCTGCATAAACAATTCCCCTTTACCATTATTTCCTGTAGTGCAGGTCAGCTGAGGATAAATTGTTTTCACTTTTTAAAATAATGAGTTTTTTTTCCCTCTTTGTTTCTCAATATATTTTCATTGGATCTAGCCATCTTTACTGAATAGTGATATAATAATGAAAGCATTATTTACTTTCAGTGTGTTGAAATATCACTCCATTATCATCTGGCTTCTGTTGTTGTTGGTTGAGAAGTCTGAAGTCTAGTTGCTGCTCATTTGTTGGGTAATACATCTTTTTTCCTCAGGCTTTTTTTTTAAAAAAATTGCATCTGTCTTTTGAATTCATATCACATATGGCTGCTACAAATTGACTATATATATATATATATACACACATATATGTATATATATGTATATATATCCACATATATATGTATATATGTCATTAAGATATATATATATATATATATATATATATATATATATATCATTAAACCTTCTATTCAAACTATTAAGAATTATAGAAATTAAATGGGCAAAGGGAAACAAAGTTCACAGAAAAAAAAATGATTCTTAACAATAAATATAAGGAAAGATGTTCAAACTCACTCATTCTGAGACATACAAATTAAAATAAAGAAATATTTTTTTAAAAGACTATCATATTAAACAAATCAGTAAGTTAATATCATTGTGACTACAAGGTTATGGAGAAAGAGCATTAATAGAGTGAGAGCTAGTTGATGTATATTCTTGAGAGCTATTTGGCTGTATCTATCAAAATTTTAAATGTGTGTTCTCTAAATAAGAAATTCCATTCCTGGGAATTTCTTCTTCTCACACACACTTTGTTTTCATAAGGTATGTGTTATGGTTTGTATCTGGAATGTTTTCCAAGTCTCATGAGTTGAAGGCTTGCTCTCCAATGTAGCAATGATCAGAGGTGGGGTTTGAGGCAAGTGTTTGGATCATGAGGGCTTACTAATTTGATCTCAGTGAATTAATAATTTGATGGCATTATTGGGAAGTAATAGAAACTATAGGAGGTGAGACCTAGTTGAAGGAGTGGGTCCTTGGAGTGGAAGCATGTCTTTGGGGATTATATCTTTTCCTGGCCCCTTCTTGGCATTCTGTCTGCTTTCTGGCTATGATGAGCTGAGCATCTCTTCTCCACCACACCCTTCTAGCATGATGCTCTCCCTCAACTCATACCCAAAGTAATGGAACCAGCCAACTATAGATGGAAACCCCTGAAACCATGAGCCAAAATAAATCTTTCCTGCATTCAACTTGTCTACATCAGATATTTAGTCACTGTGACAGAAAACTGACCAACACAGTATGGTAAGACACCCAGAAGCAGAAATGACTGCCATGAAAGAAGTTTTCACTCACAGTTCCCTGGTAACAGGAGACATGGCAGGCCGTGCAGGAGCACAGGGAGGAGCATCCGAGTCAGGAGACAGAAGGAATGAGAGCTGTGTTCTTTGTGGACAAGATTGGACAAGGCAGAATAACCAGGAAAGACAGATTTGGTTAATTTGAATCATTTCAGTGAACTCTGGGGCATAGTGACCCTAGTTGTCAGTTACCTGGATCTTGGGGCATTAAGGCAATAGACAGTAGCTGGGAATAGAAGAGGTTGATAAAGGAGGTAGCTAAGAGATGGGCTCTGGCTGGTTGGTTTACATTTGAAAGTTGCACTCACAGGGGATTCAATGGCTAGTACTGGAGGTACTACAAGTCTTCCCCTGGTCAGTGAGGTCACATACAGAATATTAAGAATGCGGAAAGTAAGAAAATATAACTAATGCACATCTACATTAGGTTACCCATTGTAACATTGTTTATACTATCAAAAATGGAAAAATCTCAAGTCTACATGTAGGGAATGGATAAATATATTATCACTCACCCATTCAACAAACTACTATAAAAACAATAAGCACCTTATATACTAGTTTAAGAGGCAAGATAGTTTGGTGGTAACAAAATGAGTTCTTAAGCCAATAGGATCATAAGCATAGCCCTGCTACTTTAAAAAATATTTTTAAAAAAGATTTTAGAAGATTTTTCTAGAATATAGAAAATAAAATAAAATCTATTCCCCTCTTCCCCTAGGGTTTTTGTGGAGGATAATTGACAATGCTCAGTCACCTCAGTTTGTAATTACAGATGACCCAGGAATGACCCCCAGCTAATCCATTGAGCAAGCAGAACTTGGTAAAACCAATATTGAAACAGGACTAAGATAATTGCCATGAACTACCTAGAACACATTCCAGGAAGTAAATGTGAACTCCCCTGTACAATACATCAAACCACTGGCCTTGATTCTACTCGCAGGAAGCAACCGCATGAGAGCAGGCTATAAATATAAAGGATTTGAAACAAAAATAGAGCAAGGTGTTAACACATATCCTCCAGACTTCATTTCACTTCCTTAACATTTTTTGATATTTTGTCTATCCTTTCAATTTTTGAAAATTTTTGTTTTAGAGGAGCTCATTATAAATTCTTGTTGGTTATTAAAAATCCTTCACAGTAGGGGACTAAAATTATGTGGTAAAATTAAGAGAGCTGAGGTCTTAAAGAAGGAGGTCTTACTCAGTCCTATTTTAATTACTAATTTTGTAATACACCCTCTCCGTGACTCCTACAAGCTCTCTGAGACTTAGTTTTTTCTGCTGTAGAATAGAGTGAAACTTGATCTACTTTTCAGAATTGCATTAGTATAAAAACAACCTAATATGTGTATTCATGTGAACGTTAAAGTACTCTACAATTGTGAAATGTGATTGATCTCTTCATCCATCAATTCAACTGCAGCAGAGATTGACAGCTGTCAACCCAAAATTTGTTCCTCTATTTAAATTATTAACAGAACTATAGTTTTGTAGAAGAGGGAAAGCATTGTGCTCAGCTCATAAAAACTGCATCTCCTGTTCCTCCTTGTATCTCAGAAAGCTTCTGGAAGCTTCTCAGAAGTGTTTCTTTTATAACTAGAGGCACTATTTCTTCCCTTTGTTCTTTTCTTCTTCTTGCTGCTTAGAATGTGAACATGATGTTAAGAACTGCAGAAGCGAAATGACAGAGACCTCAACCCTAATATCCTTGGGTTATTGAACCAAGAGTAATCGATAGCTGCGTCCAGATTTCACCATGCTTGAGGAGTCAAAATAAACCAAACTTGAATAATGTAAATATAAGTAAGTTCTAACTCCTGGCTCTCCAGGAAAAAAAAAAAAAAAGCCTTGATTTTTAACATGTTGTGTTTTTGTTGTTTAAATCCTCTCAATAGAGCTGATTTCAAAGAAACAATGTGATGTCACTGAATGAAAAGATGAGAAGATATGAATACTAGTAAACCATCACATAGTTTTCCAAGCACATGGAGACAAGAGATGTAAATAAACTTTGGAACAAAGATAATAGTAAAATGTCATGAAATAATTTGGAAGTGATAAGTTTTGAGTATTTATTATTTATTATTTTTTCTTGATTTTTTTTTTTTTTTTTTGGTGCAGGGAACAATGAACCCAGGGCCTTATTCAGGCTAGGCAAGTTCTATACAAGTCAACTACACCCCCAATCTAAAACATAATTAATTTAATTGTGTATTTATACTACTTAATTTTGTATAATGCATGTATTTAACAATAGGCCTGCAAAATTCCTGAAAACTCAAGTCATCAGCTCTTCTACAAACTGGTGGGTTTAAGCCAGCAGAACTTGGTAAAACCAATATTACCCCCAGAGGATTCTAATGTTAATTAATTCAATCTTAATTACAATCTTAATTAATTCGCCAACTAAACTTATTTCCCACCATTTCTCAATTTCCCTCTCTTCAACTTTCAGACCAGTCCCTTACCTACTTCATTCTTGTTTTCAGACTTTTTTTTCCAACATCTCTCTTCCATCAATTTCCATCTTTCAGGATAGAATACCATGTACTGGGAAAGCCTTTTCTGAAAAGTGCATGCCTGAGGTAAATAGGAGTAGGCTGACCCCACGTTCATGTCCTCTTGTAAGTCTCTTCCTTTGAAGATGTATGCTACCTGTGGCTTGTTTCCAACCAACAGAATATGACAAAGGGAATGGAATGTATATCCCATAATAACATAAGGATTTACCTATATGAGGTGCCATCTTGCTACAATGTATTAGAGATACTCATCCAGCCAGCTTGATGAAATGAGCAGCCACGGTTGAGCAAGCCCAGGTTCAAGGATCTCTAAAGGCCTCTAGAACCTGAGGGTGGCCTCCATTCAATATTTTTAAAAAGGTTAGGCCCTTACTCATTCAGCCACAAGAAAACAAATCCTATCTACAACCTAAGTCAGCTTGAAAAGGATTATTGTCCAGTAAAGCCTTTGGGTGAGACTACATCTGGTCAATGCCTTGATTTTAGCCTTGTGCAATGTGAACGGAGAGTTCAGCTCAGCCATGCTTAGACTCTGGACCCACAGAAACCCTGAGTTAAAAAAAAAAAAAAAAAAAAAACCAACAACAACAAAAAAACACGCTGATTTTAGCTGCTAAGTCTGTGGTAATTCATTACATATGCAATAGAAAACTGATACAAGTCCTGACCATTGTTTCTCCTTTTTGTCTCTCATTACCACTTGAATTCCATACCATGATATTTGAATATAATTTAGAAGTGCTGTGATAGAGATTTAACATTTGTTAATTCAAAAAAAGTTTTATGAAGCCAGACATGTTGGTGCATGACTGTAATCCCAGTAATTTAGGAAGCTGAGGCAGGAGCGTTTCAAGTTCCAGGCCAGCCGCAGCAACTTAACAAGGCTGTAAAAATTATTTCAATCTTAATTACAATATTAATTAATTTACCAACTAAACTTATTTCCCACCATTTCTCAATTTCCCTCTCTTCAACTTTCAGACCAGTCCCTCACCTACCTCATTTTTGTTTTCATGCCTTTTTTTTCTACATTCCTGTCTCAAAGGGTGGGGGGAGCTGAGGGCTGGGGGTGTGGATCAATGGTTAAGTACACCTGGGTTCAATCCCCAGTACAAAAAAAAAAAAAAAAAAGCTTTATGCAATTAGAGATGCATGCATTGTTTACCTGGACATCCTCAGAGCAGTACGACCCATGTTCATCATGCATATGAAGTGTGAAGCCAAGAGGGATAGCTAGTTTTTAAATGCTAGAATAGATGAGACTAGTGAGTGAAACAACTGATTTGTTGTTGTTGTTGTTGTTGTTATTGTCTGGATAATGAAGACTATGGCTATGATAACGGGAATGCATGTTGTTTGAGTCAGCTTTTTTTGTTGCTGTGACTACAAGACCAACACGGACAATGTTAAAGGAGGAAAAGTTTATTTGAGGGCTCAGGGTTTCAGAGGTCTTAGTCCCATAGAAGGCTGGCTCCATTCCCCAGGGGCTCCACGCGAGAAGAGTGTGGCAGAGTGAAGCAGCTCACATCGTGATCAGGAAGCAGAGAGATGCTCCACTCTCCAGATACAAAACATAAACCCCATAGTCATGCCCTCAGTGAACCACTTCCTCCAGCCACACCCCACCTGCCTCCAGTTACCACACAGTTAATTCCATTAGGGATTAATTTGCTGATTCGGTTAAGGCTATAACCCAATCATTTTTCCTCCAAACCATCTTTCATTGTCTCACACATGAGCTTTTGGGGGACACCACATCTAAACCATAACACATGTAATTTATCTTCAGGTTCAAAAGTACAGAATCTAAAGGACTCAAATTCCAGCAATTTAGATTCTCAACAAACAATCTGGAAACACTGAACACAGAAGGAAAAACTTACAGATGTGTAAGCTGAAAAAAATCTTTGGCCAGAGAGATGGAAGAAGACTTTGGAGTCATTCCCTACAGCTCCAGAAAACACAGAATCAGGAACACTAACAGAAGCAATTGGATGGCCCATTTTGGCATAACAGATAATGTCCTAACAACTAGCATTGGAAGAAACAAATTCAGAATGTGGTGAACTCCCCTTTCCTAGAATGGCTCAAACTGGGTATAGCTGAGTACTCATTTAGAGATGATGCAGAGTAGAATTATTTTTCTTTTTTTATCATATATACATAAAAGTAATAATATAAACCTTTTGTTATTCCTATATAATTTTAATTGATGCCTAACAAATATCCATATTTAGAGAGTGCAGTGTGATCCTTTGATGCATGTATACAATGTGAAGTAATCAGATGGGGTAGTTGTCAGAATCATCTCCTCAAACATTAATTGTTTCTTTGTGTTGGGAACATTCAAAATCCTTTCTTTTAGCTACTTCAAAGTGCACGATTAATTGTTGTCAACTATATTTAGCCTACTGTGCCATAGGATGTTAGAAGTTATTCCTCTAATGCAACTCCACCTCAGTACCATTACAGAAGGGATTTCTGAAAAAAAAAAGAAGAAGTTGAAGTCACCATCTACCAAGGTGTCATCTAAGAATATGATCATATGTTGGGAAGTCAATTGGTTCAAAGGCACAGAAAACGATCACTAAATTGTGTTTCTTACCAAATGCAATTTGAAGATGTACAATCACTTTAAAACATACCACGGCACTCCAATGACCATCAAGACCAACAGTCTTGTCTTGCCACTCTCTATCTTTCCTGTACACTTGGTTAGGACTGTTTCAGCATAACTGTGTTAGTTATTTATTTCTGCATAACAAGCACTCCAACATTTAGTGTAAAATAAAAAACATTTTAGTTGCTCACAATTTTGTGGCTCAATAAGTTGGGCTAGAATCAACAGGGCAGGTGATTTCCGCTGGTATTGCCTGGTGGGTCGGCTGGGGGCTGCTTGGTCTGCAAGGTCTCAGATAGGTTGGCTCATCTCTGTTCCACAGTTTCTTCTCTAGTGGGCTAGCCTGGGCTTCCTCACACAGTAGTGGTAGCCTCCCTCCAAGGGGATGAAAACAGAAGTCGCAAGACCTCCCATAGCCTAGGCGTGGAAGTCATACAGCACTGCTTCTCCAACATTCTACTGGTCAAAGCAAGTCACGAGGCCAGCCCTCATGAAAGGCATGAGGAAATAGATTTCACTTCTTGGTGTGAGGAGTTGTGAGTATTTTAAATCTACCACATCAGTAAATCCATTTAATTGGATCATCTATTACACCAATTTCTAGTCTCCTGTTTGTGTTCACTGGTGATGATATTCTAGCTGGATGAGAACAGAAATCTTTCTTCAAATGATTTCAACTAGGGTGAAGCAGCTGCAGCCCCGTTACTCCCTGCACAGTTGTTGATAAGGCCAGGCACATCAAAACTTTTTCTGAAGCTGTCACCAGTATCTTGTAGGGAGAGGAGGCAGAATGGTCTCAATTTGCTACCCAGACAGATTATTAGGGAAATGGTTGCTTTCTTTACACTCAAGTGCTTTTTTCACAGCACCCTTGCTGATAAACCAGTGTTAGTCAAAGACCAATAAGTGTGCTGACATTTCGCTAAGAGTTGTTATCTCTAGACACATGTGGATAAATGTGCTAATGAGAGAGTTTTCTTAAGGGCTCTTATACCCAGGATTATTCTAAGCCACGGTTGAATGCAAACACCATCAGAACAGTGTGTGATGCTTAATAGCCTAGAATGCTTCTGTAATACTTAATCCCCTTTATACTTGTGACAGATCAGCCTCTAAAATAGGAGCAGGGCCCCAGGGGAGAGAGGATGGCTTAATCATCAAGCCTCAGGTGGGAGAATACCAATAGGTAAGGGTTTCCGAGGCCATGAAGCTTAGAGTCCTTATATTTCCAGTCTGTTCAAGAGAGAAACCAAAGTAGTCATTTCCTGTCAAACTTTATGATTCAAACCATTTATGGAATAACTCTTGGAGAGGGGCTAGACGTTCCTTACACTTCCTTGGTATAGGGAAGGAGGCCAGTCGAAAGACTGTTTATATCAAACAAAGGCCCTAATCAAAATCATGTAGTTTAGACATGGTAGTACACGTCTGTAATCCCAGTGACTCAGGAGGCTGAGGCAGGAAGATGGCAAGTTCCAGACAGCCTCAGCAACTTAGTAGAACCTTGGCTAGAAATAAAAAATAAAAAGGGCTGGGGATGTGGCTCAGTTGTAAAGTGCCCTGGGTTCAATCCTCATTACCCCCCCCCAAAAAAAAAAACCCCAACAACAACAAGAACCCTGCAGCGTTCCCACATTGCTTAAATCTGGACCGTCATCAGTTGTGGTATTGGCCTAACAGTCACTTACAGCTTCCTCTTCCTTCCCCTTTGCTCTTCCACTTGCTACTTCTCACCGTCTCCTTCTTCTGCTCCTTTTCATTCCTCCCCTAGGACATGTTTACTATTGAAGTTAGGATTTGGAGCTTGAGACAGAGCCCACTCCAAGTGTCTTAAACACAAAAGAATTTCATTACAGACGTGGTGGAAAGACTAGAGGGTGGGCTGTCAGGCGTGTCTCCAGGAGGAACTTCCAGAAGGTCAAAGAATAGTCCACCAGGGAACTACTCCCTCTGCCCAGATCAAGAATGTGGGGGATCAGTAGCTTCCCTGGAAGCTACTGAGTTCAAGAACATATCACCACAGCTGTAATCCAAAGATTTTTTAAAAAGCATCTGAAAGCCAATATCAAAAGGTCATTGCTTCTCACCACCTATAAAACTGGACCAGAGCTCCAGAAAATTCTATGTTCGTACGACCTGCTGGGCCTGCAGAAAAGAGCCAAAAGCAGCATGAAAATGGCTACTATGGCCCTGCCGTTCCACAAATATCACCTGTGCAAATGAAAGGAAAGGAAACAACTTTCTAGCTGAAAGAGAATGTGGCAGGTTTTAGTGTTCTGACCTCTGCAATGAGAGAAGACACTTTGGAAGGTGAGGATGGTGTCTATTGACCCCCAAATCTGTGGGGGAACTCATAGCTACTCTTCCCTCTTGTAACATTAATTAGGATGATTAACAAGCAAGCATGTACCTGGTATTGCTCAACTCATTTTCAACATTTTCCATTTCATTCTAACTTCACTTCCATATAAATTAGGCACTATTATTAATCCAGACCCTCAGATTGGGGGATCAGAGACCCAGGGAGTTAAGTAATTTACCTAAGAACACACAGCAGTAAGGGGAGAGCTGGCAATCAAAGCATGTTTGTGCCAAAATCCATCTGCATCAAGATCTGTGTGATCTTAACCACTACCCTAGACCACCCTAGAGGATTGCTGATTCCTTCCCCAGGCCATAGGCCCACCCAAAATAGTTTTGCATTCCCTTTCTGGGATTTGACTGATTTGCTTCATTTACTTAATCACTCCAGTAAGTCTTGGTTTTACCCAAAGTGCTGGGGATCAAACCAGGCTTGAGCATGCTAGGCAAGTGCTCTACCACTGAACTACATCCCTCGCCCAGGACTAATGATACTCTTGCTCTATGACATTGACTGTGGTCTTACCACTCATATGCCAGTTGGTTTTTCTAAGAAATCAATATCTTCATGGATAAATTTGGAAAGCACTTAGAATTTATAAAAGAAAGAGCCTGAGAAGAATTTTTTGCTCAATGTTCATTATCATTTTATGCATAATAAACATCCTTCACAAATGTTAGGAAAGAGAACACAAGCCCTCGGATCTGCTGCAAACCCAATGATTAACCTTTTGCAGGGAAAATCAGGATAAAGACATAGGCTCACCTACCTACAGGATGCACGGGCTATTTAAGACATTTTCTACTCCTCTGATAAAGAATATAATTGTGAATCTGATGGGGGAAAATCTCCATCTGGAGGCTACTTGAAACATCTTTCTGTTGTGGCTGATTACTGGATTAGTGTTTATTGTCAGGAAAGCAAAACCACAAAAATACTGCCCTTGGGATAGTATGTGTTTTGTCTCTTTCCCCCATTGGTCAGTTGAGGTTTAAATCCTCTGAACTGAGCAATTCTTCACTCAAATAGAACGCTGCATTGGATTCACAGTGGAGGAGTCGAGAAGGCGAAATTCTCTTCGGGTCTCTGGGGCCTGCAAACTAAATTGACATAAAACAGATCAAGTGTACAGAATTTTACTCATGTGGGGGAACCCCCATAGGAAAATGAAGACCCCAAACCTAAATGCCTATGAAAGTTAAAATGTAAAAGACCGGGCATTGTAAAGTTTCTAAGCTGCAAGGCCTCAGTTAAAAAGTGAAGGACCAGGTATTGTTAAGTTCCTCTGCTACACCCAGAACCTGAAATTCCTGAGGCAGTTAAGACAACGCCCTACTGGCCATTTAGCCTAGGGCCCTGTGCAGTTTGTCACGTAAGCATACAGGGCCTGAACCAATCAGTTTGAATGTGTACCCGGCTTAGGAGTGACCAATCACCCCTGCCTGACCTGTTCCCGCCAATGAATGTACTAATCAAGTTTAAGAATTGTTGTTTGATTTTCCCGTGCCTCATGATGATTTGTCCTGATGTATGCAAAGCCTCCACCCTCCCCAAAAAGTGTACTTAAGCACTGCTTAACCTCTGCTCGGGGCTCTGGGCTGCTCTCCCTTCTTGAGTGAGCCTGAAGCCTCAGCGTGCTGAATTGGATCCTCAATAAATCCCCTTCTGCAATTGCATGAGTCAGTCTCTTGGTGGTCTCTTCCTCCGACTTTTCGCCGGACCCTTACACCTATATACTAGGTTGAACCAAGAAAATCGTGAAAACATGGTGAGACCAAAGGGTGAGGTCTGGAGCTGTTCATCATGGAGACGTGGTGAGGAAGAACAAGGCTGGTTTGACCATGTTTGTTTACACAGATTCCCTCAGCCTCAACTCCCCGTCTCTAGAGACCAAAATTGTTCTTTTACTCCTGGCATTAAAAAAAAGACATCTTCCATACAGAGATTTCATTTTTTGCTCTGAGGAAGGAAAAGGGGAAGTCAGAGTGTCCTTGCCTGTATGTCAACTTTTATTTTGGTGCTGGGGATCAAACCCAGGACCTCATGCCAGGCAAGCACTCTACTACCAAGTCACATCCTCAGCCTCTTCAACTCAAAATGACCTCTATGCCAACCTGGCATATTTTGGGGTGGTGTATTTTTTTTGCCACCTTCAGATGCAACAACTGAGACATTCACGTGACCAGTCCTGACAAGGAGCAGATTTACTGCCCACGGACTCTCTAAGTTTCCTTCTTAGACACAAATACTTTGACAGAGCTCTTGCTTCTCAGAGGGAATCTCACTTTGTACACTCCAACTCATCAGTAAGAAACACCTTAACAGCTGAGGCAGGCTCTTTTAGAAGTACCACTTCTTAAAATAATAATGCAGCAAATGCTGCCACAAGGGGTATTTTTATCCAAGGAGTCTCCTGGCCAAACTCCTGGGAGTTTCATGTGATCATGAAAACACATCTTCTTCTTCTCTTAACCAACAGTAAAAGTTTTCAGTTATCCACGAGGTCTCCTGCCGTTCGGGGACCGCCACAGTAAGGTGGGCACTTACTGAATGGGGGTGGTGATTTTGTATGAACTAGCATGCTTTGGCATCTTTAACTGAGAGGATAAATTCTCTTTTATTGGTCAGATTATCAGCAGATCCGAATGTAACATCCCACAGCAGCACCCACGCATTCAATTCATTTTTTTTGTTTCTATTAGAAACTCTTTCTAACTCACATACAATACACCTGCCCCAAGGGGAATTGTTACTGTCTTCAAATATGAACAACGATTTGTTATATTGAAAGATCAATCTTCTAGGGGTTAAATTATTCTAATTCATTGGCTTTTTCTTATCCTTTGACATTAGACAACTTTAATGTCACTCTTAATTCTGCAGATTCTTAAAACTTATAAAACAATGAGCAAGTTTTAATCCTTTAGAGATGCAAGACTTTTGACCAATATTCCAGCTCTCTAGTATAAGGGGAGTGTTACCGGGCTTGAAAATGGACCAGTCCTTCTTTACAAATGGACTTGAGTGTGAAAAGGGTTGTTTCTGAAAAACCAGCCTCTACCTCAGAGCAAAGCCTGTCCAAGGAAGGAACATCACCTTTGTCCTTGGAAAGACCCACAGAGCACTCCTAGGCGCATTACCACCCTGCTCAGTTGTTTATCTACAAATAATAGGAGAGGTCTGCTGTGCCAGGTGTCCCTGACTCAGTCAGGCTAGGAGGGGACCCAGAGCTACCCCCTAGTAGCCACCAATCAACATGAGACAGGGAAATACCTGGGATGCCAGATGACCCTCCCAGTAGTTTATGGTGGTTGATAACAAGTTGGGAAACCATGTAGTTCAGCACGTACACCCCTCTTGGCTTAACCAGTCATTTCAAATGAATCCCTCTCTTGTAGTAACCCATCACCCCTACCCAACTTGTTCCCACCAGTGAATGTGTTGTTCATGTTTTAGAGTTGTTATTTGATTTTCCCGCGGTGTGTGATGATTTGCTAAGGGATGCTATGATGTATGTGGAGGGTCCCTGCCTTCTCCAAAGAATGCATAAAACTGCTGCAAACCCTGGGTTCAGGGCCTCTCAGCGTCACCAGTTGCTGTGTGTGTGCGCCCGCGGAGGACCGAGCTAGCTCGCAATAAACACCTCTTTGCTGCTTACATCGATCTTGGGTCTCTGGTGGTCTTTTGTGGGGTCCCGAATTCGAGGATAACATTTCAGCTTAACTTATCTAACTGTGGAGAAGTAGATGGTAGAGTCTAAGTCTGGGTTTAAATGTTGATAGAACTGAAAATATAGGAGCATGATGTATACACAACCTAATTCCAGGTGCAAGCCCCAAAACACTAACCCAAATCTCTCTACTCCAAAACTCCTTTCCCAGGTATTTTTCCTAGTACCTATTTTGCAAAATGCTCTCCTGTAAAGTTATATTTATTTATGTTAAATCGGTTTTAAATTCAGTGCTTTAAATATTTCAACCTAACAGATGGTTAACATTTTGCTAAAAATTAATATCCACTCTTAGGTACTCAAGATGTATTAGCTATTTAATTTGTTAAACGTTTTCTCATATAATGAAAGACAAATGTTACCTGAAGGAACGCCCACACCTTGACCACAGTCTGTTCAAAATATAAGTCTGGGGCTGTCTCCAAGGGAGGTTTATTTTATTAAATCCAAGACAAGTATTAACACCAAATTCATAAAATGATCTCCATGTATAAGCAAAACTTGTAGAACCAACTATCCAGGGAATATGAAATGTATAGAAATAAATTAATTAATGTGTCATACGACTTAAAAAAATAAAGAAGGGGGGAGAACATGTTACCTTATCTCACATGCCCATGAATGAGCACCATAGCCACCTATTCCCTCCCCACACCTAGGGTGAGGTGAAAAGGATTACATAGTGTCCTTGCCCTTTTACTATTTCAAAAACTGAAACATTATATCTTTAATTTTTCCACCCACATTACCTACCTCAAAAGTGTCATCTGTTGAAATGAAATGGCCTCATATAAAGCCCTGGAGAAGTCAACTGATTTCAACTACCTGATGGATATGTCTTCTCTTACTATGTTGGGAGGTACCAAAATGGTCACATTAAATGTCATTAGCACAAAATATTTGTTGTTTTATACTGGCAGCTCATAATTGTTGAATGGAGCTTCAGAATACTGGGCGTTCCATACTGATGTTTCAATGTGTCCCCAGTAAAAAGTTTTACCACCACCATCACCATCGGTCATAGAAGCCATATTGGCAAGAGTTTCTGTCCCAAGGAAATTGCACTCATTCATCATTTATACTTCCCCTTTTTACTCATCAAATCCACCAATGTCTACCAATCAGAGTTTGTGATGAGCATGAGCTGGTCAGAAATTTTTAATAAATTGATTATTAAAAATTCATCAAAAAGCCAGTGATCTTGAAACTTTAGTTAACCCACTGTCTTACTGGGAATTCATAAAGAGTAAAGGTACGCATCCCACCCCCACCTCACCCTCCTTCCACAGCTTCTTCCTTTATAGAGTCCTAAGGATGAAGGGATTCCAAACTCTAACCTCTTCTCCAGCAGGTAGAACCTGGGATTTTCTTAAATAGTTCTTCTACCCAGTAATCTCCAAGACCCCAGCACAACAACCATGAGGAACATGAAAACAGCTGCTTCTACCCTAACCTCATCAACCTGAAAACCGCTAGAATACAAACTTTGATGCTTTTAAGGGGGAGGTCTTTTATTATTGCTCTTGTTTTATTTGTTTTGACCTTCTCTAATGCTCTCTTATTGAATGGCTATGGGGACAGGTTGGTGACCATTATTTTAATCACTCTTTCACATTATTCTCTTCCTTCCTCTCTGCCCCTAGCCATTCACAATGTTCCAGTTATCTGAAAAAGATCTGCGGTTCTCAGTCCTTTCCACCTTCCCCTGATATCTTGCCACAGAACTGTGATCTTTGGTAGCTTTATTACAGAGCAGGGGATCCTGGCGGAGTTGAAGCTAAGATTTTAATGCCTCTGACATGTGGAACTACAAACTTCCTTCCACTGATTTGCAAGGGAACAGACATTTCCAGGGAAATCCAGAGTCTGGGGAGTGGGGAACAGAGAGAGATAATGTAGAACAGAGGATTTTAGGTATCTGAAAGAAAAATGTAACTTAAGGGAAGGAAACAATCTCTCAGCACCTGATGGTAGGAGGGACAGAAGTATGGTTCTAGAACCAGCTTGGTTGCCAGAGGGGTTAAAAACATGCTACTCTGGCATATTGATTGTCTTGAGTTAAAGGCTCTTGAAAGAATCCAAGTTTGAGATCACTCTGGACTTCTTTCTGTTTCTTAAAAGTAGGAGATGAAATTTCCATGTGAGAGATGGCTTCTCTGTGCCCAAAGGAAAGTGTTGTTCTTATCATCCAGGATGAGGACATGAAGCAGAAGGAGATCAATACAAATCAACTTTATTAAACCGACCCTTATCCCCCTAGCCACTTGGCCAACCAGTAAGGACCCTAGCCCAAGCCCCTTTACTTTGCCTTATTTGCATACTTACCATTCCCTATCTAATTCAGCATGCAGCCATCCCTCAGTGTCTATGGGAAATTAGCTCTGGAATATCTATAGATAACAAAATCCACAGATTTTGTATAAAATGGCACAGTATTTGCTTATGACCTACACATATTTTCCTGTATATTTTAAGTAATCTCTAGATTACATATAATATCTAACACATGTAAATGCTGTGCAAATAGTTGTTCTATTGTATTTTTTAGAAAATAATAACAAGATAGATACTCTGTACATGTTCAGTCCAGATGCAATTTTTTTCCCACCATTTTTGATCAGTGGTTGGTTAAATCCACAGATGGGGAACAGAGCAATGACTGTATTGTAGAAGTGTTCAACTCTAATTGCATTTCTAGGTTTCCATCTCCTTAAGGAAAGTTCACATGCCACATTTAATATAGAAATTAAATGAATTTCTATAGTCTTCTCCTACTGATCGGTCCTACATCTAATTTAATCAATTTAATTCTAAAGCCCATTGTTTAAAAAGCCCCTAAAAGGGTAAAGGTGAAATTTTACCTCCCCTCCATGGGACTGACCCGATTCCCCCTTATCCAGGCATCAGGGGAGCCTGTGTGACCTCTATGAGGTCAGGGGCTATGGTGACAAGACAGCAGGGTCAGGGGAGTGGGGGAGAAGAGCCATTCCTGAAACTCCTGTTCGGGTGTCCCCTGCTGACCCCTCATTCTCAGCCCATCCAGGAGAGGCTGGTATCACCAGGGGCTGTTCTCCCACCTCATCCCATCAGGATGGTCTGATCCATCTCACAGCTCAACTACTACATATATCCTCCTGGTTTCAAATCCATTGCTGCAGCCCAGACTTTCCCTTCATGTACCCAGATCTGTGTGTCTATTTAGTGAAATTAGACACCAAAGGCACCACAGGTTTTAACATCAAAAACCAAACTCATTTTCTCATCCCTTCCACATTCACCCACCTCTTCCCCAACAACGTACTCTGCCTTCTGTATTCCCTGTCCCTGAAAGATACAAGATTATCAAAAAATAAACCAAAGATCAATAAAGCTAAAAAAAAAAAAAAAAGAAAGAATTTCCTGATAGGGAAAAAACTGACATTTTTTTTAAGTGCTGGAAAAGAAGCAATATGTATCTGTTATGACTATCCAAATTTAAGAATTGAAAATAAGTGGTCTGGATGGAAATAAAGTACACCACCAAGTCTGTCAATGGTTAAAAATAGTTATCATCAGTGAATCTTCCCCAAGGTCTGGTGCCTGGGGGCTGCTCCAAGTGTGTGTGGTCCTTATCAGCCCAAGCTGATCAGAATCAGCAGCCACTAAAGCAGTAATCAGCTTTGATAGCTCCTAGGCAAGTGCTGCTCTAAATAAAATTTCCTTTTACAACTTCCACTCAATCACCCTAGCAAGAAACAGGGGCTCAGCATGGGTGTCTCCAATGGAGCATGCTGCCTCTCACAGGCCTGGTCTGGTGAGACTGTCCTGGCTTTCCATGCTCACTCCAGAAGCCCTGGCTCTGCTTTGCCTTTTCACACCATCCCCAGGTGAGTCATGAGCATGTAACTGTTTGAGAAGTCCTGTCCTAAATGGGGTCCCTCCTTGTGCCTCTGCAACTCACCCTCCAGCTCTTCAGTTCTTGCTGAGACAGCCATAACCAGGGACCCTCTGTGCAGCTTAGAGCACACTCCCTGTGGCCTAAATCCTGTGTTGCTAACTCCAGCTAAACTTTAGAATCACTTCGATCACTTTGGAAATGACCGATATCTTTGCCCCTGACCTTGAAATTCCAATTTAACTAGAAACAAGGGCATGGTGTTAAGTTTCTCCCAAGCAATTTTTTATATTAATAATAACATTTTAAATTTAAAAATTTTAATCGACAAATAATAATTGCATATATTTATAGGGTACTATATGATGTTTTGATGTGTGATTACATTGTAGAGTGAGCAAACCCAGCTAACTAATATTCCCCCAAGTGATTTTAATGAGTAGACAAGAGTTGTGACCATGGGCCCAAAGGTAAAGTTCCAGTTCCTTATCAGGGCAGGTACGTTCCTCCAGGACCGAGTGCCTCATAGGCCTTCTCTCTCTCACCACATTAGACGCATCAGACCATGAGCTCAGCTTTACCACACACACAAAAATGATTCCTTCCCTCTCTATGCTGCTGCCCATGGATAAGTATCCTCCATCCAGAAGCCCCTGATCTTTTCTCACCTACCCTGATTTCTACTGGAGAGCACCTCCTCCTATTTAAGGCTACACTTGCCCCCACCACACAGGTAGCACTGGCTCCTCCCTATCCCTCCTCCTTCTCTGCTGGGCTTATTCACCTGTCTGTATCTCTCCCCACAGAACTACATGTCCCCCAGCACCAGGACCCAAATCTTATCTTAGCAAATATGTCACCCAAGGTCAGAAATGTGTGTGTGTCAGCAAAAGAAATAATCAAGAATGTGAAGAAACGATCTATAGAATGGGAGAAAATCTTTGTCACCTGTACCTCAGGGTATTAATCTCCAGGATACATAAAGAACTCAAAAAACTTCATACCAAACAAACAAACAAACAAACAACAACAACCCAAATAACCCAATCAACAAATGAGCAAAGGAACTGAACAGGCACTTCACAGAAGAAGAAATATGAATGGTCAACAAATATATGAAAAATGTTCAACATCTATAGCACTTAGAAAAATGCAAATGAAAACCATACTGAGATTCCATCTCACCCCAATCAGAATGGCAATTATCAAGAATACAAGTAACAATAAAATGTTGATGAGGATGTGGGGGAAAAGGTACACTTATACACTGCTGGTGGGACTGTAAATGGGTGTAACCACTCTGAAAAGCAGTCTGGCGATTCCTCAGAAAACTTGAAGTGGAACCACCATTTGACCCAGCTATCCCATTCATTGGTATATATCCAAAGGACTTAAATCAGCAAGCTATAGTGACACAACCACATCAATGTTTATAGCAGCTCAATTCACAGTAGCAAAGCTATGGAACCAACCTAGGTGCCCTTCAACAGGTGAACAGATAAAGAAAACGTGGGGCTGAGGATGTGGCTCAAGCAGTAACGTGCTCGCATGGCATGTGCGGGGCAGTGGGTTCGATCCTCAGCACCACATAAAAATAAAAAAATAAAGATGTTGTGTCCACTGAAAACTGAAAAATAAATACTAAAAAAAATTCTCTCTCTCTCTCCCTCCCTCCTCTCTCTCTTAAAAAAAAAAAAGAAAGAAAAGAAATGTGGTATATAATGGAATATTACTCAGCCATAAAGAAGAATGAAATTATGGCATCTACCAGTGAGTGGATGGAACTAGACACTATTATGCTAAGTGAAATAAGCCAATCTCATAAAACCAAAGGTTGAATGTTCCCTCTGATATGCAAATACTAACACACAGTAAGCTGGGTGACAGGAAGGAAGAATAGAAGCGCTTTGGAGTAGACAAAGGGGAATAAAGGGAAGGGAGAGCGTGATGGGAACAGGAAAGACAGTAGAAAGAATTATACATAAATTTCCTATGTTCATATATGAATACATGACCAGTTTCTAACTATACATCATGTCCAACCACAAGAATGGGTTCCTAATTAGAATAAGTTATACTCCATGTATGCAAAATATATCAAGAAACATTCAGCTGTCACATATATCTAAAAAGAACAAATTTTTAAAAAATAAAACAAATTTCAAAGAAAAGAAAGAAATGTGTGTGTGTGTGTGTGTGTGTGTGTGTATGTGTGTGTGTTTCTACTCAAAATCAGCTACATAAATTGCAGAGTCTGGTGCTAAACAAAAATGCCCCCTTGTTTAAAAATTAGTATTTCAAGACGGCATCCACAGAGCATCCTATGGAGCACAGGGTGCTTCTGCCTGCGGAGTTGTTGTTCAAAAATGTTTGTTGAAGGGCTGGGGGTATGGCTCAGGTGGTGGCGGGCTCGCCTGGCATGCATTCAATCCTCAGCACCACATGTAAAACGAAAAATAATCTCTCTTTTCTCTCTCTCTCTCTCTCTCTCTCTCTCTCTCTCTCTCTCTCTCTCTAAAAAAAAAAAAAAAATGTTTGTTGAAGAAACATGTCTTTGTGCTTCCTGTAGCTGGCATGATGATTTGGGGAAAGCACAGGAACCCCATGCATTCTGAGAAAAGAGCGTGAGCGGAAGCTGCAGTGGTGCAAGGAAAGAGGGAAAGCTGGGAGAGGCTTTGCACAAGGTGTGATAAGGAAACAAATTTAATGACCTCATTTAACGACCACCGCAACTGCAGACAGCACCGGAGTCCACCTGATGGTCCTGTTGATGATTCTCAACTGCAACAGATGGCGGTCTCCTTCCGGACGGGCAGGCAGACGTGAAGAAGGGCGTCTCCGCACCCAATGCTTAATGGGATAGCTGCATACCAAGACAGTTTTGCCAAAGGCACTTGATCCTGGAGTAACAAACAAACATAGTTTCAATCTTGCAGATAATCATATTGTGTTTTTCCCAGTTGCTGAAACCTACATGCTTGTTTTACTATTTATTCTTATTTTCTGACAGGTAGAGAGGTCACCTCTAATCACACTTTTTCATATCATTTTGATCCGAGTTTATTCCATATTCGTTAAAGCAAATCAAAGGCATTGTGACATTTTATCCCTAATGCATCTCTTAAAATGTTGGACCTTGCTTAGGTATCATAATGCTGTACAAAGTCCAGAACTAAACCTAACTAACTGTAGTCCACTAACGAAAACTAACTCTGAATAACAAAGTCCAGGATTTAAAACACAGTGTGTTTGCTTCTGTAGTGACTAGCTACATTCTGTTTCTGATGGTCTCAACATTTCTGGGCTCTTGTTAGCGATATTATGTGAGCAAAACTGTAACCATATTGCTATTATCACACCTAACAAACTGATCAATAATTCCTTCATATCTATCATGTATTTCTCTCTTGAATAAGTTCCCCAGATTCTACCCTTATTAATCGCACCTCCTAAATCCCTGCGCTCAGAGCTGACCATCTGGAAGACTCCTGCTTGAGACTCTCTGCTTAGGGGAAGATTGAGACATGTCCAAGGTACATTGTCACGTCCATTCTTGCCTTACCCACCACTTTGGTCAGACAAGTCATAATGTTCTGATTTCTGGGAGATTGGGGCATGTGATTTTTCTTTTAAAGAGAAAAATCAGTGTCAGTTAACTTTCTTCTTCCCCCATTCATGGGGGTGTACATGCCCAGGCAGGTAATAAGGATTGAACCCCACTCCCAGTAGGCAGGTGAGCTAGTGAGCTAACCCTGAGCCACATTCTCAACCCCATGGGCTCTTTCTTTCTTTTTTTTCCCCCTTTTCTTTTTTTTTGTGGTGCTGGGGATTGAACCCAGGGCCTTGTACATTCGAGGCAAGCACTCTACCAACTGAGCTACATCCCTAGCCCCCATACGCTATTTCTGAATGGACTTTTCTCTCTAGTTATTTCTTGTCAGTCCTCACCACACACAAGTTTCTCCTTTCCTTCTTGTTCATTCTCCTCATTATCTGCTCAAGACTGATAATGTGGCGGACTAAAAATACCAAGTTTCACTTATAAACACTCCTCCAGAACAACTCAGATTTGATTTTCAGTAAGTAGGATCAAGGGTTTTCTTAATCATTCCATTCTCAGCCTTAAATACACTCTATTAATTATCCCATTAGTCGTGATGAATCCCACTATGCCTCTTCCTCCTTAGGGCAAATTCACTGAGCTGAAGGTAGGCTTTCCACTGAGAGAGATCCATTAAGGGAAAAAGGCATTAACATCTAAATGGATTTTTAAATATAAAATAACACATTTAGTGACACTAAATTAATCCTGTACAGGAATACTCTGGCCTCATTGGAAAAATATTGTTGCCAACAAGAATCCAGAAGTGTTTGGGCCAATGGAGGCAAATCCAGGAATACAACTATTTACTATAAAAGCAAGCACATGGCGTATAGAATGCTACCCTGAAATTTAAAATGACAACCCTAACATGTGTTTACCAATGTACTGTGTCTCTATTAATCTTTGGTCCTATGAGGTAGGTATGACTTTGCCCATTATACAATTAAGTGGCTCACTCTGGATTACACAGCCGGTTGGCAATAAATCTGAGCCAAACGCTGCCTATTTCCAAGCCTTGTGCCTCGGTCATTGGTTCACAGTGCTTTGTGCTTTTAACTCTGAGGGCTGGGACTGCTTGTGTCTCCTCCTGTCCCTTCTCAAAGCTGCATTGTTTCCTCAGACCTGTGAAGAGGTTTCTGGAAACCTGGGAAGTCCATTCAATTGCATGCAAATATTTACGTCTATTTGCACTTGTTTATTTTTCTAGGAAAAGAGGCCTGAGCTGAACAGAAAAGTAAAAGTTTAACTGCCATATATGACAAATGTTTCTCTGACCTGCAGGGTGTTTGGAAGATGAAGCATGACAAAACCTGTATAGTAACTAAAAATATATCCCAGGAGTGACCGTCTTGTCCTGGAAAGGATTGCCTTTTGAAATGAAAATTCAGAACAGTTGTTCAAGTGAAAATTTCATTACTATTTCAGTCTGTTGAGGAAAAAAAAAAAAAAAAACAGTAAGAGAATGCGATACACAAACCCCTGCCTGTAGGTTCATTACTGATTCAACAAACACTAATTAAGACACCTTTGCTTTCACAGTCTGCGGGATTTTTTGCCATTAAAGATATTCCATCAACCAGGCTTGTGTCCCAGAGAGAAAATAACTGCCCACCCGAGGAGCTGGAGCAGCCAGAAAGAGAAGGATGATATTAAATCACCAGATCGTAGGCCAGTAAAATAGAGTTATTGAAGGTGATAGTTGGGCAGCAGAAGGAAAAAAAAAAATAATGAGCCTCAAGCCCCAGGAATATGCAGCTTAAAAATGGAAAACTTTAGAAGCTAAATACACTCTTCATAGCTAAATTAGTGGCCTGGAAAATCAAAACCACCTGCAAGATAAAAATTATGGGGGAAAGATAAAAAGACTCAGCAAATAGATCCAGGAAACACCGTGTGAAAAAATGAATGTTTCTGCAGGCCAGGTAATTGCTATTAAGGGGCGATAATGGTATTTCAGTTACATTATGGGTGAGGTACGTATTGATGCTCTTATAAATGAAGTGATAAAATGTCAAGGATTTAGTATAAATTTTTTCAAAAATAATAGCAAGTGGATGAAATCAGAAATAAAATGTTAGCAACTCTTAAGACAGGATAATGGTACATGAAGTTCATTATACTGTTCTTTGAGGGGGGAGCTGGTTACCAGGGATTGAACTGAGGGGCACCCAATCACTGAGCCACATCCCCAGCCCTATTTTGTATTTTATTTAGAGACAAGGTCTCACTGAGTTGCTCAGTGCCTCGCTGTTGTTGAGGCTGGCTTTGAAGTCATGATCCTCCTGTCTCAGCCTCCCAAGCCACTGGGATTACAGGCATGTACCACCGTGCCCAGCTCATTATACTGTTTTACAAGAAATAGAATTAAAACAAAATGGCAGAGAAGGATGGGAAATGGAGGCTGGTGGCTGTATGGTAGGCAGATGCTTTGAGAACTCCAACTCCACAGAAATTCACTGGTTTATTGATACACAGTAACAAACAAGAGGCATAATGATAATGGACATGGAACATACTAGGAAGTAAGGGACATGCCCAAGAAAGAAAAGTAAAATAAATAAAAAAGAACATCAGAGACCTAAAGTCTTGGGTTGGGAGTATGAGGAATGCCTAGGCAAATGGAAGAACAATCAGTGGCCCTGATGGAACCTACTTGTATCCTAAATGAGTATGGTTAAGTTTCTAAGCCTCGGATGCTCTGAAAATTGGAGACATTTTGCATGAAAGGAAAAGTAAATGAGTCTATGACATAGTTGAGCTGTGGGTAAATATTCACAGTTATGTAAATGTAAATATTGAATATTGACTTATCCAAATTCATAAAATATTAGGAAAAAGGGGGCAGGGTAGGAAGGTTATGTGTGTTTTATGGGGGGGACGGGAGGTGAAAGAGAGCTAATCTCACCTTAGCTAGCAGGAAATCAGTTGATAATGACAACAACAGAAAAAGAAATATGACAGTGTGATATGAAGATACAATAAGATGGCATAGTGATATGGAGATTCTACGAGATTTGACTAACAGAATTAGCAAGGATTACCCCTAGAATCCACCCACTTTTACAGGGGAAGTAGATGGGCATTTGTGAAATCTGCTCTTTCACACACACAGACACAAGCTTGCATATTACTTGGCTCTTTTTTAAAAATCAGGTTTGCTGAATTTGCATATAATTTGTATAAAGTGTATCTGCATAGACAAAATTAATCTTTTTTAACTATACAACATAATGAAATGAAAATATTTGCAGTCATGTAACCACAGCTGCAGTCAAGATATAAAATACTTTAATCACCCCACAATGTTTCCTAGTGCCCTTACAGTTAACTCCTTCCCCCAACCCAGCTGCTGCATTCACTGATTTTATTATTATTATTATTATTATAACTTTTTTCAGAATGTTACGTAAAATGGAATCACACAGTATATATGTAGCCTTTTGTGTCTGTCTCCTTTGCCATTTAGCATAATGCTTTGAGATCTATCCATGTTGTTACAAATACAGTAGGTCATTCTTTTTTATTGTTGCATGGTATTTCATCATATGGATGTATTACAATTTTTAAAAAATCAATTAATCAGCTGAGCATTATGGTGCATGCCTGTAATCCCAGCAATTTGGGAAGCCGAGGCAGGAGGATCACAAGTTCAAAGCCAGTCTCAGCAATTTAGTCAGCCCTTAAGCAATTTAGTGAGACCCTGTCTCAAAAATTACAAAAAAAAAAAAAAAAAAAAAGAAAAAAGAAAAAGAAAAAGAAAGAAAAAAATAGGGCCGGGATGTATTTCAGTGGTTAAGCATCCCTGAGTTCAATCCCCAGTACCAAACCAATCAACCAACAAACCAGCTGAAGGACATTTACACTATTTCAAATTTAGATCTATTAGGAAAAAAAGCTTCAGTAAACATTTACATACAGGCCTTAGGGTAGGCCTGTTTTTATTTCTTTTAGGTAAATATTTAGGAGTGGGACTGCTGGGTCCTGGGTTAAGTATATGCTTAATTCAAAGAAATTGCCAAACTGTTTTTCAAAGTGGCTACACTGTTTTGCATTCACACCAGCAAAGGAGAAGAGTTCTGGTTAATCCACATCCTTGCCAATGCTTGATAAGATCAATCTTTTTCACTTTAGCTATTGTAGTGAGTAGGTAGTGGTAACACATTTGTGGTGTCAGTTGACATTTCCCTAAATTAATAGTTTTGAGTATCTTCTCCTGTGCTCATTTGCTAGAGTTAAGTGTTTATTTTCTCTCCACTTGCTAATAGGGTTCTACATCTTCCTATTACCGAATTATAAAAAACCATATCTATTCTGGTTATAAATCCTTTATCAGATATGTGGTCGACACTCAACCCCATCCAGTTTGTGACTTTAAAAAATTCTTTTGCAAGTGTATTTTGAAAAGCAACATGTTCACAAAGATATTACATTCCATGCAGTCTATACTAAGCATTTCATTTTCTAAATTTAGTTCCATTTTATTTTTAACTAATAAAAAACACAAACATTAAAAAAAAAAGAAAAGTAACATGTTTTGTATTTTTTGTGTCTTATGCAGGAAATTTGACAAACCTACTCTGATAAAAAGTTATTTTATGTTTTCTTCTCGAAGTTTTACAAATTTAGCTCTTACATTTAGGGCTTTGATTTATTTTAAGTGAAATTTTCCATATGGAGTGAGGTAAGGATCATTTTATAAGGTTTATTTGTTTATGTTTTTACATATAAAAGTCCAGTTGTTTCAGTACTATTGTTCAAAAGATTTTCTCTTTTTCAATGAATTATTGGTTTCTCTACAGGAAATCTACTGACCATATCTGTGTAGCTCTATTTCTGGTCTGTTACATTTATGGATATCTCCATCAGAACATTAAGACTTTGCCCTTTATTGTAACTTTATATTAAACTTTAAGATAGGATAATTAAAGCCCTCCAACTTTGATGTTCCTTTTCAAAATTGCTTAGGTTTTTTTTTTCCAAGTATACTTTTTGTTTATTTAAAAAATAAAAAGTAGCTGGGGATATAGTTCAGTTGGTAGAGTGCTTGCTTGCCTACACAAAGCCGTGGGTTCAATCCAAAGCACCACTAAATAAATAAATAAATAAATAAATAAATAAATAAATAAATAAATAAATAAAATAGTAAAACTTGGTCACTGTGGCACACATCTGTAGTCCCAGCTATTCAGGAGGCTGAGGCATGAGGATTCCTTGAGCCCAGGAGTACAGTGTCAGCTTGGGCAACATAGTGAGACTGTGTATCAAAAATAAATAAATTTAAAAAATAAATAAATTAATTAAAAAGCTATAAAGAAAAGACAAGCCAAGAACTTAAAGAAGGCAGTTGCCAACACATATAAAGAGCAATTTCTTTTTTTATGTAAGCTTTTTTCTTTTCTATTATTATTATTATTATTATTGGCAGTGCTAGGGACTGAACTCAGGTAAACTCTACCAATGAGCTGGATCCCCAGCTCTTTTTTGTTTTTATTCTGGTACCTGAGATTGAACTCAGGAGCACTTAACCACTGAGCTACATACATCCCCAGCCCTTTGTTAATTTTTCATTTATTTACTTACTTATTTTAGTGGTACTGGGGATTGAACAAAGTTGGAGGGCTTTAATTATCCTATCTTAAAGTTTAATATAAAGTTACAATAAAGGGCCTTGTGCATGTGAGGCAAGCATTTTAATTTTTTACTTAGAGACAGTGTCTCACAAAGTTACTTAGGGCCCACTAAATTGCTGAGGGTGGCTTTGAACTTACAACCCTCCAGCTTCAGCCTCCCAAGCCATTGGGATTACAGGCATGTGCCATGGCACCCAAACCCAGCCTTTATTTATTTATCTGTTTGTTTATTTATTGAGACAGGGTGATCTGGAACTTGTGATCCTCCTGCCTCAGCTTCCTGAGTGGCTGAGGGTGTAGGCACACCTGACCTCTACATGTAAGTAAGGAAAATATGCACAACCCCAAAGAAAATCAGATAAAGAACTTACAATTAGCAGACAAGAAAACAGTAATAGCAGATAAACTATAGAAAGAGGGGGGGAAATAGCAAACATTTGTAATTAAAAAAAAAAAACTCAACTGTCTTGATAATTAGAAAAAAAGTAAATTAAAATGACAATAGGCTATCAATTTACAATGTAGGAAATTTCATAATTTAGGGAAATTAAGATATCTTGCAATATTAATTATTGGTGGGTATGGAAAACAACAGAGACTTTTAAACACTGCAGGTGAATGTGTAGGTTGGTGAAAAATAAAAATAAAAAACCTTTGTAAATTACTTGGCATTATTTAGTTCAGTTGAACCATAAAACTTTAAATCAAAAAATAAATCATGTTATTTACTGATAAATACATGTAAACAGTGGTAGGGACAAAAGTTATTACCTATGTGACCTTCATGAAGTTACTCAGTGTCTTTGAGACTAAGTTTCTGAACTTAAGAATTACAATAGTATTCACTGATAAAGAAATTTATATGAAGATGATGTTGTACACATACGCATATGCTTACTATAGTACCTAGAAAACAGCATGCACTCAATAAATATTTTTAAAATTTCTAAGTTGAGCTAAGTGTGAAGATATCCCATGGTTATATTAAATTGCTTAGCTTTTTCACATTTGCATAGGGTGATGTACTTTTATCATCAAATAATCAGCTTTATTTTGGAGTGCACAGAGAATAGTGAAGAATGTGACCAGTCTGCATTCTAGTTGCCAAAAACAACATGGGTTACTCTCTCAAGGCTGGTAAACACAGAGCTACTAAACAGGCAATGCTGATCTATGTTTTCAGATTAGTACTTCTACGATTATGGATCTTTCTTACTCCTAAGTCCATGCTTTTAGCTACTGTACTTCTGGACCCTCCAAAGACAGCTGATCTCTAAGGAAATCAGAAATGGCTCCCATATCCATCCCCTGATTCTATGGGAGCTACTGGGTAAGCTGCACTCCTCACCACAGAAGAGTACATATCAATCATTTTAGAGATAATATGCAGAGGGGAAAACCAAAATAATATCCCCAAATGATCCTTGTCTATGGGGCTTCAGTGAATCCAGTTCCCTTTCTAATAACCTCAATCTACAAGCCACCTCCTGCCTCCCCCATCACACATACACCTATGAGATGTCTGGAAAGGGCTACTTCCTCTCCACTGCCAGATACAACCCATGATAAACATCCTCAACCACGGAGCTTCAACTGTCCAAACCCTATGAGTCGAGAGTGTTTCTGGCAAAAATAGGGACTGGAACAGTAGTATTCACCAGTTAAGAATTAAGATAAGTCCAAGCATACCAGAGTGATGAGACTTCCTGAAGCTCCCATCCCCTAACCAATCTACGTGTGCTGAGAATCCTGCGTGACTGGGAGGTTCGGAAGATGTGTCTCAACAGGAAGCCATCCTGAAATTTTTAAAGAATCAGGATTGAACATGATATTCCTTCTGGCAAGGCCTAAGGGCCTCTTCCTGTCATTGCCCAGGATTATTTCCTGATGAGAAGTCTATCGTAGGAGTAAATACGATGACTTGAGGCCATACCAGGCCTAACAATCACCGGTTACACCAACTGTCTCTGATCAAAGGCATTTTTACATAAATCATTTCATTTGACCCCCACATCCTAGGGAAGGTCATTAATGCTGTTTGCCAAATATTTTTACATCTATCCCTTTTTCTAGCACACGATTGAATTGCAATTCCTGTCTCCCTGGTGGACTCCTGTGGATAGTTCTGGCCGATGAGTAGTGAGCAAGAGACATGAGTCACTGCAGTTTGCTTGCAGTTCATCACAGTGCAAGCAACAATGTGTAAGGTAGCAGCAGCTCCATTAGCCTAGGTCTTTGAGTAGCTATGATGAGCAGAGTGGAGCCCCCCAGCCATCTAGGATGGGTATTGTGCCAGTCAGCTTTCCAGGACTTTAACAAAATACCTGAGATAATTAACTTATACAGAGAAAAGGCTTAATTGAGCTCAGAGTTTCAAAAGTTCCAGTCTACTATTCGACCCAGGGCCTCAGGCCTAAGGTAAAGAAGCACATCATGGCAGGAGTCCATGGTGAAGATAGCCGGATATAAGAATTTAGGTTCTCTGATGATCCTTCGCTATGTTCACATCATTCTTTATTCAGGGATGCCTTTGTGTTCGTGTTTCTTTTTTAATTTAATAATTGGTAACTGTTTATCATCCAGCCCTCCTCTAACTAGGTTTAAGGTCTATCACAAGTAGCCTGGGTTTTCTCTGGAGACAAACTATCTCAGAGAGGTCCCTGTATTTTCATAGACTGAGCTTATTTCTAAGGACAAGCAACTCTGTCCTACCTTAAGGAGGGACTGTGATTTGTTAGACTATTGTCTGCCTTTAAATCAGCTCAAAGATGAGGAAGGTAGGAAAAACAAAGAGATACCCTCCCCCCCAAAAAAAAATAGGTTGGACAGAGGGACTTGAGGTAGTAAAAGGCATGGACAGGGCCCACATCATCATTTTCAGGAGTGTCAATATGTCTCCATCAGTGGGCAAACATGACTCAGGCCCCGGCCGAGTGCCTAAGGACTCGTGTGGTTTAGATGTTCTCCGCACTTCCTCAGTGTCAAACAGAAAATGAAAAGAGAAGAGGCAGAGGGTGTTTTTTTGAGTTAATCATCATCACCATCTTAAAATAGTCCCCTGAACCTATAGGCGATAGTGATGACATTTGGGCCGTCTAGAAAACATGCAAAATAGCTCTGAATCCATTTAGTCTTTACCAAGTCAGCAGTAATGGAAAAACCAAGGTCAGGCTGATCAAAGCCAGTGAGTAGTTGACAAATGAACTTGGGGAGTGAGGAAAGTGTGAGGTCAATGCCTTCCCTTTGGGGTTCTCTTGAATCCCAGGGTACCTTCGGGGGGTGTTGAGTAGGCTGTCAGAAGTAGGAGCTGATGTTGAGATGAAATGTTGAGGCTGAAGATCAACACTTGAGAGTCATCTTCGTGTAAATGGTGACTGAATCCTTGAGAATGAGTGAAGCTATTCTAGATTCTAGATAAGGAAAGCAGAAGTGGTAAGGGATAATGTGAAAACCACTGAAATTACTCAGAACCTTGCATCTTTTTTTTGTTGTTGTTGCTTCTATAAAAGAAACTGAGAAAGTACCAAGGGGGACTCTGGGTGTGTACTTGTCTTCTGTTTTCGTCATTAAAGCCTCCAATGTGTTATACTACCCAGGCCGTAAAGCAGAAAGTTAGACGCACTAGGTTTTAGAATCAGGTAGACCAGGATTTGAATTTCAGATCTAAAATTTACTAGATGTATGATCTTGGGCAGGTAATTTAATTTCTAAACTTCAATATCTTAATCTATAAAAATATATTGACAATTTCTACAACAAATGGATGTTTGTGAAAATTAAATGTGTGTTCATACATAGTACAATGCTTCAAACATATGACCCCAAAAGTTTATGATCATAAGAGAAAGACAGCTATACATCCAACAAAAATCCAAGCCTCCCACCACAGTGTAGAGTTGTTCCTGGAAGTGGATACCCAGCCGGAAGCTGTGCTTTCCCAGGCTCTTTGGCAGTTTGGAGGCCATGTGGCTGTACTCTGACGGGTGAAATAGGAGCAGAGGTGAATTGCACCACTTCTGGGTCTGGCCTTGAAAGCCTGGCATGTAGCACTCCCCCATGACCTTTTTCTCCTTCCAGCTAGAGGGAATAGGGTGACCTCCAAGGTCATCTTGGAAGTCAAGGGCTGGAGATTACAGAACTAACAAAGCCTGCATCTGAAATTCTTCTGTGGAGGGCGGTCACCCTGCTGAGCTGTTCTATCATCCACTTGTTATGAGAATAAGAAATAAATTTTGAATGTGTTGGAGTCATTATACACTTGGAGGTCTATTTTTTACATCAGTCAGTTTATTATAATGGATTTTATTTCTCAGTGGCCTGGCTCTTGAGAGTCAAGTGTCTGTCTAAGAGGCACTGGCTGATAATAGTTCATTGTAATGTCTCTGTGCCCACCCTGTCTACTCCCCAGGGTAGCAAATACTCAGAGATTTATAGCCTTCATAGGAATTTGCATAAAAGGAGAGAGTCTATAGTGTTAGGGCTGGCTGGCACAGGCTCTCTACACCATGGGACACATGTAGGACCCATGACTTATACACCCTAGGAAAGCAAGGTAGGCTCCGAAGTGGGTATAGGAGATTGGAATTTTCATAAATGTGATTGATAAGGAGTTTCTGATGAGAACATGTCAGAAGGACTTCAGATAACACAGATGTGACCAATATTCATTTTTAATTTACTTACATTGCCCCTGTATAAGCTGTCCTTAAAAATCTCAACAAGTTTGATACACACACACACACACACACACACACACACACACACTAAAAAGAGAACAGTGTTGGAACAACAGTTTTATTCTACTCCAGTCTACTGATCACTGAGCAGCCTTAGAAAATAAATAAAGGCAGGGGGAATGAAATTTTTCTAGGAAAAATAGATTTTATTCAAAATTTCCAAATTACTGAAAAATAAGGTAATTCAATACAGTTTTAACAACATAAATTAATCTGAAAGCATATAACCCCTTGGCCTTCCGAATAAAAGTTATCTTTTGAGAGTATTAGTTAAACACACATAAACTCACACAGAGAACATCCCTAAAGTTACACTAGTAATTTTCTCTAAAGAAATGGCTGAGAAATTTGGAAAGACTAAAATCTTAGCATTGCTGAGAGGTGCTTACTAAAATATGAGTCTAACTAAAATGCAAAATTCAATAAAAATTCAATGAACTACATTGTACCCAGGAGGAAGAAAAATGGTAATCCTGAAATCTGGGGCAGAGGTGGTACATAGAGGGAAAGGGGGTATCTAAATTTGTCAGTGCTTCTTAGTGTCCAGGAAGAAAGCCACTGGACCTTGGGAACAAGATCATACTATGAGTGAGTTCACCATCATGAGAGCTATTTTACTAAAGCACTCCATGGTAAAAATATACCTTAAATCATTTCATTCACTTTAGCAGTCTTTGTAATAGCAAAAATCGTAAGCAAGAGATTTGCCTGTCAAACTGAATGTATTCAAGAAATCAAAATATAAGACATCTTGGAAAGAAGTCCAAGACATAATGTTAAGTGAAGAAAGCAAAACACACAGCAGTGTGTATGTGTGTGTGTGTGGGGGGGGGGAGGTATTACTGTATGTACCTATGAAATGAGAGTGGAAGAAATACACACACTTATGTTTCTATGCACATAGAATAACTCTGGAAGGAAGCACAAGAAATTGGCAACTGTGGATAAGAATCAGAGAGCTGGGAATGAAGGTGGGAGAAGGATGCTCTTTTCACTCTTTAACATTTTTCCTGAGTATTTTATCATGTGTATGTTATTCTTATTCAAAATAGTAATAAATAGTAAATAAAGACACAGATACTCTGTAAAGCCCCTTTTTGTTTGTATTTTAGTAAGTCTGTTACTCACTAGAGGACAAAGAAAAGGTAAATAAAACTGGATGTTTGGAAATCTACCTCCTTTTCCTTGAGCCTGGATTTACAAAGGCTCAGCCTAAAGTTATAATTGGCTTTGCACACACATAGGTCTACAGGGAGAAAACAAGCTGCGCCATGAGCTGGCATCGAGTGCGCTGGTGGTTATGTTTCTTATTGTAAATTGACAATCTCCTCTAGAGAGTTTGATCATTAGGATTATTTGTACCTTTTGGCCTAAATAGAATATTCAGACTCTGGAACTTAATTAGAAGACCAGACCCCAGTAGTGGAATTTTCCCTTGAGGTACTACTTGTGAGGTCAGCTGGGCCCATCCTGGATGGGACATCTCCAATGAATCCATCTAGAACATTCCATCTACCATGGGGGCGATCACCAGAGAAAAGGACTAGACAAGGTCACTTGAATGTCACACCCGGCACCAGCCTGCTCCCTACTTGCTAAGTACATTCTTCCATTCTGCCCCCATGGGTCTAGTCTATTTCCAGGAGGAAAGAGAAGAAGGCATGTTTCCCTCCCATCTCCAAAGTTTCTCTACCTCATCTGAGGGCTAAAATGTTAGCAAAAGGAACTGTAACAAACCAAAACAAACAAACAAATAAAAGAACAGAAAGCTTGGGCTACTTTGGAGACTGTGCCATTAAAAAAAAAAAAAAATGATTCCTTCCATGCTTGGCCACAGAGACGTGATAGACCTGAGTCTGTCAGCCTCCCTTGTGGTGGGAACTCATTTTTAATAAATGATAGCAAGTAGGTTTACTCCAACCTGTGACTATGAGTCACCATATTTGAAGCTGGATGACAAACACCATCAGACACAGCCAGTTGACCTTGTCCATGGGACTTTTTCTTTCAGGAAAAACCAGGCCCATTTCCTGACAGTGATATTCAGGCCTGAAAGTCTCAGATCAGATTGGGGAGAGACGCGTGGGCCTGCACGCGGAGAGGACCCTATCAAATCATCACCCGAGTCCCCTTCCTCCTCAACAGAGGCTGTGATTCAGTGCCCTGGGACACCGGGTAGGAGGAGCAGCATTGAATTCTGACTAAAATTGAGCCGGGGTGGGAGAGGAGGGTAAATTAGTTTTTGAAAAAAAAAAGTTGTAACTGTGATTCTTGCTGTTGCTAAAAATACACAAATTAATAACAGGCTGAGAGTTAAGCGATTGCTTTTTGGACTTCATATTCCTTTTCACTGTGAGAACCCCTTTTCTAAGAGTGAAATGAGAGGACTCTTCAAAGGCACAGGGAAACCTGGGATGTAGTGGGCTATGGGCCAGATAAATGAGAGGAAGTCTGGAAGCCCCAGCAGAGGTAGCAGGGACAGGGACACTGCACCCTGAGAGGCCACAAGGTCACCCCCTTGAGGGCCACTTGCCTTCCACAGTCTGCCTGCTGCACAGGATGCAGCTCCGGAGGAGCCTGAGGACCGTGGCCTGGAGACAGGCCCTGCCTGCTGCCCCCTCCTCCTCTCCCTTCTCCCCCATCTGTTCTGCATTTCTGCTCCTTTTACTTGAGAGCACCACACTGTCATCTGGTATGAAATTAGAAAAACAATGAGAAGAAGAAGTAAGTGTTTGTGGGCCAGAAATAAACAGGAGTGTCTGTTTCTCTGTGAGTGGGAAGAGAGAAGAAGGATTAGAATCTTGAGCCAGAAGCCAGAAATCTCAGCCCCCCCCCAAAAAAAGGTAAAAAGGGGGTAGATAGGCCAGCCACGAAGCAGTGCAAACCAAAACACACTGCATTTCTGGTCTTTGTCTTTATTTTGTTCCTAAATTGCTGCTTGTGTGCGTGCGCGTGTGTGTGTGCGTGTGTGTGTGTGTGTGTGTGTGTGTGTGTGTTTGTAGGCGTGCACACATGCACAGGCAGGCTTATATAAACAAGAGAAATCTCTGGAAAAATACACAAGAAACCGATAACGTTATTTGCTTTCCAGGGAGGGAGTTTCTTGTACCTTCTGAATGTTGAAGGAGGCAGATATATCACCGACTGAATTTATATTTAAACGAAATGAAGAGAAAACAGATTGCTTCTCAACAAATGGGAAGAAGCACACAGTGGTCTCTGTGTTGAAAATAGTGAATAGAACGTTATGGGTAACAATCCACTAAAGAATGGGACATCTGCAGTATAGCTGAGAGCTACGGTGGGTAGTCTTGAGGTAGGTGGGCTCCCAAGGACAGAGAAAAAGAGACCCTTACTAGATGGAGACCTGGATCTGTGAGCATGACCAGCCATGCTTGTCTCTTTCGTTTTTAGAACAAAACCTCCAGTGTGTGCTTGCACCAGATCAGTTAGAACAAAAACATAATCAGTTCAAATGTCACCAGACTCAAAGATCTGCTTAACCAGGAAGAAACGTTCTGAACCCCAAATATCAAATGATTGATATGGGATACGATTTTCACAAAAGTTTGCCTGGGAACCTGCACATTTATCCCCAGGAGAATCATTTTTAGTCGGGAGCTCAACACTGGGTGTGTCACTTGTCTTCTCTGAGAAGTGAGGGGGTCCTGCCTTTGGGGTGTGGGTATCTTTGCTTTGGCGTCCTTTAATAAATCTTCACTTATGCCTTACTTTCATCATGTCCTGAATTTCTTCTTGGAAGCATAAATCAAAACTTGCTGAATTGAGATCCCACTGCCCCTTGGAGGGACTTCCTTGCACCCCCATCCTGTGATAATCTCACAACCAGGTGTATACACACACACACACACACACACACACACTACACTTCCTACATGATAAAAGATTTTAGTTTTGAATCTCAACAATATATAAATCTCTAAAACTATTTCTACTTTAATAGTAATAAAATAAACACATATTTAATGCAGAAAATATTTTAAAATATTCCCTCCAAATGAAATCACTTTTAATCCTATAATCAGAATTAACCATTTCAAACACTTACCCCTTGCCTTGACAAAAAAGGGTGAATATTATAGACCACTTTTTTATTATTTATGACTAAACTTCAACATAGAATTGACCCAGAAAGAAATCCTCTCTTTTTTTTTTAATCTGCAAACCTGAACTCATAGTTTGATGTTCTGAATTAATTTCTATTTACGCTCTTTAACAAATAGGGCAACAATTATTTTGGCTCCCTTCAGGTAGTCAAATCTCTGATTCCTATGGCCTGAGAAACTCTCTAGGATCCTCCAGAAGGTAAACTGAGTTCTCCCAATCTAGACTGAAGGTGGGCTTTTCCAGAAATGAGGAAGCAGGCTGCCACTAAACACATCAAACATGGGATCCTCCATGAACCATGGTTGGTGAAGAAGTTCCAATCTTGAGCAAGGTCATTTATACCCCATACCCACAAATGTAGTGTCCACACAAATTTTCCTCCAAAGGCATAAAAGTTCAGCTTATTTCATATATTATTTTCCTGAAGGTAAACTCCGTCTGGAGGGCAAAGTCAAGTTGAAACCTAAAGCAAATCCAGAGATGCCCCCAAGCAAAAGGAAAGCAAGGAAGCTATTGAGTTCAGCACTGTCAAAAGATACAAAACCCCAGTGCAGCACACAGAGTATTTAAAGAGAGAAAAATGTAATAGTGTTCCTTTTTAGTTCATGGTTGAGACAGATGCTGTAACAAGAGACAGATTAACAAGAGAAAAACAAGCTTATCCATGCATGTAGCGCACATCACGCGGGAGAAACAATCCTAAGGCACCTCTAAGCCGAAGAGATACTGGGGACTGGAATTAAACAGATTGTTATGGGCGTATATGACTATACCACAATGAAACTCACTATTCTGTGCAATTATTATGCTCCAATAAAAAAAAATACTAACTCTAAGCCATGACTTATAGTCTAGCTTAAATATTGTCTTCACTGAAGAACAATCAATTTTAGAGAAGTTACAAAATAAAAGAGAAGCTGCCCTAGGATTCTGAAGGTGCAAAAACTGTAGGAAGAAGTAAATCTGCTCCCAGATTCCTCTGGCCCCATCTTTGAGTTGATAAATGCTGTAAAGGAGAATTTCTATGGTGTCTTCAGATGGGAAAAAGAGTGAGGAGGTATGGAAAAAATCTTTTGCTTTTTGTAAATATCTTGCTGCTTTTCGGCAAACAGAGAAAAGACAGAGAGTTCCCCGCATCTTAACTAGATTTAGCTCAACAGTTCTTTATTTTTGGGGGAGAAATATCTTGACTTTGGTCAGTAGCATATGCACATTAGGCTCACTCTGCTTTTTAGCACTGTGTGGTGGAGTATGCCAATGAAAAGCTTCAGAGTCCAATAGACATGGATGCAATTACTGGGTGGTGACAGTTATTCAACAGAGGTTTGGACAAGATTTTTAATTTAAGTCTCTACTTCCTCATCCATGAAATAAGGATATTAGCCCCTTCTTCATGGAATTTTTATGAGATTTCCATGAGAGGATATTAAAAAAAATATTCACCTGATACTAAATAAACCTTATCTGTTATCACTATCCACCTACTGTGGAAACACGAAACCCAGACTCATATTCTATGTCTTTGGGTTCCAGAACCCTTGACTGTTCAGGAGCCTAAAGAGTGACCACTGATACCTTGGGGAACATCCAGTTTCATCTCCTGACCCATATAGTTTATACATAGGCCATGTAAGCAAATCATAAATAATACATCACCATAAAGGCATGTTTTGTTTTGTTGTTGATATTGTGGGTTTTTTTTGGGGGGAGGGGGAACCAGGGATTGAACCCCAGGGTGTTTAACCACTGAGCCACATCCCCAGCCCTATTTTATTTATTTATTTATTCAGGAAAGTTAGACAAAATATTTATATTACTTACACATGTATTTATGCATGTTTCTAAATACAGTCATGCATTGATTAACCATGGGGATACATTCTAAGGAATCCATTGTTAGGTATTTTGTTATTGTGTAAACATCATGGAAAGTACTTACATAAATCTAGATAGGATAGCTCACTGCACACCTAGGCTAGGCTACTAGGATATAGTCCATTGTTCCAAGGCTACACACATATATACCGGGTTACGGTACTAAATACTGTAGAAAATTGTAACTTTATTTTTATTTTGAGACAGGGTCTCGCTAAGTTGCTTATAGACTAAGTTGCTGAGATTGGCTTCGAATCTGCTATCCTCCTGCCTCAGCCTCCCAAATCTCTAAGATTATAGGTGTACACCACCATGCCCACCTAAAGACATATATTTTATCATGGATTGATTAGATCACTTGTAAGCTGTTCTTAACTCTAAACAATAGTAAATGGTTGGCTTCAAAAATCTTTCTGAAACTCCTCGGGAGGCTGAGACAGGAGGATCACGAGTTCAAAGCCAGCCTCCGCAACATCGAGGTGCTGAGCAATTCAGTGAGACCCTGTCTCTAAATAAAATACAAAATAGGGCTGGGGGTGTGGCTCAGTGGTTGAGTGCCCCTGAATTCAATCCCAAGTACCAAAAAAAAAAAAAAAAAAAAAACAACTTTCTAAAACTTCTATCTGAGAAGCTTGGCAAAGAGAAGGCAAGGTTATTTAAAATTCAACGGGTCAAGCCAGGTGTGACATTACATACCTGTAGCCCCAGGAGGAGGCTGAGGCAGGAGGATCACTTGAGTCAATGAGTTAGAGACTAGTCTGAGCAACATTGCAAAACCTCGGCTTAAAACAAACAAACAAAAAATCCCATTGGTCCTGTTTTAACAATCTATAAGAGCCACTAACATCAGCTACCAACTTTCCCAGAAATAAAGAAAGCATCTCAGCCACCGCAGGACTGAGCCATGAGGACTCAAGAGTTCCCAACCCCTCTGTTCTAAATCTTTGTGCTGGAGGTCTCAAGGTCACAGAATTCAGAATTTCTTTTTTAAAAAAATGGCAAACAAAGCATATTTCCTATATCCCACAGCAATGAAAAATGTCAGCATATAAGGCATTTGTGTTTAAAACGAACACTTTCCCACCAATACGAGGGTAGAGCCATGCAGATTGGCTAAATGCCAACTTGTTTGAGATGTTCTGTAAATTCTTCCACTGTGTTCCTAAAAGGAGTCTATGAGAATATGTACTCTACTCCCACGGTTTTTCCCTTCCCCCCACCCTCATTCCCACCCCACCCTTACCAAATAACAATAACTAAAAAAAAAAATAAAAATAAAAAATAAATTCAGATGCCTTGTGTTTGAGTGATAGGTTTCCCTCAAAGTAGGCTGCATCCTGTTTATTTTATGATAGAGCAATTAGAATGAAGGAACTGAGGTCATTAATGCAAGACATGATTGTATTGAATAAAACAAGGACTACAGTTCCACAAGTAAGTCCTACCCTCAGCATATCAACTGGAAAAGAATGGCTTAAGGGAACACACACACACACACACACACACACACACACCAAAAAACCCCAAGATATTTTAAACCCAATAAAGACCAGTAAATAATGTCTTTTAAAATCTAAATTGATGCAAATCTATAACCTATGACTCATTCACCTGCTGTTGGGAAGATAAAGCAGGTAAACAGGAAAGGGGGAGGAATCCTGAGTGAGTGAGGCCACTGGCTACCAGGAGCCACTTGATAGTCCCAAGTAATACCCACTGGTGGTGTGACTGTACGTCCGGTTTGTCTGGCACAATCGCAGGTTATTCCTACAGTCCCAGTTTAAGCAACAATACCCCTTCTCACTCTTTTTTTTTTTTTAATTAGTTGCTCATGATGATACAATGATCTTGACATATCATACATTTGAATCAAATGGGGTATAATTACTCATTTTTCCAAGTGTACGGTTTGCAGAATCACATTGGTTATATAGACACGTTTATACATACAGCAATAGTTATATAATTACCTTCATTTGTGTATGATTTTGTTATGGTTTGAGCATATCCCCCAAGGCTTCATACATGGAAATGTAACCCTCATGGAGGAATGAAGAGGGTGGAATGTTAGCCCGAGTGTGGTGTTTAGAGGTGGGACTTTGGGGCAGTGATCAAAAATGATAAGGTCATCAGGGCAGAACACCCAGGGTTGGATTCTGATAGCTTTCTAAGCTGGAGAGAGACCTTGGAAGGCACACATACACACATGCATACACACTCACACATGCTCCCTGTGTCTTGCCATGCGATGCCCTGCACCACTCGGGGACTCGGCCAGCAGGAAGGTCAATACTAGACGTGGCCCCTTTCTCCTTGTTCCTCCAGAACCACAAACCAAGACAAACTCTTTTCTTTATAACTTGCCCAGTCTGTATTATTGTGTTATTGGCAGCAGAAAAGGAACTAACATAGACATTATAAAGGTCTCAAATGTTTCGTGGGGATAACAGAAGGAGGATTCATTTCTCAGAGAAGACAAAATATACATTAGTTTATATTCCACAGAGGATGACTGTAAAGAATAAACATCAATAGAGAGGATGAGTCTAGGAAGAGACTAGGATGATTATTATCACATGGGGACATCATAGCATGCCACAACCTTTTGTCCTTAGAACTCCCTGTGCATTTTGTACTTGAATCCCTCTTGCCATTTGCAACATTCTATCTTGGGCTATGGCTATGTGTCTGTATAAACTTGGAATATTTTTTCTATAAAGATGTAAATTCCTTTGTGGAGAGATGATGCTATTGTCTCTCTTTGTGTCTTTCATTTCACAGTCACAGAAGAGGTTTGTATGTAGAGAAGTATGTGATAAATTCTTGTATCTATCCTTGAAATGTTGCAATTGAGCTTGCCCACCAAAATCCATTTCACTTTATTTCTGGGCATGTAAACAGACTACATTTCCCAGACTCCCTTGCAGTGAGGAGAGCCATGTGACTAAGTTCTGACCCAATAGAATGTGAATGGAAAGGAAACTTGTCCCTTCTAACCTTGAGCCTTAAAAGAACTGACTATGTCTCCTCTGTACCCTTTTGTCCCTTCCTATTAGCAAACCTACGCACCCCTTAAGTTTCAACTACATAGTGGTGACAAGATTAAGGTTGATGATGGTTCAAACCAGTGGAAAGAACCTGGGTCCTTAATACCTGTGCAGAGTAGAGCTGCCAAACTAGAAGGTCTCCTTGGACTGTTCTGAGACAGAAATGAGCTGCTGCTTTCTTTAACCACTGAACCATAACTGAGTCTCAATTACTATAGCTAACCCTAAACCAATTCCTAGAAATATAAACTCCAATAGGCAAAGGATCTTACCTGCCTTGTTTGTATTTGGCAGAAATAAACACCAGCAACTATTCATTAAAGTAATAAAGGAAATTGCACGTCTGAAATGTGGATGACAGAAAATTTACTGATGAGGCCACGAGACCCTTCATTATGAAACTGCTCATCTAATATGGAAACAGGGCTATATACATTATTGGCCTGGAACTATAACTTTTGTATGTGTGTGTGTGGTGCTGGGGATTGAACGCAGGGTCTTATGCATGCAAGGCAAGCACTCTACCAACTGAGCTACATCCCCAGCCCTTGGCACTATAACTTTTAATTGTGACATTAAAATATATGGTATTGTTGAGTCTTAAAAATGAAAATTAGAATGCATTAATCATTCAGTTGCCCAACATCATTTGTGGAAGTTAGTCTCAACCAAGTTTGGTTGGCATGTATAGTTCTACAGAGAGAAGAGAAAGATGATAAACCTAGCCCAGATTAATGAAAACACCCTGAGATAATGCAACTCCTTTTTCCCTGTGAAATCATAGGCTTTGATTTCCTAAGCAAAGAAGGAAAAGAAAAAAGAAACACTTATTCATCAGTGCATTTCAGTCCAACTGCTATTCATATCCATGCCTTGGTCAGGATAAACTAGTTTATGCTGCAGTAACAAATATCTCCAAATCTAAGTGCTATATAAGAATAAAGTTTTTATTCATTCTTTTATTTATGCTACATGTTCATCATGGGTTCACAAAATAGGTTATGTTCATCATAGAGATCCAAGGATTTACGATAATGGAGCATCCATTATCTCAAATGTCAGTCTCTGTGCCTTTCTAGAAAGAGTCACGGAGAGGCTTGAATCAGCAATTAAATGCTCCAGCTAACATGACACCTGTCCTAGTTTTCTAGGGACTGTTTTAGCACCACAAATCTCACATGCTGTGAAACTCCTCAGTTTCAAACAAACTGGGAGGGTTTGTCACCTGAACTTTAACCCAGATGTGACATATATCATTGCTATTCATAACTCAATGTCCAGAACCAGCTGCGGGGTTCCACCCAATCACAACAGGGGAAGGAAGTATAATCTGAAAATGTGCCCAGATGTGGAAAGGTACAGAAATATTTGGCAAACAGCATGAGCACAATCATAAATTGGTATCTAATTGGTAAATCACTCATGAATTTTCTTATCATTTCACCTGGGCTTTGATTTTAGGAGAATCTGGTCGTACATGTGCCTTAGTCATTTTGTGCTGCTATAACTGAAGGACTAAGGCTGGGAGATTTATGAGTAACAGAAACTTATTTTGCAGAAATTTCTGGAGGTTGGGAAATCAAAGACCATGCATGGCAAAAGCACTTGGTGAGGGCCTTCTTACACAACACCCCATGGAGGAACTAAATCAAGAGAGGACAGGCATGAGAGGGTGATAGAGGAGCCTGAACTCACTTTTTTTTTTTTTGGTACTGGGGATTGAACTCAGGGTCACTCAACCACTGAGCCACATCCCCAGCCCTATTTTGTATTTATATTAGAGACAGGATCTCATTGAGTTGCTTAGCGCCTTGCTAAATTGCTGAGGATGGCTTTGAACTCGCTACCCTCCTGCCTCTGTCTCCCGAGCTGCTGGGATTACAGGCATGCACCACCACATCAGGCTTTAACTCACTTTTATAACAAATCTGTTCCCACAACAATGAGCATCAGTGCATAAGGGTGGACCCCTCTTGACTGGAGACCTCCCAACACAGCTGCACAGGAGATTCAGTTTCCATCCCAAGAACTTCGGGAACACACTCAAACCAGAGCAATAAGTCAATTCTGAATTTAGGTCAATGTATTAAATTCTTTCCCCTATGCTGAATTCCGCAGGAGCTATAAAGATAAGTAAGCTATAAACCCTTTCTTCAAAGAGTTTTAAATTAATAGGAAAAATAAGATTCTAACAGTATAAGATAAAAATAGAATAATTTAAGAAGGGCCAAGACATTCAGAGTAAGGAGAAATTATGCCCAATGGAAAAGGAATTTAGAAGAATAATCCAAGAAGAGTAGTGCTACCTTATAAAAATATTCATCAGCAACCTGAGCTTCATTCATCCTGAAATATTCATTCTGAAATCCTGCTCCATGAATCAAGCCCTCCATCAAATCCCCCCCAAAAATTTATGAAATTTTAAACTGATCCCAAAGGCTAGGCTCATTACTTAAACATTATTTATTCTCCTAGCCTTTATATTTTTCAATTCATTTGTAAAGCAGAAAAATAGATTGCTTTTTGATCAATAAATATTTAGAGCATGCTGTATTGTTTTACCAGTGTTATTTTCCCCCACACTGGGAGGACATCTGTATGGTCTTCTAAAAATCTTCAACAGCGTCAACTTTAAATGAAATATAGCATTGATATGTGGGCATGTTTTTCCCTCTGATAATGATTCTTAATAAACCACTAACCTCTACACAGCCCACTTGCAGTTACAGGGGACTCATGTGTGTTATTGCAATTGACCAACTAGAGTTGAAAACAGATTTAAAAGAAAGAGGTGCCTTTGCGTTTCTCTACGGACGGGACCAGGAGAGAGGCTCCAGGGAAGACAGGCTTTGACTTGAGCCATCAAGAGCAGGGAGAAGAGGAGCTGGGTGGGGTGGCACACACCTATAATCCCAGCAGCTCAGGAGGCTGAAGTAGGAAGATGGAAATTTCAAAGGCAGCCTCAGCAAAAGCGAGGTAGTAAGCAACTCAGTGTGACCCTGTCTCTAAATAAAATACAAAATAGTGCTGGGGATGTGACTCAGTGGTTGAGTGATCCTGAGTTCAATCCTGGTATACACCCCTGCCCCGAAAAAAAAAAAAAAAGACTAGGGAGAATAGGAACTGAGACAGGGCCTGGTGGCAAAGCAAATAGATTGGAGCGTGTAGAGAGCATGGCATGTTTGAAGAACATAAGTTTGTTGTGCTAGTAATGTGGAGGGAAGAGAAGTGGAAAAGTTTGCTTATTCATTCAGCAAATATTTATTGACCGTTGTTATGAATCTTATGCTTGGCCTTGGAGATATCTTGTGACTTTCCCTTCTAAGGGAGGGAGTCATTAGGTTCCAAGGAGAGTACAAAAGCAAGTGCCAAGATGTGGGGAGAGGAGGGCTGGGCATTGTTGCTCATGCCTATAATCCCAGCAGTTTAGAGGCTGAGGCAGGAGGACTGAAAGTTGGAGGCCAGCCTCAGCAACTGAGAAAAACCCTGTCTCAAAATAAAACATAAAAAGGGCTGAGGATATAGCTCAGGATAGACAGTCCCTGGTTCAATTCCTTATATAGAGCGTGTGTGTGTGTGTGTGTGTGTGTGTGTGTGTGTGTGTGTGTGTATGTGTATGAGAGAGAGTATGGCCCTTCCCATTGAGAGGAGTGTTTCGAAATTCAAAATTCCATTCACAAGAGGTTCACTAAGAGCCAGAGTGATAATTTTGAAGGTGTCTTCATTTGGGGACCTTTTCACATACCCAAATGTATACAAATACTCCCTTACAGAGATAAACTTCAAATTTTTTTATACCTATATACTTTGAAGACCTTTGTTTTAAGAATTTTCTAAAGAAAATGCCCATCCAGCCACCCCCCAAAAAATAAGATGAGTGTTCATGAGGATGTACTATATCCAAAAAGAAACTATTATTTTCTCTTTTAGACTAGAGGACTAAAAAGGGAAATAGTTCCATATCCAGAGTAGGAATCTTAAAAGTTATCTAATCTAACCTTTACCTTCACCCTCATCTCACAGATGAGAAAACATAGTTCAGAGTGTTTGAATGACAATTTAAATCAGTGGCAGAACTGGAACCAGAGAGAACCCAGGTCTCTTGATTTTCAGGCTGGATGCTCTTGTTAGTTTAGTTTTGCATTGTTTTATTTCAAGAAAAACTCAATCACTGAACTAATTAGTCTCCTCAACTGGACTAAGAAAAGATTTTCTTATATCCATCCATTTCTATTAAAATAGAATCACAAATGGCGGGCCAGAGAAAAGTTCATCTATGAATAATCCTGGAGTTTACTAAATACTCTTGCCTCTTTCCCCTGCCCCTTGTAGTCACAGAAACAGCACCTGCTTCCGAGGGCCTCAGAGAGGGAAATTTGTGTGTTCAATCTTGCACCTGGAAAAATGAAGCAGAAGATGAAGATTCTGCAATTGAGCAGGAGATCTTAAAATGGAAGATCTCCACCACTTTCAACCTATTATCATTGAAAACCTATTTGTCTTGAAAGAATTGAAAAGCCATTTCCCATTTTTTCCATATGGAAAATGTAGACCATACTTGGCCTTAAGAAATGTTTGGTATTTTCCTATTCCTTCGTTATCATCCATGCAGCCTGAGAAAAGCCAGTGTCATATACACTATTTTGGTACATTTAATCCCAATGCTGAAAAAGTACCATTACTCCAAATGGAGGAGAGATTCAATCGCAAGTTCTGCTCAAACTAAATTCCCTTTTGTTTTGTGGCCGGGGTGGTCCTGCCTCTGCACAGGTCACTTACTTCATAAACGTTCTCCTTCCAGGGCCCGTGAGGTTCTTGTGTGATTAAAGTCACTAAGAAGTTTTATGATTGAAAACCCTCCTCCACTTAGGATTTATTTAGATGCTCCTCTGACACACTCTTGCTAACTCTGGAGCCCCGGTGGGAATTGTGCAGGGAAATTTACTCATAAGTCACAAACCAAGCTAATATGACAAGCGGAGAAGAGCCATCTGGCAAATTGTTTGTAAAACGTTTTCCTTGTATTTGTTAAATCCTGTTTCCTTGTAAGTCACTTAATGGAGACCGAACACTGGCAGTTAAATCAATTGTCAAAGTCCCCCAAAGCTTTCTTGGTGGGTCATCAGGGGCAGACAAATATGTAAAGCCTTCAGGTAAAACAGAAGACTCAGGAAGGAAGACAGGGTCCTCAGTGATAGGAGACTGGATGATGGCATTACAAACAGACTCAGAGCCGAGCAAAGTGGCTCGGGAGGCTGAGGAAGGAGGATCGTGAGTTCAAAGCCAGTCTCAGCACTCAGCAATTTAGCAAGACCTTAAGCAACTCAGCAAGACCCTCTCTTGGGCTGGGGATGTGTCTCAGTGGTGCCCTTGGATTCAGTACCCAGTACCCACCTCCCAAGAGGAAAAAACAAACAAACAAACAAACAAACCAGATTCAAAGGCTTCTAGAACTTCCAATAACTGAAGAAACAAAACTAGATGTTGGTAGGTCACAGCCAAGCTCTGCTTCTCTTGACTTCATCGAAGGTTTCAAGGAAGGCAGAAAAGGCCAGTGTGCACCATCCCCCGGCCTCGAAGGCAGAGCCAGCCTCCAAGGTGGCCACACGGCAGCACATCATTCCACCTGGGACACATATTGAAATAAAAAGGACCCCAGCTCCCATTCAGGCGGGCAGTGGGTTAGGGGGCAGAAACTATTAGACAAAATCCAATCAAGCCCAGGAAATAAATAAGCTACCAAACCTACTCCATTTCAGAACAAAAAAATCCTTTACCGAACACCTTCTCTAGTTATCCCACCTGGGCCCTGGGACTGTGAGGTGCTTACAGACTTTAAATGGGTCTTGAATTGGCTTCTGACCATGAACAAGGGCAATGCCTATTTCTCTCTTTTAATTCATGACTTAATCCGTAAAGGACGTGTTAACTCTTGGGTTTGGAAGACCAAGGTTAAGCTTCACCCCACGGCTCCAGCCTGCCACCCCAATGTCGCTGCCTCTCTTCTGCCTCATTGCAGCATGGTGCCAGAAACACAGGTGTGGCTTCACCCCCAATCTCAGCTGCTCCAACCACCTTCTCAGCTGACTATATGAGCTGGTGGTTTGACAACTTTTGTTATTCACAGTTCTGAAGGAGAAATGGAGAGGTAAAGCTGATAAAATTTGTTTTAGCAAGCCAAAGCCCTATCAGATGAAAGAGTTTACAAAACAGGTGAATGGTCTAGGTGAAGGAAGGGTTTCAGCAGCCTTCAGTTTTCCCATGTCCCTGGGGGTGTGGCAAGTCTCCCCAGCACCTTCTGCTCGTGTCAATGTTTCTAGAATTCTCTCCACTCAAGGGAGAGCAGTGTCCTCATGAATTTTTTCGTTTTGAGAAGAAGAGAGGGCATGGGTTGAATCCTCAAGTGCGGCTGACCCAGAATCTCAGGAGAAAAAGTTCTGGTAGAAAGTCTCATGTCAGGGATCCAAATCTTCCACTTCAATTTCTCCATCTCTTAAGTGGGGATGGTGAGAGCTAATCTCACAATCCTCTCTATGCAACTTTAAATTGGACCCACTTTGGAGAGGAAGGATTTTTTTTTTTTTAAAAAAAGAGCTATAGGTAAATATGAGAATTTGGGAAGTTTTAAAATTGAATATTCTGTTGTAGATAGAGTGACTAATCTCTAGACATTCTTATACTAGCTTTCTAAGACAGTGTGATATCTAATATACAACTCTTTTTTTTTTTTTTTTTTTTCCAGGAGCTACTTGTACTTACATGGTCAAATTTCCAATTATCTATGTTGGAAAGAGCTGAGGGAGAGTCCCATGACCTGAAATCCTGTGTTATTAAGTTTGAGCAATTCTCCAGCTTATTTTCAAAGCAAATAAACGGGATCCCATTTGATCTTCCATCAGTAATCCCAGGCAGTAAAGAGAACAAGCTGAAACCCAGGTTGCCAGGAGTGGTGTGGACTCAGGTTTTCTGTTTGGTCAACATTTGCAGTTTCACTTCCATCCCACAGAGATTCTCCCAGCCCCAGCGCCACGCACAAGGCCAAACTCCACTGCCAGTCATTCCCTGGAGCTGCTTGGTAACTTGGAGGTCAAAAGTTCCCTTTCCCTGTGCTCCCTCTTTATCTTCTGGTCAGATCAAAAGGATGGATAGATTTTAGGAAATAGGAGCAAGAAGAAAACCGAGTTTCTCTGGTGGCTCTCTGCTGAGGCCTGAATATGTTTATTTCCTCCAGCCTACATCATCCCCATCTACCATGTCCAGTCCCAAAGCATTTGTTCTGATCACCTGAGGTTTAAAAAATTGAACAGAACATTGACTACAGAACAATGGAGAGGAAAAGACCAGGTAGTTTAACCAAGTATAGCAATCTTCCTTATCCACAAGGGAGATGTTCCAACATGTTTGGAACCAAGGACGGTACCAAATCCTATAATTTAATGACTTTTCCACCTTAAACTTTTGCAGTTCAAAGTGCAACAGAAAAAAAAAACTTACACAAATTCTTTTCCCTTTTTCACAATTTCCTGAATAGAAGATTTGTTCTTACTGTACATGTTAGCAACCTTCACATACCATTTTTGTTATTGTCAAGTGGAGAACTTTCACCTTTAACTTAAAGGAAGCATTTTATAGCTTCTCTTTGGCATATCCAAATTGCCAGCAACACTACTCTTTTATCTTGGGGACATTCTTCAGTAAAATAAGGGTTACTTGAATACGTGCCCTGTGATTCCGCAATACAGTGTGATGGTCATCAATCTGATGACCAAGGTAGCTATTGAGTAACGAACAGGCAGGTAATGTGGGTATACTAGACAAAGGGACAGAGCAGGATAGAACAAGATTTCATCATGCTACTCGGGATGCCATACAACTGAAAACCGATGAGTTGTTTATTTCTGGAATTTTCCATGTAACATTTTCAGATCATGATTTTAATCAAAACCACAGAAAATGAAAATGAGTTAAGGGGGCTTACTGCAACATAACTGTGAAAACAGAAGAGTCCATCAACACATTGCTGAAATCTAAATTCAGATTTCAAAGTACTGTGGATGCAAACTGCACTACAGGTCTTAGAAAGCGATGTGTGTGTTGACAGAGAGAAGGTTTAGAACAAGAAGAGGGAGCACTGTGTCCACAGGTTACCTGATCTGTTTGCAGTCAACCCTCCCATCGATGCCTGTCTGGGGCCTCTTTGTCTGACTGCCTTTCAAGCATCTTTTCGCAGGCAGAGCTTTAACACGGACAGTGGGAGGGAGAAACATATGCAGTTCCACGTACTGGCTTCTCTTTATCTTTTGTTCTACTTATAACATAATGGACCACCGAAAGAGTTGAGAAACACACACAAAGAAGAAGCACCCTAAAAGAAATAAGATTTGTGAAAAGAAGTGATGATAAGAGCAGAGTTCAAGGTCAGACACTGAGAATACATGGTATATCCAGCAATTTCATCTCTGGGAATTTTTATTCTTAGAACTAACTGGACAAATTCAGAAATATATATGTGTAAATATAAACACATTTTAGCATTATTTATAGTAGGAAAAAATCTAGGAGAAAACTGTCACTAATACAAAATTAAATAAACCATGGTATTATTTCTTTAAAGTAGAATACTAAACAGTCATTTTAAAACAATATTATAAAAACAACAATACTGTGCTGAATGTGGTAGCTCCTACCTCTAATCCCAGCTGCTCAGGAGACTGAAGGAAGAGGATCACAAGTTCAAGGCCAGATTCGGCCACTTAGCAAGGCCCTAAGCAACTTAGTTAGACCCTATCTCAAAGTGAAAAATAAAAAGTGCTGGGGATAGGATGATTCTATACTTTGTTTAAAAAAATAGGAATATATGTATGATTTAATTGTGTGTGTGTGTGTGTTTGTGCATGCATGTGTATATTTATATATTTAAGAGACTGGGAGAATATACACTGAAATGTTAATAACAATTATGGTGACTGGTAGGATTCTTTATGCACAGAATGCCTTCGATGTCCAATCTTTTGATAATGAGCATATATTATTCATATCGTCATCCATACCCCATAAGTCAGTTCTTTGTGTAAGAAAGTGAGGCCAAGCTTCCTTCTAGAGCAAACGAATTGTACAACTAGCCCATGGGTGATGCATACCTGTTCCTCCCTGCTACCTCCTGACACCTGGAAGGTAGGGAGCTCCAAGGACTTTGTTTCTGTCCCCAGCTGTTTTATGGAACAGACTCAAAGACTTGTCATTTTGGTGACTCTTCAGAGGAAAATAAATGAGTCATAGAAACCACATGTAAGGAAAAATATAATAAGTCCCAACCTCAAATATACCCATCTGAATGGCTATGCTACATCATTTTCCCCTAGGGATCAAGTTAAAAAAGAGAAAAAAAGTTAAAAAAAAAAAAAGAGAGAGAAAGAGAGAGAGAATCTGGAGATAACTTTTGGTTTCAGGTGTGCAAAACCCAGATAAAGCCAAGGATTCAAATGAGGAAAGACAAAGAGCAAAGGGAATGTGATGTTTTGCGACATTCCATGAGGCTCTGGTCTTCCTTTTCTTCTCAACCATTGATGCAAAGCTCTTTAAAGTAAAGCGTCCCCTGTGTAGCTTCATATCCAGGCTTTTGTTAGTTATTTCCCCAGGCAGAGACCTGGACAGGCAAATGAAACCTTTCTAAGGAGGCGAAGGTTTGTGGGTGAGGGAGGCACAGATAAAAAGGGGAAACAGAAACACAAAGCCAGAGGCAGACTCCAGTGTCCTAAGTGACGTTGGGCTTTTTGGTTTGCTTAATTTTTCAGCTGAAAAGTGAAGACGCAGCTGTAGAGCCTGTGTCAGTCGGTTCCCTGTTACTGTAACAAATGCCTGAGATAAATCAAGCCATAGGGAGGAAAGGTTTGTTTTGATTGACAGTTTTGGAGGGTTCAGTCCAAGGTTGGTTGACCGTGTTGCTTTTGGGCCTATGAGGAGGTGGCATATCCTGACAGAGTCTTGTGCTGGAGCAAGGTACTCACCCCATGGTGACTGGGAAGTGAAAAAGAGAGAGACTGGCATCTCACAATCTCCTCATAGGACATACATACCCCAATGACCTAGAGACCTCCCTCTAGGTCCCACCTCTTACAGGTCTCATCACCTTCCAATGGTGCCAAGGTGGAGACCAAGCCTTTAACACGTGGTCTTTGAGAGGCACTCTCTATTCAAACTCTAGCAGAGCCCAGATTCTGAAATCTTGGCACATCAAAAACCCACAAATGAGTAGAACAGAGAGAGGGGACAGAGCACTGGTGTCCATGGGTGAGGGTGAAACAATGAACTCCATCATTGTACAGTGTGAAAAAGAGAGCTAAAGATACCATCCAGGGTCCCATGGGGAAGGAGAAAAAGAAGAACACTGAATTTCCCTTCAAACCTAAAGCAGACAAGATTCTCTTTCCCGAAGCCAAGCCAGGACGGCCCAGGCCCAGGTCTGGGTGTCAGACCTGGCTTGCTGGGGACAGATGCTCTGGCATGAAATCCCTCAGCGGTGCTCAGGAGCTTCCTAACATCTGTGGCTCAGAGATTTGCCAACATAAAAGCCCTCACCTCTCTTGCTGGGGGTGTGGGGGAAGGCCTTTGTGGGTAAGATATGGCTCAGGAAAAAAAAATTTCCAGCTGTATTTCACTCCCCGCTTCCTTTCCACCTATTTCGACCTGCTTTTCCCAAGCACCATCATGAGAAGCTGAGCTTCCCTCCTGATCTGAAGGCTCTTCAGCTGGCTGATACAGTCTCCACCGCTTCTGATCAAACTTCAAAAATCACAAAGTCAAAACTGAAAAGCTTCTTCTCAGCCAAAGAAACAATCCGTGAAGTGAATGGAGAACTACAGAATGGGAACACATTTTTACCACACGCACATCAGATAGACCACTAATCTCTAGGGTATATAAAGAACTCAAAAAAATTCTTTTTATTTTTTATGTAAATTTTTTATTTATATATGACAGCAGAATGCATTACAATTTTTATTATATATAGAGAGAGCACAATTTTTCATATCTCTGGTTGTATACATAGTATATTCACACCAATTCGTGTCTTCATACATGCACTTTGGATAGTAATGGTCATCACATTCCACCATCATTAATTACCCCATGCCCCCTTCCTTCTTCTCCTACCCCTCTGCCCAATCTAGAGTTCGTCTATTCCTCCCATGCTCCCCCTCCCTACTCCACTATGAATCAGCCTCCTTATGTCAGATAAAACATTTGGCATTTGTTTTGGGGGGATTGGCTAACTTCACTTAGCATTGTCTTCTCTAAGTCCATCCATTTACCTGAAAATGCCATGATTTTATTCTCTTTTATTGCTGAGTAATATTCCATTGTGTATATATGCCACTTTTTTTTTATCCATTCTTCTACTGAAGGGCAACTAGGTTGATTCCACAGTTAAGCTATTGTAAGTTGTGCTGCTATAAATATTGATGTGGCTATTTCCCTGTCGTATGCTGTTTTTAAGTCCTTTGAGTATAGACTGAGGAGACGGATAGCTGGGTCAAATGGAGGTTCAATTCCCAGGTTTCCAAGGAATCTCCATACTGATTTCCATATTGGCTGAACCAATTTGCAGGCCCACTGACAATGTATGAGTGTGCCTTTTTCCCCACATCCTCACCACCACTTTTTGTCTTCATAATAGCTGCCATTCTGAATGGAGTGAGATGAAACCTTAGAGTGGTTTTAATTTGCATTCCTCTAATTGCTAGTGATGATGAACATTTTTTCATGTATTTGTTGATTGATTGTACATCATCTTCTGAGAAGTGTCTCTTCAGATCCTTGGCCCATTTATTGATTGGGTTATTTGGTTTTTGGTGTTTAGCTTTTAAGAACTCAAAAAATTTAACACCAAAAAAAAAAAAAAACCCAATAAGTAGATGGACCAAGGAACTGAACAGACACTTGTCAGAAGATGATATACAATCAATCAACAAATATATGAGAAAATGTTCAACATCTCTAGAAATTAGAGAAGTGAAAATCAAAACTACTCCAAGATTTCATCTTACTCTGTTCAGAATGGCAGCTATTAAGAATACAAACAACAATAAGTGTTGGCAAGGATGTGGGGAGAAAGGCACACTCATAATTTGCTGGTGGGATGGCAAATTGGTGCAGCCAATCTGGAAAGCAGAATGGAGATTCCTTGGAAAACTGGGATGGAACCACCATTTGACCCAGCTATGTCACTCTTCTGTTTATACCAAAAGGACTTAAAAACAGCATACCACAGTGATGTAGCCACATCAATGTTTATAGCAGCACAATTCACAATAGCTAAACTGTGGAACCAACCTAGATGTCCTTCAGTAGATGAATGGATAAAGAAACTGTGGTATATGTACACAATGGAATATTACTCAGCATGAAAAAAAGAATAAAATCATGGCATTTTCAGGTAAATGGATGCAGTTGGAGAATATCATGCTAAGTGAAGTAAGCCAATCCCAAAAAACAAAGACCAAATGTTTTCTCTGATATGTGGATGCTGATCCATAATGGAAATGTGGGGGGAGCATGGGAGGAATGGAGGAACTTTAGATAGGGTAAAGGGGAGGGAGAGGGAGAGAGGGAACATGGGGGTCAGAAAGATGGTAGAATGAGATGGACATCATTACCCTAAGTACATGAATGAAGACATGAATGGTGTGATTCTTTCTACTTTGTGAACAACCAGAGACATGAAAGATTGTGCTCTATATGTGTAATAAATAAGAATTGAAATGCATTCTGTGGTCATGTATAACAAATCAGAACAAATATAACAAATTTTAAAAAATCTTTTTTTAATGCTCTTTAACAAACGTCAGCTTGTGGTTTACGAAAGGCAAAACTCCCCCATGTCATGTGCTACAGCCCTGCAAAGTAGCAAATTAGGTCTTATTTCCCCCCATCTTTAGAGGAAGTGTCAGAGGCTCAGAGAAGTGGGGTCCCTTACCCAAGTTTACACCATTTAGTAAGTGATCCATCTGAACCATGAATCCAAGTCCTGCCTGGGCCCGGGGTTCCTGCAACATGTGCTGTGACATCTCTCATGATACCCCCAGAACAAAAAGACTGGGTCAGCCTCATGATCCTCCCAATTGCAGAAGCTTGATGTTCGATTTATAAGGACTCTGAATAAGGATGTTTCACAATGATACCTGGGGCCCAGGTGTTGAGCAGGCCCAAAGACGAGAAGAATCTGCCCTTAATAACCTGAAAAGGATCCAGTACTCTGAGGCTTTCAGGGAACGGATACCTAGAATATTGTTTAGGACATACTCTAAGAAGGACTGGGAGGAGAGCTCGGTGGCAGAGCACATGCCTAGCATTCCTGAGGCTCTGCTTTTGATCTTCATCACAAGAAAATAAAAATGCTCCCGAGGAAAACATTTTTGAAAAACATCTGGGTCTCTCCTTTCACTGATTTTCATTTCTATGTTAAATTCTACGTGGGGGTATTTCTAGAAGAAGGCTGGGAGTGTGACTTCGACTCCTTTCATTTCCTTTAAGACTTAAAGAACTGTCCAGGTTTCCCGTACCTCCCTCCACTGGGCACTCCAGTTTCCTGTTCTGTCTCCTCATCTTCTTTTCACTCTTTGAATACCTTAGGAGGAAAGTGCACGGGAGCAGATATTTCGAAGCTCTGAGCAACAGCTACTGCACATGCATGCACACAGGCACACAATTTTGTTTGTTTTATTTGCATTTTCTCCTGGAATCCTCACAAAAAACAAACCCTCGGAGGGTGATATCACCGCCACTTTGCAGATGAGGAATTAGAACCTTCAAGGAGGTTAAGTAATTTGCCCTTGGTCATTTCTGCCTTATCTGTGCAATAGTTTACATTAAAAATACTGGGGAAACAGTGATACTTGGACAACTAATCTGTATGCCAGGAGCTGTTAAGGGAAGATAAGTCAAGAACCAATCAGGAACCACCCCTCCAGCGGTGGTGAATAGATAAAGCGCCCTAATCAAGAATCAATGTCCTCAGAGGAATTTAGTGGCTTAGCATTTAAATTATAGTATGCAAATCTAAACTTTAATCAGCCAAGGAATGCTAGAAATATTTTTATTTTGGTGACATGAATGGGTGATTTATTCTAAAACAGATCATTGGTTAGCAATACTACACAGATTCCCATATCCTGGGATAACATGAGGTTTCAGAATTGGGCAGGTCCAGTGGGTTCGTGACAGAGGGCATCCCCAGTGGTCTTATGCCTATCCTGTTCTCTGGGCCCCTTACCACAAGGCATACCCCACCCTTCTAAGCAAACCTTCCATGCAAGTTACCTCTCAGAGTACTATAAAAAAAACAACTGGGTGAAGGTTGTAGCTATTTTATATCAGCTTGATAATGAAACATATTTGTATGATTGATGGAGAGATTTCAGTCAGAGACTTGCTTTCATTATCACCCCTCCCCTGGAACACCGCTGTGGGTAAGGGACACCAGCCTACAGCTTTTTATCTTTGCCAGGTGATCCTTGCCCCTTGCCAAGTGATCACCTGGCTTAGGTGCTTCAGCAACACTCCCACAGCTAGTGAGGGGCAAAGCCAGAATTTGGGGCCAGCTGCCATTCACTCCCAAGCCCATAAACCTGCTCCCTCTTAAGAGAAAGGTTGAAGGGAACAAACAGAAGAATTTGAAGCCAACTGTTCTACCAGTCAACAAAAAAGGAAAAAAAAAAATCCTTTTTGTTGACTGAACTATCTTTAATCTTTAGGATCTTCCATAAAGTGAATCCTCAGAAATCCTCCTTGTATCATAAGTTCTTTAAAGGTCATTTTTGAATATATAAACCCTTTAAGTCCTAACAGGAAATAAATTGATGTTTGGCTTGAAGTGCATACTTAGGTATCTCATATGAAATTCAGGACAGGGCTCACAAAATGAGGAAGGGGGAGGAAAAAACCACAGATAGGAGTTTCTCAGTGTCCCTTTGCAAAAGGTCAACTTTATTTTAATTGTGGCATCCTGGGCCTAGTCAGGAAAGGGTAAGTAAGCCCTTCTTCTTCATGCGCAAAGACCCCAAGCTGAAGCTTTTTCAAGCAATCAGATTGTCCAGATCATCAACAAGGACTTATTTTTAGACCTGAGAGGATGAGAATTTCCTATCCTTCCACCATCCTCTGAAGGCAATGGGGCCTTGTTTGTATCATCAACAAAGATAGAAAACAGAAAATCTTCCATATATATATATATATATATATATATATATATATATATATATATGTCCACACTGACAGGTGGACTGAAAAGAGTTTTCAAATTGGACCCTAAAGGAGAAAACATCACAAGCAACAAAATCTCAGAGCATAGGATCGTAGTGTTCAAAACATTCATTTCAGTCTTTAAAACACAGGAACTTGCTGCAAGAAGACTGCTGTGCAATCTTCCCCCCAGAGTGGGGAGATCAACAATATCTAGGTCCAGAGCAGGTAATAAGGAAAGGGAGGCTTCAGATCTGGAATAGTCTTGGAGACCTGCTAATCCCACATTCTTATCACCCAGATGAACACCATTTACCTGAGGTCCCATTGTAGCCAGAGGCAGAAGAGAAGAATGCAGGGGTTTGGGATTTCAGTTCCTTGCCCTGATGCCTCTGACTAAAACTAGATTGCCTGAGGTTGCAGACCAAGGTGGGGCACAGGAAGATAAACATCCCTAGATCCTTGTATATGAATCTTTCTATGAAGAAGAGTCACTCTGAGGTCCCTGTGCCTGATAAGCTTCCTCTTCTGCACGCTTCTCTCGAAATCTTGCATTCTTGCCCGGAAGGACTTGAAGTTTTGAGGTTTCATCATTTAAGGAAATATATTTATCCTGGAACAAACATGCTTTCTCTCCCCACCCAGCCCCCACCCACCCTCCTCTCTCTCTCCATTGCTGAGGATAGAACCCATGGTCTTGTACATGCTAAGCATGTGTTCTACCACTGAGCCACCCACCTCCCCAACCCCCAAGCTGAAGCCACATTTTCTATACTTCATGGAATAAATTTCCCATCTGAAGCCAGGTGGGTGTGGATCCACGAAGAGCTTGGGGCTTGGAGGCCCTGCCTGGTGTGAATGAATATCTACCCACCGTCTGCTTTGTTCGATGCCTTTATAGGGATCTGAAGAGTCAGCCTGAAGCAGGCTGGAGGGTGAGAGAGGCAGCCTTCCCTGGACATGAGGATGGGCTCCCTGGGGCCTCTCCAGGGGGAATTTCTGTGCTTGGGTCTATCAGTATATAGAAATAAGAGAGAGAAGTGGTGGGGAATGGGGCAAGAGAAAGAATTCTTCATCATGGAAACTTAACCTCCTGCCCTTATTTCCACGCTCTCCCCTAGACCTTTTTCCCTACTTGACTCTATGCTTTTGTCCCTACCTGGAAGGTTTGTCTTTCCAGGAAGCAAGGCTGATGTGGGAACAAGGGGACCTGGTGATTTCAATCCTGGACAGCCTGTTGACATCTTTCCTTTCATTTGCTCTCCCAGTATATACAATCTGCACACTTACAGTGTGTGTTAGGCCCTGTGCTTGGCACTGAGGCTGTGGGCTGAACCAAACACCTGCACTCCGCCTGATAGCACTCTGCCTTTCTCCTAGCCAGCTGACTAGGATTCTCACTCTCCATCCCTTGAAGTAGGCTGGGGAGCTCTGGGTCCTCCTCTTCCTGACCTTTCATCCATTCAACAAAGACTTGTTGATCACCTATGATGCCGGAAACACTGGGAGTGTACGCAGGTGAATCACTTAAGCATCCTGTCCTCATTGTCCTGGAGGGAGGATGCTCCTTCAAAACAGAACACCCATCTGTCCTGTTTCTGGTTTATGGGAACTCTATGGGAAAAACTGTGATGAATGTCCTTGTACTGTTCTTTTTGTGGACATATGATTTCATCCATGTTGGGTAAATATGTTATCAAAGGTCCATTCTTGGGTGAACAGAGAAATTGTGGTATATTCATTCAATGGAATATTATTCAGGAATAAAGAGGAATGAATTAGCCAGACTTTCAGCCACCTGGAACAATTCCAAAAACTGTGATGAGTAGAAGAAGCTGGGCCCAACGGAGTCTATTTATATGAAGTTTCAGAGCAGGCAAAACTAATCCATGGTGAGAGAAATTAGGACAGTAGCTGCCTCTGGCAGGATTGCCTGGAAAAGGTGCATGAGAAAGTCATGTGTCTTGTCTGGGGTGCTAGTTGCAGGGATGTACACATTTTTCAAAACTTAACAACACTGAAAACCTAAAATCTGTTTATTTTATTGTACCTCAATAAATACTTAATTTATAGGTGTCTATTTTATAGATGTCCAGTTATAATATGTCCTAATATGGTTTGTCCAAATCTCCACTTTTTGTAAGGGCAACAATAATATCCAATTAAGGACATACCTAGATAACATCATCTGACTTTATTTACTTCTTTGGAGGCCCTGTCTCTGAGGTATTGGGGATTAGGACTTTATCATAGCAATTTGGGGAGGATACAGCTCAATCCAAACACTATCCATTCTCCCTCTATTCTCCTTAAGAGAACACTCAAGACTCAAATTCCATAATATTTTTGTTAAGTTTTGTTTAATTTAGAGAAAAGCTATACTCCTGTAAAGGTACATGTCTTTTTAAATTAATTGTATGAATAATCAAGGAACAATCTGCCCAGGTTTCATCTATATCTGGAACTAACAAGGGAAAAAGTTAAGAACTGACAATTAGGTGGTGGATACATATGTGTTTGTTATTTGTTGTGTGATTTTTGTGCTTTGGGGTATGATTAAAATGATTCATAATAAAAATATTTTTTTAAAGTCAAAGAGCAAGAAATAGAGAATAATGAAATCCCAAGTTGGAAGGCATCTTACAGCTCTGTGGCCTATCTTTTCACTTGAACGGGGAGCAAATCCACAACTAAAATAGTGAATCCAGCAGTCAGAGAGGTGCAGGGATAAGGCGCTCTAGAATTTGGAGAGGGAAGAGAGGGCTCCTGGCTATCTGCCCTCCTTGGGAGCAAGTCCATTCTAGAATTCCCACGGGCCACCACTGGAGATGCAAGAGCGAAAGCTGGTCCCATCCTTGCAAGTAGCAGAGTTGCACCCATGAGGTTTGTCTGACTTAAAGATCTGGTTCTTTCCTTTCGGCCTGACACTTTCCTGATCTTCAAGCACCCACACCTCGCTCCAGACTCTTTGATGGGCTGGTTTAGAAAATAATAAGACAAGCACAAGAAGGGAGACAGGCAACCTAGAGCCAGGCCAGTTAGGACTCGGAGTTGGAAGGCCAAGCTGGACTCCAGGAACATACTAAGGAGGCCTCCCTCTCCTCCATCCAGGACCCAAGCAAGGTGAAGAGAACATTCAGGAAAGTGTGGCCCAAAATGTGAAGTTTTCTCCATGGCAACAGTGTTCACCCAGCAGAAGGATGGGGGACAGGCATCTGTTCTACCACATTCCAGAGAGTGTGAGTGGCTCTGTTAGCAGGGTCTTTCTCTCCCCAGGACTTCACCGTCACTAGGAAAGAAGGGCTCTGAGGACCCTGGGAGCCCAGCTAGTCATAGGTCATCCTCTCCCTGTGCAAGCTCAGGCCCAGGGACAAGCCTCAGATTAGCCTGCCTATTACTTAGGATTCTAAGGTGACCAGCAGCAGAAACCAATTCTAGTTAAGAAAACAACAGGGTAGTCCCACAAATACTTGGGAGAATGAACCACCAGGCTTGGAAGGACATGAAACAGGGTCATCTTGGGTCTTAGTAGCAGAATCTTATCTATGGTCCCTTGGGGACAAATCTGTACCCATTGATTGACAACCCCACCAAGACTGGGGGAATTCACTTGATAGAAAATCATGGTGCTATGGCCAAAAGAAGGAGTGCTGGGCAGGAAGAATGCTTGACCTAGTTTCACTGCCCACCATGTCTGTTTTGCGTCCTCCTTTGCCACAGGAAGGTCCACAGACCTGGATCTGCTTTTGATCTTCTCTGTAATCCATGCCTATTCCCACAGTGACCAGGACCAGGAAGCAGGATAAGGTAACAGTGGCAGGCCAAGGGCTGGGAGCCTGGTGCCTACAGGACACCAGATGGTATGTGTCTTACCAGCTTCAGGTCATAGAAAGCTCTAATGAATCTAGCTGGCATCGCCCACTCATCCACTGCACCATGAACAGCATAGGGCTTCTGGCTTGTTTGGTTCACTGATGCTTCTGGACTGCTCAGAGCAGTGCCTGACCCATTTGGGAATTACAAGGCATTTGTCGCATTAATGGGTAATAACACTGCTTTGCCTTCTTTGCAAAAGTACTTGGGATCTTCCCCACCAGTGGCCCAGCCTGCCTGGGCACAGGGGTTGTAAAGACACCACTTCTGTTCTGCTGAGGCCGTCAAAGGTGGCCCGAATGATCCTGCCAGGCAGCTGGTTGATGCTCTCTGTAACATTCAGGGCTGGAGACGAGGCAGAAGCCCTTCTGCTTTCAGAAAGGGACTGATGAGGCTGGGACATGGCCAGTGGCCCCACTGGGAAGCTGCTCACAGCATGCACACGCGCACATGCGCAAGCACACACACACACACACACACACACACACACACACACCCTTGCCTCCCCCGAGGAGCTGGGAGGAGGATGGTTATGTAATGGTAGAGGGAGATCAAGACCTGATGCAGCCTTGTCTTCTCCCACAATGCATTGTTGTTGGTCCTCTTTTCTTCTTGACTCTAGAAGATGCAAAGAAAAGGAGAGGGTTGGGGGGTTGGGGGGCGGGATCCTGCTACAGAAATAAGCTCCATTTACTTAGTTTGGGTGACAAACTCTCAGCTCAGGCCCTTCAGAAACTGAAAGGCCTTCACTTCCGCCTCCCTGCTGACCCTGGCCTGGAGTCCTGGATCCCCCTGGCAGGCACCCTCTGTGGGGCCCCTGCTGGCGAAGCCCCTTGTCTGATGTCTCCCTCTTCCCTGCTCCCCACCACAGGGACAGAGCACCTGGACGCGGCACCTCACTGCAGCCTGTGAACTTCTTCCCTTCCGCTCTTCCCCACGGCTTCTGTGTTCTGGAAGGACTCTCCCTCTCGGTGTGAATGCGGAGCTACCTCCCTAAGCTGTCCCCCTCAACAGCTTAGTGAAGCCCCCCTCCTTCTCTGCCTGGCACGACGTGGCTCCTCTTGGTCAGTCACAGAGGTTTGTTGCACCCCAAATTCCTTCCTCTCCCTCCTGAGTCCCCTGAAGTACAATCCTTGTCCCCCTCACAGCTGTGCATGGCAGTGAGCGTGACAGAGGAGGGCCACCTGAGTCACCATCCCGGCCCTGACACGGGAGAGGTGGGCCTGAGCTCTGGGTACGTCACTGTCTGGGTCTGTAAATTGGGAGCAGACACAGGATCTACCTCACAGGCCCATTGTAAGGTCTCACTGGGTTAGGGTCACCCTTAGAACAACTCCTGGCACACAGCAAATGTTTGATAAACATTTGTCATTACTACACCTGTCCTGATTCTACCTTCCGGAAGTCTCATCGTGGTTTCTCTCTTCTCCAAACTCCCAGAGCACTTCTTGTCTGAAGCACATGTCAGTGGGTTTGGCCCTAAGCATTGCTCCAATTATTCCACATGATTAACTTGGCTTCTCAGGGACGTTGTGATTCTCTACCTCTAAGACCCCAGAAATATCTCATCAAACTACAAGTCAGATCTGTCACTCCAAGAGTTAAAGACTGTGAATGTTCCATCATGTTAGTTGTGGACTGGAATCTGAAAAAGTCCAACTCCTAGAAGCGAAGAGTCGAATGGTGGTCACCAGAGGTTGGAGAGTTGAGAGAGAAAATAATAAGGGGGGGGGGGTGTTAGTCCAAGGATACAAAATTTGACTTAGGATGATGTTAGTTAACAATGTATTCTTGAAAATTCTTGACAGTTGATTTTAAGGTTTCTCACCATATACACACACATACACACACACACACACTCACACACACAGATGAATGTCTGAGGTAATACCTGTATGGATTAGCTCAAGTTAGTAATTCTACAATGTATATGCACTTCAGAACACTGCATTGTGCACAATAAATGTACATCATTTTTGTCAATTTTAGTAGTAAATTAAAAGGATTCCTGTTGTTTCCTGTTGTATACAATAGGATCTTCCACACAAGGCCTTCATCAATGTGGCCAACTGCAGACCCCGTTCCAACCCCCCTCTACTGCACACATTCCAGGTGTCCTGCATCTCATGTCCTGACACACTCTTTCTTCTGCCAGCAACAACTTCCGTGACTGTGTGGCAGCTACCGCCATTTTCTTCACAACCAGCTCAAATGTCACCTCCTTGGACTTGCCCAAAGTTTGTCTCTGCCTCTTTTCCTTCCCATATAACTGGTTTTATCATTGTTAGAATATTTGTCACTTGTGAGTTGTCATCATTTGCAGGAGACTTTCCCTGGCTGGGTGGTGACTCCCAGGGGAGGCATGGCTCCAGCCTTATTCATGGTTCACCCATCCTGCCAGGTGTTAGCATCTCCCTTCCCTCCCCTCTGTCTCTGGCCTTTGGCAACAGAGTGGTTTATACTCCCTGCCTTCCAGTCTGTTCTTGAGTCTCTTGTGTCCACTCCGACGTATTGTTTACATGTGCTACATCTCATCAAGGAAACAGTGACATTCATGTTGTTGGATGCTGTGGTCAGATCTCAGTCTCAACTGTCCCTAGTGGATCACTCTTCCTGGTCTCTTGCTTCTCCTGGTGTTCTCCTATCTCACTGGTGGCTTTTTCTCAGACTTCTTTGCTAGTTCTTTGTCAAGTCCTGACCTGGGACCTCTTCTCTCTTCTGTCTACACCAGCTCTCGTGGTTACCTCATCCTGATACTTGGCTTTAAGCACTATCTCCATGCAGATTGCTTCTAAGTTTATAATTTCTGCCTATTCTCTCTTGATCCTAAGGCATCTATACGTAATTGGATACTCCATCGCCCTTCTACCTCTCAAGCCAGTTAAACTGAAGTCCTGATCTACCTCCACCTAGTATCTTTTCCCCAGCAATCCTCTCTATCTCAGTGAATTGCAACTCTGACATCCTGTTTCATAGCCCAAACATCTTGAGTCAGCTTTGAGTTCTTTCTTCCTTTCACATCCCACCCCAATGCATCACCAAATCCCGTGGTTCTGCCTCCCATGCACAATCTGACCATTTCCCACTGCTCTGACCAGTCTCATCTAGACTATTTCAACAGGTTCCTAATTGGTCTGCTCACTTAGACCTCTGTCCTCTGACAGTTGATTCTCCACATGGCAGCCTGATTGATCCTGGAGAAACCTAACCCAGGTCATGCCATCCTCTGTGGAAAACTCTCCAGCGGCTTCCATCTCACTTGCGATGGCCCACGAGGCCCCATGATCCAGGCCCAATTGGCCTTCCTGGCACCCTCTGGCACCCTCTCTCTTTGGTTCTGCTTAAGCCACACTGGCCTCCCAGCTATTCTGCAGACAGGTCAGGCATGTTCCTGCTGCCCTGCTTGTTGCCTGCATTGCTCCTTTGACTTAGCGTGCTTCCCAGAGGACCACCTTCAAGTCTTTTCAAGTGTGGTCTTCCCCACCACCTGCTACGATATTTGTAATTTCCTTTAAACTACTTTAGTATAATCAGTGGAGTATCACAGATGCACGAGTTCATATAAGCTCTAATTCAGAGATCTTCAGTCAGTGTGCAATCAGAAATGCACAGTTCAGCTGGCCTTCTACCAGAAGGGCCACACTCCAGAGGCTGTGACTCTGAATTTCTGTTATTTGCATCTTGAGCAGCAACCAACACTTTGCTAATTTGCTAATTAACACATTAAATTTAAAAAATATGCTTGTTTTGGTAAACCCAGTAACATGTTAAATGATACGGTAAAAGTTAAAATTCGATGGTCTTAGTGAAATTAAAATTCATTTTTTGTAGATTGGCTCAAATGGTTGGCTACAATCATTTAGGAACACCCTTTCTTTTTTTTTATTTTTTTCCCCGGAAGCCACATCCCCAACCCTTTTTTCAGACAGGGTTTCACTAAGTTGCTTAGGATCTTGTTCAATTGCTGAGGGCTGGCCTCAAACTTGCAATTCTCCTGTCTCACCTCCTGCTTCTCAAGTTGCCGGGTTTATAGACATGTACCACCAAGCCCCGGCTGACTTATGTAAACAGGGTATACGAATTAACCAAGTTTGAAACCTGTAGCTTTCAGGACAGACTTGGTCCCTGATCTGTCCAGTGTCCAGCTATTGATTTGGAAGGCTCTGTGGCTACATAATCCCTAGCAGAAGGCACAGAACCTCAGAAATGTAGAAAGATGGACAGAAACTCAGACCGGATTGGGCCTGCTTTATTAGTCATTATTTGATTGATAAAAATCAACAGCAGAATCTCATCTAGGATGTGCTTTGATTGTTCCCCAACAGTGACAACATGGGGGAGTGGCTGGGATTACCTCACCAAGCTCAAACTTTTTAGATGCCACAAAGAGAACCTGAGAATAATGCATATCCAAAATAATAATAATAATATTCAAATTGGATTTTAAATTTTAACTATTTATCTTTGGTTCCTGTCCCTCTTTTATTTTTCTCCATAATCTACCAATATCTAACATGCCACATTACAACTTTTTTGGGGTGTTTACTGTTGTTTATTGTCTGTAGATAACGCAAGCTGTATGAGGTCAGGAACTCTTATCTATATCTGTCAGTTTTGTCTGCTACCATAGCCAGTGCAACTAATAGTTCCTGGAGGGGCTGGGGATGTGGCTCAAGCAGTAGCGCGCTCACCTGGCATGTGTGCGGCCCGGGTTCGGTCCTCAGCACCACATACCAACAAAGATGTTGTGTCCACCGAGAACTAAAAAAAATAAATAAATAAATATTAAAATTCTCTCTCTCTCTCAAAAAAAAAAAATAATAGTTCCTGGAATAGTTAAAAAAAAAAAGCCTGGATATTTCTTAAATTGATGAATAAAAGAAGATGAGGAGTGCTTTAAGAGAACAGACAATATTGTCATGTTCTGTGGCACATGCCTGTTATCCCAGAAGCTCAGAAGGCTGAGGTGGGAGGTTTACAGGTTCGAAGCTAGCCTCAGCATCTGAAAGAGGTCCTAAGCAACTCAGTGAGACCTTGTATCAAAAATAAAAAAGAGTTGGTCATGTGGCTCAGTGGTTAAGTGCCCCTGGGTTCTATCCCTGGTACCAAAGGGGTTGGGGAAGAGAAAATAGACAATGATGAAAGAGCTCAAAAAGAAAGCAGGATGACTTTTGGCTGGACTATCAAGAAAACATAAAATCTAGTTATGTCACGGAACAAAGATAAGCAGTGTAGTCTAAATTTATAGACATGAATTTATTGCTGTCTTGACAAGGAGGGATACTTCCTTTATGAAAAGGTCAGTGATGGGCTGGGGTTGTGGCTCAGTGGCAGAGCACTTGCCTCGCACGTGTGATGCACTGGGTTCGATTCTCAGCACCACATAATAAATAAATAAATATTATTAAAAAAGAAAGGAAGAAAAGGTCAGTGAGTCTCCCTAAAGTGAAAGTGAAAGAATCAGATACAATGTAGAAAAGAAGTTTTGTCCAAATTTCCAATTGATTCAGAAGCAGAGTCTGAAGTCTCCCTTGAGATGGGTTTTGATTCTGGTTTTGCATCACCGAGGCATGGGGCAATTCTCAGGCAGGTCCAGCATTTGCATAAGGCTGTGCGTAGTAGGAGAGGACTGGGAGGAACCCAGGGGCAAATTCGTGTGTGCATGATTAAAGGTTGGCAAGCTTTTCTTGAAGTGCCTCAAGAGCTCCAAGAGACGGGCACTTGGGGCAGAGAGAAGAGTGTGAGCCAAAAGATTAAGAAGACAGAACACACCCAAGAAGACACACGCTCAAGGGAGCTGAGCAGAGGGTCTGCTAAGAAGGGAGACAGAGGTCAAACTGTCGACCCCACGAATGTAGTAGGTAAAAGAAGGCCATGAAACATTTGTGATAAGGAAATAGGATCAGTGCTGTGAGACCAGAGGCAAAGGCACTGGCAAGGAGCCTGGTGCAATCTTCCAGGTGAGAGGTAACAGAATCGTAGGCTTGGATAGATAAGCAAGCTGCCAGGGAGGCCCAGAGGCAGGTGGGAGTGGAAGACAGTTCTGGGAGAGCCCCAGGCACAGATTCATTGGCACTTGTGCTTCCCCATGCTGACCCCTTCCCAGGTCATGAAGCTGTGGGCTCAGCCAGGAAGCATGTCAGACTTCACAGTGTAGGTTGGTGGCCTGCAGGGATTGACTTGGTTTGGTTTAGCTAGCCACTGGGTGGGACTGGAGGGAAGAAGAGGCAGGAAATGCAGATTCCAGTGGTCAGTGGACAGTGTGGCCAGCTTCCACATGCCCTCAGCTGACACTATGGGTCACTCTGGAGGTTCCAGGTCTGATGGTCTAACAAGATATGAGCAGACCCCCACAGAGAAGGTGGGTGTCCATTGTGTATCTGTCCCCAACCAGGAAAGTCATGACCATCAGACCAAGTCAAGGAAGCAAGATTGAGGATGCAAGGACCCAGGCCCCCAAAAAAACCTGGAGAAGAAATTAGGAAATCGTGGTAAAAATCAGGCTTGGTGCCCTGGCAGACCCAGAGTAAGTGTACCAAACCAACCTCAGGGCCTACCAGCCTATAGGGGAGGGCTCCAGGCACATGCCCAGCTTGGCTGAGGGTCAGTGTGGCTTAGCATCTCCCTGGATAAGCCAAGGGAAGCTGGGAAGCCTACCTCCAGACCAACACTCCCTTCCCCACTCTCTGGCAAAGCTTCAAGCAGACGCTTGGGTTATGGACTGGTCAATGCTCATTGAACCTTCATCTGTTTTCTGTTGTACTGGGAAGAAAAGGTGCTTTTGAGCACATTTACCCAAATAATACTAACGCAGCTGTCCCTGCTACGCAAAAGGCACCTGTTTCTCTGTCACCTCTTCCCTTTTCAGCACCTTCTGGGGAAGATGAGAACCAGTAGTGAAAGATCTAGGCAAGACAGAGACAGAAGAGATCCTGGCCGTGAAGGGCCAATTTGTCCCCACACAACGAACATGAGGGCCAGTTGGGCTGTCAGCTGCCCTTCACGTGGCTGACCTTGGCTCCAGTCTCCCACCATTCCTCTGCCAGACGTTGCTGCCTGCAGGAGCTCTTGAACACAAAAGAGGCCCATTTCAGTGGGGCAGGTGAGCCATGGAGATGGATGGTGGAGGTGGCCTTGGCAGACACAGATTCCAACAGCCCTGTGGCACCACTCCTTTAGATTGGGAAACTCCTCCCCCACCTTTGGGGACCTTGTCCACACACTACCTGCTAGAGTGAGGAGGGTGGAGATTTCTTAGTGAAACTGGCACTCTCCCCTTTTCCCTGCTCTCCTCCACCGCCCTTAGCAATTGCTTCAGACTCTCCTGACAAGGGGACAGGTCACTTTGCCCAGCCTGGGAAACTGCTAATCACTGGGATCTGACAACTAGTACAAGTGGTGTTTGCCTTGGCCCCCATCCAAGGCTTGAGCCAGAGTATTCCTATTTAAGTCTGCAGCCACTCTGACATCTTCACCAGACCTGTGCTCCTCCCCGTTTGTCTTAGGGAAAGTGCCCTTAGAGGACGGAGCTTCCTCTGCCTGCTCCATCCCCTAAGTCCAGCTGGGGAAAGAGCTGCTGAGAAGCCACCCAAACTATTCTTGTGGGAACCTGGAAGAGATCGGGGCCCAAGGAGATGGAGCTCTTCCCTGGAGATTTAGACATGTCACAAAGTGGGCAGAAGCAATTGACCCCAGGGGCGATTGATTGCTCACCTTATCAGAAGTAAATGCATCAGTCTGATCTCTGGGTGGTATATCTTTGGGACTGCAGAGAAGTGAATGCACATTCCTGAGTCTAGAGTCAAGGAAGGACGTCTGAGTACTGAGCCAGGTACCACAGGAGGCTCTTTCATGGCATTTCACCGAATCCCAAGGTTTGCCCTCAGGTAGTATATTTTGTGCCCATTTCACAGGAGGGAAAACTAGCACTCAGATACATTAAATAATTGGCCAATGTTCACACTGTTAGAAAGGGCAGAGCTGCAGTCTAAATCTAGCTTTGGCTGTCTCTAGCACCTAGGCGATCTCTATGACACAGAACCACCTCCTGGTGAGACTATGAGGATAAACAGTGTTGAGGCATTGAGGCCTCTTCTAGGAAAATAGTGACAGAAAAAGAAGTTACATCATGTCCTCTTAAAATTCTTTTGTTGTAGTCCTAACCTCCAGTAACTCAGATTGTGATATATTTGGTGATTGGGTCTTTAGGGAGGTAGTTAAGTTAAAATGAAGTCATAAAAGAGATTAGGAAACTGACAAGTAGTGGGAGTTCTCCATGAAGACACAGGGAGAAGAAGGCCAAAGAGGGAGGCTTCAGAAGATACCAATCCTGCCGCCATCTTGATTTTGGTGGACTTCTGGCTTCCAGAAGTATGTGAAAATGAATCTCTATTGTTTAAGTCACCCAGTCAGTGGTGCTTTATAATGGCAGCCTGAGAAGACTAATACTAGATCCTCTTTAGTGAGTGCTTTTTGTTTTCTGGACCCTGTGCAGAATATTACGTGGAGTTACTCTCAGAATGGAACTCAAGAGGTAGGAATAAATCGGTCCTCGAATTTTGCAAGTGCTTCATTTGAGTACATTCTGTTATAAGTGAACATGAATTAACACCCACAAGAGGGTGAAGAAGAAAGCACATTTCTGAATTGTAAAGGGTGGGAAAAGAATTAGGAGATTTTACAAAAATGAACCCAAGGATAGAAGGGGAAGTTGTAATTGAGTGTTTTCAGAAGAAAAATAAAAATACCTGAGAGTGTAGCTCAGTGGCACATTGAGTGCTTCGCATAAACAGGTCCTGGGGTCAATCTTCACTAAATAAAAAAGGAAAAGGAGAAGAAATAAATTTTATGTACCTGCATGTGCACATGGGTGCTCATGCGTGCGCGTGCGCGTGTGCACACACACACACACATACACGCACACACACACACGCACACACAGGCGCGCGCGCGCGCACACACACACACATCTCCTGCAATAAAATTCTTCAGGAACTTTGTCAAGGAGATCCTAAGCCAGAGCTGCGCCCATAGGGAGGTTTGAGCCCATTCCTAAGATTCTTTAGTCAATTGTAAAGAAGGTACCAGATCAGTAATTCTCATAAGTAAGAAATAAAATCTTTACTTTTAGCATTCTGCAATTTGGTATTCTTGAGGCTTAATAAATTCCAAGTGGAATCAACCGTTTAAAAATATACTTGTATGTATTTTTACACCAATCTAAAGACTGTACCTCAGAAAGCACAATTTAATCCTTTTTGACCTTGGACCAGTGACAGAGAAGTGATGCTCTGTTTTCAAACACCCAGAAAAGCTTCTGCTCTAGAATAGCCTTTGGCGACATATGTGTGAAGTATTTAATGGATGTTTTGTTTATCCATCTTTACTCACATGTAGAAAACAGAAGAGAAAAAATGACTCTGCCTGACCTCATATTCTAGTAGAGAATATGTTCTAACCACACTTAGTTCCACATTCGAAAAATATCCCTTCTAAAAGGGAAAATATATATATTGTGACAATTCTGCCTCAGGCCAGGAAGTGGGCCCTTTGGCTTGCATTCTGCTCTGAAAGGCCATCGAGGTGTAAGCGCATTTCAGAGTGACTGCCTCTGCACACCTCAGCTGAGTGGAAGTAGCTAGTTTGGTTAGAGGGTCCCACAAAGCACACAAGAGAATTAAGCCTGCCAGTTTACAGCCAGATGGGAAAGGGAAGCTATTGGACTCTTGATGGAGTGAAGGGATCCCAAGGGCAGTTGACCAGCAAATCTCAGGCGGAGGCTGAGTGTCTGGAAGGGTTCTCCAGAGGCTGAGCTGTGTTGCTGGGTACTCGGGGGCAAACATCAGAGCCACAGAGAGGGAGTGGGAGATGCCTGCAACAGTGATGGCATGGTGCAGTAGGTGAAGCCCATACAGTGTTTGAAAGAATGGAAAGAATACAAATGGGACAGAGGGGCTGGAAGCCTGGGTAGGGCAGAGGGTAGCACTCTTGGCATTTTCCTTGAGCACAAAGTCATATCAGTGAACAGATCCCTGTTCCAAGTATTCTGTGCCTAGTTGTGGCTCGAGGATTGGAAAAATTCTGTCAACATCCAGGGAAAAAACCTTACAGTGTCACTGGGCAGATAATATAGTCAAGGGTTGTAATGTGAATTGGCTACACTATTTAATAATACCTAATTTGCTATAGAACATAGGAAAAACTAATGTTAGCAGTGGAAACTAAGTAGGATATATGAGGATTGAACATAAATCTAAAAAGGAGGAAACAGGTGGTCTCTCAAAAAGCTAAACCTAAAATTAACCATGTGATCCAGCAATTCCATTCCCAGGTATATACCCCAAAGAATAGAAAGAGGAACTTAAAAACAAATATTTGTATGCCAATGCTCATAGAAGCATTGTTCACAATACCCCAAAGGAGGCATCAACACAGACTGTTTGTCAACAAATGAATGAAAAATAAAATATATTTCAACATAGAAATATTATTCAACCTTAAAAAGTAGTGAAATTCTCATATATCCTACCCTGCGGATGAACCTTGGAAACACTAAGGTGAGTGAAATAAGCCAGAAACAAAAAGACAAATCCTGTATCATTTCTACTTATATGAGGTGCTGAGTAGGCAAATTAATAGAGATGAAAGGCACAGAGGTTGCCAGGGGCTGGGGGGTGTGGTGGGAGGAATGAAGAGTTACCGTGAATGCAGATATTCTCTTGGTATGATAAAAAAGACCCAGCGATGGATAATGATCATGGTTGCCCAATATTGTGTGTACACATTAATGTTAATGAATTATACTTAAAAGTGGCTAACATGGCAAATTGTATGTTATATCATTTTTGAAATTAATTTTAAAAAGGATGAAACAAATGAGAACATTGCTTAAAGACAGAAAAAGATGGAAGGACCCAGTTATAAAATATGGATTATGCCATCTCTGATATGATAATGTTATCCCTAAACCAGCCACCATTGGTGACACTGTGGTAGTCCACTCTGGTGCTACATAGGCTATGTCTAGAAACATAGAGAAAGCCCACAGTTGTTTACCAAGCTACTTATTCGCAGGCATGCCCACCCTTCACTTTTCTGATAGAACCGGATCCTTTTGACTTCAGGCACTTTTCTCCACTGAGCCTCCTGGTTCACACAACATTCGCTGAATGACTACTTCAGATGCAGCTGAGAACACAGGTCAGATGAACACTGAGTAATTACTGACCAGGGAGTGTAGTGCTTCCATTCACTTGCACCCTAACCTATGTAGGTAAATATACTTCATACCTTTCCCTTTAAAATCACTGGGCCCTTTAAATTGTTTCAATAAACCAAGGGACTCAACCATCTTAAGTTCATCTTGAGATTCTACAATCTCTGAGAGCTTGCTGGTAGCTTCAGTGGAGACTACCACTGCACCAAGGAAATTTCTCACACAATGCAGGAAAGGACCATCGCTGTGCAAGAAACAGTAAGAAATCAGTGTGAATGGGAGTAAGGGTTGGTGAAAATCAGAAGCTGGAAGGAGTACCGTTCCCACTGGAGAGGCCACAGTTTTGACTGAGACAATGAGAATTGTGCTGGGTTAATGGGGGTGGAGAGGTGACAAATCAGGAGACTGGGAGGATGAAGGAATAGAGCAGTCCAGGATGATGAGAAGCAGTAAAAAGAATCTGGGAGCTTTTTGTGTTATGTTGACCAATGGGCAAACATCTGGACTAACAGCTGGGCCAAGTGAGCAGCCTGCCCTAAAGACAGGTAAACCCACCTGTGCTTTCAGATGCATCTGGAATTTCACCAACTGCATCTCTATGGAGAACGATGTATAAATCCAAAATAGTTCCTGAATGATATTTCCTAGTTTAAAAACACACTCACACGTATATATCTTATATGTGCACGTGCATGTACACAGACACAGACACACACTCACACACACAAACACACATATGTGAAAGGGAATAAAGTCCATTGAGTAATGTTCCCAATAATTAATCTAGTTGTTAGTAACATTCTAGTGAAAAGATGTGGAAGTTGAAGGTCAACCAACCCAGAGTTCCCCTGCTGCTAAATGGCTAAACTGGTATCAAAACCTGCCTCTATCTGGCTGTATATCCTGTGTTTCTTTTTCAAGGCACCAGACTAAAACCAGTTCAGAAGAAGATAAAGCTCAGACTCAAGGTGCAGGTCATCTAGATGGTCCTTTAAAAGGGATCTCGATCTCCTAGAAGAGAAGACAGACCTTGTACCTGATCACTCGGTGGGGAAGCCCTAGACTATGAGACAGAGAAGACACACAGCATTGTGAATCTAGGAGGAAAGGTAGAGAAATAAATTAGATTAAAAATAGAGCCAGACACAGTGCTACACCTCTGGAATTCCAGCAACTCAAGAGACTGAGGTAGGAAAATTGCAAATTCAAGGCCATCCTTAGCAACTTAGCAATTAAAAGAACAACAGCAGCAGCAGCAGCAGCAACAACAATAATAATAATGGGCCTTGCACAGTGGCGCATGCCTGTAATCTCAGCAGCTCAGGAGTTGAGGCAGGAGGATCATGAGTTCAAAGCCAGCCTCAGCAAAGTCGAGGCACTAAGCAACTCAGTGAGATCCTGTCTCTAAATAAAATACAAAATAAGACTGGAGATGTGGCTCAGTGGTTGAGTGTCCTTGAGTTCAATCCCTGTACCCAAAATAAATAAATAAACAAATAATAATAATAACAATGGTGGTTGGGGTTGTAGTTTGGTGGTAAAACACCCGGAGGTTCAATCCCCAAAACAGAAAAAAAAAAAAAAGTGGGGGGAGAGAAGTTGGCTGGGTGCTAATTATCTAACCTCTAATGAAAGAGTTAAAGAGCAGGATGGGATACAATTACTTGAGTGAAGGGACCCTAGGTGGTTCCCTCAGAGGGAAAATACCTGTGAATTGTAATGCTAATTCTGCTAATTCTAACAGAAAAATCAAGAACCTACTTTTTTTTTTTTTTGCAAAAGAATATAGCATATTTTGCTGTATTACTTTTGTATACTTATTCTGGGGATCCCAGATAATTTTTTTTTTAACAAATACCTGGGTTATATAGAAGACTAGATCCTATGAAGAGAAACAAGCTCCAGTAGATAGGTACAAGGTGCAGGTGGTCAAGGCAGCCCTGTGAGTCCAGTGTCTTGGCTGCTTGAGTAGCTGGGGCTGCTATTCTCTAGGAGTAAGAGTGGCAGCCCACCAAGAAGCTGGGGGTGGGGGCCCTTTTGCACCTCCCTACTTCTGCCTCTCCTTTTTTTTTTTTTTTTTTCCTTTCCAGGGCTATTCATCTGGGCATCCCATCCAGCTCGGAGAGGCTTTTCATGTCTTTATACTTCAGAAATCCATTATTTCAGCAGAAATGAGTTGATTGGTCGCATAGTGCATCAAAAGGTTTTTTTTTTGTAAGATATTTCATTAAAGATGGATATTTTGCATTTAGAAATTGTTGGTTCTTGGCCCATCTGTTCACCTGAGCACTCTAGAAGTAAGGATGTTAGGCTTTCTAAAGAACTACCGAGTTTCTGAATCCACTTGATTAGCCAGGTGGAACCTGCTCATCATCCATTCAGATCTCAAACTGAGGCTCTGGATCCTCTCCTGCACTTCCCAGTTCCTGGTCAAGCTGTAATGTGGTAACAGTGAAGATTAACTGACCATTTTATACCAAGTCCTCCAGGAGGCCAAGATGTGTGAAGTGAAGAATAACCAAAACACTTCAAAATAAGTGTATCATCACTGGATCCTTGGAAAGCTGACTTAGACATTTTGTTGTCTTGAAAAAAGTAAATAATTACATCCCCCCCCCCCCGGTTTTATAGATGGTAAAATTAACAAAATTAACATGTAGAACAACTGACTAGCTTAACATAACAGTGAAAGTTAGAGGGGGCCCTGTACCTGGGTTATCCTGCATCTAGGTCAGCTCACTGTCCATGGCATAGATTTTCGACAGAGCCTTTGCATCATCTTGGCTCCCTTGTAGTTTCAGACAATTGCTCCTCTATTTTTAGCAGGCAAACTCACTGGGGAAGAGAGATGCTAACAAATGAAAGGAAAAGAATATGAGACGCAAGGGTGGAATGAATGTGAGAGGTGAGAGGAAAAAAAGGACTCCTAAGCAAAGTCAAGGACATTTCAAGAATAATATTTAAGTAGATGAAATGCATTTTATTCATGACAGCCTTTTTCTTCAATGTCCCCAATCCCACAACACAATTCCATCCTCTTCTGGAATTTTATTTGTTTTTCTCTAGTGAAATTTATTAGATGCCACTCTGCAACACCATACATTGGCAACCACACCTTGGATAGAACAACTCTTATAAGGCACAGTCAGTGTTTTGGACAAATTTGTTTCCCCCATGAGTTTAATATATTTTTGAATGAATGAATAAATATAAAAATATGCACAGCTAGCATGCCTGTAATGCCAGCTACTCAGGAGGCTGAGCAAGGAGGGTTGCAAGTTTGAGGCCAGCCTCAGCAATTTAGCAAGGCCCTAGGCTAATTAGTGAGACCCTGACTCAAAATTAAAATAAGTCTGGAAATGTAGCTCAGTAGTAAAGTGCCCCTGGGTTCAATCTCCTTTACAGGTCACCCCCCCACACACCCAGTTATGTATCTCTGTGTGTAGTATACACACACACAACTGGAACAACCAAAAATTGTTGAGCCCATTTTTGGGGAAAGCATTTGATTCTAAAACTCATTTTTAGCAACCTGAAGAAGTTTTATCAATGTTTGGGACATGATGAGTGCTTGACTTTTGCTCTCCATAAGTTTATATTCTAAAGGAGGGACAGAGAGGAACTGGGGATTGCTCTTTCTGTATAGCATTTTAATGCACCAGTTTTGGATGGGATGAGAGGAGGCTAGTGAAGTTTGGGTTTGGGGTTGATTTGAGTTTGCCTGCTCAGTGTCATGCAGGGTTGGAAATGTACTAGACCTACAACTCTCCGGTCCAAACTCTTCATTTTGCAGGAGAAAATTTTTGCCAACAGAGAGTGTTTTACCCCAGGCCACTAAGCTAAAAGGTGGCATGTCTTAGATTGAATAGTTTTCAAATAAAGTAGTAAGTGAAGCAATGCATTCAAACTTTTCTGCCAGCCAGTTGCAGTAGTGCACTCCTATAATCCCAGCTACTTTGGAGGCTAAGGCAAGAGGATGGCAAGTTCTAGACTAATCGCAAGTTGAGTAATTTAGCCAGAACTTATCTCTAAAAATAAAAAGGGTTTGGGATGTAGCTCAGTGTTAAAACCTTTCTGAAGAATCCCTGGGTTAGAAATTTAGCCGTTTAAATAATTTATCCATAGGGTTAGCACTAAAAACAAAAGAAAAACCAAACCAAACAACCTCTCCCCCCAAAAACAAAACAAAAAAACCAGCACCACCAACAAAAAGCCTTCAGACTATGCTTTTGAGATATCCATACCAACACCACCCCCATTTGATGGGCAGAGGTGAGCAGGGGAGGAAAGACATTTTCCAGTCCTATGGTAAGTGTTGTCTAAAGATACCCTTTGGTTACACAGAGGTCTCTCCTTTGAGCATGAGATGGCCTCCCAATTCTTTCGAGCCTACCTACTACAAGAGGGTGAATACAGACAAGTAAAATGGATCTTTCCTGTACTAGCTCACAGTAATTACTCAGGTCCTTTGTTCAGGAAGTGGGAATCACAGGAGTTTTCTTTCCTTTGCTACTTTATTATTAATTCTTTAATGATTTTTTCAGGCAAGTTTTATTCAGGTACATTGGGACAGGGCAGTGAGTCAGAAGTTGGCATCAAAACCAGAATAGAAGCCATAGTCCTCTCTGGGGATTCAGTTTGAGATTTCAAATCCCCAGATCACACTGTTTCCTAATTGGAAAGAAATTTTCTTAAACAAGAGCAAGGGTTTTGCCAGAGCCTGACAGTGACTAATAAGGTCGGTCTAAGGACTATCTGATGAAAGAGAAGTTGGATTTACATGTCACAGTGAATTTTTAAAAGTATTTTCACCCCAAGGTTTACTCCTGAATATAAATAAAATACTTCTCCTTGGGCAATCCCATCCCAATTCCGGCAGATATGCTTTAGTTAATTAAATTAACTTTGAAATGACATTCAACAATATTTTCCTCCCAAATGCCTTTGTTTTCTGCAAGATCCGCTTATTGACAAGCTGATCACAAGGTTCACGTGTAAATTGATTGTTTCCTACTCTCATCCTGCAGACCAGTTGGAGACCCGCTATATGTCATTTCCATACCGGGTGTTGGGTAGCTTCGACATTGTATCCATTTGACTGGGGACCAAATGGCCCACACACTTCAATTAAAAAAAATTATTTAGGGTTTTTACACAGTATCCGGATAAATATAATACCGTAATTTAAATCTCATTTGTTGAAATTTAGTGGCTGAGGCTAATTCCTCATTTGGGAGGAGGGGAGGGATTTTTGTTTCCTTCATCTCTTTTAAAAATCAGCACATCGCGTTTGAAACAAAAGCAGCTCTCAGCTTAAAGGCTCTAAGTCCGAAGTTGCTGTCACCCTCCAGGGAACAAGCGCGCAGGCGCGGGTACGCACACGTGGACACACACACACTCACACGCGCCCGCCCACACCCCCTTCCGTGTGACTCGCCTGCGGGATTTACGGCCTCGCCACCATGGATTACTGTCAGGTGCAGAAAGCAACTCTTTGTTCCATGGGCATTTTCCTCCCCCCGGATTTGACTGTTATTTACCGGCCACGTGAACGCTGCGCCCGGGTCGAACTGGCGGGGAAGTGCCCCAGCTCAGTGGAGACAAAGGCTAGCAGAGCGCGGCCAGCCAGCGCCGCCCGGGGACATCTCTCCAGCTCCTGCGACACGTGTGAAATTGGCCCAGAACTGCCTTAGATTCAGAGGCTCTTTCAAGAAATGTCTTGTCAAAGCCTTTGTAGGGGGAGTTGGGGTTTCCTTGAACGGGGAGAAAACTGGGGGCTGGGCCTAGAAGGGCCGCATTTCGGAGCTGCGGGAGAGCAGCCAGGGATAGCGAATCCGCCCCAGACAGTTGGGGCAAGGAGAACTCCTTGGAGAGGTTGCACTCGTGGCGTTTAGTGAAAGAAAACTCATCAGGATCAAGAGTCCCACAGCTACTCCAGCAGAATGAGAAATGGGACCCAGGCCCGTTTTGCACTCCCCACTGGAAAGTCAATGCTGTGTGCTGTTGCTGCCTTCCCACCTGGAGTGCCCAGGTCCTGACAAGCCTCAGTTGTGGTCCTTTCCACGGCCGAGATGAGAATAAACTAGTGACTTGTGCGCAAAATTAAAGCGGAGGCGGGGGGGGGGCGCCAAAAAATCAGTAGTCAAAAGAAAGACCTTAACGCAACACCTTTTAAAAAAATTAATGCCAAAACCCCATGATAAACAAAATATTACATTTTAAATAAAGACAGGATCATTGTAGTGCTGCATTGAGCCATTTTGTAATGAGGCAAAAGGAAAGATCCCCAGGGAAAAGCGACGCACCTCACAGCCCACCGGACCTGGGCCGGGGTGGGGGATTCCGGGTGCAGTGGGAAGGGGGCGCAGGTCTCAGGCCTCAAAGGTGGAGGCCGCAAAAGCCCCGATTGAGTGGATGGGCGGCCTTGGGGTGAGACCTCCGGAGAGAGACTCCGCCGGGAACAAAGACGAAGGGGAAGGACAGCCGGGAGGGCTGAGCCGAGTGGGAGAGACCCGGCGGCTTTGGCGGTTCCCGCTGCTTTGGCCGGGCCTCCGCGCGCAACCTGAGGTGGAATAATCGAACCCGCCCCCACCAGTGCCGTAAGCTAGTCCTGTAATTCTCTCGCTCGTTGATTAATTTTCACTAACAAGACTTGGCAAGATGTCGGACGAATAATTTTTGGCTTCTGTAAGGTTCCCTCCGCGTGCGCGCACAAACCCCCTGCCAAAAGCGGCCTCTGGGAAATTAAATGCATAAGTAAAACAGGGTGGGGGTGGGGTAATGCTACGTGACCTGGAAAGAGGGATGCAAATCAACCTGAATCGGCCTCAGAGTTTACTAAAAAGCCTTTCCAGTCATTCTTTTTTTAAGGGTCTAGCTCCGCATCAAACCTCAGACCCTAATTGTCATTTCCTAAGAAGAAACGAATGTGTGCAAGATGGGGATGCGGACTTCTCCAAAAGCCGAACCTGTCGTGATCTCCCCCCACTCCCCCACCCCCGCGCAACCCCTAGAGTTAAATAAACATCGTTTAGGAAGCGTGGATAGGAGTGCCGCCCGATTCTCTTCCATAGGAACAACATTCCGGCAATTAATACCTCCCACTGGGTCGTAAAGCAACAAACCCCACACCTCACTCCTATTACTGGGCTTGGGGCGGGAGGACTTTCTCTTTCATCTTCTAAGTTGGGGTTTGCCCACGTTCCTCGGGAAGCTATAAAGCTGATTTAATGGCTTCAGAGGAATATCGATCACGCTAATGCCTAAGCCAACGTCTGAAGAATGGCATTTAAAAAAAGACCCGCCGGTCCGAATGCACACGGTAAGTATTGGTGAAGGTCCCAGGCCCCGAGGAGCGGGCAGCGGTGCAACGTTCCCCTGTCCACTTCTGTATTGGGGACAGACCGGAGAGACTATTCCGGGTAGGCTCGGAGGCCAAAAGGAATGGAAATCTCCAACCCCAGCCCTGGCTTTGGTTAAGGCCGGCTTCTCGCCTAGCTATTTTGTTTGCGCCAAACGCTGCGCAGCGGGGTGGAATGGCTGCGCGGCGGCTCGTGTCGGGCAGGAAGCGTGCGGCGGAGGCCTGGGGACCGCTGGCGGACAGCGAGAAGCGCCGCCGCGCTCCATTCACAAAGTCCTGGAGTCGCCGCTCGCCGGCGGGTCGGAGGCCGCCTCCCTCTTCCTCTAGGTCTCAGTTTTATGAATGGGCCTGGCAGCGAGCACCGAGCTCCCTGTTTACTCCTCTCTTTGTGACGTAGAGTTCCCGTGACTGGGCGCAAGCAGTCGGTGCTCCATTCACGCTCCGCGGAGGGGGCGGGAGGAGGGGCCGGGGATTGGGCGGGGAGCTGGTGTGGGGGGTGGGCGCCCAGCCGAAAATGGAAATGGGCGGGGCTTCGCGAGGTAGTAATGAATCTCCCCCTCCCGCGGGAGAGCGGAGGTGCATTAATAAATCTTTAAGCCTGGGAGGAAACTCTGGTTGGGGCAGTCCGCGGAGCTCTGGCGGCGAGTGGGGAACGGCAGCTACGCGCGGGCGGTAGCAGAAGCGGCACAACCAGCAAAACACATCCGAGGCAACAGCCGGAGGGAGCCGGTGGTCCTCTCCCGTAAACACACACCCCTCCACCGCCACCCCCTCCTCCGCGCCGCGCGCCCGCCTGCTTCGGTGCCTGAGGCCGCTAGGACTGCTATGTAACCTGGAGGCTGCGGGAGAAGGGAATCCAGTAGAAATTGGCCCGCGGGAGCCTCTGGGGGCCAAGTTTGCGGTCACTTCTGAAGGCTCCCTCTCTTAGTCCTTACTCGCCCATTCCTGTAGCCTAGCTGGCCCGAGTTACTTTCTCTCGCCTCCTCGCGCTCCCAAACAGCCGCTGTTCCCGGCGACTATGGTGACGATGGAGGAACTGCGGGAGATGGACTGCAGTGTGCTCAAAAGGCTGATGAACCGGGACGAGAACGGCGGCGGCGCCAGCGGCAGCGGCAGCCACGGCGCCCTGGGGCTGCTGAGCGGCGGCAAGTGCCTGCTGCTGGACTGCAGACCGTTCCTGGCGCACAGTGCGGGCTACATCCGAGGTTCGGTTAACGTGCGCTGCAACACCATCGTGCGGCGGCGGGCTAAGGGCTCCGTGAGCCTGGAGCAGATCTTGCCTGCCGAGGAGGAGGTGCGCGCCCGCTTGCGCTCCGGCCTCTATTCGGCGGTCATCGTGTACGACGAGCGGAGCCCGCGCGCCGAGAGCCTCCGCGAGGACAGCACCGTGTCCCTGGTAGTGCAGGCACTGCGTCGCAACGCCGAGCGCACAGACATCTGCTTGCTCAAAGGTAAACGCGGGCGCTGGGGCGCAAGCTGGAGAGTAGGTGTAGGGGGGCTTGGCGGCCTGTGCCTTATTGGACGTGGGAAGGAGTATCCAGAGTGATTCTTGGCTGCGGGGATTCCCGTGCGCTCCTTTGTGCGTGTTATTGTGCATGGGTTTTCTAGGTTTTTGTGTGTACTGTTGCGAATACGAGTTCCAAATCCTCAGGGACAACGTTGACGCGTTTCCCTGGTCACCTGCGATTTCGCACGCGTTCTAAAGATACCGCGTTTATTTACACTCACGGTTCTGGCCTAGAGACCCAAGCGACTCCTCTGAGCGGCGCATCTCGGAGTCCTCCCATCTCCAAATGCTCCCAAGTACCACTGTGCGGGAGGAGACAAGATAGGCCTTTTAGGTTGGCGTGCCGTGACCCTGCACTGAGCCTGACTCTGAGGACCCGAACGCTGAGTAAAGAGGTGAAGGAGGGTAAGCCCCGAGGTGGGATTGGCTCCGCAGTTTCGACTGAAAACTAGCTCTGGGTAAAGGTACAAATGAGAATTGGGTTGCAGACATTGTGGGGAGAGATCTCTGACTCGTCTCCCGCTGCCCAACTCCGAGCTCTGCTGGAAGGTGGCCAACTCACGCCGCCTGGGGCTGGATCCAGGCTCCGGGAGCTGGAGGCTAGAGAACTGGGTAACTGGGGGACGCCCGGCGGAACCGTCCCTCTACTCCCTTGCTTATTCGGGCGGCGGCAAATTACGACCTTTTGTTTAGACACCATTCTCGAGTAACGGATGGCGGCGCGTGGGGGATTTCGGTGAACCCTGGAGAAACTCTTGGTGGCGGGACGGAGGGCGGGTGCCTTGTCAAATGTGGAGAACCCCGAAAGAACCGCGTGCTAAGTCACTGGAGAGACTGTTCGCGGTAGCACCTGCCGAGACGGGTCGGTCTGCTGCTCTCAGGCTTGGAAGCGGGCTGGGCGCGTGGGGTCGGGGCGCCCCCTGTCGCGCTGCGCCCCTTCCTCCTGCTGCCGCATTCCGCGCATTCTTTCGCCCTGGTCGGGTCTTGGCTTCCAAACCAGAGCGGCGTTTCAGACCCTCGCCATCAAAGAGCCGCTCCTTTCTCTGCGAGCACACTTCGCCCCCTCCTCTTCCTTTCCTCTCCGGCCCTGTCCACCCCAGAGGAAGGGAGATGGGGGCGGAAGCTTCCCTCCCTCCCGCTCCAAAAAGCACAACAAAATCTCAGTGCGGACAAGCCGGGTTTGCTCTTGCTGAACAGCGGGGGGCTTTGTTCTCGGCAGTTGTTTCCTGACCATTTGACCTGTCAGCTGCTGGGGAAATGCTGCTGTTGACCTGTGGTTGAACCGCTAAGGCGATTTTGCTGATTTTTCTTTCTTTTTTTGCGTGAGAGCCTCCTTTCGCACCTCTCTTGAGCCCAGCATCCCCCACCCCCCAGCTCTCAGGAGCAAGTGACCGGAAGGAGCTTGGACCGTAAGGATCTGCCTTGGGCGACGCGCCTGGACCCAAAGCCCCGCGGAAGCGCTCGTCCAACGTCCTCGGGCCGCCGGGTCCAGCTTGGACCACCACGGTGGGCGCCTGCGCTATTGTTAGGCCTTGCGAGCTCTCCCCTGCCTGGTGCTGGCGCCGGGACGCACGTCCCTTCGGAAGGTGCAGCTGGCCTGGGTGTTGTGCGTGTCGCCAGCCCTGGAGTCCCTCCGGATTTAGAGCCAGAGTGCTCCAGTAGGTTTTCGGGCCTCTGAACTCAGGGCCCGCGAGAACGCCTTAGGGCTGGGCTGCCTTCAGTCCCACGTGGAGTCAGGGGTTTGTTTTTGTTTTTCTTCCTGAAAGAAATCCGGAGGGGACCGCCCTGGAGCGGTAGCTCTGGGACCTTGGCCCTTGGGCTTCCGGGGTCACAGACACTAAGGCCCCCCGCTCCGGAGGAGGAAGGCAGATTTTTAAGGTTTACCTTGCTGGCTCCCAGCACCTCCCAGACCCCTCCAATTCCACCCCGAGCCAGATCAATTCAGAAAGAGGCTCAGGGCTGGATATTGAGGGAGAGACTAATACTGACGTCAACACTGGGTAGAACAGGTGACCTCTGAGCCAAACGACAGCCTTCTGGTGGGTGGCCAGGGTTCCTGGCCAACGGAAGAGAAGCATTTCCTCCGAGGCCTACACTGCCTCTCGCTGTTTGCCCCCCTCCCCCACCACCACCAGGCAGGGAGGACCACCCACCGTCTCACAGGCCATATCCTCCCAGGTGGAAGGTGGCTACCACTGGGTCACTTCTGCATCTTCCGAAACCCCCTTCCCTTCCCACCCCTGCCACCACCAGTAGCTGCAAGTTCTGCCCTGGGGAACAAGCACCTAAAATTGAAAGGTGGGAGAATCTTCCCGGCTCGTTGTGTAGTGCTGGTAGGATATCTTCGAAGTCAACTGGGCCACATTCTGTTTAGCATAGCTTCTGTGTGCTGAACAGAGGCCGAATTAACTCAGTTCCTCTTCCTCATCTTTGTCTGCTAAAGGCATTCCTAGAGAGGGCAGAAAGGGAACTGTCAGTGCCTGCTACCACTCCCCTGAGGGGAGGTGTGGTCTGGGGAGGAAAGTCAGGGCTCCCAGTCTCCAGAGACACAAGGCTTCCATGCAGAGAAATGGGGCTTTATGGGAGGGAACCGTGGCTCGAGGACTTAAGGGGGGATATTGGGAAGCAAGGGAAGAAACACTGCCTTAGATTATCTTCAGTAAATACCTGAATTGATTAAGGGTTGGGTAATTAGCTTCCCACTGGAGTTGTTCATTTTATTTTCCAGCTGGGAAATGAGGGCTCTTGTGTGTGTGTGTGTGTGTGTGTGTGTGTGTGTGTGTGTGTTTGTGTGTGCTGGTGGATTTGGAGTGAAAGAGGCAGGACATGGGGCAAGTAAGTGGTGCCTGTCATTCTTGGGAAGGGGCAATAAAAACAGGATGTTTTTAGAAGTGATGTCATTCTTCCCAGCCCAAACTATCTAATTCTATTAATTGACTGCATTTCATTAAAAGTCCAGTTTTTCCTATTTCTGCCACTTCAAAGGGAGATTTGTTACTCACTGAAGATAATTAATAACCAATTGCACAAGCAAGCATTCATAAGGACAGGAATAAACTTTACCGAATGTCAATAAAGCAATACTTCTTCTGTACATTTTCTAGTATTAACCATGTTTCGCTAAAACAAACAAATAAACAAGCAAAACAAACAAACACAATAACCAAAATTCTGTAATATTTTCTTTTCACTAGTCAAAGATTCCCACTGGGATCAGTTTTTAAAAAGCTTCTGTAACTTAAAATCCAGTAAGGCACCTTTAGGAGTAATTTAGAACGTTTAAGTTTTCCTGATTTTATCACAGTATTCATCTTTGAAATTCCTTTCTTTAAAAAAAAAAATCCTTGGATTAGAGTTTTGGAACCCCCTGATAGTTTTAAATCAGAATTTCCTTACCCTATTACAAGTCATTCCTGGGGCTGGGGATGTGGCTCATGCGGTAGCGTGCTGGCCTGGCATGCGTGCGGCCCAGGTTCGATCCTCAGCACCACATACAAACAGAGATGTTGTGTCTGCTGAAAACTAAAAAATAAATATTAAAATTCTCTCTCTCTCTCTCTCTTAAAAAAAAAAGAATAAGTCATTCCTTACCTCCACTCTCCTCAAATAACAAATTAATCAAGTACACAAAAAACTGCAGGTATAAAAATGTTAGTTGACTTTCCTCCTGTCTGCAGTTCACCTCTTGATCTTTATCAGTTCTTGTCCTGATTGCAAAGCTGTCCTGGAGCTGTTTTGAGCAATTGGGAGGATAATCTAGATATTTCAGTTTCTTCTTTTCCTTAATTATCCTTTGGTCCCTTGTCTCCCTGGGCTTGACCATACCTGGAATGGGAGTGGGGGTTGTGGCACCACTGGAGTCTTGGCTACTCTGGTGACTGTTTTCTGTCTTTTCTTTATCCCTGTCAGCCCTAGGCATGCCCAGGATTCGTACCTTTTGTGCCCAAAGGGAAAATAGCTTGCTTTTCTGTTTGCAAACATAATACAACACCCCTGACAGCCAAGGATTGGGTGTTCACAGTTATAAAATGGTAGGCCTTAAAGATAACTTGCAAACCCTATTGACATTCTTACATAATTACAAAGAATGCAGCAAACTCACAACTTTTGTCTTCTCACTGCAGGCTAACAAAAGTAACTAAAGACATGTAGCTGTAAATTGGGAGTGAAAACTGGATTCTTAAGATCCTCAAAGCTTCTTTGAGCTCCTCCTTGATTTTGTAGGAGGGGTGGACTGCACCCACCAACACAGAAAACTGAGGGAGAAAGAAAGGGTGACCATTTAAGAAGCCAGGGAATTCCTTTAAAAGAAGTCAGAACATCTGAAACCAGATAGCTGTTTTCCTTACTGGGAGGTAGTTCCAGGCTAACAAAGAGGAAGCATGACAGGAAGACAAGTTCACTGTCCAACGGAAGCCAGTCTGCAGAATATAGCAGATAGCACAGGAGGACTTGGAAAGACTGCAGGCAAGATCTAGACCCCAGCCCGGTGTTAGGGGTCAGCCAGTTGGAGGACTGGCTGGTCTCCCTGAGTGTGGAGTCCTAAGATGAGAAGCCCACCCAGGTGTCTTCTGAAGATTGCTTACATGGGTGTTTACACTCACGTGAGGTCAAGTTCTCAAAAAATGACCTTGAAACAACCCAGACTCTTTTGCTGGGCCAAAGTAAGGCCTTGGACCCTATCTAGGAACTGGTGGTATATTCTGAGCACTGAGAGGGTGGTAGGGAAAAAGTGGCAGACCCATTAAGATCCACGTCACAGGCACCACCACAAGTCAATCCTCCCCATCCCAGGATCCATTAAGAATCCTATTAAGGTGATATTATCAGCGCTAATCAGCCTGCCCTTTGTAAGGCACTTATCTCCTATTCCTGCAGGGGCTGTCCTCAGTAGCAGAGAATTTGTGGCAAGGGGGTCATTGTGATTGCTAAATTTTCAGAATGGCCTTACTGTGTGAGTAGTAGGAGAATAGAAAGCTGAACTGTAGGTATAGTTAACTCCTCAAGTTAAGTTGGGAAATCAATCTCTGTTCTCCTTTCTTGACTTTCAAGGTCAAAGATTTGAAGAATAGGAAGTATATTCTTAAATAAGGACATGGGGAAAATAGGTCAAAATTAGTAAGAAGTCTGTTATGAAATTACGCTCACTGGGACACAGAAAAAAAACAGGTCAAAACTCATTGGCATTTCTGTTAGGAAATTTTATTCAGGTACCTGATGCTTTGCAGCTGGTAAAACTGACCAGGAGATAAGTAGGTCTTGCACACTTAGAAGCACACCACACTGGAATCTGGAGATCATTGTAGTCTGAAATCCTTATATTCTGAGGGTGGGAAAATTTAGTCTTTAGGAGAGAAAGTCCTTATTCTCACGACTAGAAGCTAAAATTGTCCCCATATCTGCTTCCACTTGTTCTTGGGCACCTGCTGGAGGTGCAGGATAGAGTCCAAACTCCTTGGTATAAGGGGAATGAATTTTGGATAAAAATTGGTGATCTAAACCTATCTATTAACCAAAAGGACTGTGGCTCTGGTACTAGTACAAATATGAGAATGAGAAGGAAGGACTGAGGGAAAGAAATCTTCCACGCACAGTAAGAAATATGTTGAATTTACATCATGATCAAGCAGGGATACATGCACCCCTGGGACAAAAGTTACAGGAAATGATAACACTCTTTTTTTTTTTTTTTAATGCAATGCATTCTGCTAATTCCTATTCTCTTACAGTCTCCCCCCACCTCTCTCTCTTTAATGCTGGTGCTTTTTTCTTAATGACTGCACCAGAGACCCCTGTGTAGAGCAAGAGTTTGGTGAAATGTCAGCAGTCCTGTGTGGGTCAGTTGTTTTCATATGAAGTCTGTCTCTCATGATGAAGCCAGAGGCAGTGCCCACGAGACGGGCCAGGGTGAAGGGCAGAGATAGCTGGGCAGCAGGGTAGGCTCCTGATGGGGAGAAGTCCTAGAAGTCTGGCTTCAAACTGAATTCTGGCGCTACCCTTAAGATAGAGGACACCCAGAGGCGATGTCCAGGGTGGACTTGAGTGGTTTCTTCCATCTTGTGGGTGAGCTCTCACTTGCAGTCTGTTCTTTAAGCTCCTCACAGCAACCAGCCACAGACACCCACTGTCCCCCCTGCCCCCCCCCCCCAATACTAGCAGTGGCTAAGGGGACAAAAACCCTTACACAGCTACTGCTGTCAGGAGAACCTTCCAGTGCTCCTGTCTCTTGGGCTAATCCGCTTCTTCCCTTAGTTTCTTTTTGCTTGTTCTTTCAAATCCCCCAGAGAAAACCGACTTAGCATTTTCTCTTCGGTTCTAACACTGTCTTTTCCAGGCAGTGGTTGTCTCTCTGTCCTGTTAACAATCTGCCTGGAAGGAATGAGACCTGGTCTGGCCTCTCTCCTTCACCTCTGGGGCCACCAGTCCTGCTATTCAGCTGACCTGTGCTCCCTGTCTTCCACTCTGGTGACTGGCAGCTGTCCCTGGGTCCCTCCAGGAGGGTTTTACGGAGCCAGTCTAATTGATTGACCCTGAGAGGTGGTGGTGGCGGATACCGGAGCCAGGAAGGGAAGGTGGAGGTCAAGAAGTCTGGCACCTGCCCTTCCTCTGTCCACCAGGTCTCAAGGCTCTGCCCAAGACGCATCAGTAAAGCCCAGGAAAGAGGGCTATCGAGAGTCTGGGAAGTCGCCAGCCTGACAGTCCCCTTGCTCCTCTTCGGTCTTTGTGGATTCCTGTTGAGAGAGTCCCTCAGCTTAGATGCCAAGAAAGGAAACCGGTCCAGGGCCAAGTGCAGAGCACTGGCTGTTTGAAGAATCATTCTTTTGGGGACTCTGTGCAAGGAAATGGTTAAGAACCTTTTACAGGCCTGGAGGAGACTCAGAGATGCTGGATCATGGGTGCAGGCTCCACAGCCAAGGATTGACAGGGTTGAGGTTCATCCTGACTGCAGAGCCTTTGTTCCTTCTAGAATTTAGTCTGGTCTGGTCCTGTAACCTCTGCAATGGGAAGAGCATTTTCTTGGGGACTCCAGTGTGCCCTGAGGGCTGCTCTGCTCCGTGACCTTGGACCCTGCTCTGGCCTCACCATTGGCTTTTAGGTGGGGCAGACTGTTAGCCTTCTAGGTGGGGAGCTTTCTTTCTAAAAATGTGTGATACCTCAAATTATGTAATGGATACAAAGATCATTTTGTTTGAGATTTTTCAGATGTTGCAGAAGTACAGAGAGTGACACATGACAGCTATTGAGACGAGTGTTCCCACTTGCCCTGAGCACTGACGGAAGCTTCTCAGTAGAGGCCCACTCTGCCTGTTCTTTCCCCATTCTCTGTCCCGTGCTTTCTGGGCAGCAATGTTGGCAGTCTTATAATGGAAGGGGATAGATGGGGGTTCCAATGGGAGGGAGGTGGTGCTCCGGGATGAGATGGCCGCTGAGGCCACCAGTACATCCAAAGCTGGTAACACTACCCTGGCCAGCAGGTTTTCTAGGCAGGGAGTTGGGTCACCATGACTCAGCAGGAAGGAGGGCTGGTGACCAGAGAGATATCCATTTATATCCTGAGGGAGGGAGCAGAGGGGAAGAGGAGTCTCTGGTCAGAGAGGAAGAAGTGGATGCCCTGTTTCTGTGAGCCTTATGATGTGGCAAAGAATCATTTTCCTTCCTCTGAAGCAGTAGAGTTGGGATTAGGGGCAGATGCTTGACTAACCGTCACATGTCTGCTCACTGGAAGATTAATGTGGATGGCGGGAGGGAACGGCGCCCTATATCACAGACATCAATAATATAAATAATGAAGAGAGTTTGCTCAGATGGGGCCACCGGCCAACTGGCCCATTTGGGTCTGTGAGGTTGGTGAGGGCTGAGGTTCCTCAACATGCAGGCCCTACTGAATCAACATCATTTCTCATCCTACAGAAACTGCAAAATAAAAATAAATTCAGAGTCAAACATTGGCAGCAGATAGGAAGTTCCCCACAAGCAAAGTCCCAGAGACGAGAGAAAGTCAGAAGCATTGGTTTGAGGGTCTTCTCAGGGTCTTCCCCACCCACCTCTGTCCCTGGGGTAGAGGTTGGGTAGCACCGAGTATTCCACTGTTCACCACTATTCCAGTTAAGTTGGCCTTTTACCTTTTTATCTCCAAGTCCTCCTTCCCTGAAGATGATCCATGGACAGCCCTTCCTGGGCTTACCAACTCTCAGGAAAGCCTCCCCTGCCCCTAAGCTGTACTGTGACAGGAGGGGTTTCCTCCCCCCTTTGTGGCTCCTTGTGGATGGAACAACCGTTCATGAGGCCCTGCAATTTCACCTGCTCCATTTCTGAGGCCCAGAAGGACCGGTGTCACGGGTGAATTTTTTGTCCTTTTCTCCTCAAAGGAAGGGCTGGAGCCAGGGAACACAGGCATCTTTATATGTCCAACTGTTTGTCTCCCGTACTTTTTCACCCTGAGGAGGTACTCTGCATATCCCCTGCACATCTTCCTTGGAGTGTCTTTATCTCAAACAGAAGTCTTGTTCTCAGAGATTTGCAGCATCCTTGCAGCTTTGTTGCAATCCTGGTCTGACTAGACTCTGCTTCTCTGGAAAATTCTCTGCAGCTCTTATCTAGGCCAACAGCGCCACCCAGTGGCACCTACAAAGAGCTCATTAGCACCCCATCCTAATAGCGCTCCTTACTTAGCCTGGTAGGATTCATTTTTTTTTTTTTTCTTCTGGTGTTCTGGTTGGTGCCCCTATTAACCTGAACTTCTTTCTCCTTTACAGGTGGCTATGAGAGGTTTTCCTCGGAATACCCAGAATTCTGTTCCAAAACCAAGGCCCTGGCAGCCATCCCTCCTCCTGTGCCCCCCAGTGCCACGGAGTCTTTGGACCTGGGCTGCAGTTCCTGTGGGACCCCTCTGCATGACCAGGTAGACCTCAGGCATAGAACTGGGGAGTGAGGGGATGAATAATGCAAGAACACTGCAGGAGACTTCTTTTCAGAATTTTTTTTTTTTTTTTTTGGCTTCAAGTGTAGTGACTCAATTTCAGGAGAATGTGGGGAACCCTGAGTATTAGGGTGGGATGTTAGGTAGGGTCTTCCCCTTCCCTCTCTTATTACCCTCACTTAAGAAAAATTATAAAGACATCACCCCTTCTTAGCCTGCAGAGTTATGAGTGGACAAAGGAGGAGTCCACTAGAATCTGCTATAGGGTGAAATGAGAGCAGCCATGAATCCGTGGTCCCCTGCAACAATCAGGCTGTTCTCCCCGCCCATACCAGCCAATTGTAAATGCCAGTGGACATAAAGGGGTAGCCACCCTTCTCTAAGACAATCAGCTTGAGCTGCTGCATGTGTTCCAAGCATACCACCCCTTCCAGCCCTTTCAGTTAGATGGAAAACGAGTGAAGTTATAGGGTCCCTGCAGCTCTGCCCCACAAGTCTCATTACGAGTTTAATCCTGCACTGCCTAATTCTGCCATGACCCCTCCCTTTGTCTGTGAGACCAAGATGGCATCTGTCTCTGATGTGCTAAGTGAAGATATATCCAACCAAATTGGATAGAACCAACCACACAACAGATAGCCTGATGACTGGCAGATAGATGGGAACTCCTAATGTTGCAGGAGGCCCAGCAAAGCCAGTGTGGTGCCTGCTACCTCACTTAGCATGGGGAGGTGGGCCGCCTAAGCAAGGGGACGTCCCCTACGGCTGGGCCTGTCCTGGCTCCTCTGCCCACCAGCAGAGTGAAAGGCTGGCAGAGTCCTGCTGAGCCCTGCAACCCTCTCAGAGCCCCAAGACAGGAAGGGCAAAGCAGAAAGGCTGTGTCCAGCAGGTGTTTTCCCCAGGCCTAGAAAGCCCACCTGGGGCTGGTTTGGGCACTGCAGTCCCTTCTCTGGTTGCCTTACACTCACCTTGTTTGGGTGCCTTTGTGCCCTTTCTGGTGTAGGGGGGTCCTGTGGAGATCCTTCCGTTCCTCTACCTCGGCAGTGCCTACCATGCTGCCCGGAGAGACATGCTGGATGCCCTGGGGATCACAGCCCTGTTGAATGTCTCCTCCGACTGCCCAAACCACTTTGAAGGACACTACCAGTACAAGTGCATCCCAGTGGAAGATAACCACAAGGCCGACATTGGCTCCTGGTTCATGGAAGCCATCGAGTACATCGGTAGGTGGGCACAGCCCTGGGGTACTGGGTTCCCAGAACCCGATGGGAAAACCTGAGAGGAAACCACTGCGAACTTGGTGTTGTGGGTGGGACTCAGCAGGCTGTGTATCAGAGTATGCTCATTTCCCCTGCTCCCAACAGGAAGGCCTGTCCAATGGGTGCTGTGTGGGGCAGGGATGAAAAAATCAATCCCTTTACCTATGTTTGGAACCTTTTTGCATGGCTCCAGGTGTAGAGGTAGTTAAGGCTTTTTCCATGCCAAGGAGGACCAGGAGAATTGGATCACTATTTTGTTTCTGCAAATGAAAATCCCTTGAATGAATGGAGGGATCTAACTGGCTTTATCATGCAATTTTTCCAAGTGTAGTGCCTTTATGATTCAGTCTCAAAAAATACCCTAGAACAGGTAGAATTCTGGAGTCTTCCTACCCCCTCCCCAGTCTAGCACTTCTACCCCCACAGCCTGGCTTGTGCCACATATACCAGCCACTTGGAAGTATGAGGCCCTCTGACCGCCCTAATCCCGTCCTGGTCTCTGCCCCCCAGATGCAGTGAAGGACTGCCGCGGTCGGGTGCTGGTGCACTGCCAGGCGGGCATCTCACGCTCGGCCACCATCTGCCTGGCTTATCTGATGATGAAGAAGCGGGTCAGGCTGGAGGAGGCCTTTGAGTTCGTCAAGCAGCGCCGGAGCATCATCTCGCCCAACTTCAGCTTCATGGGGCAGCTGCTGCAGTTCGAGTCCCAGGTGCTGGCCACCACCTGCGCCGCGGAGGCCGCCAGTCCCTCTGGCCCCCTGCGGGAGCGGGGCAAGGCCACCCCCACCCCCACCTCCCAGTTTGTCTTCAGCTTCCCCGTCTCTGTGGGTGTGCACTCGGCCCCCAGCAGCCTGCCATACCTGCACAGCCCCATCACTACCTCCCCCAGCTGTTAGAGCCAGTCTCCCAACCCCTGGAACCAGGCTTGGCTCCCAGCAAGCTTTGGGAGAGCCACCACCTGTGTGGGCAGCAAGTAGGGACTGACCAGCTGGGGGCAGGTGACCAAACTCCGTCCCCATCCATTTCTCCTTGGCCGACCATGGGGCCAGCTAGAATGGCAATAAGGACTTTGAATTCACATTAAAAGCAAACAAACAAAACACTCCAACTTAGAGCAATAACGGCTGCCTCTGCAGCCAGGGAAGACCTTGGTTTGGTTTATGTGTCAGTTTTCCTTTTCAGGTAGAAATTTCTTACCTCATTTTTTTAATCAATAAGGCTTGAAGTTATGAAACCCACAGATCCTGGCAAATGTGCCCATCCAGTTTTATTAAGTGGGGGAGGGAGGGGGGAGGGAAAAGAAGAAAACAAGTTTGCCAGAAGTGCCTGGTTCTGTGTGCTTGTCTTTCGTTGTTGTCGTCACAGGAATTTTGCTTTTTAAAATAAGACATCTAGGATGTGGTTTTCCTTTCTAATTATTCATCGACAGGTGAATAATTGTGCTTAATAATAAATAAAGGTATTTATTAAGAATTTCCTCAGAGTATGTATGTACAAGGAGTCCAATGACAGTGGATTTAGAATATCTTTGTGTTGATCTCAAACAGCAGAACACGGTAGCATGCAAATGTCCAAGCGGCCAGGAAGTAGGTAGATAGATGGTGTCTTGTAGGTGTGTGCAAGTCAGCTAATGATCTTGAATTTGTTGCCACTGAGAAGCAGGCAGGATGGGGTGGGAGGGGAAAGGAAGGGAAAGGTCTGTTTTTTACTTTCTTTTGCTGCTGGTTCCTGGGCACAGAGACCACAACCATATAACCTTTTCTCTGATGATCAGTTTGGTGTTTGGAGCATTTTTCTCATAGGCCCATCTAGGACATGCCTATTGTCTGTGATACAGGCCCCAAGGTGCTCCTGGGAAATTGGGTACAGTTCAGATTTTTCTTCAGTGAATCATTTGGCAAGATCATGGGGGGGAAAAAAAAGATTACTAAAGATACACCTGAAATGAATCCTTTCATTAGTTGAAGCACCATCCTCTCTATTTTGCGTAAATTATAGTTTTTAATCTTAAGGAGTTTACTTGAAATATACCAATACATTCTTCTATAATTAAATTCCTGTTAGAAGAATATTTTCAAAGGCCCTCTTTTGAATCTAAAAGGGATGCCACATTTCAGGTCTCCTTGAAGTCTAGAAGGGCCAGGAGCACACGGGCGAGGTGGGGTGTGGGGCAGACTGCTTGCCTGCTGTGGGCTCCTGTGAAGTACATCATGGGAGTCTTGTTGAATCTTGACTTGGACTAATGCCATTTTAAGGGGTCTTTCCAAATGGAGGAATGGCTTTGGAGGGAGAAGGAATATTTCTGTGGGGAGGGATGGGAGGGGGGAGGGAGGAGGGAGCAAGTTACATGTTATTTCATTTGTAGTGTTGTGGAACAGTGTTATGGAGTGCCAGACTAGAGGTCATTGCAAACTTGTCTAGAAAGGAGAGCATTTTTTAAAGCCCTTTGAGCGTCTAGATCTCAATGAACATTGTTGCTCATCCATAAATAACTTCAAGCCTCAATGTCACAATCATGTTGGAATGCACCCAGCATCGCAGACAGGCCCAGGTTCACTACATTTCCTTTCGTGAACTGTGAACTGTGAACCTGGTTTGGCATTATTCATCCTGTCTGTCTGTCTCAAAGCCCTACCTTTGGGTGAGGCTTCCTGTTTTCAGAAAAGCCAGAGGTGCCCTGCTTCCCTGGGAGCTGCTTGGCTGAACAGTTAGTTGATAGAAAGGCATGAAGGGGCTGGGGTTTCTGGGCAGTGGACCCATGTAGAGACGGCATGGTTGGACATTCCCACTTTCTCCTTGATTCCTGGAAGTCACTTCATGGTTGGTGGAGAATGCAGTCTCAGCTAAAAAGGCCATGGGGGATTAGGGAGGGCGGGTCGCCCAAAGAACAGATTCACTTTTCATACAGTGAGTGTACATTTGCCAAATCTGTCCTGCGTCCCCAGACTGGATCCCAGTCACACAGAGAGTGGGAACTGAGGACTAGCTCCTGATGTCTTTCTCCTACTTCCCAATTCGAGTCTTCTATCACAAAGATAAACCACTATTTATAAAGTCATTTCTTTGTTCTTGATAATGGCATGAGTCCCGAACTCTTAGAAATAAAATAGAACATTGGCGTGATTGAAAAGGGGGACATTTTTTAATTGTTGTTCTCCCGCCAGAAGCCTCTTTGATGACTTGGAAGAGCTCTAATGAAGATGTGACTGCAGGGTCAATCCCAATGGCCAGTGAGTTTTCATAGGCAGCTTTCTCCCATGAAGTGACTTTTGGTGACAGGAAGTTTTTAAAAAGCATGGTCACATGCATAGACTCCCAGCTTTGCTGTTGGCCATACAAAGGCTCGTAAGGAAAGCTGCTGATTCCTTCCCGGGATCTTGTCTGACCCCTTGGGTATTTGGAGAAGCCCTGAAGGAAATGGACTGGTCTTTCCGGAGAGCAGTATTAGGCAGAAAACACGGTGAGCAGCCCGGTGGTAGCTCCCTGGTTTAGGAATTCCTTCCTGAGGCCATTGTGATCAGGTGCTGTTTTCAACAAAGTTGGGAAGCCATGAGAAAAAAAAAATCTAAAAGTCCTTGGGAAGATAGAGGGTGGCAGGGAGGATAGTTGACTCTAAATAGAAGGGGAAGAGGCTGGAGGCTGGGAGGTGGCCATGAAGCTGTAGTAATGAAGCAGTGGTTCATCTTGGCTGCCCATTAGAAACACCTGGGGAGTCCTCAAAATCCTGAAGCTTGAGTTCCTGGAGACCGAGTCAACTAGAATTTCTGAGGTGGGACCAGGCATCAGGAGGCATCAAAGTTCCCCAGGTGCTTCTCATCTACTGCCAAGTTAGAGAGACCGCCTTGCTTCCTAGAGGGCAGAGCGCCACTGCAGGTGGGTCTTGCCAATCTCGCTGGCTTGTCTCACAGAACCACAGCCAGAGGGTTGTTTCTGGGCAGTGGACCACGGCTTGGTAGGGTCTCATTGCCAATTCCAGTCCTGCTGAAGGATGAGATGGTTTCTCCTGGGTGTTCCTGAATGAGACACCCTTTCAGGTTCCTCCAAAGCCATCTGAGGAGTGCAGTTATGGGACACGGTACAGTGTCTGGGTGTTGTTTCTCCGTGGAACTTTCTTGTCAAGAAAAATGGAGGGTTATCTTTTTGAAGCAGTACCTTTTCCTCCAGTACTCTGCCCTTCCTTAGAGTTTGAGTCACACAATAAGAGACTTCTTAAAGGACAGCAATGCAATACTTGTAACATGTGTAAATAGCCCCATCTCTCAGAGTGATGTCATTTCTACATTTGATATGCCTGTATTTCTGTAGGATGTATATAGTTTAGGGGATTTTTTTTTGTTTGGTTTTGTTTTTTTAGAAAAGTAAACATGTCTGTTTTTATTTATTGCTTGGAAAAGATCATTTGAAGAAAAATAAATACATTTTCAACCACCTCTGCTTTGGTTTAGTGTTTCCTTGAAAACTGTGTTGCTATCAGAAGGGGAAGAATCCTGGGACCTCTAAGGATTTGAAATGCTCTTTCTCACCCAGCATCGCAGATAGGCCCAGGTTCTAAATACTTAGTAGCATTTGCACTGGAGACCGGCTGGTGAGAGCAGGGAGCACATTTTCCCCTCCTGAACACCATTCAAGGCAGGTGAGAGGAGAAAGCTGATAATAATGGCTAACAATCTGGTTTCTCTGGTAGTGGGGGGAAGAGAGGGAAAATTGAACGGTAAGAGACAGGAGTGTGCTTCATCCAAGAATCCACTGTGTGCCAATCATAGGACATGATGGTAAGGATGACTCTTCAGGTCAGTTTCAGCCAGCCTGAGCAGAGTGACTGGGGTTAGTTGCACTTAAGATTTCATTTCAGAAGTCACAGCATGTTACTTAGGTTCTACCATATTGGTCAAAGAGTTGCGAGCCTGCTCTGATTCAAATCCCTTGGAAGGAGAGCCAAAACACGTTTGTAGCCATTTGTACAACACCAGGGAACAGTGATCTAGAAAAACCTAAACACGCGAGTGTTACCCTTCATACAGATATAACTGTCATCTGAGATAGCATCCAAGAATCAAAACTTCTAATGGGGTTTTAGCATCCTGGGGTGTGGAAGATTAGATCTTTCAAAGTTCCCAGATGGATTGGGGTGCACCCTATATGTTGACACCAAGGATCTTGCTTCAAATTTTCCTGTAATCCAACAGAAGTACATCAAATTGAGAGCAGCAGCAGGATTGAGGCCCAACTCCCTATTAGAGTGGGTCATGTATGGTGGCCTCGCTGCTGCTTCATCTTCCTGCTCCCATGACAGACACTACTAATCAGCTACTCTTATCTCCTATGGAGGCACTGAATCTCAACATGATCACTTCCTGCTGAGAGCCATTGCCAAGTAGGAATGACGCATGGCAATTTCTTTGTCAGCCTACTCCATGTTGCTTAGAGGAAGGACTCTCCATTGTGGAAATGGGCTTGCCTTTGGACCCAGGTCATTTGCAGTGACATTGCATGTATGCTTGAGTAACGTGACCTTGCTCAAGGACCAGGGCGGATCCAGGTTTAGGGTGTATCCTGCTGGGATTAGGGAGTATCCCGCTCCTTGGGTTTAGGGCGGTTCCAGGTTTAAGGTGTACCCTGCTTATCCTGATGCCTCAAGCGCCCGCCTGCTTGAGTTCCCGTTGAGTTCTCACGGGATTCAGAAAGTATTTGGGATTCAGAGCCTGGTGGAGTACGTGGATTTTGGCCAGAACGTGGATTTCCCCAGAACGTGTGTAGAGTGCCCGTGTGAGTTCGGGAATAAAGAATTGCTGTTTGAATCTACAAGGCTGTGGGTGGCTCGTGATTTTGTGCCCAGTCAGACTGTGGCAACTTCCTTGGTTAGACCACAGATACTCCTAATCCACATCCCTAATAAGATGTGGGTCCTAGTACAATCTGTTTTATAGATGGGGGCAGAGAGGCACGGAAATCGGTCAAGATCACAGATGCTTGGTGGAGCCACGTTTGAATCAAGAGCTCCCATCAATCATGCATGCTGCTGCTTATTGTGTACCTGCTTCATCTCTCCAGAAACATTAAAAAACAGCAGCCACAGGGCAAGGTTCAGAGATGAGCACCTGAGCTACACTGTGCATCAGAATGCAGCCTGGGCTTTTAGTAGGTGGTCAGGGAAGGTTCTCCACAGCTACACAAAGCATGGCCTTTTCTATCCTTCACGTCTCTCTTTAAAAAAAAAAAAACACTTTTTAAAAGGACACTCTTAGAAATATTGCAAAATTGAGCAGGAAGTACACAGAATTCCCATATGCCTCTCTTTCCCACCAGTCAACATTCCCCACTATAGCAGAACCTTTGGTTACAGTTGGTGAATCTATAAGAAGACATCCACATTGCCCACTGTCCATAGTTTATATCAGGGATCACTTTTGGTGTACATTCTATGGGTTTTGACATTTGTATAACAATATGTATCCACTGTAACAAACAGCAGTTTCGCTGCCCTAAAAATCTTCTGTGCTATGCTTATTCACACCTCTGAACTTCTGCATTTTTCTGATGATACATGATGATGAACAAATTTTCATGATTATTGGACAACTATATATCTTTAGAGTGGTGTCTAGTATGATCTTTTGTCTATTTTTTGATCATTTTTTTTTTCATTTTCCTGTTGAGTTTTTATGAGTTTTCTATTTTGGGTTAGCTGTTTAACAGATGTAACTTTTGCAAATACTTTCTTCCAACCTGTGGCTTGTCTTCTCTTTCACTTGACAATGTTGTTCACACAGCAAAAGTTTTAAATTTTAATGAAGCTTATCAATCCTTTCTTTCACACATACCTTTGGTGTTTAGCTAAAAAATGGCCATAAGCCACAGTCTTTTTATTTTCTTGGTTATCTTCCAGGAGTTTGTTTTATGTTTTACATTTAGATCTGCTACCATTTTAGTTTTGGTAAAGGACATAAAGTCTATTGCTAGATTCATTTTTTTTTTTTTTTTTTGGCCTGCGGTTGGCTAGTCGTTCCATCCCCTGTGTTGCCTTTGCTGTTTGGTCAAAGAACAGTTGATTATGTGGGTTTATTGCTGGGCCTTCGACTCTGTTCCACTCATCTGACTGACTATTCCTTCACCAGTACCATACCATCTTGATTACCATGGCTTTATAATAAATATTAGAGTTAGGTAGTATCTGTCTTCCAACTTTGTTCTTTAACATTGTATAGGATATTTTGGGTCTTTTCCCTTTATCAGGTTGCTGATATGCACAAAATATACTACCAAAATACATCAACAGAAGGTACTTTCCCATGAATAGCCCACGTAAGTCAAAGTTATCAAGTCTCACACAAGCACAGATTCCAATCAACTTTTTATATCCCTCTTTTTAAAAAACTGAGGTATAACCTCAATTATATGTGCAAATTTTAAATGTAGAGCTAAATGAATTTTATGTATGTATACACTTATGTAGCCACTATCCAGAACAAGATATGGAATATTTCCAGGACCTAGCAGGGTTCCTCTTGCCCTTTCCCAGCCCATAGCATCTTCATACATACTCCTCTCATTACTCTCGTTCACATTCTTGTATGTTCATCAATAAAATAATGCAGCTAGACCAGATGATCTCTGAAGACTCATTCTAATTTTCAGTCTATGCAATGTTATTCTCCATTTTCATCTTCATCCTATAATATGTGACCAGCTTAGGGTGATTTACCAGGACTCATCTACACACCCTTTATTAAAGATTGATCTGCCAATATGCTAGTTTACTCAAGTGCATTCTGGAAATAGAACCAATGTTCAGGGCACTGCGTAAGGCTATATTGGGGATCCAATGGCCCGGGCCATTTAAAAAAAAAACAAAAAAAGAACCATCTGATTAGAGAGAGAAGTCAGACACACAAAGACAGCTAAACAATAATAGTTGACAATAAAAATAATATTCATCACGATTAACTAGTTTAGAAGAGTTCAATTAAAACAATTGTTGAATAAATCTTTTGCCTTTCTCTCACTCCTGGCTATCACCATGAGATAACACTATTAGATGGTAATGATGGAATCAGATTCAACTCAACAACTCCTTCTCCCAACTCCTTCCCCTACATTTGCCTTGGGTCTGTGGTAGTCTTCCAAAGTCTAATCCAGATCTTGTTTTAGGTTTTCCTTTCCGAGTATTTGGGTAAATGCACTGCACCGTAATCATTGATAATAGATGATATTCCAAATGTAAATTCCTATAAAACTCTCCATTCTCATTACCGCATCCATAGGGAGCAACCAAAACTTTAGATCTGATTTTGGACTTCCGGTTCTACTCTGCAGCACCCTGGGCTTCAATTCAGCAGAAAATTCTTCAAGGGGTCTAAGCCAATTATGCAATTTATTTCTTCTAATCCCCTTTCTGGCCAACCATGTGCTTTCTCTTCGGGAGTGGGAAGGACAATGGAGTCAGTTTTTGGATTACAAAAACAAAACCAAAAACCACTTGCTATAAAATTAGTCAATTTCTCAGAGACTATGAAACATAGTAATAAGTGTACTCATTTTTAAAGAGGAGGAAACAGGCACTGGGAGGAAACTGCCCACTGGTTCTATGGCTAGCAAGTGGAGACTGGGGTCTTATTTAATCCAAATAGTGTTTCAACAAATTAGCTGCACTAACAGACTTATCTAGTCATCTACATTCATTGTGCTTTCATTTTCTCCTAGCACCTCAAAAGCATTTGATTTGTCTAACTTTGATATCCTCCAAACTATTTGGCAGATAGTATTCCTGTTTACTGAATACGAAAGTAGAGGCATAGAGCACTCTTGGAGTTATGAAGGAACCTAGGGGTATGCGGTAGACACTGGTTTCCTGACAACTTTGGCCTCTCCATGCCCTCAATGATTCCATCCACTGTTACCTTACTTTTATTACTTTTGACTTGTAAGCAAAATTATGAAGGTAAACAAGTTTAAAAAGTCCTCAGCCAGGAAAAGTATGTAAAAAATCCAATTAACAAAATCAACATGTGACCTACTACCATATTTGAAGCAGTTTTATGGTGGAAATTGGCCAAAATGAAGACATACACCCTTTCTACTTCCTTTTCCTATGTCCAGACCTTCAGAGCAGATGCCAATCAGAAACCCTGGCAGTGAGGTCCTAACTGGATGGGAGCAGATTATCTCTTTTATTATTTCCAATGTAGAATCAGGTGCTCCTTTAGCATGGAGGTCTTTTGAGCTGTTTTAGGATTATAAAATGAGGAAGAGTGAGCCAAACCAAAAGATAAAGGTTTACAGTGCTATAAATAGGGTATACTGCCTCTACTCTGAGAAGTGTCCCAAGAACCCAAGCACTATAGGCAATGGAATTAAAAAACAGTTCTTTAAAATTTGCTGCCTAAGAAACACCCATCCCTTTATATCGATAGGATTTATTTTTCTTGCAAATAATTTTATTTAAAAAATCAATCCAGTCTAGCAAGCGATTTGTAGCCTTCTGCCTCTGCCCTTTGGATAAGTCACCACCCACTGTGGTTTTGAGTTATAAAATCAGATACTTCTGTATCATCAAGCAAAACCAAGCTGTTGAAATTCTGTTATTTTAAAGTCCACTTGCTTTCTGTGCACAATTCAGATATTCTAGTTTTTCTAAAAGGATAATCAAAGCAGAGCACCTGAGTCTAAAAGCATTTAGAATTTGATCTCGTGAGACACTGGTGACATAAAATCACATAATGGCATCAACTCTTTTTGTTTACATTTCTACTCATACTGAGACTCTACACATAGCCAGAGGTTGGTACATAGTAACAATGCTGGGTCTGATAGGGGAAAGTATTTTGAGATAAGCCCGTCTCAAAATAAAAACCAAAGAAGGCTGGGGATGTGGTTGGGGGGCGGGTGGGAAGAAGGAACTCTTATGGCCTTAAGACAGCTACTATTATTTGCAGGGTTAACAAAAGGCTTCCAAGTACTTAATTTCCAAGACTACTTGTGACTCTGATAATCCCTCTGGTAAAGAATTCTAGCTTTAAGTTGCTACCTAATGGATCACTAAGTATGGAGAAAAGATGGGGGAAGAAATGGTAAAATTCCCCCATTCTCTATGCCAGGCATTGTGTTAGGTCTTTAATATTTACCATGACTTAAGTTGGTTTTCTTCCCCTTCCCTTCTCCAATGTGAGAGGTGGACAGAGGGAGCCTCTGAGAAGTCCAACCAAGAGGTCCTATGAGCTGCCCTTCGAACTGGTGTGAGCTCTGACTCTGGTCCACTGCCTTTAAGAGATGTTTCTTGAAGGAACCCATGTTTCTCTTGCCATTGCTATACTTTCGTAAACTCCCATACTGGCTACAGTGAGGATAAGGCACCTCAAACCCAGATCTTACTAGGAAAACAGAAGGAGTGTGGCTATGTGAATTCTATGGTTTCAGGTCATTTGTGTGGAGTTGGTCAGAATGAAATGAAAGGAAAATACTTAAGAGCTGTTATCTACACACAGTATACTTTACAAATGTTTTTATTGAATATTAATCAATTACAAGTACTGTAAGTTAGACGTTAAGCCAAAGCACAATTACAGGTTAAATATGATCACAAATATGTTTTAAATAGAAACCTACCATGGAGGCAGGTAAAGTTCCTTGATGCCCTCTTTTGGAAATAAATAGAGGGTGAGAGAAAAAAGGTCTTCTATTCCAGGCAAACGATAATGAAGACTAGAAGAATTTACATGCTGTAAGTGGTTTTCCATGACTAAATCAGTAGAATTGCCAGATTTAGAAAAAGACAAAATCCAGGTGTTCAATTAAATTTGAATTTCACATAAACATTGAATAGTTCTTTTTTTTTATGATAAGGGTATGCCAAATTTTGCATGAAATGTACTTAAGCTAAAAAATTGTCTGAAATTCAAATTTAACTGGGCATCTTGAGTTTTATCTGGCAATCCTACAAATAGACAAATGTAAAAAGAAAGAAGCAGGGGTTGGAACCACCTGCCACTGGTGGGTCACAGACAAAAAATAAAAACAACACCAATAACAAACCAAAGGGTCACTACATTGGTTACTTACACAGACAAACATCACAATGAGAAATACAATTACTACTCCAAATGCTGCTGCCAGGAAACACTCTAATTTCCTCCAAGCTGGTTTTGTAAATGTTTTTGAGAAACCTTGTTTATCAAAGTACCTTTTCAGTTTTGTAGATGACAAAGACAAATATTACTACCACAAAGATAAGCTTAAACCAATGGGAGCAGAAGCAGGTATCATATGCACATTAAGTGTTCTATGTAATGAACACAATGGTTATATAGTCAAGGTCATTTTCTGGATCTAGGCTATTACTTAATTTCACTGAGGTGTTTTCTAGTTTTTCATCCAGAACTTTGAGAGAGGTGAGAGGGTGTGAGGTGGAGAGGTGAGAGGGTATGTGAGTTACATCCCACTACAATGTTTAACTGCAGTTCTCTGCAAAGCTCTGAATCAACCAAGGGCATTCTTGCTGTATATGGAAATAAGTATACAGATAAAGAAAACTCTTTGAAAGGATGGTAGTAGGTAGATGTGGCAATATGAAAAGAGAAAGAATGAAGAGTCAAAATGCATCTTCTCCAGTGTGTCATTTCATAGGAGGCCAAACTCTAGGCAGAAGACTAAAGCTGGTCACAGCATAACAATATTGGGTCTTACAGAATATATAAAATTTTCAGCTTCTGAAAGGTTTTCAGTGTAATACAACATAGTTTATATTTTAAAATGATTAAAAAACAACTTCATATCATTCAAATTCTTCAAGATATCAAGTTATTATACATCAACCTAACAGGCTTCAAATGAAGTCTTTCTAGCATTTCTCCAAACCAGAAGGTCTGGTAACTGAAGAATTTCAGATTCAAACAGATTGGAATGGACTATTACATCAGCCCCACTGTAGGAGAGGGAGTATTATTTATGAAATAGACCCTTGTGAAATAAGCTTAACAGATATGAAATACATGGAGACATGCCTGACTCATGGACACTTTTCAACATTTATTAGAATATAAAAGGTTAAAAAGTTTCTGCCACAGTTAAGGCTTTCTTATTTAGAAATATTTACTTGTCTATTAAATGCAGAATGCATGAGTTGCTTGAAGAAATCTCTTTTTTGGATGGTATTTTTTGAATGCATTACCTTGTTATATGCTAGATGTGTCAAATGATAGCTCAAATATTATTTTCATTTTTTTGTCATTGATTTGACATCAAACAAAATTAATTTCAGCCTTTAAATAAATTTCTGACATGTAAAACCCTATTTTAATGTTGGTTTTGAATATAAGCTGAATGACTAAAGTCTATAACTCTATACAAGATAACTAGGCTGACAGAAAACACAGTAAGAAGGCTGTTATCATAGCTATCACACTAATGGGATGTGAACACACTGGGGAAAAGTGATTAAAAATACACCATTTCTGTTTGCAAGGCCATTTACAGGAATCCAGACAGTGCACATGTTTGAAAAGGGTGGGAGGAGCAATATCCAATAATCCTTCGTGCAATAGGGAAATATACTGCAATAGAGAAAAACCTAGACAACTTCTTGCATTCTTATGTTGTTTTCTAGTGTTAACCAAAATTTTATTTTTTGTATAATATCAGTGATAGAATGTTAATCTATATTACTTTTTTTGCTTGTCACATTCAGGCATTTCTCTGTGTATTCTAATGTACTTTGCTATTTTGAGAGCAAGGGGAGATGGCTAACATCAAGCTCAATGATGCATAAGGATGCCGTTTCATGAAGACATTGGTATTGTTTAATTCTACTTATGCTGCTTGAAAAGCTTGGAATTCTAAGTTCCAAGAATGAAAAGGAAAATAAGAATCTTGGTTGTACTGTTGTAATTTTGCATAGAATTAAACTCTGGGTTCCATGCTGTCATTCGGTTAGAATCTTCTGAGGAGAGTGCATGAGGCCTCCAAGTTCTGGTTTGATATGAAAATGGAGAAGTACCTAGATTTCTTTTCTAAGATGAAGAAAGAAGGACACTGAGTGAGATCAAAGGTAATGTTTGGAGCTATTTTAAATTCTTGACTAGCAATCTGGGGAAAACTGAAGGTCAAGTACAAGGAGAAAAGTGTCTAGGACACTTAATTTATAGCTATGTATCCAGTTGGCCAAAACCTGGTAAACTGGAACCATCAGGTTTAGACAGAACCCCTTTGATTTACAGCTGTGGTAAAACTGGTGGAGATGTTCAGATTCTCTCTTCCATTTGGTTTGAGAAACACATCATTTTAGGGAAGTCCCGATCTTGCTAGTATTTCTATATATTTCAGACACAAGAAATTAAATACATTTCAGCTTAATTTAATGCCAGAGGTTCTTCTTACTACTCTGAAAAAGTAATTTCCAAATGTAAAACATTTTTGCCAACTTTTGAGCATACTCATGATGACGCTTGGTTTTCAAGTTCTGAAAAAATGTCTTGGTTCTTGTGATATCTCCCTTAACCCACATTCTTCAGCAGATAATATAAGAATATTCTTTCAAAAACTACTGCATACTTGAATGATTACAAGACCAGAGGCACTGCAAACACCCCCCACTACACAGCATCTTTTCTCAGTACACAAAACATCAGACATGTAATACCGGCAGTTTAAATAATGAACCACAGTTCACTTTTCCAAGTGTAAGGCTCAAGTTTAAAACTGGAACATCCATTAATCTGGTCAGTGTGATGGAAACAACACAACATATAACCACAGTTGGGTAGTGGTTTATCTTTTTAATGAAGCTATTAAGTTCTCCATATCTATATCATATTAACTCTTTTACGTAACTAAAAATCACAGTTGTGTTTACCATTTAAAACTATGCCAAGGGATGGGGCAAGTAATGCACACTTCACGACTACTGAAAACCACACAGATGGCAATTTCTTCAACCCTTTGTTACACACAGCAAAAGAGAAGGGAAGGAAGAAAAAAAAAAACCCTCTTAGTATCAATTTTTGAAGCTTTATATGGACTTCTAGTGCTACTAAACATGTAGCCAAGACACAAACACCCAGCCTGGGTCTGAAACTTCAGTAGAAGCAACAACTGAGGTTAATATTCTTGATTTAATTTTGAGGACCCATGCAAGATTCAGCGATAAAATTTAAACTACTCTGTGGATGCTTAGTTCTAGCATTGTACTCAAGCAGGAAAAAAAAAAAAAAGAAAAAAAAAAAGGGAAAGAGAGAGCAAAATGTGTATATCAAGACCTATTTCTAGAATTTTTGCATGTAACCATTTTATTTCACTTCTGGAGATTAAAGGAGGTCACAGCTTCATCAGCCTGCATTAAAATAACAACAACAAACCCAAATTAGTTTTTAGGATGTTAAATTGAAATGGCAAGTTTGTGTCATACCGTTTTTCCTATTTTCCCACCATGTTTATGCTTCTTTTGCTTCAGAGCTGAATAGATGTACAGCATGTCAAGTAAATAAAACAATGCACACAATTTCTTTTTGAAAATTAAGGTGAACAGGGCAAGTGTAAGAACTGTAGGAGATAATTTTTTGTAAGTGTCAATGTGCACTTGGCAACTGTTGATTAAAACAAGCAGTACTTTCACAAAGAAAACAGTATGGTACTTCTTTACCATCTTCATTTAAAAAAATAACTGAAAAGCTTTGGTTTCAATTTTTGTTTTCCTTGTCTAAATATATTAAGAAGTTTGAAGCAATGATTCAGAAATTTAGTGCAGGGATCTTTATAAACTATTTGAGGCATGCCACTCAAAATAAATCTGGAGTAAAAAAAAGTTCTTGCATTTGTGTACATCTATTTACTACATAGGATCTTTCTAAACTAAAGAGATAATAAAGAAATAATTTTTGGGACTCTAATGAAGTATAATTCCATTGACTTTGGAAATAAGGCAGCTAATTTTGGGGGCGACAATTCTGGTGGTACAGATTAAGTGAAGGGAATATTTATTTATTCTCTGAGGAGTCCTGTTGCTCCTTCTGGGTTACAATAGATAGAGAATCACTTGGTCCTCTCTCTTCTTAATGCTGCTCCTCCTCCCCAGCCTCCCCAGTCATTTCACCTGGGAACTGAAGTCATAATCCCCTCACTCTAACATTTCCCTGGCTGTGCTCTCCTGGGATTTCCAGCACTATCCTGAACAACCCTGCAGTGGGGCTTGTTTTGGAAAGAGCAAGTAGTCGTCCCCAGCTTTGACGTTGTCTCAAATTGGGAGCTCTCTTGTCAGATGGGCCAATTCATTAAAGAAAACTAAAATTTGATGCTTTTCCTTTTCATCTCGATTTTTGTTATCAAGAAGTACAGATACAAAATCAAACACAAAATGTGGAAATAGAATTTTGCTCAGCCAGAAGCTTGGACTGCACTGTTAATGATTTTAGTCAGTATAACTTTGTGCAAAATATCCTCAGGAAGGCTCTGGCTCATTTTCAAAATAACCAAAAAACAAACAAAATAAACAAAACCCCCAGCATCAATGATGTGTGTTTGGACAAAATTAAAAATGAGCCTGTGCATATTTGCTATATCCACATGCCATATCTAACAAAGCAAATGTAGTGTGTAAGTTGTGAACATTTGAAACAATATTGGTACGTCTTCTCTTTTTTCCATTTCCAAGTGTAGATCAAAGCGACCTTGCTTTAGAAATGGATAACTGCAATGGAAATGAGCCTGAGATATGTTAAAAGGCCGCCCCTGTAAACATTTCCTCAAAGGGAACAGTAGCAGTTGAGTATGTATCAGTTACTCATACTATATTCATCACTATAGCAATGCTTTATAAAAGACAAACAGCTTATTTCTAGGCTGTCAGGGATTTACAGAATATTGATTTTTTTTTGTTGGAAACAATCCACTGTAATCCAGTCCCAGGTTTGAATCGACTTGGTCTTTACCAGTGGGCATTCACTAGGTCTTCTGCTCTGCGGCTGTTGAGGTCTGTGAAGGAGCTTCTGGCTTCATGATCTGGTAGGTGATAAGATACTCTGGGTATGCCTGTTACGGAAAAAAAGAAAAGCAACTCATTCTTCTGATAGGTACAATTGTAAAGCCTTATTTAATGTGGAAGCTTCAGAGGTTACTGATGGTAAACAGTATTCTACATAGACCTAGAACCTTACAAAATCCAATTAATAACAGGTGTCTGAACAACAAGGAGGTCCACCTGCTTGTTTGTATATAAACGTATAAATCTCACAATACAGAAAACTGGATGTTGTTTCTGCTTTTGTGTGTGTGTGTGGTGCTGGGGATGAAACCCAGGGTCTTGCACATGCTAGGCAAGTGCTCACCACTGAGCCATACCTCCAATCCCCTAATTCTACTTTAAAAACTATAGTTACATTCTGTTCATCCCTTCTTACAGAGTCACATGCCATAAATAGGAAAACAACTGCACAAGGCAGCACTAATATCTTTTATACAGCACAGTACTGTCACATAGTATGTGGTCAATAAAAGTCTGTTAAATGAAAGAAGAATTCTGTCCAACTGAGTTCAGATTAATCATAGAAAATGATGCAACCCTCTGAGCTAGGAGGAGAAAGGGTGAATGTGTTGAGTCTCCCATAACCTAGAGGAAACAGTTTGGGGGACCATTTTAAGAAACAAATTACAGGCATCATATTTGGAAAAGATAATGGCTCAGATTTAGACTTGCTCCCTACCCCCACCACTTCTTTTTTCTTTTTTAAAATTCTTGCAATTAATAAAACAAAGTTCAATAAATGGAATGGGATGAGCACTTCTCCATAGGAGCAGAAAAACGAAGGCTGACCAGAGAAAACATTACAAATCTTAACCAGAAATCACTATGAAGACAGCTATTGGAAAGAGAGGAGGAACAAAAACCCCCCTTAGTTTGTTTACTATGCAAAATTCTTCAACCCTAAATATAAACATGAGGATAAAACTAGGCTTAGTATTTCAGAGTGTCCTGTGGCTGAAAAATAATACTTCTTGGTACTCAAAATGTTTTCGGATCCTAAAATAATTTGTTGAATCCTGACCTATAAATTACTTGCATACAGACATGGGATAAAAAAAAAAACTGAATCATTTTAACATTTAAAAAGCAAAATACAAAAACCAAACAAAACCTTGATAGAGTTACTGAATTTTTGCTTTGTCTCTCTTTCTTTTTATAAAAGCTGGGGAGGATATTTAAATTGTTCCAGTTGGCGCTGAACTCAAGATCTTTCTTCCTGAGGAGCTGGGATTATAAGTGTGTGCCACTGTACCTGGCTTGAATCCTTTAAAACTAGTATACTTTGATCCTAGGTGACAGAAATTACTACACATCTATGTCTTAGCTTTCCTCATCTATTAATGTGAACAGTAATAATACCTGGATTTTTATGAGGACTAAATACTAAGGTCTTACAATAGATCTGTCATAGTAAGAATTCAATGAGTTGGTTATTACTATTAATGTTAGTACCATCATTATCATTCAACATAGAGTAGTGCCTCCTAAGATGTCTCAGCTAGTATTTTAAAAAGAAAATAAACATAAATGTATTTTTAAAAGTTGATATGCATGTGTAGAGCCATTACCATTCATCGGGTTCTTTTCCAAAATTTCAGTCTGCTCTGGTTTGAGTTAAAAATCGCAATGATCCATCAATTAGTATGTTTGTTGGAATAATCAAGATCAACAATCTCTTGACTTTCTAAGTTGAAGCTTCGATAACTGAAGAGTCTGTAATGTTACTTTATTATAATTTGCATACTGCTTAATTCTTAAAATGCTTTTAATGCATTTTAGTTTTTAGGTACTAAAACAAGCCGGGTCAGACGCTTACTGTTAATTCTAGAGTTTAGTGTAAAGAATGTAACAAATCTCATATACTTATAGAAAATGGAAACACAGAGTAGTTAATCAGATGGTTTAATGGTTAAGAAAAGAATCTTGAGGTTGGTGAGGAGCACATACTTACTATATGTTAAAAGTGAGCATGAAGCTTGTTCCTACTTTCTTATGTCCCAATGAAGTTTACTCCCTCTGATACTTGGTATGATGCCTTCTTTTATGCTTGTAGATAAGCTGCTTAAGCAGAGAAGTCAGGAACGCTGACATACACATTTTGGTAGCTCACTGTTTAAGATGATCTCTGACATATGTAAACTTTTGTCAGATTCTAAGATTCTAATGGCATTGATTACTTCAAGGCCCTTATTAATGAGTGCTACTGTTCCTACTAATTAGGTTATTGAATTGTTTCTGTGTACAGTTAAGACACCAATTAGTCATATCAAAGTTCAAAGGGATTTAAAGGAAAGAAATCATTAAACTACAAGACTAAAAGGGACTAGGATGGACTCAAAAACATTACACCCTGTTAAGTCACTTTAAGTCCACGCTGGTTATAAAAAACAGATATTTTTCTTGTTTTATGTTCCTAAAACTCAACATCCACTCTGGTTAATTCACATTCAGGACATTTTCCTTAATCCAAATTCCTAATGCTAAAATTTAAACTCAAATGCTCTGTTTATTTCTCATAGTGATGAAGAAGGGACTGTCATACACTCTTGAGTAATTCTGTATAATGGAAAACCATTCTAAAAACCATTCTATAGTCTGTTCTTCTCCAGGTTAAATGTTCTGCATTTTTCAGACCATTTCAGTAAAACAGGCAAATTCTCTGTAGCAACCAAGATGAGAGAATCTCTCTCCTTTATGTCTAATGTGAAGTGTAAAACACATAAACATACTCCTGATATTTTAAGTTCAATGTATGTTATAATGAGAGCCATTCTTTTCAAGTGTAGCTTACCTATCAATTTTTTTTAAATCCTAAGGAAATAATCCCACTAATAAATAATATTCCTTACATCAATCTTCTGAAAATAACATCTATGTGTTCTTGAAAGTGTCAAACACTAAGAATAAAGATGACTTTGTAACTAAGGAGAATGATATAAAAGTTGGGAAAGGAAAATTTCATAAAGTCAGAAAAAATTATTCACCAGAAACTGTTCAATTAGTAGACACTACATTTATTAACACTATCCATGTAGGCAAGTCTACTTGGATGTGGAAGAATGAGTATCCTTCCCTGAAATAAAATGAACACTAAGGATTGCTTTCTTTTTTTTTTTTTTTGTTGAGGGGAGGTTGGTTATTGGGGATTGAACCCAGAGGTGTATCCCACTGAGCTAAATTGCCAGACTTTTAAGTAAGTTACCAAGTCAACTTTTACTTGGGAAATAGTTGAATGATTCGTTTCAGAAATGTAAACTTACTTTTATTTTCTAAGCATTTCTTATTATTTCTTTCAATCCAAATGAAGAGAAAATGTTTACTATAGATAACATAATATATTTAGAAATGAAAGATGAAGAAAACAAATAACTTATAATATCAATACAAGGCATTAACAGGCATATTATTACACAAAAATTTAACCTATGTTGTTGAATTAAAAAAAATTTTTTTGGTTGTAGATGGACACAATACCTTTATTTTTACTTATTTATTTTTTTAGTGTAGTGCTGAGGATCGAACCCAGTGCCTCACACATGCTAGGTGAATGTTCTACAACTGAGCCACACCCCAGTGCCTATTCTGCTGAATATTTAGGTTAATTTTTTCATTATGATAAACAACAATCTTATGTGTGACAAATCACTGATTATATCTAATACAAATTTCCACAAGTATAAACACTGATTCAAAAAACATTTTCTCTGCAAGTCTGGAATTTGCAATTTAAACAGAAAAATGGAAAATTTTTTGTTTGTTTTTCTAAACTTATCTGGAAACAACTACAAATTTAAATTGCAAGTTAATATGGTACCCACACACCTATATAACTTTTACCCAGATCCATCTCATTTGCTTTATCATTTTCACCTCCCCCATCTCCATCTAGATATATATACATGTACATCCTTCTACAAAATCACACACACACCTATTTTTTTTCTGAAACATTTAAGTTATATACATCATTAGGGCCTTTTACTCATAAATACGATGCCAGTTTGTATTTCCTAAAAATAGATAATTTGTATTGTATCAACATTATAATTTTACATTGATAAAATACTTTTTTCTACCTACTGTTCCAGTTTTATCAGTTGATCTAATAGTGTCCTTTCACTTCTAGTATCAACAAATTTTAGGGGCCACATTTATCTGGAAAATTTCTCGTTTTACTCTTTTGTAATGCTGACAGTTTTGAAAAATCAATCTTTCCACATTAAAAAAAAAAACGTTCATTTTGATTAGATTTATATATTTTGGGCCCGAATATGGCATAGATGATGTTGGTGCCCTTCTTAGGATAGCTCTCTGGAGACATGCTATATGCCCATCTGTCCCTCATGTTAATTTTAATTATCTGGTCAAGGCACTGTCCTCTTTCTTCAATGTGCATTTAGTATTTCCTCCCTCTTTTGTAACTCTGTAATAAAAAGATGATACAAATATTCTCCTTTTGAAATTAGCACCTAAATTTAGCAGTCATATAATGGTTCAAAATGGTAATTTTTCCAACTCCAATATTCTCTCCAGAACTATCCATTTGTCCTTGACATCCTACTGTGATCAAGAGCCTCCCTTCCTCTCTCATTTATTTATCCTTTATTATCAGAACAGAATAATAAATTCCTTTTTTCCCCCCAAAGTTTAAAATTCATTACTGTACTTATTTTAGTGTTTAACTGTTGAGTGGGAGCTCCTTCAAGCTGGCTTCTGTATCTTTGTGATGTGCCCCCATGGTTTTGCCTTATTTATTTTTGAGCTGTGGCATAACAAGATATCTAAGGTCCACCTTGTACCTAATTCAGCCCTTAAATTACCTGTTTCTTCAAGAAGGCTTTGTTCCTTCTAGCTGGGAATGTTATAAGAGATTAAGACCTGGGCTCAGTTTCATTTACATTTAAGCACATATGTTTGTGTGGACATATATGTGTATAAATTTCTTATCTCTGCCTGCTGAAAGCAATAGCAATAAGCATTACTAAAGGTTATTTTTTTCATCATGGTATTCATTTGAAATTCAACAAAGACTATAAAATTTTTGTTTTCAGACACATTGGAAGCAGTACTGTGAGAGTTAAAGATAGGTTTGAATTAAGTATATATTTCCATAAGTATTTTTTCCAATTTTACTTCAGAGCCCCAAGCAGTTGACAAAATAAAATATACTGCAGCTTTATGACTGAGAAAGCTACAGTACCATGATCAGAATTATAGGTTCAAATCATATAACCAGCCATGGTAAGTACACCCATGAAGAAGATCCATCAAATGGCAACTGCTCTTAGCTCTTCACTACTTTCTTGGGTCATCAAACACTATAGAACATTAATTCAGAACAGCTACCATCAAGAGCAGCATGAGACCTAAGACTTTACTTCTCAGCTGTCCTTTTTTTCAGTCTTTCATATTAAAAAAGCCATTACCTGGCTGACAGGTAACTGATGCAAAGTTAATGTCAAAGAATCACATCTTTATTTTATGCCTGAAGTGAGAAGTGATAAATGGTACCAATGAGGTGTCCTAAGTCTTATAAATAAGTCTCATATTCTGTAATGACATGTTTAGTAACTTTGATTATGCATATTTGATGAGTAACATACCTGTTCTCCTCTGTATATGACATACTCAGCATATGCCAGCCCATTGACACTTGGTCTCCCAATAACTGAGTGATGACCTGGAGGGGCATGGGCCATCTTCATGGTGCTGAATTGCAGAAAGGATTTTCCAAGGGTCACTCTACAGAAGAGCATTTGTCTAAATAAAAAAAGAAAGCAATGCTTTGAAGGAAGCTGTAAATGTTGGTTTTGAATTTTTTTAAATATTTATACTTTAGTTGTAGTTGGACATAATACCTTTATTTTATTTATTTTTATGAGGATTGAACCCAGGGCCTCCCATGTGCTAGGCAAGCATTCTACTGCTGAGCCATAACCCCAGCCCTGGTTTTGAATTTTTTACAAAAATCTTAACACAAGCAAAGCTAACTTGCATGTCACTTTCAAATTTTAGGTCTAGGAATGGTATGGGATATGACATATAATTTATTATAAATAATTATCAGGCTTAAATGTACAGCTGGAAGTCACACTATTGGGTGAATATGAATTTGGGCAGATGTCACAAAAAAGTATGAAAGGTTGATGAGAAAGAAAATTATATAACTATAGCCCATGGACCCAATCCTCCTGACTGCCACCTGTTTTGTAAATATAATTTTATAGAACAAACCCATGCATTTGTTTCCACAGAGTCTATGGCTGCTATTGCATTACAAGTGAGAGCTGAGTCATTATGACATGAAAAAAATGACCTGCAAAAATAATAACTGTCTAGCCCTTTAAAGAAAAATTCAACCCCTAATCTGAGAGATAAACAATTTAGCTAATTAATACAATTAATCACACAGTTAAATGTAAATAGTTATTATTCAAATAATTTGCTTTTAGTAATAAAGTATGATCTTTGTGTTATGACCAATCAGAGATATTTTGAGCCAATTAAAAATTTGCATTGAATCTATTAGCATGACTGAGTCCTGCCTGAACTTGCTTTTTTAGTTGGGTGCCACCTATTCTCTTTTAGGTCCCAGAGAAATAGGTCTTGCTCTATATTGGTAGTTTGTTTTCTTTTTTTTGAGTTCTATCTCTACAGTAGTGGCAGTAATGTATTGTCATTAGGTTCTGAGAATCCTTGTCTATTGATCAGGGAAACACACTTTTTGACCAAACAGGTCCTGGCTTCTAGCTTTCTGCTTCCTGCCCCAAAGCTTTACTGTTGGCTGGTGAGGATAGAAGATGCATGACCTGCCTAGCCAGCCCATGAGACTGCAGGTTAAAGATGAGCAGATGGAGAGTACTGGCTCATGTCTGCTTGCCTGGCATGACTTGCAGACTGTGATACATTATGCAGTAGATACAATGTAGGGGTACTAATTCACTGGGGCAAATGTTGGTCAATGCAAGACAGGAGCCATTAGAAAAATTCATCCCTACTGATATACTACTATTCTGAAATACAAAATATAGTTCCTACAGCTTCTCTGAAGATGTCTCATGGGCTGAGCAAACAATAGCACTTGTTAGGAAATGATGTCGACCTAGCTTCTAGATAATACATCATTGTTTTCTCTGCCTCTTTTTCTACCTGTCTTTTGTGCCCTCGTTCCCAGTTACTTGTGACTGTACTTGCCAAAAAAGTACTAGTCACGTGCTTTGGTTTCAAGCTGTTTTTGAAGAAATGCTGGCGAAGACATAAACTTACGTGTCTCACTTAAATGAGTGATTGCTAGTTCCCATCTAGGTTCACTTTTTTTTTTGGTATTGGAGACTGAACCTAGGGGAGCTTTACTGCAGAGCTATATCCCCAGTCCTTTTGAATTTCTGAGAAAGTTGTTGAGGTTGACCTCAAACCTGTGATCCTCCTGCCTCAGTCTCCCTCATCCTCTTGAGTCACTGGGAATATAGGGGTGTGCTACTTGGCTAGGTTCACTTTGATTGCTTATTTAGGTTTTTTCTTTTGTCTCCACAGCAGTTATGTTTGAAGCAATGTAGCTTTTGTATGCTATATATCCTTATCAATTTGTGTGTTCTTAACCAGAGAGGTCTTATAGGAAAGAAGTTTCCTTCTGACCATATGGCATTCGTCTTAGAACTACTGATGACTAGAAATTTTTTCACAATATAGCTGAAAGAGATAAGTTTTAAGATCAATTGCTATAAGGAATTTCAAGGATATATGAATTTTTTTTAAGGTCTTGGCTGAATAAAAAGATTTCTCATGAAGCTGACTGCAAAAATAAATTTGATTAGTTTAAAAAATGTAATAAATTCTGATCTTTGTAAAGTATGATTCTTTTGTATTTTGATTATCAGGGGAAATATTTTTCTCCCCACTGACTTCAGAGAAGTCAGGGATGAATGGAGTTGGGCCTGGAAATCAAACATGGTTTGTGCTACTTCCTTGAAACTTCACACACTGAATTTGTTCTCAGTGAGGGCACCGTGCTTTATTCCTAGTTAAAGTAGCCATTATTCTCTCCACCTTCTGAATTTTAAAATCCTATTTAAAATTCTGATGTTCATTTGACTGTCACTAATTGCAAAGTTGATATTTTAAAGTTGAACTTTTCAAGGTTAATTATATGTCCTGTCCTAATGTGAACAATTCACTAGCAAACTCAGAAGCAAATTTAAGAGCCTCCTTGTTTACAGAAGTTGTCTTACTTCAAATGTGATGAGAACTGGAGTGTCTTTGTTCTGTAGAAGTCATTTTCAGTCTTGTCTTGATTAAGAAGAAAGGCATGTGAACATCAGGGAGAAAAGCCCAGATGCAGGGAGGTTCATTACAATTCATAGTTGGTATACATGTATCTGGTTTTTACGTGGTATTAGCTTTGCCATAATTGCTCCTATTAGAGGAAAGGTGGTCAGCTGTTTTTACCTCACCGATAAGCCTTACTTATTAGAAGTGAGACTCAAGGATAACCCGTGACTTCTGCAGAGCCCCCAAAACTAATCAGGTTTGTTGATGGTAGCCACCGTTACACTATATGTTGGATGCTCACCTATGACATATATAACATGACCTGTCTTTGTGTGTGGGGCAGCCTGTTCCTCCTCCAATCCCATAAACATACTGGTTGCTTTTTGAGGAGTTTTCCGCAAAATAAATCCCAGCTCCAAACATTCCTCCTATATATGCATGACGCTCATCAAAGCCTTTATGAATAATGGCATTAATGAATGGAGAACCTAAAAATAGAAAAACAAAGATTAGTTTTTGAGCACTTTTCTGGAATTCCAATTAACTGCATTCTATCTGAACTGAGAGGTTAATATTAAGAAATAATGCATACATGAAAAAGTTTATTTTGGCCTATTATTCGTAAGTTATTTTAATGTATTAGAATTGTATAAGTAACATGGATTTTGCAGATGGCATGGGATTTTTAGACAGCAAAGTGCAATGTGGCTATGAAAACAGACTATTTTACATGCTATTTGCATGTAACAAATTACAACAAAAAATAACTAGATGGCTCAACTTGCTCAAATGAAGTTCTGAAATAATCTGAGAAATTATTTTCATTTCATATGCCTTGGAAATCCTGTACTAACATGTAATGCATTAGAAAGCCAGTACAAACAATCATTTGGGCTGAAAAAAGAAAACCAAAACAAGCCTTGGAAATCCTGTACTAACATGTAATGCATTAGAAAGCCAGTACAAACAATCATTTGGGCTGAAAAAAGAAAACCAAAACAAGCAATTTTAACACAATTGTAATATAGTCAATCATGTAACTTTCTCACTTTATTAATTTTGCAAAAGCCCAGAGGGATGTCTATAATAATTGCATGCTACTCACCATGAAATAACATGCGCTCATTGTGATGGTTGTGATTCTCTTCAGATACTTCTTTTTGTCTGTGACAGAATCGTTCCCTCAATTTCTTGTTCACAACCTTCTGAATCTTTATGGATGAAGAACAAAGCAGTTAATTATTAGCAAAATAAAAATCTATGATTTAAAATGAAAACTATGTTTTCCTTTAGCCAGGGATGGGGGTGTCAAAATTTTTTAGATCTATTTGTTTAAGACATTATTTAAAAAGATAAGGTTGCCAGGCATGGTGGTGCACACCTGTAAAGCCCAGCGACTTGGGAGGCTGAGGCAGGAGGACAGAGTTTGAGGCCAGCCTCTGCAACTTACTTAGACCCTGACACAAATTAAAAAATAAAAATGGCGGGGACTGTAACGTAGCTCAGTAATAGAGCACGCCTGGGTTCCATCTGTGGTACTGTAAACAAACAAAGGAAAAAGTTGCCATGTCAGTGGAATTCTGTTAATGTGCTAGCTTTGACAATTTTTAGTTAAAAGTTTTTACTTATTCCATACCAGACCAGGTTCTTGCTTCAAAAGGTTATTTCTAGGTTCCTCCCTAGACTTAATAAATTTTATAAGATGGGGGCCATGTTTCTAAAAAAGTTTGCTGGGTAATTATGACATGTACCAGTATAATTTCCACAGATCCATTAACTTAAGGAGTTAAATTCGTTCTCAACAGATTTTATTCATCTTCATAATACCCCTCTGAAAAAAGTAAATAATAGTTACTTAATTCCATATTTTAAATTATGATACTAAGATTAAGAGATATATGTATTCTGGTATCATTGACTCAAGGAGATTGACAATCTAAGCCTTAAATGCTACTTTCAAATGTTTAAAAAAAATTACCATCAGCTATGGTCTGAATTTACATATAAGTTAGGAGATGCACATTCATACAAGAGTCATCAGTTCAGGCTGATACAGCTTTCTGCTTGCAGCTTTAACGCTTTCAGAGTGTCTCAAAGGGATTAGAGATTATATTGTATTGAGGACAATGACACTTTATCTCTGGGTATAAGTAATTATCTTTGACAGTTTGAAAATATGAGTCTTTTTAAAAAAATTTTAATCGTCAAGAATTTTCAGGCAAGCCTTAAAATCTAATTTACACCATAAAAGTTTTTGAACTTACTCGAATGACATTATATCTGTTGAAAATGCCACCAGCATTGCCACCATCTCTGTGTTCTCGAATGGTACTCTGCATCTATAGAAAAAAATAATTAACAGTAAAAATATGCTAGTGTATAATTCTAAAGATATTCCTTCTGTTGTCTTCAACATGTCAATTTTCTATATGGTTTCTACTGGTAAGTCTAATACCTGGTACTAATAAATAGGAGTTCACTATAAATTGGTCAACAAACTTAATGGATAAGTATTTCTGGTGAGAGAAGTCATAAACATTAAATTTATGCATTTTTTGTTTCTCTGTTCTTCCACTTTACAAAAAAAAAGTAATTATCAAAAAGAAAACGTTTTAAAAAACCAAGTGTCTTGGGCTGGGGACATAGCTCAAAGGTAAAACAGCTATTTTGTATGGATACTTGCCAGGCTCAATCCCCATCATTGCATTAAAAACAACAAAAACAGCAGCAACAAAAATACAAAAAAAAAAAAAAAGTTTCTGACAGAACTGATTCATAGAGTGAATTCTCTATTCACTGCTCCTTTTGGGAAGATAGTCAACAAATTTTACATCATCTGAATTGACTACTGGAAGGATAATTAGGCAATAAAACACTAGAAGATGTGATGTTTTCTTGATATGGTGACTAAGTATGAGCTGAAAGACTTCTCTTGAGTAATGTTCTTGAGTTCTCTAATGTAATTTCCTAGCGTGGGAAGGGAAATTGTATGAGCGTTGATTAAAAAAAACAAAAAACAACAAACACAAATAAATGTAAACATATGCTTTATGCTTATGTATTTGTATAATAATGGAATTAGGCAGCTGATTCACAATAACGGAATTAGGCACTTCATTTATTATCAGTAATAAGAGAGGCATAAACTTTCTGTAGAGAGGGAATCATCTATGCCTTCTATCTACCAGGAGGTTCACAGAAATAGCCTTACTATGGTGCTTAAAATAATTGTGACTGGAGGGATGAAATGTACTTCAAAATTATGTGGCACACTTCTGAAGCATATATGAAAATTCTGTATATTATAACTGCATGAAAATACAGATTAGAAATTATTCGCATCTATGAGGCAAGAGTGTTACTCCACATCTTAGGTAGTATTCTAATATAAGAAAATAGTTCTAATAAGAGCCTTACTTGCATGAGTTTCAAGGAAAACTCTGGAATATAAAATAACAGACCTGCTCCCCACACTGAACAACCTAGGTTTATGATATGAAAGCAATGTGACATGGTCCTAACCTGAAGTCATATTTCAATTTTGCAATAATCTATTATATTGGCTAAGGGATACTAAATAAAAATCAAAAGACCATAAAGCAATACAAGATGATCTTATGTCTCCTAGAAAAATAGGTTTAATCACAGGTTTCAGGAAAAAAGAATTATAAACTTTTAATGTTCATTACCTCTTCTTCTACTGACTGATATTCTTTATCTTCTGGAGCAAGATCTAGCAAAATAGTTCCCTGATTTACACAGTGAAAAGTCAAATAAGGATTGGTTCCTGTAGGAGAGAAAAATTAACATATAAAACTTAAGTCCATACTATTTAGGCTCTGAATATAGCAATGTAGCAGATTTAAAATATAAAATTGTCCTCTAAAATTTTTTTTGGGAGAGCTTGAAATGGTCACTTATAATACATTTTCCTTGTTAATTTCATGGATAATCTAAAATATAGATAAATAAGACTCAAATTTAAAACTTCCTTAGTTTCATGCCACTGTTAAAATTTTATTAATTCTATAAATTAACTAATTCAAGTTGTTTCATTTCTCTTCCTCTGCTTTCCTACTGTGAAAGTATATTTAACAAATAAATATAAAAAGAGAAAGAGAAAGATAAGAGGCCTGTAATAGCAAAGACAATGGGAAAAGACTGAGCTGACAGTCATGAGGGAGGGAGAAAAGTTCACGAAGAGATAAGGAGGAGAGGTCACATTATGAACAGCTAGGTTATAAGTGTCAGATTTATGCTAAAAGCAACAAACCCTATTCAAGGGTTTTAAAGGAATGGAATGAAGTGATCATACCTTCATTTTGAAGAGTCCTCTGGTTACAGTGTAGAGAAGGTACTGGAGGGAGGCAAAGGTGAAGGTTGGTAACAAGCTGGAAAGTGGTTGGGACAGTTCAGAAGAGTGATGGGAGCTTGGTTAAGTGAAAGTAGTGGGGAAAGACAGAAGTATAGAGATTGCAGAGAAATTTAGGATATAAAGTATACAGAGAGAAAGGAGAATGACTTTCAGATTTTTGAAGACAGTGAGAATATAATGCAAATGACTGAGATGAGAAGGCAGGAGGTACTGTACCAATATTACATTGCATGGGCTCTGTGGACAGACTATCTGGGCTGGTGCCAGCCCTGACGTTTACCTTATATCACTAATCTGAAATTATTTTCTGAATAGCTTACCTTGCTGTCCACCTAAAAGTCTTTCTACTCCTTTGATTAATTTATGGCGGTGTCCATATGCATTGATGCCTATTTCTTTCAATTCTTCATGACCCATATCAGCCAAAACATCTAATGTAATCTGAAAAATGAAAAAAAAAATAGTAGCTAAATCTTAACAGCTCTTTAGAGGACAAAAGCTCTTCCATTTGTCTACATTGCTATAACTACCATGGAAATTAAAATTTTGTTTCCTATATAAACATGACCTGATAATTTTCTTAAATGTCGCCTTGATAATTTTAACAGCTCTTTTTCTTACTTGAAATACTCCTTAATTGGCTTTTAGTTAATGGAGAATAAAGCATCTCAGAAATACAAAATGAACACTGCTGTTATTTCTTTTTGATTGCTAAATTCTATCTTCTGCTCGCCTCCAGATATAGGTAGGATCAGTAGATTGAAAGTGGGGACATTCTAGATCCTAGTATCTAGCAGTTAAAGGAAATGAATAGTGAGGAAAGGGAGAAGTGCATGGTAAAATTAAACAGAATGCAGAAAAAGGAATTAGCAGTCTTAGATAAGCAGATGTTAGGCAAAAGAACTTCCCAGTGCTAAGAAATAGTAAATTCAGGAATAGGTTGCCTTGGAAAGAAGAGAGATTTAGATTTAGAGATTTAATGAAGTATTAAGTTAGATTATAGAACATAGAGAAGCTGTATTAAAAACTCTAATTTGGCTTACCAAAAGGAGAGTAGGTGGTTTTTAAACTCTCATAAATTTTCAGACTTAACAATCCCTGGGCCTCACAGTCTATTTTTGCATAGAAGAGTGGTCTTTAAAAATTTTTTGGTATTTATCCCTGTAGATGGAGATGATTAGTTGGCTCAAAATTACCTAAAACTTTTGTGGACTAAAGTAACTGTGACTCTACTACCACCCAGTGGCAGTGTTCTGAATGCACAGGATGAAATCTCAGCCACATTTCCTGAAAGCTGAACCTGTTATTTTTCCATCCAGAGGTAGGCCCTATGATAATTCATGTACTAGTTTACAAGATTAGCCTTTGATGTCTCTTTCCTTGGAAAATAGAAATCCTTTTATAGATACTCTTTCTCTAACTCAAATGAGATTTTTAAAAAATTTACCCATAGTTTTTTTCTTCCTTTAGACTTGCATAGAGCATTCAAAAACCTGACAAATTAGGCCTAGAGCTCTGCTGATTTTTATCATCAGAGTGAAAGATTATATAATGAGTCTGATCATCTCTGTGCGGTGATCATACATTATATCACTCATTCTTTGAAGTAATTTACTATATTGCTTCTAAGTGGCCATTTAAGAAATAATTACCCCACTGCACAAAATGGGCAATTCACTTCCAATCACCCAAAGGAAGTTTTCAGCAGAGCTTTTAAAACAGTGGCAATTCTGAAAAACTCATTTTTGAAAAAAAGAATAGTTCACAAAATAAAAGGGGTCTTTTCATTTTTAGCTAGATATGATTTGCATTTAGCTAGATATAATTTAATATAATTTGCAAACTGTGTTATTGATATGCTATTTTTTCTTCTAAATGTTCTAAACATCAGTTTATGTAAGGTTGACATAAAAGTAGGATCTCATAGTTATGTGGTAATTTCAACTCAAAGACTCCTCCTTTTTTCTCAATTGATACATGTAATGTATATATGAAGGAAGCAGAAACCATGTTGGGGGGGAAAACCCACACTATTTTCAACAATATTCTAAATTAGTAATGCACAATGTTCAATATTTGTCCTTCTTAGAGTTCTAGCCATATAATGAATAAAAAAAAACCCAGACAAACCACCCTAACCAACAAAACGCCCTGACAGATTGATACTTGCAAGGCATTTAGTTTAGAAAGAAGGGTTTAGAGGAAGTCTCTACCGTAGAAAGCAAAACAAACTCTAACATGCCTCCTAGTATTTGTGTCCTGATTGAAATTCCTTCCTCATGAGTGTGGGCTAAACTTACTAATTTCTAACAAATATAATATGGCAGAAGTGATAGATATTGCTTTTTACACTGGTTTACAAAAATACTGTGTGGCTTCTCTCCCTAGGTGTTCATTTCATGGACTGCTCATCTGGGGGAAACTAGCTGCCATGTGGGGCAGATGGATGCCATGATTACCAACTTTTTTTTTTTTTTTTTTTTTTTTTGTGGTGCTGGGGATTGAACCCAGGGCCTTGTGCATGTGAGGTAAGCACTCTACCAAGTGAGCTATATCCCCAGTACCCCTAACTTCTTATGTTCGCACCTTTGTGTGTTCCTTCTCCTAGAGTGTAGGTTTACCTTATGACTTACTTTTACCAAGAAAATAAAGCAAAGATGATGGGATGGTAACTACCAGACCCTCTCTCTCCTTTGCTGACTAAAAAAAAAATGTCATATTAGAGAGGCCACATGGTAAGGCCTTCAGTTCAACAGGTTGAATTCTACCAATAACATGTGAACCTGGAAGGAGATCCCTTCCCAATTGAGTCTTTTTTTTTTTCTTCTTTCTTTCTTTCTTTCTTTCTTTTTTTTTTTTTTTTTCTGTACTGGGGATTGAACTCAGAAGCTCTTAACTACTGAACCACATCCCCAGCCCTTTTTAAATATTTTTATTTAGAGACAGGGTCTCACTGAGTTGCTTAAAGCCTTGCTAAATTGCTGAGGTTGGCTGTTAACTTGAAACCCTCCTGCCTCAGCCTCCTGAACTGCTGGGATTACACGCCTGACCCAACTGAGTCTTCAGTTATCATTGCTGGCTAAAACCTTGATGGCAGCCTCTGAGAGACTCTGAAGCAAGAAGACACAACAAAGGGCACATTCTTATTATATAAATGTGTGTTATTTTAAGGTGCTAAATTTGTGGTATTGTCAAGCAGCAATAGGTAATATGCATGTCATAAAGTCACCCTGTGCAAGGCCCATAGGTGAGGAATCAAAGCCAGTTAAAAATGTTAGTGAACTTAGAAGTAGATTCTGATGCTTGCCAGTTGAGTTTCCAGATTAGAATGCAGTCATGGCTGACAGCTTAATTTAAAAAAAAATTTTTTTTAGATAAACATAGACACAATACCTTTGTTTTATTTATTTATTTATTTTATGTGGTACTGACGATTGAGTGCCTCACATGTGCAAGGCAAGTACTCTGCCACTGAGCCACAGCCCCTGACAGCTTAATTTTTGAGAGACCTTGAGGCACCCAACTAAGCTATGATTGGATTCTTAACCCACAAATATTGTGAGACAATAAATGCCTGTTATTTTAAGCCACAGTATTTTGGAATAATTTCTGTTACACAGCAGTGGACTACTAATATACCTATGCTATATTGGCATTAGTCCAATTTGATGTAATCCAAGAAAATATATATTAAGTTGCATAGAAAGACAGGAAAAATCAAGAAATAGTTATCATTTGGAATCTGAAAAAAAAGGGCCAACTTCATATACCTGTAATTGAATATATATTATTCTTGCAGTTCTACCGTTCATCCACCCAATATTTGTGCTTGCAATCTATTAAGTGCAGTTCAAAGCACTTCATTTAATTTTTACTTCATTTAACCTCACAAGGAACCATGAAAGTACTATTAATGACCTCATGAGGAAATGCAAGCTCAAAACTCCTGTAAAGATAGTACACAAAAGAGCTGAGAAGGTGGGGATTTAGAAAGCGGTAAAGCATATGCCTAAAGCATATATGAGGCCTGGGTTCAATTCCCAGCACTTCAAAAAATAAAAAAAAAAGTAACAAGATGTTTGACATATCATATCTGCTTGACAAATATTAGAAGATTTGAGATATATAGCCATTTCTTTCTTTTTCCTGTTCTTATTTCTGAAAAGAGATGGCTAGAAAGCTAAACTTAACTACACAAATACACACACGAAATTTAGTTGTTTTGAGTTACATGGTGCCCAATTTATACCCATATTTACCAGGCAGTTGGCCAGTAGAAACCTTAAATAACAAACAAGGGAATTTAGATTTGTTTATTCATTTATCCATAAAATGTTTAATGAGTACCTTTTATATGCTAAATATTTCTTTTAAAAAGGGAAATAAGCATTTCAATTAATTCTAAAACAACTCTTAGAATACTGAGTTAAGGAGTTTAGATGGTAACAAAAAGGCACTGGGAAGTGTTTTTAGCAGACTAACATAATTAAGTTGTATTTCAGGATGACACTGGTGGCATTATGTAGGGCAGGCTTGGAAGGAAGGGTGACTTGGAACAAGATATGAAAGACATGAACCTGAGAGCAATTTCAAAGGCAGAACTAATGGCCTCAATAAAAAGAAATAGTTTTAAAAAATAAAAAAGTAATTAAAGATCTTTCAAAATTCTTAAGTTGGGTAACTATGACATTACTGTATCAATGAAATAAACTGTAAGGAAAGCAGGTTAGTTGATTTTAGACACACTGTTCAAAGATGTAGGGTTTTTACAATCTTATAAACTGCTAAGAATACCTTTCTGAACATCTTTATTCTTTTTTTAAGCCTTCACTTAGTTATATTCAGGAAATAAGTTTGCTGGGCTAGTTATTTATATGTAGCACTCATTAAAGTAAAATTATAATCTTTTTTTATGTTTATTTTTTAGTTTTAGGTGGATACAATATCTACAATTAATTTTTATGTGGTGCTGAGGATTGAACCCAGTGCCTCATGCATGCTAGGCGAGCACTCTACCACTTGAGCCACAACCCCAGCCCCCAAATTATAATCTTCAGAATAAGGAATATTCCTTTATGAGCTAAAATCAAACTGCATATAAAGCAAATGTCACTTCTAGTAGGATTGCCTCCTGCTTCTAAGATCTGTTCATTTTACCTAGGGTAAGGAAAGAAGATGGGAGTTTTAAATGAAAAGACCTTTCTTTTATTTTGGCTTAAAAAAGACAGCAGGCTAGAGCAGCAGTAATAAGAACTAATCTTGAATTATGTTCACAATAAATTTAGTGAGTCTAAGCCTTTGTCTTCAAGAATCTTAAATAAAAATTTATATGGTCATTTTCTAAGAAAATATACAGGATGACCACAAATACACCCACAATCTTCTAAGTCACAGCATTTAAGTTCCAGGAATTACAGTGCACATTAAATTTGTTTTTCCCATAGAAAGTACTCTAAGTAGGAAGCTACTTAGAACCAAAGTCATCCTGGTACTATGTTCAAACAACTATAAGGGATACAGGTACATATTATTTAATATAGAACCTGGTAAAATATCTGTGAAACAAGACAATATTTAGAGACTTCTGAAAGAAAAACTGTGAGAGAGGTGAAGCTGATACTCTGAAGAGTCTCAGGAAACAGACACAATGAATGTAGCCTCACCACCCTCATTTTGCAAACATCTTAATCACTGTCACATATTACTGACCAGTTAAGAATATTTCAGAAAAAATCTAAGGGTAAGTTATGGAAAAAGCTTCTGAATTTACCACTTTATAACTGAAGTTTAGATAATATCTGCAACTGAAATAAAACTGACTGCTTGACAACGGGGTCAGAAAACAGTCAAACAGTTTTATACAAACAAAGCAAGGCTGGTCTGGGGAAATGAAATACAACAGTCAACATATTAAGAAAAAGATAAAGAAATTATTTGGGCAAAAAGAAAATCAAGCAAATATTTACTCAAAACAAAACTGCAGTGAAAAAAAGAATCAAACTGATGAAAATGGGATAAGCTATTAGAAGAACTGAATGAAAGACTGAACTTAATATTAAAATCCATTAGATAAGCATGCCATAGCAAGTCAGGTACTGACAAAGAAAATACAATATAAAGTAAAATAAAGTAAAAAAAAAAGGAATAAAATTATAATGCAAGCTGACTGAAAAACTTTTAATAGCCAACTGGAATTGTGTTTAAATGAGGATCTCTTGTTCATTAAGAGAAGATGTATTTGAAATTTCATCATTATATGGGTATGATTTGGGTTAAAGGGGTATAACGGGGGGCTATATCAGAGGATAATTTTTTTTTGTTATTGTTTTTTGTTTTCTTTGGTACTGGGGATTGAAGCCAGGGAGCTTTAATACTGAGCTAAATCCCCAGCCCTTTTTATTTTGAGCTTTAAACTTGAGATCCTCCTGCCTCTCCCAAGCTGCTGGGATCACAGGTGTGCATCACTGTGCCCAGCAAGGATAATGTTTTTATAACAATCTAAAAATCTTTGAAGAAGGCATGTGGGAAAAGAATTCTTAGTGTTCACACAATATTCCCATAAGAAATCTCTGAACCAGAGGATGAATAAATGGTAAGAAAAAGAAACTCTTATACCAATCTATCAAGTCCTCACCACCACAAAAAAGACCCATTATAATGCTTCACTAAAGCATGTTTTAAAAATTGGCACAAAAGCACAATATAACTGGGAGTTTTAACTATCTGGACATCTGCAAGTATTAGATTTTACAGGTAGGGGAAGCGCCAGGTTAAATGTCTTTTAACTCAGCTAGTAAAAGGGAGAAAATAATTAGAATCAAGTTTTCCTTTAGTCCAACACTATTTCTACTTAACTATTTTGATTACTGAAATCACTAAAGATGAATAATAATAAATAAATTTATGTGGGGGGGCTGGGGTTGTGGCTCAGCAGTAGAGCGCCTGCCTTGAATGTGTGAGGCACTGGGTTCAATCCTCAGCACCACATTAAAAATAAATAAATAAATAAAGGTATGTGGTATTGTGTTATGTACAACTAAAAAAAAAAAAAAGTATGTGTAAAGAAGTAAGAAAAAGCAGAAGAAAATCTTAACAGTATATTAATTTTAATCAATTAAAACTGATTATTTGCCTATAAAGAAAACAGAATGAAGCAAAGGTATGAACAATCTGGAAACTGTCACATGAATAATTATTGAAAGAGTAGGTTATATTTATCCTAAAATAAGGGAAGATTTCTAGAGGGCAAGTTAGAAAGACAAAGTCCATGATAACTTGACTAGGGTTTAAGAAGAAGGGCTACATTATGTTGTAGTAGTTTGGTGACCCTAAAAAGAGATGTCTGTGCTCTCATCTCCAGCAGCAGAGTACTTTATCACAGCAGTAGTATTTATATTAATGTTAATTTATATTAATGTGAATGTTACTTTATTTGAAAAAAAGTATTTCCAGATGTAATTAAGGTCTTGAGATGTGGAGATCTACCAGTATTATAGAAGTAGGCCCTAATCTCAATGCCAAATGTCCTCATAAGCACATAGAAGACAGCACAGAGAAGGTGGCAATATGAAGACAGGAGAGGAGACTTTGAGAAGAGTAATTTGAGAAAAGTCAAGGCAGCTGAGAAGAGGCATGGAATAATTTCTCCCCTAAAGTTTGTGTAGGGTGTGCAGTCCTGAGCCACATTGATTTTAGACTTCTGAGGGAATATATTTCTATTAGAATGAGTAAACATAAACCTAAATCAAATGGATTAAACATGGGGGCTGATCTTGACATACTTTAAATTACAACCATTCTATTACACTTGCCCCAAGTTCTAACAAATCATCTTTCCAGCTTGGAGGACTGACATGGATGTTAAAAAGGTGATTCTTGAACCTAGGAGAATGACTTAATGACCTCTAAACACCCATTCTACAATTCCATGTACATCAATAATTGTTAAGGTCAGGTTCTTATCATCAGTCCTTAATGTTAACCATGGTATAAAAGCATGCAGTATTAAGAAATCATAATTCTGTAGAAAAACAGCAGCAAAAAATTTCTCAAAATAAAACAGAATCCTAATTCAACAGCAAAAAATTTCTCAAAATAAAACAGAATAAACAGAATCCTAATTAATACATGGAACTGCAATGAAATTAATGCAATTTTTTTAAACAAACAATAGAAACAACAACAAAAAAGACAACTTTGAGAATAATCTTTTGAAGTGGTTTCATGGTGTAAGATTTTTGTGTGTGTGTGGTACTAGATAAGTGCTCTACTTCTGAACTATATCCCCACTCTCCTGATCTAAGTTTTCGTGACTGATAAAAATGTATTGAACAGGTCTGTTTATAAAGATAAAATAAAACAACAAAGACACTTACAGACAATTTTGGAGAGAAGTATAAAATTTTGGGCTCCCCTGGCTTTTAGGGAAATGCTACAAGTATTAAAATAGTTGTTAAGAAACAAAAAAGAAACAATGGCTGACAATTAATAACTTAATATTTAAAACATTCAAATATAAATAAAAGAATTACCTGTTCTGTTTCAAAGATATCCCGAAGGTGTTCAAGGCCAAGGCTTTTTAGGAACTGGCTGATATTCATGTCAAGACCTGCAACTAAAATAGAAATAAAATTTATTGGAAAGAATTTTATGAATCTAAAAGATGTTTCTGTTTAAAGTCATGGCTCTTGGACATGCTTGGCTATGCAGATGATTTTTACACAGCATGAAAAAATTCAGAATACATAAATTTAATTCAGATTAAGCTATTTCGCATTTAGTTGAGAAGTAAAAGCAGAGTACTTTATCACAGCAGAAGTATTTATATTAATTCTAATAATATAGTTAGTATAAATAGAACTAGAATACAGAATTATATAGAATAATTTAATGCTTCTAAAAAATTAAAAATCCAGATGTACAAGCTACTGTTTCACTTTTCATTCTTTAAATGACCTCTCAGTTGTTTTTCTGATGTAATTTCAGGAATAAGATTCACATAATAGTTTAATAAGATAGTACAGTTGGAAATAGACATACTGTACACACATATGCATACTACAACCACAATGGACATACAGTTTACATAAATAAAAACAAAATAGATGCTGAGGAACCTAGCAGCCTTCTATGAAGAAGCATTCCTTCTAAGGTGATATGTGTATACAAATTTAAAGACAAGATATTTCTAAATGAAGTTTTCAATCATTACCAATGGGAAAAAAATGAATCTGTTCCATTAAAGTATAAACAAGTAAGTGTTCACAGGTTATACTAACCTTCTCCCTCCTTCCTTTCTGTACCAGCTGCACCATCCCCTGCATTGGAGGCTCCTCCTACAGCCAACTCTGCTAAAGGGCCAGTGAGGTTATCTATGCTACTAGCAGCAGAGAGGCAGGAAGGGGTGGATGCTGGTGAGATCAGAGAGGCACTCACTACAGTTGCTTGAGGCTTAAAACAGGTAGGTAAGGCCTCAGGGGGCATGGCATCTATCAGCAAAGCTCTGATATCATCAGCCTAAAAATGAAGAAAACACAAAAATATTGTATTATAAATGTTAAGTTTTTCACCAAGTACCACCAAATGTTTTATGAATTTTTTCTTTAATGACTGACAAGCATGGAAGTAGGTGTTGCAGTAACAAAAAACTAAGACATGGCTTTGGCTGGAGGCATGAAAGTTGGCATGGTCACTAATAGTAAAAGTTGAAAAATAAGCAATTGCTATTGAAGACTTAAGAAAGGGGGACCAATGTGTAGTAGAGTGTCTGACCACAGTGGCATACAATGTGTTCGAGAATGTAGAAAGCACAGGAAGATAAAAATGAACTAAAAAGTAATTGTTCAGTTCTAAGGAAATACATTTACCCAGATTGCTAGGTTAGAAAACAAAATTACTCTTTCCTCCATAGCCTTTCTTCTACTAGCAAAAAATTTCTCAAAATAAAAAATAGCCTCAGACCAAAGATCATATCCAGAGGGCTGACAATAACATGGTCTCAGAGTGAAAAACAAACAAAAAAATACAATTCTGAGACATGGATTTACAGGTAAAAGTCTTACCAAGGCCTTTAAGGTGGGAGATTGTGAGTTCTCAGCTAGTACTGAAAGTGCTTTTAAGAATCATAAGGACATTGACTCATAGGATCTTGTCTTTGAATCCAAATTAGAGAGGACTTGCTGAGAAGAAATTTGTGGGTGGGGCTTTTGTCTGATGAAGTGGCGTATAACTTGATAGGAAATTCAAACATTTATAACTGAATTATACCAGGAGGGACTAATGGGAATAGACAAATCAAAATGAAGAATGACTCAAGGTCCCCAAATTTCTAGGAGCACTCAGAAGGCTGAGAAAGCCTTTTAAGTATAAATATGGGCCATATCTATGGAAAGAGGACATAATCAAGAGTTCCAGAAAACCACTTCCTGGGTACAGAAGTGTGTCGTAATCAATGGCCACTCCCTGACTGCAGAGTAGATGGCTCTGATAATATTTGCCTGACTGGATTCTGGAATTGCTATGTACCAGTGACAGCTAGCTACCTGTCCCCTCATTGGGATGAGTGTGAATAAAGTTAGAATGTGAGAGAAAATGTAAACGATTTGTGGCCATAGGGAGGGCAGTGGTAGATCAAATGGGGCCACACAATCTTCTTTTCTCCCTCCAGAGAAAATGGCATCTATTTCCCCAAATCTTTCGACGTGGGCTGTCCTCACAACTTGCTCTGCACAACAGAATGTGGTAGGAATGACAGGAGTCTTTAGGCTTAGCCTTTAAGAGAAATGGCAGCTTTTGCCCTTTCCCTTTTGATGATTGCATACTCATCCTATAAAAAAATTCTATCAAGAATATTTAGTGATGAGACGTAGAGAATTCTAGTCATTTATGCCAAGGCTCCAGGCATATGAGCGAAGCCATCTTTTATGTTCCTACTTTAGTCACCCAGCATGTGCAGCTGCACAAGTGACCCCAGGTGAGTTCATAAGAACCTCCTAGTTATTGTTCAGAATCATGAGAGGTAATAAATCATTATTTTAGAGCCATTAAGTGCTGTGAAATAGTCTATTGCTCAGCAATACATAAATGAAACAGAATATGGAAAAATATCTCTGGCTTAAAGATTATAAATTATTGTGACTGTTAATTAACTTCCCCGATTTTCAAAAAGTTTAGGGAAGGTGATACAATGTTTAACTTAGCAATTAAATAATATTAATCACAAAAATTTAATTCATGGTTTTGAAAATACTTGTATAAAATTTACTTTTCCCTTTTCATAAGAATAATATACTATCTAGACTGAATTTTTCTTTGATGATTTCATAGATATGTTACCACAAATATCAGCTGTGCTATATCATAGTAATTCCTTGAGGACACATGTTACAAATATGGATTCCTATGATTACTCACAGGGTAAGGTAATTAAGCTTACTGCTTAGTTTGTCTTAACAGTTTTAAATTATAATATAAAAATTTCAGAAGGAAATCTGTTCTTGTCCTAAGCAGAACAAGCATTACTAAAGATAAAATAGCTGAGCCCTAGAAAGTAACATTAACTCTCAAACTGTAATCACAATACTGAATATCTGAAATAAGGACTTACTGTTGCCAGATCTAAAGGTGTTTGACCTTCTTGGTTCTTCATAGTTGGATCTGCGCCATGTGCTAGGAGTAGGGCACATAACTGTGTCCTTCCTTTCTGGGCTGCTTCATGGAGAGGAGTAAATGCCCATTTATCTGTTGCATTTACACACGTGTTATATTTTATCAGTAATGCTGCTATGTCAACATGCTGAGGACAAACAAAAAGGATGCAAAGAGTTAAGAATGAGATCACCTGGTAAAGCTCCATCATGTCTACTTGTTTCTATTTAGCAATTCATTCTATTTATGTCTGTATTCTCATCCTTAAAAGAAGTTTCTTCTACAAAAAAAAAAAAAGATATTGTCTTTTCTTGCTTTCTCAAAAAAAAAATCTCAATTCCACAATTATTCTTTTATTCTATAATTTTGCATGGGCTTTATTATAAAGATTCATTCTTCTAACACATTCCGGTCTATCTTAAAAACAAATTTAAAAAATAAACTTATACTTGGATCCTAGGTTCTCAGGTCTTCGGTTAACAGTTTACTCATCTGCTAAACTTTTCAAACAAATATTTTATACCCAGTGCTTCTCTTCTGATATTCCCATTTTTCCTCTAACCTACTTTATGATCTGATTATTAAAGGATTCTCAACCTTTTTTCTTACAGACTTTGGGAAAATAACATAGGAAAACAACATTTTATAAAAATTGGTTATGTCCAAAATGATTTAGGGATGAAGAAAAAGTGGGTAGCAGTCACACTAACAATATGGGCATGAGAATGTGTATAGAAGAATGAAAACGAAGGCATAAATATGAGAACTTTTGGAGGAAAAACAATTCTGTTTGGAAAAGTTCACTACAAAAGAATTTGGACTACAAAGAAGAGTGATCAAACACTCAAAAGATGATTATATTTTAGCAGGAAGTCAGCAGATTGAAAAATAAAGACAGAACTACTAACAGATACTGGCTAGAAAAAGTTTAAGTAGGAATGGAACTATAAGAAAGATAAGTTCGCTTGGAGAAGGTGGCTCTTGAGGAAAAACACTAAAGTAATAATGTTTTTAAAATAGTTTAATAGAAACAGTTGGAGCAAGATAAGAGGCCATCATTTATTTACTTATTGTCTCCTAACCAATTCAACCAGCAACCAAATATTTACTGAACACTTAGTAGGAGACTGACACTGGAGGTAGGAACTCTGGAGGTATTACAAAATTGATACTGAATTTATAGCCATATCTACTTGATAAATGAGCTCACTAATAAAAATACAGAAAAAAAACAATAAGGAGGATAAAGCCTTGAAAACAATGATATTTTGGAAAAGGAGAGTCAAAAAACAGTACTCAGAGGGGACAAAAGGGGAAATAACTATGGAAGAATTGTAATGAAGGAGAAAGTTCTGAACAGAGCAGATTCTCTCAAATAGTAAGAGCTCTATATAACAAGTTTTCAGCTTCTTCTTAAGCTTTAAAGTAATCAATTAAGGGTCTGGGGCTCACTAGTAGTGCACTTGCCTGGCATGTGTGAGGCACTGGGTTTGATTCTCAGCATTGCATATAAATAAATAAAATGAAAGTCTACCAACAACTTAAAACATATTTTTAAAAAATCAATTAAGCCCATGAATTATCAATTCAATACCAGACTTTAGAAAACATTAAAAATAGGGGCTGGAGTTGTGGCTTAGCGGTAGAACGCTTGCCTAGCACATGTGAGGTCCTTCAGCACCATGTAAAAATAAAAATAAATAAATATATATTTTTAAAAAACATTAAAAATAACTTGTATATTTTTATAAATACATTTAGGAATGCTAAGCTGGTTACCACTCAAGTGTTTCTGAAATCCATTTCAATTCCAATACTCTATAATTTTGTGTGACTGGCACATTTACATTCCTTATTGATAAGGGAAACTTTTTTGGGGGTACCACTTTTGACAATAAATTCAGATGCACAGTAACTGTTGATAATACATATTTAACTCATGCTGTTGTTCAACTACAATATATTGGACTTTTTGAGGCTGAGATCTCTGAAAATGCAGATGGGGAAGACAGACATCCAAAGATAGGATTTATGGAATATTATTTCATATCTTCTTTAAATAGTTTTTTCTGCTACCTTGAAAACACGTACTTTGAAAAAGAACAGGCATTTTTTCTGAACTAATATTTTTTAAAAATATAGGGCTGGGGATGTAGCTCAAGCAGTAGCGCAAACGTGTGTGGCCCGGGTTCGATCCATCCTCAGCACCACATACAAACAAAGATGTTGTGTCTGCCGAAAACTAAAAAAAATAAAAATATTTTAAAAATTCTCTCTCTCTCTCTCTTTAAAAAAATATAATACAGATATTTACTGATCTTAGGAATCATAATTTCAGTAAGAAAAATAAATTTATCTTAAAGGGACAGATGTGCCAACTCCTTAAGAAAAGCTTCCCATTGCTGAAAATATAAAGAAGAAAAAAATAAAAAGGCAGCATAAGCAGACTAGGAATTCAATTGAACATGCTATGTTTTGCGGTCCTTCTCAGACTATGATATAATTTTAAAATTAATTTTATAGTTTAATTATTTTTAGACTTTGTAACAGAAGATGAAAATAGAGGTACCATCTTTGGCACTGTCAAAATCATTTAATATAAAAACCTCCCTTACTAAGAGGATATATGTTGCAAAAAGCAACTTTTGTTCAGTTAATCCAAAACCATAGAATACATTTCAAAGTTCTCCTGAGTAAGGTTATAGCTAAACTGTTTCTGTTTCTGATGATTAATTTTATTTTTTTCCCATGTTTGCTGGCAGAATAATAAAATTTGGTAGACTACATAGACTTCTAAAATTAGAGAGTGCAAAGAAAATTACATGTTTGTGTGTGCATGTGTATAAAATGAATTGTACAGCTGGTATCGGTGTGTATTATTAAACTTTCCTTACTGAATTTATGGTTTATGCTTAGAGAAACCAATTACATGTTTGCTAAATTTGTTGACAAATGTCTGAAAGAACAATGAACAGGAAGAAGTACATTACTACCCAAGTAGACTGAAAAACACAACTCTTAACCTCTTTAATTCTTTTAAGTAGCTACACTACTGGGGCAAAAATAGTAACTGAAAATTAAGGGTGACAAATGCAATAAGCTGCAGCTCAGTTCTACTCATCGTGCAAGAGCAAAGTACTGAACTAGAAGGTCTAGAAAAGAAATGGAACCCTTTTGGAATGTTTCCAGGAGAGTAAATTTAACAGTGTTTCAGAATTCAGCTGCAACACACAATACTTTAAATGACAAACAACATAAAGAGACTGGAAAGGCTTTAATTTATATTTAGAAATGTGGGAAGTAGGGTGAAGAGAAACATGCTTGGGCTCCTGCTAAAGCTCTATCACAATGATCTTATAAAATTCCTCAAATATTACACATTTTAGGAAAAATACAAGAAAACAAAGGAGTTGAGGGAGAAAATGAACCAGACAACAAACTGCATGCTTTGTGGTAATAAATGTCAATGAAACATTTACATTTACTGACTAGCAGAGAAATTAATGTCCTGTGTTATGTACATTCAAAAATAACACAACATATTATAATATTCTTTATAATGTTCTTTATAACACTAAACAGAATAAGGTACGTTGTCGTTAATATAAACTCTTAAACTTCTTAAAGTATGTGTATATTTTATACATTTGGAAAAACTGAGGTGGCAAGTCCTTTTTATATAACAAAGACACACAGAGATCAGACTAAGCTTTCTAGAGGAAAAAAATGTTGTCAAGGAATAATCACCAATAAATAACTGCACAAGTAAATAACTTCATGTATTTTCAGATATTTTATATTATTACTTTACCTACAGGCTAGTAAATTAATCTGTGTCTATTTAATATTGATGTTGAGTTAGAAAAATACATGGATTATTCCTAGGCTGTTTGTAGAAGTGACATGAAGCCCTTATTCTGACCAGCTGCTCTGCCAATAGTATTACTTACACTTCTATAGTGGCTTGAGAGGGGGGCAGGAGGGAGGCTCCTTGTGCACTTATTTAATCATTATAATAACCCTGTAAAGAAGGTATTAGAATTCAACATTTACTGGAGAAAGAAGTGAAGATTTGGAAAAAATAAAACACTTGCTAAAGGCTGCTGGGTTATTGAGCAATAAGAGGAAAGATTAGATCTTGGATGTTCAAATCCCAATTTCAGGTTTTTCCATGACTACAGATGCCTGCAGGATCTTGCTAGACTGAAATACAAGAGCCATTTTCCTGACAAGCTGAGAATGGGAAAGTATGGTATTAGAGCAAAACCATCTAAGTCAAGATCGTTGGGTAACACTACACTAAACTACCCTACAAATTGTTTTGTTTTTAGTATAGAACCCTTTATTCAAGATGAAGTAGCACAAAAGTCTATTCCACAAGTGATGATTTCAGGGCAAGTGTATCCATAAATACCATGAGGCCAGGTCAGTTCCAAACATCACTGAGACAAATATAATAGAAACAAGAGTTTTCCCATCCTAATAGAGTAATGCATAGTGTGGTACAATTTTCATTAAAATATTTAGCCAAGGCCTAGGTATATGGCATGAATAAAAAGGAACTCTGGAAACATATATAGATTTATATACCTACAGATAATAAAAATCTCCCTTTATATTCCCATTTGTTAAAAGATGACAAAGTACCTGATAGTCACTGTAAGGTAAAATGTCATTGTTAAAAATGCCTTTAATATACCTGATCTACTGAAATCGCAGCTAAGCAACATAGTACCCTGTAGAGCACTGGTTATTTCCCTTAGGATAAGAGGCTGCCTGGGAGATGGGACTTGCTGCCATATCATATACCATATGTCTCTAGCCTAGAAAAAAATTGAAGTTTGAAGTACGGTTTCTACTGATGTGCAGCACTTTGGCTCCACTATAAAGTTGAATGATCTTAAACTGAACTAGTGGAGTCAAGGACTATGTACGGTGTTAACATCAGTCCCCAGTTTAATTGAGAGTGACAGAAATATTGATTTCATATAGTTACTGATAATTGATTACAGGTTTGCAAATAATATTAATTACTTTGTAGAGCAGAGATTCTCAATGGAGAAGATGACCTTATTTACTGCCAAGTGACAATCACTATGTGTCATGAGAGCGATGGGTTGCATGTGTTAAAAAAAAAAAAATGGCAAAGGGAAAAAACCCCAAAAGGTCAAGAATCCATCAAAGGTGTTAAATTCATAGTATAAGGTGTTAAATTCATAGTATGTAGTCATTAACTCAGAGATATTTGAATTTACTAGTTACATTCATGAAGGATTTTTAGAGTGACTCAAATAATCCAAGTGAGGTAAAAACACTTGCTATAAACATATCATGTAGCTCATTTGCATTCTTCAGTACAAAGATGAGATGAATCAGGTTGATCAAAACCTCTATATAGCTTGGAGAATTTTCTGTTCATTTTCACTTTAGTAAGCTGACTTCATTTACAAAGAGCCAAGCAGAAGGGATTTGATAACAAAAAGTAAAACTTAAAAAGAGATAGTGAAAAAAATGTTAATTATTTTTTCTCACCTGGTATTAGAAAAGGAGAGCAAAAATTGTGGATCATGAGGAAATGAGTTTATGAATATAGAACCTTGGGCTGGTTGTCACACTGAATATATTACTACACCCCTCTTCAGCTAATGACAAGATGTTTTCAACACAGCATGAAAGAATTCATACTACATTGCTCTTTAGCCACAAAAGAGAACCACTACAAATTCTATTCCCTCAGAATGGTTATCAAATGACATGCATGTAGAGATGGGTACGGGGGCACAAGCTTGTATTCCTAGGGATTCAGGAGGCTGAGGCAGGAGAACTGTAAGTTCAAGGCCAGCCTCAGCAACTTTATGAGGCCCTAAGGCAACTTTGCAAGACCCTGTCTCAAAATAAAAATGAAAAGGGTTGGAGACATGGTTCAGAGGTAAAATGCCACAGAGTACTAAACAAAACAAAACAAAACACATAACAACACATACACACACATGCAGTATAATATCTCAACATTTTTCCATGAAAATGAGGAAAAAATTAAGTTTTATTTTCTTTATCCTCTGGGACAGCCATGAAGATTGTGAAAGAAGATGAATGATGGATAGAACTTCCTTATATCTATAATATATGAGGATTAATGTCATCTATACAACTAAAACCACAATAGAAGCTTTATTATGTCAGATCATTACTGTAATTCTACTGCCACTACCTATCTTTACTCATTAGCAGGTTTTCAAAGAAGAGAAGATTCCCATTCAAGTTCTACTGATCTTATCAGCTTTATCAACTCTTTTTTTTTTTTTTAAGAGAGAGTGAGAGAGGAGAGAGTGAGAGAGAATTTTTTTTTTAATATTTATTTTTTAGTTCTCGGCGGACACAACATCTTTGTTGGTATGTGGTGCTGAGGATCGACCCGGGCCGCACGCATGCCAGGCGAGCGCGCTACCTCTTGAGCCACATCCCCAGCCCAGCTTTATCAACTCTTAAGTGAAGCTTAGCAAAGTAAAATTCAATAAAACTCAATATAAAATTCAGTAAAATTCAATATTGAGGAGGATCATGTTAAGAAGTACTGCAAATTAGTTTTTAAATGATACACATGTGTAGTTATAATTTAACAGTAAAGTAATTATACATAAATGTATGTGCAGTATGTTAGCAACAAATATTTAGCATACCTGGTTTTCAGTGCAATGAAACTGTAAATTTTATGTCAAGTAAGGTCAAAAAAAATTCTGAAATTTTTAATAAAAGATGTAATCATCCTTAAAAGACAATTTTAAATGCAATTTAAAAGACTTTAGTACTAACAATGTATTTAATTAATGCATTAAATTAAATGTATTTCAATTAATTTACATTATATTTGGAAGTAGTTTTCTTTCTTGTTTGTTCAAAACTGGATTGTTTACTTTTTTTAAAAGCATTTCCACTCAGATTTATCATCTCCCTAAAATATTGATCTTTACAGAAAGGCTTAAGAACACAGAAGGTATTATCGCAAGGGAGAAGAGAATAGGAAGGGAGAATATGGAAATCATGGTAATTAGTTTGGTTGTTATTTACAATTCATCAGATTTTTGCAAATTTATACACCATCCTCAACAATAGTGAATCCAACTGTGAGAAGTCCAGGTATGTACAATCTGGCATTAGTGGATTTCTAAAGTCCAGTTAGTGATCACTTGGAAGAATAGACAAGAACATAAGCAACTGTTATTCTACTGCTGCAGGGATCAGACCTGAGTGGGCCTTGGTTACTAAATTACAGTTAGTTCAGAAAAGGCATTACGATACATTCCTCTTCCAACTAATAGTAGTTTTAGTAGTTGGAAGGATGGCACTGGAATTTCACTTTGAGGTTTTAGTTATTTATCCTCTGGAATTATGTATATAAATTGCTCAACCACTCACTTGAACATTTTTAAGATGTTGATAATAGCATAAACCACCATAATTTCCATGCCTATATAGGAGCCTCCTGATTTTATAGCTTCTAAAATCTGCTGGTAGAGTTAATAAATATTATCTATATCCATAAATATTAACTTAGTACTCATTACATACCTGTTCTTGTGCTAGATAAGATGGAGAGATCAGAAAGTGTTAAAAAGTGTGGTTGTTGATCAAAAAATAGTTAAGCTTAACAAGAAAGGTCTGAGACAAAACCTGAACAAAAGATTAAAACTGTGCTAAATTATGCTACTGACTGGATATCTACTTATTTAATGTGTAGTATATATTTAAAAAAGCAATAAATGCCAGGGAAGTCTTGTAGATATTAACTTTAGAATGCTCACCCCATAAGATGCTGCATTGTGAAGAGGAATTAAACCACCTTTGTCTTGGGCATTAACATCTGCTCCATGCTCTAAAAGATATTCAGCTACTTCAAGGTTATTGTAGCCTGCTATTAAGAGTAAAAAAGGCAAACATGTCAGCTAAAGAAAAAAAAATACATATGTGTACATCTATTCATATGTTATTAATTATCTTGTGAAAGACCAGGTAATTAAGATTTTAATTCTTTCTGCTTTAGAAGCTAATACTATTATTACATAATTGAAAATTTCAAAGTAAGAAATTATACAAAATTATGTCAATCATTTCGTCTTTTGATAATCAAAAGTGTATTAGGTATCCAAGTAAGGAAAAGAGATTTGGATGCACTTGTGATGCTTACCTGCCAGGTGCAGAGGAGTTGAATTTCTGCCCTGAGTGTCTCTACAGTTGATATTCTCTGGGGTACACAGCTTCTGCACTCTTGCCAGGCAGCCCTTCTTGGCAGCATCCAACAAGGCAGCATCCCCTCTCAGTAAGTCCTGAATATCTGTGTCTCCTTCTTTTACTAAATCGAGAGGTGTGTTTCCATCTCTGTTCTTTTTAGTTGGATCTGCTCCATGCTACAAAGAAGAAAAACCAAATGGGGTTTGTGTTTCCTGTAGTAGCTTTCTGTCAGTTGGAAGTTGGGTGGGTAGCATGTACATACTTATTTAACATATTCCACTTTCATTCATCATGGGAGAAAATATCTGTTCTGTATGTGTTTTAAAAAAAGAGAAGCCACATCCTGCTTTTGTTCATTCCCTACTTAGCAATGTATTGGATCAGCTTCTAAGCACTACTTAACCCAAGGCTTCGAATCAATGGTGATGATGAAATAGGGGAGGGTGTTGAGTATCTTTTACTCATCACAAAATATACTTTTTTCTCAGATTCCTAGTTATCTTTTTGGAAAAGCTCTTGTCCATTTAAGAACGTCCTGGATGTTAACTCTCACAAGATTTCAATTACATAAAGATATTCAGTGGGTATCATGAAAAAGAATAGAGAAAAAGAAGATTACATCAGTGGAAAAAGTACTTTATTCTAAATGCCATCAGTAAAGAAAAAGTTTGGTAACTTTTTAAATTTTACCACCTATTTTGAAGCTAAGCAAAAATGTGTTAAAAATAACCTAGATATAAAAAGTTTAACCACCCATACCTATAAAATAAAAGTCAAGAATTTTAATTTTAGAAACAACACAGACTGCTCTTGACCCACTATGGAAATTTGGGATAAATCAACTTAGAAACTAGATTAACAATGACATGGAAGTTATTTCTTACCAGCCAGTTGTAATAAAAATGATTATTAAATACAACGTTTTTCTGAAGAATCATAAGAACAATTCTGATATCAGAAAAATGGTGGGAAAATTTTAATAATTTCTAACCAGAACAATTTTTCCCTGTACCATTTTTTGATATTAATATTATAAATATTAGATAAACAACACAAACTAAATCAACTCTTTTCAAAACCCACTTTGATGAAATGACTTTAATCAAATTCACTTAGACACTTCAAGGACTACTCAGAACTATAGACATATCATGATACTAAAACATTTCTCTGTGAAAGTGAAAATGGAAGCAGTTTCTATAGCACTTATTTTAAATTTTTTTTTTAGTTGTCAATGGACCTTTATTTTATTTATTTATATGCAGTGCTGAGAATCAAACCCAGTGCCTCACACATGCTAGGCAAGCGCTTACTGCTGAGCCACAACCTCAGCCCCTACAGCACTTATTCTTAATAGAACAAAATTCTGATTCAAGTTTAATCATCAAAAACCAAATGTTTGTGTTTTTAGAACTTTTAAAACCACATACTTTTAAAAGGAGCTTGCAGATTTCATATTTTCCTTTAGCTGCTGCTTCATGTAGAGGGGTAAATTTCCATAAGTCCGCCACATTGACAGAAGCTCCATGCCTCACTAAAAGCTCAGCTACCTCATAGTGTCCATAGGAACAGGCATTATGAAGGGGCACCAAGCCGCTAAAACAAAGACACATACACATTACTTTAAAGTTCTAAAACAAATTTTTGAGTTAAAATGATTTTTATAATATAAATACTGCTCTTATGGCACTGACTATTCTGAATATTGGATCAAAAAGAAATAAATCCTTTTTTTTTGGTTTTTAAGATGAAGCACTTATTTATTTCTAAATAAGAATCAATCATTTTTAAAATGTTTCTTTTCACAGAAGGACTTTTCTGTTTCTTGGGCATGGATATACACATCACAGCAATCATTACCACTAAAATACATATAGAAATAGAGAATAAAACTCCATCAAAACTTTTAATTTAGATTTTCTCACTGGCAATGTAAAATTATATATTACAAAGTGATTTCCAGAATAATTAACAATCAGGTTTTATCATCTCGATTTTCTTCTTTTTGGGTTTATGAAAATTGCATGCTTACCTGTAAAATATACAATGTAACCATTATTTACTTAAAAGATACACAGTTCAATTCTACTTAGAAATTCTATCTTTTGTTTTTGTTTCTTATTTTTAAATTTGCACCGATTCTATAATGATTTCGACAGATAAATTTAAATATTAAGGTGCCAAAGAATGAAAACTCACATTCCAAGTGATTCAGAAAAGTATTCACTAAGGAAAATAATGATGCTAATTATATATTTTAGTCAGAAGAGAGACTCTAGTAGCCTCAACTTATAAGCAAACTATTCTGGGATGACTAAGTTCTGATTAGAAAGCAAATGGCATTCTAAAAGCACAAAAAGATGCCCCATAAAAAAGAGTGCATCAAAAGGGTAAGTTTTATCTTGCACTTCAGACAGAACAAAAACAAGATATCAAGTGTCTTTTTATTTAGAGATCACTGCCTTTTAAAAAAGTGTTTTGTGATGAAATATGCTGGGTGCTAAAATAAGCAATAGTACCAAAAATTTGTTCCTCTCCAATGCAGCATAATATTTTGAAAGAGTCAGTGACATTGCTGTTGAATATTTATGTCTGATGTGTCCCTTTAAAAAGATATACACATTATAATGATTAACTGAAGCCTAAATCATGTAGTTTAATTCTACAGCACTCTGCCGTGTAACTGCACAGGAGGTGCTGGCTTATTTTGAGATTATGAAACTAACACACAATATGAAAATTCATTTCAGTCATATTCTCCTCTCACGTTTCTAATTTACTTCTATGGCTACTTTAAGCTTTTTCTAGGGAAAGTTAAATAATTTATCAAACTAATAATAAGAATAAATAATATTTTAAAATTAATAAAAATAAAATTGTTTCTTTAAATACTAATGACTCTGGGATGGATGGTTAAAGAAAGAGATTATACATTTTTAATACCAAAAAATAACAGATAAATAGCATATCACAAACTATATGAAAACATTCATAAAATGTAATAAAATACTAAATATAGGCATTAAGAAGAAGAAAGAAACTATTAAATACTGATAAGGAAAGATATTCAAGATACACCACTGGGTGAAAAACAATTACACTTCAAAGTAGACTATAGAATGACATCATCATCTGTGTTAAAAACCACTGTTTTTCACATAGCTGAAAAATTACATATTAAAAATATTAATGCTCGTATTTCTAGAGGATAAGCTAATGGAATTTTTACTTTCTATACTGTACATTTCTGTTTTAACTTACAATTTAAGCAAAAAAAAATTTATATTATTTTGAGACAGGGACTAGCTAAAATGCAGAGGCTAGCCTCCTGCATGTAATTCTCTTGCCACAATCTCCTAAGTAGCTGGGATTACAACTGTGTACTACCAGAACCAGCCTTTTTTTTTTTTTTTTTTTTTCCTTTGGTAGTACTGGGTTCAAACCCAGGGGTCCTTTACCACTTAGAGATCATATGAAAAATGATTAGCCCTTTAATTAATTAATTAATTAATTTTTAAAATTTTGAGACAGCATCTCACTAAATTGCAGAGATTGGCTTTGAACTTGGGATCCTCCTGCTTCAGTCTCCTGAGCAGCTGGGATTACAGGTGTGCACCACCGCATCTGGCTTCATATGAGTGTTTTTCAATGGAGATAAAGCTAAGACTTCATATTTTTTTTCATGAAGTATGAAGAGAATAAATCCCAAATAGCTAAATTTTAACATACCCTTTGTCTTTGGCATGGACATCGGCACCATGGTGTAGAAGGTATTCCACAACAGACACACGATTATAGCCTGCTGCAAAGTGTAAGGGTGTAGAATGGCGGCCTTCTAGATCTCTGCAATTCACATTTTGAGGGCTGCAAAGTTGCTTTAATAGTGCGTACATAGAGATAAACACAAAAAGGTCATTAACATTTATTCATAGATTTTGCTGTAATCGATTGTAACATCTTGGATATGCTGTGATTTTATAATGAATATTTATTTCCAAAGATTAGATAATACAAATGACATTAAAACTGGCATTATGTTTTGCTTTATAGTGACTATGAATACTTCTAACTATGTACAGAGTAAATCAATCACTGTTAACATTCCTAGTCCAAATCCTAATCAATAAAACCCAAAATAAAGTAGGCATCTCTAAGTATAAGAAGTCTTCCCTTTTCATTTTTGTATGTCTTTCTTCCCCACAACTGCTTGTCTTAACATATCTGCTTCTAGTAGAATGCTCTTAGCCATTCTCTGTTCAACTAAGAACTCTGGGTGACTGCAGATTCAAAGTTCCTGTCCCCTCTAACATTGATCAAGTAAGCAAAAGCTTACTGGAAATAATATTTTTCTGTTTGGGTCACTCACTTGGCCCTGATCCACTATAGCAAAGACATGAGGTCAACAATGGTTTCTTGAGTTAGGGGAGAATGTTTAACTCTACAAGTCAAACTGTAGCTTGGCCTGAACCTCCAAATCTCCTATCTCCTTTGAATGTCATTTCAGCACAATATAAATTATAGGCTCCATTATATTGGTTTCAAAGAGTAAGATGCAAAGAAAGAACAAAAGGCTATATCACCAGTGGTGATAGAAATCTATTTTAAAAAATTATTTGTTCTTCTTAGTTATACATGACAGTGGAATGTATTTTGACATATTATACAGTCATAATTTGGATCTCATTCTTGTGGTTGTACATGATGTGGAGTTTCACTGGTTGTGTATTCATATATGAATGTAAGAAAGTTGTGTCTGATTCATTCTACTGTCTTTCCTATTCTCCTATAATAATATTTCAATAATTTACAGCTTAAAAGAACAACAGATTCTTTCAGTGAGAGAACTGTCTGTAAAGCTTGCTTCCACTCCTGCCACTGCAACAAGCTATTAGTACAAACTAAGAACCTGAAAGATCTCTTTTTAGTGATATTGAGTAGGGATGCTATGGTTTGAATGTGTCCCTCCAAAATTTGTGTTGAAACTTAATCTTCAACACAACAGTATCGAGAGGCGAGGGATTAGGCCATGGGTACTCCTCTCTCATGACTGGGATTAAGTCTTTTTTATAAAAGAGGTTACACACAGTGCTTTCTCCTTTTTCCCTTTCTGCCATGTGAGGATACAGCATTTTGTTCCCTCCAAAGAATATGGCAACAAGGTGACACGTTGAAACCAAAACACTGGCCCCATCCAGACACTAAACCTGATCATGCCTGGATCTTAGACTTCCCTGCCTCTAGATCTAAGAGAAATAAATTACCATTGTTTATAAATTACCTAGTCTATGATATTTCATTATAGAAGCACAAATGGACTAAACAAAGAAACATTCACAAAGGTAGGACAAAAACAAGGGCTTTTAGATGGTACGATTTTTAGGAAGAAGTCTAGCTAGTGAAAGAGAGCTCAAAAGCTCATCAACTCTAAATGGGAATTAAAATCTAAAGTCCTGTTTAAAAAAAAATGTGATCTGGTCAGGTCATATATCTTGTCTTTAGCCACATTAATAGATGAATAACAGAACCAATAAACAAAACCAAGTAAAAATGAATAAATTAATATATAAACTAAAAAGAAAAGCTATAAAGATGGGTAGTAAGCACGTTCTACGGAGTCTTTTTAAAAAAATATTTATTTTTTAGTTGTAGTTGGACACAATAGCTATATTCTATTTATTTATTTTTTTATGTGGTGCTGAGGATTGAATCCAGGGCCTCGCATGTGCTAGGCGAGTGCTCTACTGCTGAGCCGCAATCCCAGCTCTCTATGGAGTCTTATACAACTGAAACTGCTTTCTGATATTGTTGCTCCCCAACCCCCACCACCATTTTAACATTCTAAATGCTTATTATTACTTTTACAGAAAATACTGAAAAGTAGGAATGAGGCAGGTAATGAAACACAGAAACATATAAATGCCCATCCTGCTTATTAAATACTTGCTTTTTGAATATTTAAGTTCTTTTTCTCCATTCCATTTCATTTATTTTTGAATGCCAAAGCAATTCAAAAATTCAACTACTTTACTCAGCAAACAGCCTTTTCTCCTAATACTTCTAATACTTCCTAAAGCCTCTTGGGAAAGCAATTTATCAGACCTAATACTCATTTAATTTGTGTTTTGTTTCCTTTTGACATTCGCACTCCACTGACAAAATTAACTTTGGCCTTCACTGTGAATGTGTTGTTGAGACAACTTGAAAGTTATAGTATATATTTGCTTGTTACATACAAAACACATGAAATCAACATGGAAACAAAAACAAAGCCATAATTCTTGTTTTGCTAACTTTCTCCCTAAACGAATAATCACAGATGGCAATCAGGTCTTCTTTATTAAAGAAAAAACATATTCAATATTAGAATTTCATATTTGACAAAGTTTAGTCTATAATCTTTTTTCTATAATACAAATAAAGAGTGATAAATTTTGAAAACTCTTCTTGTGCATATAAACAATGCCATAAGAATGCCTTCTTAAAACAAATATGAGAGTCTCTGGAAAAATATTGAGAAACATAATTTTAAACATTATCCTACTAATGCCTTCATTCAAACTGGTTTACCTATTTGTGAATATGATCTAAAATAACAGCACTTTAATTAATATAAGTGAAAATGAACAGCTTTCATGCAACCTGAAGAAAAATGATTAGAAAGTATGCTTATCTTTTCTTCTGCTGCTGCATGGTACTTGCTGGGAAATCCTTGGTAGGTTTGTTTTGTTTCCCATCAAACAAAAAGTTAAAGACTTCTCCTATCTATGAATATATTCTAACTATCAATGTTTTTAATTGCTCAGATTTGAGTAATTTTACTAAGAAGCTTAAAAATGAACTGGATAGCAAAGTTCAACAGTGCTGCCCCAGACATTAAAGGCACTTACTTACCTTCACAGTTTCCAAGTCACCAGCCTTTGATGCCTCTAAGAGCCGATAATCAACATCAGAAGTGCGTATAGGTGTACTCTCTAAATAAAAGAAAGGTTACTATTGATCTTGGGGAATTAAAGACCAGTTAATGAGGGGAAACAATTTGATAAACAGAAAGAGATTGGGGGGTTGGAAATTTCTAAGATGTAATAAAAGTTTTTTTTCCCAATTTTTCAGATAAGAAATAAATGGTTTCTTACTTCAATCTAGGTATCACCCCAAGCCAAATTTAAATAACTTCTAATGCACACAAATAATTTTCTATCCCTACTATCCTATCCTATCCCTCCAATTTTCTGGCCAAAGATTTAACAAAAGGGAGTGAAGTGAGAAAGCCTAGGACAAGAGATCAAAAATACATCTTTATGATACATTGGTTTTACAAAGTGTTGCAGCAAAACTTTGTCCTGGATTTGTTATGTAAACCTAGGGAAGCCATTTGACTTTTACTACTTGGTTTAATTTTTCTTTTTAGTTTTAATGTCTTCAGTATAAAACAGAAGCATTACATAGGAAACTGGAATGATCTTATGCCGCAGTCCGGCTGGGCAAAATAACCGGGAGGTGACAAGCAACTTGAAGGTTGAAGCAGTAACTGCTTTATTACGGAACAATAGCGGTATATATACCTAACTGATTACACACAGCTTGACTCAATTAGCATCATCCAGTTACAGCAATCAACCAATAAGGAATCCCTACCATCTTAATGGCTCAGTGGCGTTGCCTCACAAACCACTCCTCCTGGCAAACTGCCAGGCGCCATCTTGACTTGATTTGTGGTCCTCAACAATCTTATAAAGTATCATCAGTGAATAAAAAAGTCCTACTATATACATTTGTTTAATTCACATTTATTGAATGGTTTCAAGGATATGCAATTAAAAATGTCTGTATACTTGGAAGGTATGATACCAATGCCAAATAGAATATCATTAAGCTTGACTGCTAAGTCTAAAGACTGACAAATGATGTATTTTGATTAATTCAATATAAACAAACTACAAATCCATTTCACATTGACCCAAACAAAATAGGCTTTTAAAGCAAACAATTTATAATTTATCATCCAAAATATGTTTATGGGCATTAAATATGGCTTTCATAATGCACACGTACACATTAACACAAAAGCACTAAGCTCCAGGAGACTAGGATTTTAGAGAGGGCTCTAGTGTATAACTTTGAACAAATCACAGAGTAGTTTAATTTTTGCACTTAAAAAGTGAGAGGTGGTTTCCCTCAGAGTCGCTTTCAGATTTAAGATTGTATCGTCTTATGATCAGAGACACCTTTTTGAGTCCACTTTCCAAGTGGGAAGATCAAGTGATGCCATGAAAAGATTTCTGATTTCAGAAAAAATACTTTAGTTCTTCTAAAGTGCTTTGGTTCAGGAGACAGACTTTTATAGAATAAGTTATGAAAATTCTTCAATGGAAGATAAACTATTTGATCATATTTATAATGCTTAGTAGATAAAGTACTAAGATTAAAGAGTGGAAAGAAAAGTGTGCTTCATATAATGAAATACATTTTGAATTGTTCTTCTTTTTAACTAACATTTGTCAGTGTGTGGAACTGACAAACAATCTTCTTTTCACATAGAGAACAATTCAGAAAGCAATTGCTGAGTTGATTTCCTTGCTATTTTAATGCTGCAGTCAATGTGTATGTCAAACTTCAACTCTCCTTTGGCTGGTCTTATTCTGTTCTTGTCTGACTCATCTTCTTTCATTCTCTGTGTGGGTATTACTACATTTATAGGTAAGAATGTCAATGTATGTATAGAATGTCTTTATGACAGTGATTGACAGATGATAAAACTCACTAAAACATCCTTTAGATATCTGAAGGTAATATTTTTAGCTTATTATTTGAACAAACAAAAGAGGGATGATTTGTTTATGTACACAGAATTACAACTTGGGATTTTTTAGGTTTTATAATTTGAGAGATACTATTAATATGGCTGAATTCTAAGAACAATTTGATATTCACACATGTACCACGATGGAGACTGACTAGTAAAGGTTGTAATTTTCCCATCAAACAAAATGTTTTATACACATATATAAAGGCTTCTGAGAACTGTGAGAAAGGTAACTTAGTCTTGGTCAAAGAACAGAAAGTAAAGAAGATAAAGATACTGATTAATTACTATACTAACTGTAGATCTCTGCATCTGTTAAAAATCTTCTATTGGCTTAGAACAGCCTCATTTTTAGAAACAGTGTGAACAAAGTATTAACTGGAAGGAACTTTGTATAAAGTTATGTACAATTAAAAGAAGTGATATAAAAATAAAAATGGAAATCAGGCAAAAGAGGAGTAGCTTACATAGTAAGTACTGTATTAGTTAAGTCCTTTATAAGTACACTGGCTTCTGTATTAAATATATTACCTATAGTCAGAGACTGGAGATGGGCTTCTACTTTTCTCCTAGTCATTCTCACCAGAATTTTTAAATCTTCCAGAGGCTAGAAGCCATTTTGCTATTTTAATATAATCTCTTATTGCCTGGTTCTTTATTTAGTATTAGATCACTGAACTAGCAACAAGTTTTAGTGGCTTATTTCAATATACCACTGAAAATGTGAACTTCAAGGTTTAAATTTAGTTACCATAAGTCCCTAAATCCTTACCTGTGGAAATAATTAGAGGACAGTAATGGTTATTCCACACTGGGATAAAGAAAAGTCAGAATAACTCAGAATAAAATATAGCTTACATGCACTGTCCAGAAGACTGTCTTTGTAAGTAATGTGTTTTTTTTTAATGTTTTTAGCTGCAGATGGACACTAATACATTTTATTTATTTATTTTTATTTGGTGCTGAGGACTGAACTCATTGCCTCACAAGCGCTCTACTACTGATCACTGAGCTACAAACTCAGCCCCAATATAATATTTTTTATCTGCCCTATCTAACATGGTTGTCACTAGACATGTGTAACTTTTACCTGAAATGTGGCCAGTGGTGACTCATGAATTTTCAATTTTACTTATTTTTTTTTAAATTAATTTTGGTGGTACTAAGGACTGAACCCAAGGTCTTCTGCATGCAAGGGTAGGGCTCTCCCACTGAGCTAAAGCCCAGCCCTAATTTAAATGAAGTTATAGGTAGCTATAGGCAAACTATAGGGACAGAGCTGGTCTGGAGAAAACAGCCAAATCTTCTGAAATGAACTTTTAAAGTGCTAATTCATAGAAAACTGCCTATTTTGTTTTCTTTACTCTGACATTAATTTGGACACTGTCCAAATTTACAGTGAAAGCTTTATTCATGTAAACTGGCAACTACAAAGTTAAAATCTAAAGGTATTGGTTTTTAAAATAGATCTCAACTCTGGTATTAGCAAGCATATTAAAATGAACCTTTAAAACATTATCCACAACATAACCTCAACAACTTAATATATATCTTATATGACTAATACATTCTTTCAGGAGTCATTGTAAATATAACCTGGAATTGGATTAATAAATGTAAGCAAAATTAAAAATTTCAGTTGGTGCATGGTTCAGTCTATTAACATATAAATAAATAACTGGTATAAATATTAGTTTAAGGTGCTGGGGATGTAGCTCAATCGGTAGCGTGCTCGCCTGGCATGCGTGCGGCCCGGGTTCGATCCTCAGCACCACAAACAAAAACAAAGATGTTGTGTCCGTCGAAAACTAATAAAATAAAATAAAATTCTCTCTCTCTCTTTTAAAAATAAATTAGTTTAAAAAATTATCTTCTTCCAAACATAAAACAATACCCATTTTTTTAAAAAAACCCCTCTTAAACGGCACTATTTCACTGCATACTCTAATATTGGTATTATCTTTTTAGAGCAATAAAGATTACAAAAATTCAGTGAAAAAGTTCTGCCATGTCCAAAATTAACCATCTAGTGACTTATATGTCTAATCTTACAAATCAATTTTAAAGCACAATTATCAAAATTGTAAAACATCTCATCTATGATTTAGTGTTTAATGTTATCATTCACAAGAAGGCATTTATTCTAACTGCATTTATTGAGGAGACATTTAATATTTTTGCTTTGCTTTTGTGATACAGGGGACGGAACCTAGGGCCTTGCACATGCTAGGCAAACACTCTACTACAGAGCTACATTTAAAAACATTATATAATCAAATCTGCTTGATTTATTCAATTCTTTCTTCCCCATTTTGTTGACTGTCTCTACAAACTATTTACAGTATTAGAAATTTTGATGCAATAGTTGTCAGCTTGCCTGACATAAGGTTAAAACTTATAGGAATTAACTGAAAATTCAGTGCTAAATGATTCTCATAAAAAGTATAGGAGAAAAATTTAGAATATTTTAATAAAAATCACGATTTTTATACAATTACTGGAACTTGTACAGAAGGCAGAAATAAGTCCTAGTTAAGAGTGACATCTTTCTTAAGCAAATAATTCAGTGATCTGTGGAAACAGGAAATAAGTCTTGGTCAAATAGTTCAAGCTTGAAATCCAATAATGGAGAATTTTATTCCTTCAGTGAGATCATTTTGATGGTGAAGATGTCTTAGATTGGTATTTTTTCATTATCTAAAGATAATCATCTAAGACTGAAATAGAATGGTTGTCATGAGGAAAGAAAATCCAAATCAATAGTTTTCAAAGTGTTAAACAATTATTTCATGAGGCTATTTAGCTCTGAGTTAGAACACATCCACCATGATCTCCATCTCTCTGCCTTGGAAGGTTGTGTATCTCAGGATGTAGCAGTGATTCTCTACTGGGTTGTACTTCTTGGAGGCCCATTAAAAATTTATAGGGGCAATTTTTGTTTTCTACTATAGTCGTGACCAAATTATTACACAATAATTTTACATTATTTAATTGTAATTGTAATTTTCCTCCTTATAGTAATGGTATTTTATATAGATTTTAGGGAAGATATTTGTAGAGATATGTGTGTATATTATCTTTGAATTTCATTTCTGGAAAGTAAAGAGGATGTCATAAAATATTCACTAAAAAGGGGACATTGTGCCTCACAGAGTTTAAGAGCTATTGGACTACACGTAAAAAAGAGTAACCAGGACTTCTGCCTGCTAGTCTGTAGTGTTTTCCATTTTACTCTTCTAGCTTATGTGATTCTATAAGATATATAAACCACAAAGTTAAGGATTCGAAGGAGGGGTCAATTATACTAACTTTCTTTTGTATTTAGTTCACAATTTTTCAGTAGGCTAAAATTTTTTCTGTGCTATTTCCTTTAATGTGGGGACTTAAGAAGCTAGTGCCTGCTTCTGTATCCATTTTATGTTTGATCTCCCTCAATAAACTAAATAATTAAACTATCTCACTGTAGTAAGCATTTACTGTGATTTTTAGCGAGATTTTATAATTATATTTAAATTGAGGGAAAGGATAATTTCATAATAGTGTAATTGAAGCTAAAAGTGATAGAAAGTAGATCAGAATATTACACATGAGAATAATTAATTAAAGGTCATTATCACAAGAATGAATTTTAATTTTCTCTATTTGATAGATTTAGAACTACCATAATTCCATACTGTTTATATAAATTTTAAGTCATCTTCAATCTTATCACCCATGAGTCAAGGTTTTAATTTTAAATTGAAAAAAAATTTAAAAGTATGTTTGGATCCTTCTCATGATATCTACCTCATCCTACGAAGACTGAGAGACAGGAAATGTCACAGAGTAAACTACAAGTTGGGAAAGGCATGGGGGAAAAAATTCAGGCCAAGAAAATGTTCTAAGGAGATACTTTTTAAAACATTTGGTATAAAGTTTGAGCAGGACACTGTTTATTTTAACTCACCACTCAGAATCTGCTGCACTGCTTCATTTCCCATTTGTGCCGCTGTAAAGCCTTGTAAGGAGATGATGGAGGGATCAGAACCATAACTCAGCAGGAGGCGGCAGGTTTGCAGGTGACCAGCTAGGGCAGCTCTATGCAAAGCAGTCTGACCCAGGGTATCCAGTGCATTCATCTGAAAAATCATTGGGTGAGCACATGAAATTGAACATCTTTTTATACCTTAGCAAGTAAATTCTATCAACTATGAAAAAAAGTTTTTTTTAAAAAAAGTCATGGATATTAACATCTGCTCACTGGTTCTAAAGAAATATCATCTTCTGACAACACAGACTTCCCTTCTTTCCCTGAATGACCATTTTCCTGTCTACTTTCAACTTTCTCTTTCTACCAATCTCCTTGACATTCAGAGTGTAAGAGAGGGCCTCTTGTTTGTGTTCACTCTTGTCACATGAAAGACACTCAAATACTTTTGAATTAATGGGTTTTACTACACCTATTCCCAGAATATAAAGACAATAAAACATGTAAGCAAAGATTATCAAAATATTTGATTATATATTTCTTTTCTAATTTTAGAAAATGCCTATTTTACAGGTTGAGTATCTCTAATTTGAAATCTTGAGACCAGAAGTGTCTTGGATTTAAAATTCTTTCATGTTCTGAAATCGTTGCATATATATATAATGAGTTACACTGGAGATGAGAGTCAATTCTAAACACAAAATTAATTTATATTTTATATGTACCTTACATATAAAGTCTGAAGGTCATTATTAGGTTAGATATGTTGTGTAATTAAATTACAAATATATTTAAATGATATGAGGATTCAAATGTTCCCTTTGAAACCCTTAAAGAATTTATATAGGGAAACTCAGCTAGTTTTAAGACTAAGAAAATGTCAATTTTCTGGGTCATTTTCATAATTTGGTCAAACCTATCTTGATTCTAACCTGTATTCCATGATGTCCCAATAAACATCCTCTACCCAAATAAGACCAAAGTCCACATTCATTGTACATGTACTACTGTTCTTAGAGGATTTCTTCTTTCTGCCTTTCTGAATGAGAATCATTGCCAGTCTCCCCTGCTCTAAGAAGTCTTCTTGATTACTTGAAGCCTCAATGATTACTCCTATTATGAATACTTATGACAATTTAGCACTTAACTTTTAAATTATAACATCGGGGTACATTTTACTTATCAAATTAAGGTTATTGAGAAGATGGACTGTATTATGTAAGATTTCTAAGTCCGTTAGAAAGTTCTTGATGAGAGAAAATAGTGAATTCTCAAAAATATGCTGGTTGTTCAAAGACATTTGTACCCCCATATAGAAGGTTAGAAAAATAAAATATTAAGACAATTGGTTTTCCTATTTCCAGTCTTTCATTATTACCAGTAAAACTCACACTTATTCAGAAAAGGGTTCATTTAAATTCTTAACGTTATTTCAAGAAACTCACCATGAAATACGAACATGTTTAATTAAAACAAAAAAAAAATTTTTTAAATATGAACATGTCTAATTCTATCACATTTGCTGACAGAAAAATGACTATGTATACAAAAACAACATAAAAACACAACTGTCCCTGACACTGTTAGGGTGGCTGTCACCAAAAAGATAAGTGTTGGCAAGGATGTGGAGAAAAGAGAACCCTTACATATACATTGCTGTGGGACTGTAAATCAGTACAGTCATTGTGGAAAATAGTATTGAAGTTCCTTAAAAAATTAGAAACATAACTACTGTCTGATCCATCAATCCTACTCCTAGGTATACATCGAAAGAAAATGAAATCAGAATCTCAAAGAAATATCTGTATCTCCATGTTCATTTCAGAATTATTCACAATAGCCAAGCTGTGGAAACAACCTAATTGTTTGTTGAGAGATGAATACATAAAGAAAATTTGAAGTATATAAAAAAAACCACAACTGCCAAACTAAAATTTTTCTATGATATGAATATTTCTTTTGTTACTTCTTCATCATAGGAGAAAAGCCATAAAACTGCAAAAGTTCTAGTCTAATACTTTCCTCAAAATTAGGTAAGAAACACACTAAATTATTCAATTCCAGTTACAAAAACTTGAAATCCAGCTTGTTAAGTCATAGGAATATCGCTTGAGAGTTATTCCTCTAAAATAAAGCTTTTAAGAAAGCAGAGATCTCAAATGACTCAGATAAAGCTGAATCCTTCAGTACACCATTTGAAAACATTCCCGATTTAGTCCTATGCCACTTCTTTTCTATCACTGTTTCATCAAAATCTGATAGACCAACTTTATTAGACTACACTGGATCCCCATTTTATGATGGTGCTCATTTCCTGTAATCATTGCTAAAGTTTGCCTTTGATCAGAATGATCCTCAAAAAAATACCTTGGCAATGTAGATTCTCTATAAATCCAATACCAGCCAGTTTTACCTCCAGTGTCTGAGAAGATTAACTGCAGAGGAGATGAACTACATATAGTATCTTTAAAGACTAAAAACACACTTTATGTAAGGAGAATCTCTCTTTATATATATGTATTACAGAGATGAGTAAGTGCAATATGGAAATCAGCATTCATGTCCCATCTTTCACACAGTATGGAGAGTTTCATGTCTTCTCAATGAATTATAATAATAAACCTACCATAACAGTGTACAAATGGTTATTAAAATTAATTTACAGAAGAAACCCTTTAGATTTAGCTAGAAAATTCCATTTGAGAACAAGAGAAAGAAAATGTTAGATTAGAGGAAGGGTTCACTCTCCAGCTGTTCCACAGCTTGAGATTCAAGCACCAAGAGTACTGTTTCTCAGCAAGGTAGGTGACTGAGGGAATTCACTTAAATTCAGCACTAGACAATAAAATAATCAGAAACTCAGAACCTTGTCATATAGAACAAGAAAGAATACATTAGAGACACACCAACATGAGCACCACCAGCACACTGCAGAGTGGACAGGTAACACAGGCAGAAAGAGAAAAGAACTGTGACTAAATTTGGCATGGGAGAACTTGTGGGACAGAGAGGGAGACTGATCTTAACAGACTAGTGGAGCAAGCTGAGAAGCAAAAGTGATCAGAATCTTTTGCTGATGAGTGGAGTGGTTGTGAGAAACATTTGCAAGTGGTTACACAGCAGTTTGCCATTTGCCACCCATTCTGCCATAAGGTCCAGAGTGAGCCTGGACCAGCACAGAGGATTATGCCCAGGGCAATCCAGGCCAGAGATACTGAGGATGGAGAGGCTCCAATTTCCTTTGTTGCTGGCAGCATGGGCAAGCGGCTAGGAAGAGGCCAGACACCAGTCAGACAGGTGCTCTGATCCTGGGAAATCTATACAAACAGCAGTGGAATAAGTGAGAACTGTGGAAAGTTAGATCCACTATAAAAGTGTAATTTTCCAAAGGGCCCTGAGACCCATAGGTCCAACAGAGATCAGCATCTGTCCGGCAAGAGGGGGTGTGTAATTAACCTCAAATATCTCCCTGAAAGGTCAAAAGGACAGTCAGGAGTAAATCCAAGCCCCTGGTTTAGAATTCTGCATCAGCTCCATTTGGAGAGCACATTCTGTAAGACAGAAAGCTGAGAACTACTACAACCAGCTTTGGGTCCAGGCCACACCACCTAGCAGCTTGGGGAAAAACATAAAGAGGTCGAATTTAACAACCCCCAGTCCTTGATCTGAGGGGTTCAGAGCACAAAAATATAAAATACAAAGAATGGCTTAAGAGCATCCATCCTTTCCAACAGTTTTGACCACTCCAGAAGAAACAAGCCCTTCCATTTATCATTAAAAATATTTTCCTCCAATTTTTACTTTTATTTCTTCTATTCTGTATTTATGTATATAAATGTTTTCATTATGCTGAGAATTTAAGATATATACATGTAATTTTTCTTTAATTTTAATTATTTTAAAAAAATTCACCTGTTTGCTATTTAGACTTGTTTTAATTCTGGAGGGGTAAAATTTTATGTGGGTTTATTTTGGTTTGATTTGTTTGTTTTTATCTTTGTTTTTTGTTCTTATTATTCCTTCTTCACTTTCCTTCCCATTAATAGGCAAAACCTCTTATTCCCTCTTCCTCTCTTATTTTATTACTTTCAGTATTTTTTATTCCTCCTTCTTTATAACATCACCTACTACACTTCTTCTGTTTTCCCTTTGTTCACTTTTTAAATACATCAAGCTTTCTCTTGCCTTTCTACCATATTATTTCTTCACTTAAAGAACTATAATTTTATTATCTGTTAAAACTATTTAGTTTCTATAATTTCTATCCCCCACCATTAATGTTGTTGTGGTTATTAATAAGGTGTATGACACATTTGACACTTGTTGTTTGATGTTAGATCTAGTACAATTGTCTATTGTTGGTGCTGATGTTAAATGCTGACCCCATCATCTCTCTTTATGTGACAATTAGATTTGTAGACATTAGAGTAGACACCAGACATTTAAAGCTGCATTACTGGTTGCTTGTATTGCTATTACATGTTCCCCCTTCCTTTATGAGGTGCTGGGAGCCACTGGAATACTACAAGATCACTGGGTTCAGATCCTGCTGCTAAGCTACACCCACAACTCAGCCAAGTGACGGTGAACCTAACTCCATGCATGAACTAGTCACACTTGAGCTCAACAATATTTCAATACATAGGAGAGATATCTCACCATCATGCATATCCATAAGACAATAATTTAAAAAACTATAATAGGAGAAAGATCAGTAGAGTAGATGGAAAGAAATGGGAGAAAGAGGAGGGGAGAAAGGAAGTACTGAAGACTGAATTAGAAAAAATTATATTCCATGCTTTTATGTCAAATGAATACTAATGTTATTTATAACTAAAAAGAACAAGAATAAAAAATACACAAAAACATAGATCTAAATAAAACCTGGCTGAGAGGAGAGAAAAGGGAAGGCAAAAGGATGGTACATGAAAGGAGACTGAGCAACTTATGTTCTGTGCATGTATGAATCCCACTACTATGCATAATTATGATTGACCAGTAAAAAAATTAAAAAAGAGACAAAGCCCCAAACAAATGACCGGCCCCCAAGAAGGATCAGCTACTGGGTGACCCCAGATCTCACTCCTGTATATCTACTCACACAGCAAAAACAGAAGTCCCAAGAGGACTTGGGGAACTCATAGTATGGTAGCAACTTTCCAAGACTGAATTAAATCAGCAGTTCTATAGCAGTAGACTAAGTGGCACTGGAGGTTGAAATTAACACTGAGCCTATGTGGTAAAGCTAAAAGATACTAACAATACAGGATTACTACAAACCATACCAAAGGATACATGTAGATACACACCAAAAAGATACTGCATAAAAGAGAAATGATATTAATAGCCACACAAGTGGTTCTGAAAACATGAGGAAACAGGCAAACAAGTCTTCCCCCTGAATTTAAAATCCACCACCAAAGGAATCCAGATATGGAAGTGAATAAAATTCCAGAGAAAAACTATTTAAAAAAAAACCTGATTGTTAAAATAGTCAATAGGCTAAAACAAGGTCTAAGGAACAAAAAGAGCAAATATAGGAAGTGAATGACTATTAATAAAGAAATACACACTGAAAAGAAACTAATTAGAACTCCTGGAAATGAAATAACACAATAAATCAAATAAAAAATTCACTTGAAAATATCACTACATAAAAAATAGAACTTTAGGCCTCGGAGACAGAACTTCAGGCCCTCAAGAGAGGGTATATGAATGTGCATACTAAGCATTCAATAAAGAAAAAAACAATAAAAATAGTAATAACAGACAATAATTAGAATATACAAGAACTCTGGGACAATATCAAGAGATCAAATTTAAGAGCCAACAGGATAGAAGAGAGGAAGGAGATACAAGCTAATGGCATTATGAACCTTTTCAGTAAATAGTAGAAAAAGTTCCAAACCTCAGAAATGAGATGGACATCTACATACAGAATCCTAAATAGACCAGATCAAAAAGAAACCTCTTCAAGACACACTGTAATCAAAGTGACTAACAGAAAATAAGGAAAGAATAACAAAAGCTGCAAGAGAAAAATGTCATGTCACATTTACAAATAAACCAGTAAGGCTCACTCCTGACTTCTCAACTCACATGCTAAAATCAAAGAGGGCTTGGAATGAGATATTCTGAGTTCTAAAAGAAAACAATTGCCAATCAAGACTGCTATATCCAGCAAAGCTATTTTTCAGAATTCAGGAAGAAATAAAATCTTAAGGAGAAATTAAAAGAATTCATGACCATTAAGCCAGCACTACAAAAAAATACTTCAGATATACACAGAATACTCAAAAAAAAAAAAAAAAAAACCCTGCCATGGCTCCAAATGGATGAAGATCTCCAGAAGAAGAATCACCTAAATGAAAATTAAGAAGGACCTGAAAATAGCAAACAAACCAAAATGGCAGGAAATAATAACAGTTGTCTATAACAACAATGGATGTAAAAGCCCTAACCTCTCCAAATAAAAGAAATCGGCAGAATGGATTTTAAAACAAGAACCTACTATATGTGGTTTGCAAGAGACTCATCTCCTAGGTAAAGACACATATACAGGCTAAAAGTAAAAGGACAGAAAAAGCATTCCATGCAAATGAAGTCTGAAAACAAACAGTAGTAGCTATTCTCATATCTGACATAAAATATCAAAAAAATTAATCAGGATAAAGAAAGTCACTACATATGGGTAAAGGAAATAATGTGACAAGAAAATATAATAATAATACTTATGTCCCAAAGGTAGATGCAATTAATTGCATTTCAAAAATACTTCTAGTGAGTGCAGTGGTACACACACCTATAATCCCAAGCAACATGGAAGGCTCAGTATCACAAGTTTGAGTCTAGCCTCAGAAACATAGCAAGGCCCTATGCTACTTAGGGAGATCCTGTCTCAAAATAAAAAATAAAATGTGTTGGTGATGTAGCTCAGTGGTAAAGTGACCCTGGGTTCCCCTGGGGGGGCGGGGACAAAACAGAAAATTTCTAGACATTTAATCCCCAATAGGCCCAAACACAATAGATAATACTGAGCAATTTTAACATATTTCTTTCACCAAAAGACAGGTCATCCAAATACCTGACATAAATAAATAAAATCAAAGATACTTCTGACATAAATAATACTATAAATTAAAGGGACCTAGCATACATCTACAGAATATTTCACCCCCAAACACCTTAAATCACTTTCTTTTCAGCAGCTCATGGTATCTTTTCCCAAACAGGTCATATTGTAGGTCACAATGTAAATCTTAGCAAAAACAAAGAATAATAAAATCTTATCAGAACATAAAAGAATGAAATTAGAAATCAACAGAAGAAAAAATACAGAAACCACATAAACACATGGAATTGAACAATATACTTAAATGAGGAAAGGATCATAGAAGAAATGAAAGCAGAAATCAAGAATTTGATTCTTAAAAACAAATGAGAACAGAGGTACAACTTATCAAATTCTCTGGGATAATATGAAGGCTGTTCTAATTCCAAAATAAGAAAAAGACAGGAAACAAGATCAGAGCTAAAAATTAGTGAAATTTGGAATTAAAAAAATACAATGGATCAGTGCAACCAAGTTAGTTCTTCAGGAAAAAGCAACAACAACAAAACCCCACCAAGATTTTAAACTCTTTGCCAAATTAACCAAAAGAAAGAGGAGACCAAAATCAATTATAAATGAAAAAGATATATCACTACAGACATTTCTGAAATCCAGATGATTACTAGAACTATTTTGAAAATGTGTATGTCAATAAACTGAAAAATCAAGAAGACACTGACAAATTTCTTGACCCATATGATATGACCCAATTGAACCACAAAGATACAGAAAACCTAAACAAACCAATATCAAGCAATGAGATTGAAGCAGAAATTAAATCTTCCTACAAAGAAAAGACCAGGACAGGATGGATTCTCAGTTCTTCTTTAAAGTTATTCTTCTTCCTCAAATTATTCCATGAAACAGAAGGGGAGGAAACACTCCCAAATTCATTCTATGAAGCTAGTATAAGGAAACTGAAGAGCAATATTCCTGATGAATACCAACACAAAAATTCTTTAAAAAAATATTAGCAAACTGTATTTAAAAACACATCAAGAAGACAGTACACCATAATTGAGTAGGTTTCATCTCAAGGATTCAAGGTTGGTTGAACATACAGAAATCAATAAATATAATTCGCCACATAAATAAAATTAAAGACAAGAATCAAATGACCATCTCAATAGATGCAGAGAAGGCTTTTGATGAAATTCAGCACCCATTCATGTTAAATATGCTAGAGAAACTAGGGATAAAAGAAGCTTACTTTAACATTATAAAGGCTATATATGACAAACCCAAAGCCAACAACATATTGAATGGAGAAAAACTAAAATCATTCCTTTAAAATCAGGAACGAAACAATGATATCTGCTCTCACTACTCCTAATCAATATAGTTCTTAAAACTTCAGCCAGAGTAATCAGGTAAGAGAAAGAAATTAAAGGCTTGCAAATAGGAAAATAAGTCATCAAATTACCTCTGTTCACTGATGACATCATTCTATATCCAGAAGACCCCGAAAAACTTCACCAGAAGACTTCTAGAACTAATAAATTCAGCAAAGTAGCAGGATATAAGATTAACAATAAAAAAATCAATTGCTTTTCTATACTACAATAATCAATCTTCTGAGACAGAAATCAGGAAAACTACCCCATTTCCAATAATCTCAACAAAACAAATACTTGGAAATAAATCTAACCATGGAGGTGAATGATCTCTATAATGAAAAAAGACTTCTAGAACTAATAAATTCAGCAAAGTAGCAGGATATAAGATTAACAATAAAAAATCAATTGCTTTTCTATACTACAATAATCAATCTTCTGAGACAGAAATCAGGAAAACTACCCCATTCACAATAATCTCAACAAAACAAATACTTGGAAATAAATCTAACCATGGAGGTGAATGATCTCTATAATGAAAACTATAGAACACTGAAGAAACTGAAGACCTTGGAAGATGAAAGAACTCTGATATTTTTGGATAGGCAAAATTAATATTACTCAAATGCAATTCTCTTTAAAATACCAAAAATATTCTTCACAGAATAGAAAAAAAACAGTCCTGAAATACATTTGGAAGAATAAAAGACCCAGCCAGAATAGAAAAATGAGCAAGAAGATAGACACTGGAGATATTAAAAAACCTGATTTCAAATTATACTAAAAAGCTATCGTAGCAAAACCAACACTGTATTAGCATCATAATAGGCATGAAGACCAACAGAATGGAATAGAAGACACAGAGACAAATTCACAAAACTACAACCATCTGACACTTGACAAAATTGCCAAAAATAGGTTGGAGAAAAGACAGCCTTTTATAACAAATGGTGCTAGGAAAACTGGGCAGCTATATGTAGAAGAATAAAATCAGATCCCTATCTTACAGCCTGCACAAAGGTCAAATCAAAATGGATCAAAGACTTAGGAATTAGGCCAGAAACTGTGCAAACGCTAGAAGAAAACAGAGTCGACATTATATCATATAGGTGTAGACACCAACTTCTTCAATAAGATCCTCAATGCTCAAGAAATAAAATAAAGAATCAATAAGTGGAACAGCATTAAATTAAAATTTCTGCACAGCAAAGGTAATAATTAAAAGGTAATAATTAAGAGTATGAAGAAAGGGCATACAGAACAAGAAAAAATCTTTGCCTGCCACTTCTTCAACAGGGCATTAACATTCGCAATACATAAAGAACTCAAAGAACACTAAAACAATGTCAAAACAAAACAAAACCTAATAATCAACCCAATCAATAAATGAACAAAGAACCAAACAGATATTTCTCATTTCTCAAAAGAAGAAATATAAGTGGACAACAAATATGTACAAAATGTTCAACATCCCAGGCAATCAGGGAAATGCAAATCAAAATTACAATGAAATTCTGTATAACTCCAGTTAAAATGGCAACCATCAACAATAGAAATAATAACATATGCTGGCAGGGATGTGGGCGAGAGGTAACAGATCAGTATGAAATTCTTTGTTTCAATAAATGTGTATTTTTTTAATTAAGAAAGGATATTCTCTCAAACTCTAGGAAGTATCAGCAATAAAAGTATATGGGAGTGTTTTATCAGACAGTAAAGCTGAAGCAATACAAGAAGTCATAGAAAACTATCAATGAGTAATGTAATCAAAGTACTCATTCTATAGAGACATACAGAATACCAATACTAGAAAAAATTGTCTATGATGTGTATGATAAGAATGAATAATACTGGAAAACAGATCTACAAAGATTTTTTTGTTTTGTTTTTGTCGAGGAAGAATTATTCTTCACTAGAAATAAATGTTATACATTTTTTAGGTCCTACAATCTTTGGACTCCAAGCTTTTTCCTCTATGGGAAAAAGATAACTGGGGTGGTGGCTTCACCTTCATGGAGGAATATTCAATGTCAAAAAGAAAGTTTCACATACCTATTTTAAAAGAAAAGAAAACTACTCCTCCACAAAACTTTTCTTTATGTCCAGGACAGAAATATTTCCTACATGTAGGCCTACAAAGTCATTAGCAAGGAAAATGAGACTACCATGCCCAGCCTCCTCTGAAGCAAATGGTCATCCATACTTGAACATACAATTCCACAGGAGTTGGGAAGTTATGACTCCTGGGTCAATTCCAAACAGCTGTGTATTTGTTACTGCCTGCAAGTTAAGAATGATTTGATATTTTCAAACAGCTATATGAGTATACAAATAAAATCCTTAAATTTGTCTTTTAGCTCACAAAACTTGAGATATTTGTTATATGGAATTCATAGAAAATGCTTGCTAATTCTCGTTCTATAAAAAAGAAGAGGGAAATTGATTACTGGACGGTAAGCCAATTACCTACTTGACCTTTAATTAATTCAAAATAAAAGAAACAATAATAATTTGTGTCCTGAATTCTGTCTTATATTTGGCTTTATTATCACCCTAATGCTCCTTCTTTATTATTATTTTTTTAGACAGTCATGGGATATAGAAAAGCTATAAAGAATGGCCATACTATTCTTTTCCATATATTCTGAAATGTTTCAAGGCATAGAAATATAAAAATGTGCTTGCCTTCCAGAATAAGTAATACATTTGTTTTTTAGATGGCAGTAGAAACTATCTGCAATGATAGTTTCCTCCCGCCTCCAACTCTAACACTTCAGCCAGTAAGATTTATGCTGCTGCTGTGAGTTTCACATTTGAGGCCAATATATTTATTTTGTTCCAATTCTAGAGCATTATAAGGAATTCTAATAGTTTCAAGGAGGTTAAGTCTGAATTTCCATTATCCACTAGGTTACACAAATGGTAAATAATATTGATTCATTCTGTTGATAGGGAAAATATAGGAGGAGATTAAATGATCTGTGTGTGTCATCCAAAATAAATACCAGTAGCACTGAAAAGAAAGGTCCAAATGAAATATAGAATATGGACAATGAGCTGAATTATGCCACTGAAATAATATTTTTTGTTTTCTTGGCATTGACAATTCTGATCTCATACACTGATACCTTTCATTCAGGCAAAAATATTAGACATGACAATATGTTTTAAAATATTGTCTATGTTTAAGAATGAAATTTTAATTAAAAACCAAAACAAACTAGAATATGGTCTAGAAGTACACATATAATTAGGTGCCTACATGATCATTCAAGCTGAAGTAACCAAATAAATGAGATGGCCATTTGTAAAGATTCTTTGAAGAACTTTCAAACTGAATATGCACATTATATTGCTCTCTTGTCCATTGTTTGTGTTTTCAACTTAAAACATATTTCACGTGTATTTGATACATATGAGCATTGATTTATTCTTCTTAAAGAGACATAATTTTAATTCCTTATAACTATTAGTTGGAACCACAAACATATTTACCCAGGAAATTTAGAACCATTTTTTTTGTTCAAGTCTTTTTTAGGCCCAATTCTAACTTTCCCTATCATGATCTTTACAAGATATGACAAACATTCAGCACTAAAGAGATTATTTTCTTGAAGATATAAAACTGCCTCAAATAAGGAAAACTCTACAATTAAAGTTACAGCTCAACTGTGGTAATTAAACATTTAGGATTGTCTTGTACTATATATTCAGAAGGTGTTAGAAGAATAACAGATGTCTGGCTGACAAAACACATTCCCCCCTTTTCTTATATCTGGAGATTTTATCTATTTCCATCTAGACAGCAAAAATGATTTTCATGAAGATGGATAATTGAGTGAAGTGATCCAAAATCACAACATCTGGCATGAAAAATATAGGTCACAAAAATCATAATTAAAAAAATGTCAAAACAGTTGTGCATTTTACAAGGAAATGACCAAGGGGAATTCCTCTTTCTTCTAACCAGTGTGAATAGCCAAGTTTCAAACACCTAACTTTGAGGCTATATTCATTTCTGTCTTCTAAACTTATAGCTATCAGTCATTTGATAATTAACCATGAACTATTCTTTAACTTCTTCTGTATTTAGGCATTTATTGTTAACATTATAGCTTTACTTTAAATGCCTCAATCTAAAAAGATTTCAAATAATTGGAGGATTGAAAACTATCTTTATTCCTTTAACTAGAGTAACATTGTATTTTTCTTCCCTCAAACCAGAACAATTTAAAGTGAATGTGAGCATTAAAAAGTTAATAGACTGGGACTGTAGCTCAGTGGTAGAGCACCTGTCTAGCACATGTTAAGGCACTGGATTCAATTCTCAGCACTACATAAAAATAAAAGATCACAATAAAGGTACTGTGATCATCTACAACTAAAAAAAATATTAAAAAAATATTTTTAATAGTAATAAAAGTAATAGGAATTAATACATCTACAGAACAACACAAGATAGGAATCTGAAACAGGACAAATTCTGGTAGACAGAGATTAGAACCTAGGGAACAGACAGTAGGCATATTAAAATCTTCTTTTCTTGAAGATAAGAAAAAATATTTTCTTATCTTCTTTCCTTATAAAAACAAATAGCTGATTTTGTTGAATATCACTGTTATAGTTTGGATGTTAAATGTCCTCCAAAGGACCATGTATTAAAGGATTGGTCCTCAGGGTAGTGCTATTGGAAGGGAGTGGAATCTTCAAAAGGTACGGTCTAGTGTAAGGTCTTCAGGTCATTGGGGATGTGCCTTTCAAGTGGATTATGAGATCTTTTTCTTCCTCCCTTTTCTTTCTGGGCCAAAAAGTAAGTGGTAGGTCATAATTATCCTTGGTGGTATGTATATATATGGTTAAATCATCTTTTATAAGGAATGAAAGACACAAATGACCACAAATTTAATTCTGAGCTAGAACTCTGATAGTTATTAATATTTTATTTTAGAAGGATTTTAATCCTTTAATATATTGTGAACTCACTATTAAGATACTATTTTCTGTTAGCTAACTGAACTTGAATTATTATTTGTAAACCTTCAAAATTTATGAGGAATTTCAAAAGAAACAATTTTAAGTTCCCTAAAAGGTAGTATATATGAATAATATAATGGTATATACTGTGCTTTAGTAAAAGGTCACTAACCTAGTTTATACCCTGAGAAATAACAAACGGAACAAGCTAATCCAAAGGCTGAGCTGAACAAGTTCAAAACTCACTCATATTTTCCTTTTCTCTTGTCTGAAACTTGGGAGAGAGTGCATCAGCTAGAGGTCAAGGAGATATTATAAAGTAGAGTCTACAAAAACCACATAGGCTACAGAGAAATAAACCAGAAAACTCCAGTCTGTGGGAAGAAGAATGAACCAGGTGAACAAAGACTGGCAGAGAAAAGAAATAATGCAGCCTGAGAAAGAGAGGAGAAAGAGACATACAGAATGGCTAAGGTATTTAGCCATTCTAAGATACCATTTCCAAATTCCTTTTTTTTTTGTCTTTTTATGTGAATTTCAGAAATAATTTCAGATTACTTCTGGGGATAAACATGGTTATCTCACAAAAGTAATAACCGATTTCTATTTGTGGTTAATCCAGATTCAACTGGTAACTAAAACATGTTTGTGATATTAGCCCAATGGACATTATTTTGATGTGGACAAATCTTAGATATTATTATCTAAACTAAACTTTTAGTTCCAAAATATCTTTAAAAGCATTTTAACACTTTTTAGCTAATAAGCTTATCTATCTTCCTCTAAAATAGCATTAATGGAAACCTTAAAATAAGCACACTTCCCCCAAATGAGCAAAGACTTGTGATCACTTCTCAATCGGAGAAAGAAGCCCATTAAATGCCAGTTACTGTTGTCACCATATCTGCCTACAGATGATATAATGAGCCAATTAAGAAATGAACAAATTGAAAGAAATCCATTCATGTTTCATGCATTTAACAGATGGATGCAAATGACAATGTAGTAGTGCTTATGTATAAAAAAAACACTTCTAAATTAAATTTTTTGTTCTTAAATATTAATAATGTCATATGCAATTGGAGAACAAGTTCTCAATGACAGTAGACAATTCATTAGTGATAAACTGCAGAATGCCAGGTAATTCACTAGTACAGAGTGCAGAATGCTATGGTAGACTAACAATAATGATGAAAAACTATTGCATGAAGAATAAAATCTTCTATGTCTTACTTGTTTGGGCTTTATGTAACCTTACAATCTCACAAATTAGAGAATGGTAAATACAGTTATTAACTTTTTAAGGTACAGAAGTTAACTTGTAGCACAAGATTTTTTTTTCAAATGAGTTGGCTAATATTCCTCATTTTCTTTCTTTCTCTTTTTGTAGTATTGTGGAATGAACTTAGGGGTTCATACTTTAGGCAAAGACTCTACCACTGAGGAGCTACATTTTTGTTTGTTTGTTTGACAGTATTATGGGTTGAACCTAGGGCCCTGGATATGTGAAGTAGGTGCTCCACCACTAAGTTATATCCCCAGCCAAATGAGGCGATTTTCTTAATTTTTCTAATCTTCTAATTTTAAATTTTTCTAATCTTCCTTTTCTTATTAGCAATCTGTTTTCTAACATTTAACTGAATATCGCTTAATTGTTTCTTCAGATTCATTTTCTATCCTATTCTGCATCCTGGGAAAATCATTCATAGGACCAAATCAACAGTCTCTTGTAGCCTTTTAAATCTGGCTAATAGGAGACATTGGGAAGAGAGCAGGGGCCATCTCCAAATAACTACCCTCTCCAGGTCAAAGATGATGATACTATCTTCTTTCTGCTAGTTCTGCTTCACTCCTGTGCTGATCCTTGAAAACTTGCCCACATTTTTTTTATATAATTTTTTTTTTTTGTATCAAGGATTGAACTCAGAGGCACTCAATCACTGAGCCACATCCACAACCATAATTTGTGTTTTTATTTAGAGACAGAGTCTCACTGAGTTGCCTAGAGCTTCGATGTTGCTGGGGTTGGCTTTGAACTCCTAACACCCTTGTCTCAGCCTCTTGAGCCGCTGAGATTACAGGTATGTGCCACCATAGCCAGCTATAATTTCTTTATTAAAATGTTCAGCAAAACACATTTTGAGGGCATTTATCATCAATACTTGGATACAAACTTTTATTTCTCTAAAACATCTCCTTCAAAAGCTGCTAAATCTGGCATATAAAAATTGCCAAATTAAATGTCTTTTTATCTGCCTTAATTTCTCTCTGTGGCACTCATCACCTGTTGCATCTCATACTACTGTTGTATAGTTAGACATGGTGATAGATCTTTCACTTAACATTTTCCATTATTGCTCAATAAACCTCAGAAATCTTCAAAGATTCTTTCCCTAACCCTCAACTTGTCTTTTCATGCTCTCTACCAGAGACCCTTAATTCCTCCCACAACATAATCACTACACTGATGGCTCTCCAACAGATCTTTTCAATCCAAAATTCTCTTTCATACTCTAGTGCTACATTTCTAACTGCTGATTTTACCTAAATGTCCCTCTATCATATCAATTAAACTCATTGTTAAGGCACAGGAAACCAGTATTTCTCTCTAGTTTTCTTCTAATTGTATCACCATTTTCTGAGTGCTTCTAATGCCCAATTCATTTCCAATTAATATAATAATTCCTTCTAAGTGGCTTTCATTTTTCTCTTCCTTCCTTATTACCAATGTTTCTAAATTAATTCAGGACTACACTCAAGTTCAGTAATTGCATTTACTTTCAATCTGGTATTTTCCCACTGTATCCAGCACAGTTTTGATCATTTTGTAAATATTTGTTAAGGTGGATCAAAACTAATTATAAATGGATTTGATAAATGTCTTCTCAGGCTTATTTCACAACATTGATGAGTCAATTGAGGCTCAGAGACATTTAATATAAGATCACAAAACTAGAAAGTGGAGGAATTCTAAATTCAAAAGCATGCCTAAATTACATATGCAATATTTTTAATTAACATGCACGATGAACCTGAAATTTGTTTTTATCACCAACACTTGGGGAAAATAATATTTTGACTTACAAAAAAATATTACTAGTATCTGCTAGGTAAGACAAATTAATTAATGGTAATTTTTTCCTCCCAAAATTCTTCTTCCTCATCCTGGGATACTTGACTCTTTAGGAGGAAGGGGCAGAAGCAGGATGGTGTATGCAGTGTTAGGAGGGCTGAATCCAAATTATAGTATAGTGCGGCTCATTTAGAATGTGGTTCTAGAGTCAAATGAAAACCATGCATTGCTTAAAAATCAAATAGAATTTCTAGATTTCCTAGAAAGAAAATGTCAAGCCAGCAACAACTGGGCCCAAGAGTAGCTACATGGGTTTTGTCACAGGAATTTTTGTTTTGTTTTGTTTTTTAAACTAACACATTAACACATATTTTAAAAACTAACACATTAATCACTGTATGCACCAACCCTGAGGGATAGCATAATGCCTTAGAATCAAGGAAGGTGCAAATGGAAGTTGATATGGATTTTGTGATCTATTGATAGCAACTTTATTGTTTATAACTTTGTCTTAGTATGATTTTAAAACACATAATTGCAAGACTTCTCCATTTACTTGCTGTAATGGAAAGACTAGGGAGGATATTCTACTCTGCAAGTCATTCTACATCACTGACAGGATGTTTAAAATTATACATGCTCCACTGATGAACTGATTGTGCACATGAAGGGCAGATAAAGATTGAGAACTACAGATCTAGAGTAATGATGATTAGGACAGGCTTTGAGATAATGTTATTTTTTCACTGAATCTTTCTAAAATGATTCACAAGAGAAAATAGATATTACTTTCCCCAAATAAAGGGCATTATTCATAATTTTTCAAGAGCATTAAAAATGCCATAAATGTTTACAAAAACAGGCCGATGATAAACATGATGCTTATAAGTAAAAAAGAAAGCCCACTTAGCTTATTTATTTATTTGGTGGTGCTGGGGATTGATCCCAGAGCCATGTGCATGCAAGGCAAGCACTCTAACAACTGAGCCCCCTACTTACCTTATTTTCAGCTTGACAGAATAAGATGCTATTTATATAATAAAGCTGTAGCTGTACCTACAAATTAGGTAATAAATTTCTGGAATTCTTTCTTTTATTCTAGCTCATGTTGGTTTTTAAATTAAAAGCCTCAAATGGCCTTTTAAAGACTTTTATATGACTTAAAGAAGTCATATATAATAAATTTTTGAATCCTATACCCTATGAATAAAAATAACCCTCTGAATACATGTATACTTTTGTAAAATTGTTTTATTTTTAAAAACTATATTAAGGCATTATATTTATGCATACTAGTGGGGTTAATTTTGATATATACCTGTGTATATAACAGTCTGCTCCAGTTCAGTCCCCAGTACATGCCTTCCCTTTCTCTCCCATCCCTCTCTCTTCCTACACCCTTTGGTCTTCCTTATTCATTTGAAATATTATAACCAAGCAGTGCTATACTACTACATTACAAGTAAATATATAAGTACTACTGGAAGAGAAATTACAAAGAAATGGAAAGAGATAAAACAATTCAAATTGAAAAAAAATTTTAATTACAATGGTACAAAATATCCTTTGGCTCTACTTCAAAATATTTTTAAAAAAACTGTGATGTATGGGGCTGGAGTTGTGGATCAGAGAGGTAGAGTGCTCGTGTATCATGTGTGAGGCACTGGATTTGATCCTCAGCACCACATAAAAATAAAGATATTGTGTCCACCTATAACTAAAAAACAAATATTAAAAAAACTATGATGTAGGGATTTGAGGATTTGGTTGTAAGTTCAGTTTTTATAGGTGGCTCCAATCCGTACCCTATTTTGAAGACCAGTGCTTTAAAATATATATTCTTGAAGATTTAAATATTTGCAAGTTCAAGTCCCCCCTGAAAAACAACCAGTTTGCTTTCTTCTTCTCTCAAGTGACATATTCAGAATTTCAGAATATGTCATCCAAATAATGCTAATAAAAATAGTTACTAAAATTTCATATTTCTTTAGTGTAGAAATTGAGAAAGTTTATCTTAGCAATTTGAGGGAATACAAATGTTTGTTAAAGTAAGTAGAGCTACTGTAAACTATTTTCTGATAGTTTACAATTATCACCAAAATATTCACTATCAAAATATGCCATATAATTAACAATGTCTATAAAATTGAAATCTATTTTAAATGATATTAGCTAAACTTTGTTATTTTTTAGAAGATTGAGGGTAAAGGAGAAAGAAACAGGGAATTACTCTGATTAAAAACAAAATTAAAATAAGATTTATAGGAGAATTTATGAATTTAAATACA